>NC_045573.1:15911500-16543500 GCF_009819795.1 Aythya fuligula | reverse complement strand
TGTGTGTTAGTAATAGAGTTAAAATCTCTCTCCTTTAAAGGTTACCTGTTGTGGTTTAACCCGACCAGTAGCTGAACACCACACAGCCGTTCGCTCACCCTCTCCCCTCCTTCTCTGGGATGGGGGAGAGAAACAGGGAAGTGAAGCCTGTGAGTTGAGATAAAGACAGTTTATTAAGACAGAGAAAATAGTAATAACAATAATGATGATAATAGTACAAAATGTGTACAAAACAAGTACTACTAATAACAATGTGTACAAAACACAGTGCAGTTGCTCACCACCCGCTGAACAATGTCCAGCCTAACCCTGAGCAGTCTGGCCCTTCTTCCTCCAGCTAGCCACCCCTCTATATTGTTTAGCATGACGCCAGATGGTATGGAATACCCCTTTGGCTAGTTTGGGTCAGCTGCTCTGGGTCTGTCCCCTCCCAGCTCTTGCTGCACCCCCAGCCTGCCCACTGGCAGGACAGAGTGAGAAGCTGAAAAGTCCTTGGCTTGGTGTAAGCACTGCTCTGCAACAATTAAAACATCAGCATGTTATCAGCACTCCTCTCATCCCAAGCCAAAACACAGCATTCCACCAGCTACTAGGAAGAAAACCAACTGTCTCCTAACTGAAACCAGGACATTACCTAAGAAATCTTATATGATTGGTTCCTTTTTTAAATGATAAACTTTTCTTTCAGCATAATTTCTGTATGATGCATAGAATAATTTCATGTATGATGCATATAAGTTGCCTCTGCTGGTCTGGAAAAAATACTGAAGTAAATTGAAAATAAAGAAGGTGTATACACTGATACTCTAATAATTGCAATGTATATAAATCCAGAATGCAAAATTCAGAAATAAATTTAGAACTTATTGCAACATGGCAAAAATAGACCAATTGAAAACTTTTTAAATTTAGTGCCCACAAAATATATGTGTCCCTATTTTTGACAGAGGTTGTTAAAATAAGAGGTACCTTCCCTTAAGCCATGTAGAATGCTGTGAATACCGTAAAAGCCCAAGACAAATATTAGAAACAAGTTGTGCAGCAAATTGATTGCACAGCTGTATCCCTCAGGAAGGCAATGCAGCTTCCAGTTACAGACTAAGAGATCATTGTTTGAATTTTCTCCCATTTCAGCCCTTTAATGAGTACACCAGCAGCTTGCAGGTTGTCCCTGGAGTACCATCCTGTTAATTCTACAATAGGCATCGATGGGCCATGTGATCTGAATGGAGCATGAGCAGTAGTGAGTTCGTGAGAATTTGTGAGCTTGGCACGTGGGGACGATAAATAGTTCTGTGGAGTTTGACAGTGTCCACCAATACGGACTTATGGGAAGTGAAGTATCACTCAGACATTAGGTTTGGCAGTAACAGAGGTCATTCATATCTGTACAGCATGCACATTGCAATTTATTTACATTGTGTCTGAAAATTGATATTAATTTATTGGGTCAGTTTCCTATGTAAATATATGTTCATACTCTTTGGCAAATATTTTAATTTGCTGTGGTACTCACTTATGATCAGCATAGGTTATTAATGATATGAATACAATAAGGCACAGAAAAGTCTTTGAATACAGCAAAAGTTTGGTAGCCACAATGGACCCAAAAAAGAAGTAGAGATTCTCTTCTTTTTAGACTTGTCCCAAAGTAGTAATCTTCCGCTGTATTTGGTATTCTAGGATGTGATGTCAACGTTCTTCCAGTTTGGGGCTTCTATCCAGCAGGAGGCCATTGTCATGCTGAAGATCATGCAGGATTATGACTGGCACGTGTTTTCTCTGGTGACCACGACCTTCCCTGGATATCGAGACTTCATCAATGTCATTAAGACCACAGTGGAAAATAGTTTTGTGGGCTGGGACATGCAGAACATCATCGTACTTGATACTGCCTTTGGAGATGCCAAGACGCAAATTCAGCTGAAGAAAATTCATTCATCTGTCATCCTGCTGTATTGCTCCAAAGATGAAGCTATCTACATACTGGATGAGGCTCGCTCCCTGGGCCTTACTGGCTATGATTTCTTTTGGATAGTTCCCAGCCTGGTTAGTGGTAACACAGAAATCACCCCCAAGGAGTTTCCTTCAGGACTCATTTCAGCATCTTATGATGAGTGGGACTACAGCTTAGAAGCTCGGGTGCGGGACGGCCTTGGGATTATTGCCACTGCTGCATCAGCCATGCTGGAAAAATACTCCTTCATTCCTGAAGCAAAAACTAGCTGCTATGGTCAACTGGAGAAAAACGACCGGCCATCTCACACCTTGCACAAGTAAGGATTACTGTCTTATTTATTTGTTTATTTTTCCTACAGAACCGTGATAATTTTCCATTCTAGTGCCATTATATGTTTCTTGAAGGAGAATAATGTTTTTTTGTTTGTTTTGTTGATCCTGTCACACTCTTTTTAAGCAATGATTTTCAGATGTTCCAAGAGAATGTGCAATGCTCACTCAAGATTTGCCACAATGCTTACTGTGCACATGGAAATGATGTTACGTGCTGTGGAGAATAGACACTGCTCTGGGCCTGATGTAGAAGGCAATAGAAATTAGTGTTAGGGGGTATGAAACTTAGTTAATAAAATTGCTCCATTGTGTACCTTAACTATGAATTCAATTTCCAAAATGCTATGAAGGCCTTGACAGTTTCTCTGGGACTATCACTTGCAGGAAGCTGGTAACATTTTGAAAGAAAGGAAAAAAGCAGTAAAGGAGGTGTCCCTGGAAATTGTAGAAGCATTAGATTAGTTAGGCAGCTTTTACAACCGGAACTGAAATATGTCACTTCTGCTTGTGAGGATTTAATTTTTGTTGCCTTTACGAGAATAACTGTAAAACTTCATCTGCACTAATCCAAGTTGGTATAGGAGTTTCCTCAAAACAGTTTGTCATATGGGAACTGACAAGGTTTAAATCGGGATTCTCTGTCGTTTATTTATTATCTTGGGCCTTTTATATATCCCCATTGGAAGTAGTACTCCTCATTACTTGTATCCAAAATGTTGCATAATACATGCCACAGAAATAGATTTCTTTATATGTTTTGTGAGAGGAAGTAAAGGGAATCTTGCATATTTTATAACTCTTTATAATATATCATAGGAAAGTTATGAAGCAGTATTTATTATATTTGTTTTGACTGAATAGTCCAGATGCAGCACTTTACAGAAAAGGAGGTTGGAATTGGCACAAGAAGGAAACTCAGTGCCAATTTCATATAGGAGTTTATGGGATGTTTTTAATTTTCCGAGCTGTACGTGCATACTTAGAATAGGAGTTGTTTGCTGTATAATGTCCTGGAACAGTTGTTGTTTTCTATGAAAACGGCATCTTCAGGCACAGCATTCTTCAGAAGCTCTCTTAGAGGCCAAATACTGACAGGTAAATGGATTTTAACATTTCATACATGTATTTCATAAACCATAAAACTTAGAGTGTTCTGTCATCACAAGTGTTGGTGCTTAAAATACAGAGGTCCAGTTGGACAGACCATAACAACTTGAACCTGTTTTGAAAAGGGCTCCTACCCCACAGGGTTGGCAGTGCACAGCTGTAGATTTGAGTTAGGCATTCAGCACAAGCTGTCTTTCTTCAATCATTTTTTCTCATTAAATGTGTATGACTACAAGAACAGGGCTTGCAAGTGTTAGGGTAGTGAGATGAGACTTCACCAGAAGATTCTGCAGTGTGCAGTGCATGGTGCACACAGAAATTATTAATAGGCGTTGTTTGGATATAGTGCACTGTAGTTAATAAAGTCTTTTTGTTATGCAAAGCACTGATGTGAGAACGTACAGAAGATGCTTTGAGCTACTCCAACAACATAGGAACAAGAAACAGGCTGTTTTTAATTTAGAAATGTCAGAATTACACTAGAATGTATAAACTTTAAATAGTTCTCCTTATGTAATAACTCCCCAAGACTATTCTTGTCACATATAATCAGCAAGAAAAGCAAGTTTATGCAAGCATTTAGCACTGCTAAGTAATCTCTGGGAGCTGACCAGTCTCTCCATGCCAATGTGAATAAAATAAATTAATTGAGTTTTCTTTTCCTCATTCCTCAATTGCAGTTTTCTTCCTACATGAAGGTCAAAGTGTCCTCTAGAAATCAATGCCTAAATTGGGGTTTTATTCTGAAATGTCATCTTCACAGTTCAAGGCCACAGAGAGTGCAGCTTTGTATTTTAAACTAAAAGATAAATGTATATGATGCTGTATTAAGGAACGAACTTGAAGAAAGGATTTCAGAGCATACTTACAATGATAAAGGGCTAAAATAATTGCTGTACTGGGCCTCCCTGTCCATGCTTGGAACATGCAGGAGAAGTGGGGTCACACAGCGGAGCACTGCTGGCAAACTCAGGGGCAGACCACTCAGTGGAGAGCAGGAAAGTAGCCCTATAAGGTGATGCCTGAGGAAAATCAAGCTCAAAAATAGAGCAGGAAAGAGGATTTTAGACTTCATCTGCTACAATGACAGTCTAAATTCAGCTTTAAACCCAGTATAGTATTCTAAGGCTATGCCATAATAGCTAATTTGTGTGTAAATGGAGGTAGGTAATGCTTTATGTGCTGCTTCCCACACCTAGATAGCAAGGTTCATCTCCACTTATGAAGAAATTCTATGTAAAGGAAGCTCTGAAGTGAAAGCTCCTCCTCCCTCTTTCTTAAATCCTTTGAGTATTAAATTAACTTGAAGATATATATGTTCTGAAGCACATAAATTATTCTTCCTGCCACTACAATTCTAAGATGCTTTCATTGGTTTTCCAGACCAGACCCTGAAAAAATCCAGTTTGCTTTAGCTTTTGAGATGATCCAGTCAACGTTAATTTCCGATATCTATACATAAAATAGTGTTTCTATATGAATTAAAGATTTAATCCAAAATATTGTTTCCAACACTATATATATATAAATTTTAAATGCATATGTATTGATTCAACTCTTTTCCCAACCATGGAAGACCTAGAATCACCCAAGACAGAAAAATATCATTGCGTGAAATACTGGCACCACCACAGCAGGATAGATAGAATTAGAAGTTCGCTAATGCAATGTCAATTGAACAAATTCTCTCTTGCCCTCTTTCCAAAAAAAAAAAAAAAAAAAAAAAAAAAAAAAAAAAAAAAAAAAAAAATCAAAACAAACAGTAAATGCTGCTTTATGAATAGAAATTTCTGCTTTGTCTAGGAGTGTATTCACATTGTGTTTAAAAGTCATAACACCCTGGGAGTGACATCTCCCAACATTTACAATAACTCCGATTTTTACAGGAATGGATGAGGGGTGACAAAGCTGTTGCTCTGTTGTTCTCCTGGAAAGCAAGATGTGCCTGTCCATAGGCATGGTCAGTTGTTGACCATGCTGTGTTTACGTTTAGTTACATTCAATTTCCAATTACAACCAAATAATATATGGGATTTGGAGACTTATTTTACCTTTGGTAGTGAAGGTGTTAGACTAGAAAGCTGACCAAATAGCTCTGGGCAGGCTGTGGTTTCATACTCTCACCAGGCGTTGTTTCCATTATTTATCAACGAAGCTGGTGAGGGGTCTGGAGAACAAGTCTTATGAGGAGCGGCTGAGGGAGCTGGGCTTGTTCGGCCTGGAGAAAAGGAGGCTCAGGGGTGACCTTATCGCTCTCTACAGGTACCTTAGGTACCTGTAGACCTTACCTAAGGTACCTGTAGACCGACCTAAGGGGTTGGTCTGTTCTCCCACGTGCCTGGTGACAGGACAACGGGGAATGGGCTAAAGTTGCGCCAGGGGAGGTTTAGGTTGGATATTAGGAAGAACTTCATTACTGAAAGGGTTGTTAGGCATTGGAATGGGCTGCCCAGGGAAGTGGTTGAGTCACCATCCCTGGAGGTCTTTAAAAGACATTTAGATGTAGAGCTTAGGGATATGGTTTAGTGGAGGACTTGTTAGTGTGATGTCAGAGGTTGGACTTTGTGATCTTGGAGGTCTTTTCCAACCTAGTTGATTCTGTGATCATCACCTAAGCCAGAGAGCAGCAGCATCCTGAAGTTCACAGGGGTCTGGTCTGATGGCCAGATGACGGCCTACCACACATTTCATCTCCTTAGCCTTGCTGTTGTGCTGCTGTTGCAATGTGTCTATGAAACATCTGCTCCAGAAGATCAGGGTGTGCTCTCCTTGAAGTCCTGGTATTCATTCATCAGGTTCAATATTTTGATGTCTGCTTTTAGCAATGACAGATTAATTTTCCTCTTTTTCTTTCAAGTGAAATCAAGTATTACTTGGACACGATGGTTTGATGAATAATCCAGAAAATCTGTTTAATGTTTTCAATTTTCAGAGATTTGTCCATTTCATTAAGTTCTGTCAAAAGACTTGGAAAAACAAACAAACAAACAAAAAAACCCCACAAACAAACAGCAGATAACAAAAAGTATTATCTGCTTTATTGCGTGTTTGAAGATGTATTGTTATTTAATAACTATATATAGAGCAAAATGTTTTTTCACTATTAATGTACTTGCTGTGCAGGAAAGCAAGTGTTATTTAATATAATCACAGAAAAGTTTGGGTTGGAATGGACCTTAAAGACTACCCAGTTCCAAACCCTGCTGTGGGCAGGGACACCTCCCACCTCCCACTAGATTAGGGTGCCCAAATCCCATCCAGACTGGCCTTGGGCACTGACAGGGATGGGGCACCCATAGCACTTCTGGGCAGCCTGGCCCAGGGCCTCACTGCCAATTTCTTCCTAATACCTAATCTAAATCTACACTCCTTAAGTTTAAAACTGTTGCCCCTTGCCCTATCACTACATGCCATTGTAAAGTCTCTCTCTGTCTTTCTTGTAAGACCTCTTTAAGTACTGTAATGTTGGAATAAGGCCTCCCCGGAGCCTTTTCTTCTCCAGGCTAAACCGCCCCAATGCTCTCAGCTTCTGTTCACAGGAGAGGTGCTCCAGCCCCTGATAATTGCTGTGGCCCTCCTCTGCACCCATTCAACAGGTCCACATCTCTCTGGTGCTGGTGACCCCAGAGCTGGATGCAGCACTCCAAGCAGGGCCTCACAGGGGCAGAGCGGAGGAAGATAATTACCTCCATCAGCCACCCTTTTGATGCAGCCCAGGATGCGGTTGGCAATTTTAAGACTTGAAGATATTTCAGGTTTTGAACACTGCTGGGTTTGCTCATTTCTGCTTCTTTGCCACTGCATCTGCTGGTCTAAAGAAACAGAAATCCAAAAGAGGGGAAAACAGAAAACCGAAACAGCTGATGGCAGGAATAAAGCTGATGAGACCACAAGGATGCAGGGAGACTCAGATTCTCAGTGCATTTAGACGAGGGTCTTCAAATGAGGATCAAGCTGCAAGTCCCTACCAATGTTACCAGCTGAGTTCAGACATCCTGGATGACAAGAATTTATTGGCAACGTGAAACACTAAATGAGAAAAGATGCTCTGGAGAAGAGAATTTTTGGTAGTGGCAGGATCCCACTTCGATTGGTTTGTGTGGGAATGACTTCTGATCAGGAGATATGGTATGGTGGTGTAGCAGTGAGGTTGGCACACAGGGATACGCTAAATTTAACTTCCTGCCGATGAGCATATTTTAAACACTAACAACTAGCTATTTTTGCTTATTTTAATTCATGTGCTCTAAGTGCCCTCTTTTATAGCATAAAAGTTCTGTATAGTGCAGTAGCTCTGTACAGTTAAACAGCTCTGTACATTAAACAGCAGAAAATGAATTGATGAAACTCACATTCATCTGGTAGTAAAACTAAACTTCACCAGCATCCTTATGTGATGCTGGTACGCTGATAAAATGAAGAAATTATAGAAAATTTGTATCAGAATTTTTTCCCAGGTCAGGTCATTTTAGGAAGCAAAATCAGTTTAGGAAGCAGAATCAGGTAGCAGCTTAAGGGCTTCTAGAACACTTACCCTTTATTGGGATGCTAAACAAAAGCAAATCAACAACAACAACAAAAGAGCAAGCATGGCCTGTGTTCTGCAGCTGAACGCAGCCAGCTTTCAGGGCTGGAAGCAGGCCTTGAAATCAAAAATATAAACGTGAAGGGTATTGGAGGTGGTGTTGCTGAAGAGACTGCCTCCTTGTAGAGAACCAGGCAGGCTTCTCAAGGATGAGTCTGGGGTGCTGCTGCAATGGTGAAGCAAAATATAAACATATTAGCACTTTTTACAAAATGTTATTACTACTAATAAAAGTAGCTTACTAAACCTTCTGGAGTTTGATGGGTTATGCTAGTCTGTGGCACCTGCCCAGCCAGCTGTGCCCTTTCTCATTTTGCTCCCACCCTGTCCCCCTTTTAGAAGGGTTCTCCAAAAGTTTGGTTTCTGGTCTGGCAGAACTGGGGCAAAATGACATTTTCAGACCTGGTGGCATCTCATGCTTTAAGGAGCAGCTGGCAGAAGGTACAAGTAGTTGGCGTGCCATTTCTTTTTCACAGTCACCGAGCATATTGTTCCCAAAATTTGATTCATCCATGCTGGCTCAAGGCCTAGGGAGATGCAGCTCCAGGAACAGGAGTTATATTCAGGAGAGCGAGGGCTGGGGGACGTGAAGGAGGAGGAGGAGGCATGAAGAGGAAGAGGAGGCTCTGTATTTGCATCATTGGGAAGGATCTGAAGTTAGAAAAAAAAATCCCACATAGCCTAAGATATAAAATTGTCTTGAAAAAATGCTTATCTGTTTGAAAAATGCATCACTACCTTGGTTAATAGTGATCTAATTCAGATCTGTTTCTGTACATACTTCAGACCCTGTTACGTATTTTATGTACAGAGTTTCTCAATTTAATTTTATAGACATTTTTAAGAAATCTGTTTCTTAATGATAAATCACTTTTTGTCAGGTTTCTCTTGATAAGTATTTTCCAGATTTCACAGCAGCACCTATGAGGTATTTCATCTACTTTAAAACTCATGTTGGAAGTCCCTTCTTTGGGAAAGGAGGCAGAGAGCTGCTTTTATGAAACCTTTATTTCCCGAAGTCTCCACTGTTTCTCTTCATTGCCTGCAGTTGTCACAGATTTGAAACACTGCCCCATGGTGCGGAAGGCGCTAAATAAAAAAATGATTGTCTGCAGTGATAGCATCTGAGGGATTTATTGGGTTTGCTGAGCTGTTTTCCGCTGCAGGGTAAGGACCGGAGTCACAGGCTTGAGCTCTTGGAGTCCCGGGGGCTTTCTGCTCCATGCAGCCATCAGGTCTTGTGATGGGTTTCTCAGGTCTGATAACAAAGTTCCCTTGCTTGGAGGTAGCTTAGGAGTGATAAGTTTTCATTACTGCCTCTGCCTTACCCATTCTTTTTTTCCCAGCTGGTGATCTGTTCTGGAGCTGGGCACTGGGTGGATTTCACACTGATTTCAGCCCAGGCATGCTTGCTTGTTATGAATTAATATTTGCAAGGATGTTCCCTGCCTGGCATTCCAGAGGTACAGCATGGGGAAAAGTACTCCCAAGTGAGGACTTCCCTGAATACTGGAATGATCTTTGTTTGCGACAAAACGATCTTTATAATTTTCATTATTTTTACTTAAAATATATGCTTGCCACAGAATAGACTAAACCTTGCTTTTGCTCTCAAATACTTTAATCTATTAGGGCAATGCTTGTGTATCTTGCATATACATACATGTGTTAAACATCAGAAGAAATCCTACAGTTTGGAAGCATGTTTGCTGTTGTGTAACTAGAACAAAAAGCCTCAAAGATTCTGCTCCAGGAGTGGTCACAGCATTGCAGGTGTTTCAGCTGACCGTTAAAGCAGTCTTCTAAAAACTGAGGTAGCACTCTCATCCTTCTGCTGTCTTCCCCCATAATAGAAAGTGGAGTCAGTGAAGTTGTGATATAATATTTAAAGTGTAGGAAATCCCACCTTACTGAAATGTGTTCTTCTTCTGGAAAATATCTGACTTTTAATTTGGGTAAATATTGCACAGTTTTGGCATTAATCCGATGCCTTATTTGAACCGCTTGATCTTTCTGAATCTATAAAAATTAAGTTGGAAATCTTCAGAGGAGTGGTTTTGTAACCTTGGTGCTTCAGATGGTTGCTGTAAATTCAACGTGAACAGTTTTCCGTTGTGTTTTAGCACTTCTCTTTTTCAGTTTTGTTGAAGAAGGTGAAAAAAAAAAAAGTATAAATGTTTAAAAATGCTTATGAAATGTAGTACAGGCTTGGCCCATTTTATGATAAAAGCCTGTTTTGAATTCAGTATGAGAATAGCTTAACTTCTGCCCCAAATTCCCATCTTTCATACATGTTTCACCTGGGGAGTCTTAGTCATGAACTTGGATTTTCAAAAGTCAATTAACACTTCAGTATCATACCACCATCACAAGGCCTCCTGCTATCATGTCTTTGCAAAGGTTGTAGCATTAATGAGGTGTGAAAGCAGATTAACTACTAATCCAAGGTGTATGCTGAATTGCCCCATTAAAGTAAGGAGCTCAAGTAATCAAGCACTGCAATTATTTAAGAACAGGAATAGGCAATTCCAAAACTACTTCAGAAATATGTTTTGACCAATTAAGAAACCAAAGACATCTTCCACAGACCTAATCTTGGGCAAATTTAGAACTTTGTAATAATAACGTAGACTATAAATGCTATTTTTTCCTCACTCTTCCTATCCAGGAATAGAGTAGCATGCAGTTGTTTTTCAGAGAGACAGGTACCTTAGGATCCTTGCCAGTAAAAGCAGAGCAGGACGTCTTGTCCTTCGTGGAGGAAAAATACAATTCAAAAGTGAATGTAGACATTAGTCACTGGTTTCTGAAAAACACAGGCAATTGATGAATTTTGTACAGGAGACCCTGCTTGGGAAAACAAGAATCCCTTTGAAGTTCTTTTTTATTGCTGCAATTTGAGAAACTGGGGTAGCTCAGACTGCTCATTCACTGATACCTTTGTAGATGAGTCAGGCAATATGTGTTTAAGAGACTTCTACAGATTAGGGGCCATTTTTTAATTTGCAGATTTCACTACTCAACGGTTTGAAAATTCACAGTTTAAAATATACAATGAATCCAGTTTTTCATTTTAGATTTCATCTGTATTTTGAAGTGCTTGAACATTACTGCAGCTACAGCACTGCATCTTCTTAAGGCCATTGAATGGCTTCTAGTCTGGAGGATCTGCACATAAATCCCCAAAATGTGATAAGTGGTGTTTGAAATCTGGGGTAACAATCCCAACAAAATTCACAAAAGAAGTATTCAACTCAAGCCTGATCGCCAGGCTTTGTAATTAAAATCCTGACTGGACACCAAAGCCTTATTTGTGGTCCAGCCCTTAGCCAGACACAAAGTCCTCAGCCTCCAGTTTTGTAGAGATGAGCTCATTTGTGCCTGGCCCTATAAGAAGTGGGCATTCCTTGTGGGGGGCTATTTCATCTGTAGGAATTTCAAAGGAGAGACGTGTGAATGAGGGTGCATAAATATGAATACAAGTAGCGCATGCTTTCACATTATGTCCTTACTTTTCCCTTGCAGTGTTCTCCTCAGCATGTTGTTCCGTGGGTCACAATGCACTTGATTTTCAGCAGTGAGTGAGCGTTTTGCTGGCTTTCTATGTGTATGCACAAGTTCTGTCCAGTGGTTTGCCGCTTGCTCTTGAGGTGGCAAACAAGCTTTTTTATTCCTGAGCAAGCTCTTTTAGTGCTGGATGAAAAATGTAGTATATGGGAAATTAGTTCAACTGAAAAGCAAAGTTCTGCCGAGGGGAGAATTTTCACGCTGCAAGTCTGTCATAAAATATGTGTTATTGCAGTGGGTGAATTTGCAAATTACTGTCAAACCGGTACTGAATTGTGTTAATATGGTTGTTTAGGGCAGTGCACATTTAATTATTAACTGTTATGATGCAATGTCATTATTTCTTCTGGGTCTATGTTGTTTTATTTAGTGTGTTGCTGCTGGGATTTTCGGTCAGCTAAGTCTATACTAAGCCTCCTTTGAACAAGAGACAAAATAATTATTTCGATGTCAGGTTCACCAGGAGACCATACTGCTACTAGAAAAAAAAACCCACCATGTAAAATATATCAGTTTCTTGTGGATAAAACATTACAGAAGAATGTACGAAGAATATCTAGAGTAACTTTAATACCTTCCATAGCACACCCATCTGAGGGATAGGACGTGAAAGCGTTAAGTGGGGAATTCCAGAAGGAGAGCACCTAAGAGAAAACCTGGACTGAATTCATCCAGTGGAATACCCTGAGAATCGGTGTAGGTCTCTTCAGACTGTGGATATATGGTGGAGGGTACATTATCTTCTGGAGGTGCCATAAGATCTTCAAGTAGGATGGGACTTCAGGTTTTTCCTCCCACCCGCAGGATAGCTTGGTCAGGCTCATGTTGACAACCTAGAGTTAGATTTTTTTTTTTCAATATGACTGAAGTACATCAACACCAATACCATAATTTTACTCACTTCCCTTTCGTTCCCAAATTTCTTTGGTGAGAGAGTTTCAGACAATGTGCAAAATGATAGATTTTTGCAATATCACAGTCCAGGGAGAGCTTGGCCTGTGTGCAGACTCTTGGCAGCAAGTTTCCATATTTGTGCTTTAAATAAAAACTGCAGTTTCTCATCACTCTTTCTGACCCTGGAGCAGTGGAAACAATCTGTTCTTGCTGAGATTTACTGAAGCTATGTAGAAATGGAACAAATATAAATATGGAATTATGTTACAATTCCATGGAAAATTTTGAGAGAAAATTATTTTGTGTGAAAAGTCTAGACCAAAAGAAGAGTTTATTAGATAGTCAGAATGCCGGCATTTCTGAACCACCAAAAGCACAATGCTTTTGAAAAGAGGCTACATGTCTCAATGATGAATGGAAAGCAGCAATTAGAAAGTAGACTATATTAAAATTAGCAAAAACTAAGTAAGGCATTTAAGACCTTCAACGGGAATGACTTGGTAGAGATGATGTAATCTCTGCTGATGCCAGGATTGCTTATAAGGAGTAGTTTTCTGTCTTTAGAACATATAGGTTAGCATGGCAGTAGAGGAGGAGGAAGATGGAGAAAGCAAGCAATAGTGCTGTGGCTCCTCTTATTGTAGTATCCTGAGTAATATCCTTCCATTGACAGAAATTTACACAAAATTTTCAGTTGGATATGTTTTCTTTTTGAAGCTGAAAAGTTACACAGGAGCCTGTGGTAAATAAACAATTTTCTTGATTCAATGCTCAAGTGTAAAGGCAGGAAATTTGGGATTGAACCAACATTTTCAACAACAACAACAACAAAATCCTCCCTCTTTTTTTCATTTGAAATGTTAATTAGCTTATATATGTTTTGTAAACCACTGAAAATTAACCTAAATAAAAATATAAATCTTTTTTCTTCTTGAAAATATTGAAATGAATGAACTTCAAAGTTTCTATGTCTGTCTTTTTTTTTTTTTTTCTGAAGTTATTAGTGGAAGTTATTCATGTGTCTCAGAGACAGCATGCAAAGCTGCAGTGTCAGGAAGGGCTGATAGGACTCCTGGAGGTCTAAACAGATGAAGCCAGAAGAGATACAGTGACCTCTGAGTATTATACTAGTGAGACGAAAGTGTGATGTTACACACAGTTCTGATGTGGATGTGCTTAAAATGGTACTGAAACACTTTATGTTTTTTTACAGTGTTAACAGAATTTAATGCACGGACTTCATCAGTGCTTCTGATGACTGAATTAGCTTGCTCATTAACTGCTGGGACAGCTCATTAATTTTTCACTGTACCTTTTTTTTTTTTTTTTTTTTTTTTCCTTTCTCCTAGGTTTATGATGAATGTGACTTGGGAAGGTAAAGATTTGTCCTTCACAGCTGATGGTTATCAGGCACATCCCAGGCTGGTGGTGATTGTACTGAACAAAGATCGCGAATGGGAGAAGGTGAGCATCATCTGTAGGTAAAAGATTGAGAGGAGGTAGGAGAGACTTGGTAGAACCCTGTTAATGACAGGTAGACAGATTAACATCACACATGTCAATGATGATATTCTGCTGTAGCAGGTTTGTCACAACAGCTCAGAGAAAATAATTTTATCTTATTCTGAGTAGGTCTAATGAATTTTAATAGGGAAAGCAACATATCAATGAAGGTAGGCCACATGGATTTCAGAAGATTTATGTGAAATGTACATTACATTTCTTCTCACAATTTGGTAAAATAAAATGGTGAACTGAAAAATTTCCTGAAACTTGAATTTTAACTAACTTTAACTACTGAAGCTTGGGTGGATTTATATATCTTGACATACTCCAGGAACTCTACAGAAAAGTCCTTTTTACTTGCTTTTATTAAATTATTTTTTTCCTTCTTTCTTATCTTTCTACAGGTTTTAAGCAGATTTTATTCTCAATTTTGGCTCTGATGTTTTGCAGGATTATTTGTAGTCCCATGTTTTAAAAATACAGGACCTTAGAAACTGTTTACACTATAAGAAAAAAATACAGCTGTACCACCCCACCCCCAATTTATTTTAAATTCATAAAGCATGATCATGCATTACCTAAATTGCTGCTGAAATCTATGAGCTCTTTTGTCTTATAGTTTTAGGATCCCATAAATGTTCAAATCCAGTTTGTAAGACTGCCAGGCTCTTCATGATGTTGAATAATAATGACAAAATAAGAATTACTGTAGGACATCTCAGTAAATATGCTAGTCATGCAAAACACTGAGAGTAGTTGTAGATTATGCTATGTATTTCTTGATGTTCATTTGATGCAAATTTAATTCTCTTGACAAATTTAATTCTATTGAAATGTGTCAATCTGAATCTTTGGAGGAATCTCTTTCTCAGTAACAATTTTAAAATAAGCTAAGAAATTTTCATAATTCTGCAATGGTCTGCACGTCACATATAATGTTCTGCAAAAAAATGTTATTCTACACGGGGAATATTAGTATGGCACCAAAGGGAGAAAATGGTTATAGAGGCAGACTACAATGCTCACGGTATCATAACTTTATACATTTAGTCTCTTGAGACTTCTCTAAAGTGGCTGCTCACAGGACAAGAGGACATAGACGTTCTTGAAATGAACTAGCAAATGAGAAGAAGTGCTGAATATATGAATCAACAATATTTCCAGTAAATAGTTTGGGCCTTTGTTAACCCTTGAGTGTCTCCCATATGAGAGAATGGAAGATTTAGTCCAGCTTTTTCTGTATCTAACCATGCATGTTGTACAGCATGTTGTACACCTGCTGCACTGGGCTACAAGGCTCTCTGTAGGCTGAGGCTTACATCTTCCATCTGGTAAATCCCTCCGTGTTTGAGGGGTTTCTGGAAAGATGAAGAGTAACTGAAGGGGTGCTGCTGCCCAGAAAATATGATGCATCTACTCCTAGCTGCTGCCTTTGCTTTAGAGCCCTTCTGGTAGCAGGCCAGACAACTTACTTTGGTAGAGACAACCTGCCCCTAGCTGCAGCTTTTGTATCTGCTTCTGTCATATGCCTCTGTCCTATGGGAAGGCAGCCAGGTTTAATTATGTCAGAGGGCAGAAGCAAAAGGCAGCCAAGAACGGGCTGTCACCACCAGAATTATTCTTCCAACCTCAAGCTGATCTCTGCCTCCGTGGATGAAGACAAATAAACTGACTAATCAATTATCCTGGCAAACTGGAGGCAGTGCTCGGCCATGTTGGAGCACCCCACATTTATAGCAGTAGAATATCACTCTGCGCTTCAGAAATAGCAGAAATGTTCCTCTGACTTAGACATGAGAAGACTCTTGACCACCTCTTGATTTATTTGTACATATCTGTAGTGCCATCTTGACATTCCTTCCAAGTTTCTTTCCTCACTCCATATCTTGTAGAAACAAGGAGAAAGAAATTGGCTTTCTCCTTGCACTGTTTTGCTTGGTTTCAAAACTGTCAAAGTTAGTCATCGGAGATACAACATTTTCTGCTTTGAGTTTCCTGACAGGTGCATGCTTTTATTTCTAATTACAGTATATTACAGTCTTATTAAATGTTCTCAATCCTATAAGGAAAACATCAAGTCCTAGAACCTAATTAAATGATTTACTCATGTGAAAAACCGACAATGCAACAGGATGCTAATAATAGTAACGTAACTAATGTACACAGAAATTGCAAATAGTTACTTTATTATTCATGTAAGAAAGAATAATTGTGTTGTATGGGACAATTTTTTACCCAGTATTCTCCTGAAAATACAAGATTTAATATGAAAACTCAATTTCCTGTGGTTTTAGTATAATAACATGCTTTTATTTAAATACATTTTTTTCCTTGGTCTCAAAAATTGATCTATTTGACTCAGGGCTTGAGGTTATAGAAAATACATTCAAGCATAGTTGAAGAGCATATATCTTATCCTTAGGAAAATAAGTTCTTTTTTCCTTTACAAATGACTCAGTATCAATACTTTGAAACGGAAACTTCATATGTAAATGGGGTTGACTTGGGGATTTGTCCCATAACTGATTCTGGTTGGATGATAATAGTTTGAAAATCACTTTTGGGCACGTTCAGCAGGCATCCAGCAAGTTATTTTGACAGATCCTAGAGCAGCTGCTCAAACTTCTGACATCAACATTCATAGTCTTCCTGCTATATCTTGACAGCTGATGGGGCTGCTGTTCTTAGGCAAGAGATTTTTAAGAAGACAAGCTTAATGTGCTTGTTTCAATGAAACTTGATAAATTTGCCAGAATTAACAGTGCTGCCCCACTATCACCAAAAGTCTGCAGGAACACTGCTAGTGCTGAAGAAAGTCTCAGAGGTCCAGCAGTAGCAGCTGCAAGTCCCCCATTAAGCTTATCTCAGTGAGGTGTGACCTGGACATCTCACCCAGCCTATTAACTTCGCTGAGGTGCAGACTTCACAGTCCATTAGTCTTTTCCTTTTTTTCTTGAATTTGGAAAATTAATTGAAATAAAACCAATCAATCCAATATTAAAATCATATACTTGAATATAAATAGCAGTGGCAAAATTAGGTTGACAAGGCACGTGACCAAGAAGGCCAACAGCGTCCTGGCTTGCATAAGAAACAGTGTGGCCAGCAGGGCTAGGGAAGTGATTGTCCTTCTGTACTCGGCTCTGGTGAGGCTGCACCTTGAGTACTGTGTTCAGTTTTGGGCCCGTTGCTACAAGAAGGATGTCAAGGTACTCGAGCAAGGCCAGAGAAGGACATTGAATCTGGTGAGGGGTCTGGAGAGCAAGTCTTATGAGGAGCGGCTGAGGGAGCTGGGCTTGTTTGGCCTGGAGAAAAGGAGGCTCAGGGGTGACCTTATCGCTCTCTACAGGTACCTTAAAGGAGGCTGTAGCGAGGTGGGGGTTGGTCTGTTCTCCCACGTGCCTGGTGACAGGACAATGGGGAATGGGCTAAAGTTGTGGCAGGGGAGTTTTAGGTTGGATGTTAGGAAGAACTTCATTACTGAAAGGGTTGTTAGGCATTGGAATAGGCTGCCCAGGGAAGTGGTTTAGTCACCATCCCTGGAGGTCTTTAAAAGACATTTAGATGTAGAGCTTAGTGATATGGTTTAGTGGAGGACTTGTTAGTGTGATGTCAGAGGTTGGACTCGATGATCTTGGAGGTCTGTTCCAACCTAGATGATTCTGTGATTCTGTGATTCTGTGATGAAAGTGCATGATCCATTTGCTAGTGTATCTTTTGTCAGTAGCTCTGTGGCCTAACCTGACGGCTACAGCAGATACAGCATGCTTCTTAACATGTGTTAGGTTGTTACTTTCAGTGTTTCATCCATGTTGCTTACTGTATTTAGTCTTACTGTAAAGACTTACTCTATCCTAACACTTGCTGTTGCATGCAAGTTGTATCTTGTTTATGTATTAGTGGCTTTTACTTGGTTAAGGGAAAGGCCTTTAAGCTTTTACTATGCTGAATTGTTTGAATTGTGCCAGTTGTTATGCAGCATTCTTTAAATCCTGTATTCCCAAGAAGACAATGCAGGATTTAAAGATTCTCTCTGCTGCTGTAAAGGAAATGTAAATGCCATGGAAAGGGGTGGTGAAGTGTACTTTGTTCCTGTTATTTATAGCTAATAGTTAAGATTATGGGAGTAGTGTGGGAGCTGCTTTCAGAGCAGCTCTTCCTTTCTGGAAGTAAAGGTGTGGCCATTTAGACACATGGAGAGCTGAAAGATATTCAGTATGTGCCGAGGGTGACAAAAAGTCTTCCCTACCTGGCAGGTGGAGCAAAGGCCGTCCATTTGTTCATCTCCTTTCTTTCTAATGACATAATTAATTTATAAAATGATTTCCCTGGCATAAATTTGAACTCCTGTGCTACACAAAGTTATTTGGGACATTTCCCAGTACCAAAGCTGTATCAACCACTGAGGATCTGGGGAGTGCTGATTAATAATTCTGTATTAAAAACGAGGCTACAGGAGCTAGTAGCTTTTCTTTCTTCCCGTTTGTTTATAATCTCTGTGGGTACTTAATTTTCCTTTGAGCCCTGATGGTCCCAGTGTTGGTGCTTTCCTGTCAGTGTAAGGAGCCGCCATGAGGGAAGAGCAGTACATTTGCATACCCCATATGAGATTTTGCAGCAATTTTTGAAAACGTCAAAGTCCTAAAATGGATGCCTTCAAACCAACTAGGACTTTAAACCATTCCCCATTAATAAGATATGAAAGTGCTCTCATCGTATTTTGTCATTTAAATTTAGAATGTCATTGTGAAATGTGGACCTTGATCAACATGCAGAGGCACAAAAGTTTGCAGCAGAAGGAATACAACAGATGCTGTTTCTGGGGAAAGGATTTTGCTTGTGTGCTTTGTTCCGCAGCTACTTGTTATTGCTAACCTGACAAAGTCAATTTATGCTTCCTAGTTATTCTGTTAAGACTTGCCAGAGTAGCTCTCCCTTGTAAGTGGAAAAGTGTGGTGAAATAAAAGTAACGAATAGTTTTTCTATAAAGCAAGATGAATTAGATTTTGTGTTTGCTCAGCATTATTTTCTTCCCAAAAGTGCGAAGTGTGACAGCTCAAAAAGTATGTTTGCTATATGTGTGTGTTTGGTGCAGAAAAAACATCACTTTTTTTTTTTTTTTTTTTTTTTTTTATCTTTTCAAAGGTTTGGTCGGGTAATCCTGGGAGTGCATTTAGCATCTGTGTCATCATGTGACATTTTTCCTTACAAAAGGATGATGACTGTGTTACTGCGTACAGTTCCCATCTGCTGGGAAGAGGGTGATAGGACTGAGTTATTTGTTTGTTTTCTCTGAGATGCCTGTGTGACAGACATTCTTTTCATGCCAACACTGACATTATTTAGAGACTGGCTTAGGGTGCAGCAGGAGAGGGAACTCTGAGGGGTACAGTAATAAGTAGCTTTGCAACTTTTTTTCCTCTCTTTACGCTAGCTGTGTATCTGTAGCTGTTACACAAAACCACACCAAATAGTTCATTATTGCCCTCTTCTGCTGCAGTGTTCAGAAAATGAATGAAGGGAGGGTGAGATGAGGACCCTATCATTGCTAATTCAGGCAGACATCAAACAAACTCTTCCATATTCTCAACTATTTTCTGTTTTTCGTCCTCTATACTGTAGAGATTAAATGAACAGGAAAATTCCAGCGCATACATGAAGAGGAAACAGGAAAGACTGTAGATGTTTCAAAGAAACACAACGATAAATGTACATGTATTTGTATAATGGGAGCACTGCTTTGAAGTCCACGCTTGAAAGTTTTATAGGTTTTGCACCGACAATAGTGAAACAAACCCTGTATGTGTGAAGCAACTTTATGTATGTTTGTATGCAGGTATTTATTTTAAGAGTTCCAGTCTTTTGGCCATAAATAAGAGGTTTTATCATTTGGGGTAGGATCCTTCCCAAAAACAATCCTATTGCCCTCTTTTCAAGTGTGGGTCATCTTCCATATTCCTCTGGGATTGAGGCCACACACTGCTGTGTTAGCAATCTAGGTAGGAATGACAGAAATTTATGAGAAACATCTGGATATTTCCTGGCTTTTCCATACAGCAGAGTAAAGCTTAGTTGGGTGCAGCTTTTGACAGTTCCATAGCAGAGCATGTCTGCCTTTTTTGAACATTATTCTCAGCTTGAATTTTCTGGTTCAAAAAAGTTTGCTTTATAAATACACACTATCAGGTTTATTACTTGTAGCTCCATCTCAATGCATTTTTACATTCCCCCTCTGTTTTTGAATCTAGCAATGCAGATATCTGAAATGAAGCATCCACTGAAAATAAGCTCAATTTCACTTATAGCTACTCTAGTACTGTTAATTGAATTCTTTGGAGGTCTAGACAGAATGAGAACTCACCTTCTAAACATACTTCTATGCCTTTGCACTCTAAGCATGCTATTCTCTTCTTTGTAGCTTGCTTGATTTGCTATAGACTGTAACTAAATATAGTTAATTGAGTTTGTTTGGAGAATAAATCAAATTTTCAGACCTCTCATCGAACTATTCAGTAGTTCCATTTTACACATTGCATAATCCAGAAGTCCAAATACTTCTTCTCTATTTTATTTAATGCTCAATTAAATGGTTGTCATTCTAAAAACAGAGATTTTAAAGAACGCATATTAGAAAAAAAAGTCTATATTTTTCCTGTGTTCTTAATGTACCTAGAGAAGGAAATAATTCTTTAGCACATGGGATTTTCTAACAGCACGTGGTTGCAGGTGAAGATTGTTATAAGTTGCCCCCTTAATTAATTTTCAGAGAGCATTGCATTAATAATAGAAAGGAATTTACTGAGTAAGCAACAGCAAGCAAAACAGCGCTGGGCGGCCGGGGAGTCTCGGCTCCACCAACGGCGTGCACCTCACCCCCGCCAGGGTCCCTTTTTATATCTTGGTAATTCCGGGATTACGCAGCACATCCTGGTATATTCTGCGACTGCGCGCACTGTTGCTAGGGGGTCGTCTCTGTCCCTCTGGTGGTCGTGAAGATGAAGGCCGTAGTCTTCCTCAGCGTTGTGGTTCAACTTCTTTTTTTATTTGGTCATGTTGGCCCAGCGTGAGACAGGAAGGCAGGATGTTGATACACTAGTTTAGCAACTTATCAGGAGATGGTTACATGAGCTTTGCAGCAGGGTCTTTGAACAAAAGAGGCAACTGAGATGCAGAAGGAGAGAAGGGGAGAGGGTTCTCTTTTTTGTTACATTAAGCAAAAGAATTTTCATAGTGTCTAGCCAAGTATTATACATCTTACTTCAGCAGAAAGCTTTCGCAACTCCCGCTCCTCAAACGGAACTCCTTGTTTTATAATACAAAAGACAATGAACAAACATTTATTGTGTATTACAAAGATGGATGTGTTACACTTAAATGGGGGTTGATTTTAAATAGACTTAATCTACTAGGAAAGAGGAAAGGAAGGCAGATGAGACAGAGAAAACCATCCTGATTCATCTATAGCAAAGTTTCCTGTCATTACAGAGTGGCTACACCAAGTATAGATGTTGCATCTTACGTTGGCTTCATTTTAAATGCAGGATGGCTGTGCCTGCCACACCACTTCAAATATGTGAGATTCACCTTGATGCAGCTGGAATATGTCTCTGGCTGCCTACTATTAATGAGCTGTGCTTTCAGCTGGATTCTTTGGAACGGTAGTCTTGCTTCCAGGAGCTAGTGGAAATTATTTCTCTGACCCACGCTAAGTTTTGAAATCTTAAAAAAAGTTTCTAGTCTGTCTTGGAGAAAAAAAAAATAAATTAAAATTTCAAATTCTATGAATTAATAACTCAAGCCAAAAAAAAAAAAAAAAAAGTATTTAGTCGGGACAGCTGAAATTCTTTTATCTCAACATATTTTGATAAATGACCATATATTTCTATATAGCAAGCCCAGGACAATACATGCAAATTCTTCATTAAAGCACCTTTTTTATTTATCTTTTTGGACATCACAAAAGTGCACTTTGATCAATAGAATAGAGTAATTCAGTTGGAAAGGACCTTCAAAAATCACCTAGTTCAACTGCCTGACCACTTCAGGGCAAGAGGAACAATTCTTTCAATTTTACTTCAGTTTTCTTTCAAATTCAAATTTCTTTCAATTTTTGTTCTTTCTAGAGGAACAATTTTCTTTCAAGAAATGAGGAAAATGGAAATTATTCTCAGGAAAGTTCTTTTATAACATTGTTCCACCTTATCAAATAGAAATTTGGCAATCTGAATGTCAAAGAGTTCACTTGAGATCAGTGCAAGTTGGAACTTTTAGGTGAAAAGGCTTCTAGTGCTATATGGTTCCAGCACTCACCAGAGAAAGGCTTCGGCAGAGAAATTAAGTTGCATGGTGTTAGAATGCAAAGATGAAGGATATATTGCCAACAGTGCTTCAAACGTGCAGATTTCCTGTGACTGCACTATAGTTTTTATGTGCTGCATATTATATTCCTTTTATATAACAGCCATTTGAACAAAAGATTAAACAGACTTGAGCAAATGATCAGTATTTTCCACTTCTTGTTTCTCTCTCTCTGTAAGAATGAGTATTCTGCTGACATTTGCTTTTAAAATATAAAGCTTCTAGTAAGTGCTTCATTTTTTCTGCAACTTTTGCATCATGTGGTAATTTACAAGAAACAATGTAGATATTAAGCCTTTATACTTTTACAATCACCTGCCTTGCTTTTTTCAGTTATTTCATTTTGTTGTACTGTGTGATTCAAATAGATCAGATTTTATTCTGAATTCTTTGAAAATCAACCCCAATGAGTCAAGATGTGAGACAATTAAAATTGTTAGATAAAAACTAGTAGCATCAGGTTGCATTTCATTGATATGTAACAGCAGTATCTTTGTTTTCTGTTTCATAGTTTTACCTTCATATTATCAATGGTTTAGCATAGTCCGCATTACAATGGTAACTTCAGATTTCATGGCTATTTCATGAATATTTGTATCAGGGATACCAGTATTATTAGGTAAGCATGCTAATTTAAACAGGAGCACTTTCTTACCTCAAATCTAGATGCTTGAACTTGGTTGGAGGATGCCATGTTTAGTTCATTTCATGAGTAGCTATCATGAACACGAAGTAGCATGTTCTAAAAACAAGCACTGCAAAACACTGGAGACAGCTGAATTTTGAAGCTGTCCAGGTAGGTAAGCTATTTCACTGTAAAATGGTTTATTCAAATATCACTTGTCTCCTACTGAAAATAGCAGTTGAACTTTTCATATCCTACTTTCTGTATTTTACATATGAACTTTTTTTTTTTATTTATTTCTGGAGTATTTATAGTGGCCTTCCCTTCAGAGGTGAAGTCAGGACTTGCATGCTTTTTTAAACTCAGTTAATTTTATATGTATATATATATATATATTTGTTATAGTCAAGTCACTTTAACAGTCAGTGCTGAATAAGGACTTAACATTTGACTTTGCACAGAAATTTTTACAATTTATAAACATATCTCTATATAAAGTTCTGAAATCATTCAACATGTGTTATAACTTGTTTTTTCTTCCCTAAGCTTTTGAAGGTTTTAAAGGCATTCAGAACAGGTACTGATTGGATCTAGAACTAGATCTGACTTTTCCTGAAGTGACATAAATGCTGATCTTGCAAGACACCAAAATATGTATTCAACTTCATAAATTCTCTTAATCTCAACAGAAACATATTCATGTTTTAGTTTTCCTTAATCTACAGCTTTCCTCTCTCATTTCAATCCTTCACTCTGTAAAAGAGTTGATACTATTGGTAGCACAAAAATGTTGAAGGATCTAAATAATATACGAGGATACAAAACATTATGTAAATAATTAATACCCTTCAGATTCTTATTCGCAATGCTATAATTAGTTCTGCAGAGGCTGAAAGTCTTCTAATGTAAGTATAAAAATCTTTGTGTATTTTGACTATGTGCTTTAATTGCATAAAACTAAATTCTTACCCTTCTTTTAAAATAAACGAAAAAGGGAAAAGCATTTTAATCATTCAAAACTGTAGCTGAAAGATAGAAAGTGCAATGTGTTCTTCAACAATATTACTATTGCAAAATCAAAATACCAAATGAAGAAAACTGTTTACTTCCAAGTCTAGTATCAGCAACAGAGCAAATCCATCATCTATTCTAACCATTTAATAATCAGAACTAGCAAATCCAACACAAATATTTCCCAAGGAAAAGGAGTGACTCAAAGGCATTACTCTTCCTCATTTACTATTCTTAGCCAAACAACAAAGCTTTTCAGGACTTTTCTGCCATTTGCTTTTCTGCTATTCTTCATGACTTTGAAATCTTTTGTTTGTACTTTTTGCCATTGTGCTTTCTGATGCTGAGGGTTCCTGACTACAAAGTAGGGATGACCTGCAATGGACATGAGATTTGTGCCTGTATAAAGCCCTGATGAATTCAGTGTGACTCCCTGGAAGTGCAGCAGTAGACATCTTCAGGCAGAGTAGTAGGGATGGCCCTGAGACCGAAGTGAAGGTCTTAATTTTTAATTACTTTTTCATAAAGGTACAATCAGTGAATATGGAGGTAATGGAATGAAGAGGATAAAAATGTTTGAACCTAACTTTAGAGACCTGCTCAACACACACTTCTGTACAGATGCATCTGTCTAAAAAACTAGCATTTCAACAAATTCATCCCTTTAAAATCATCAGTGGGTGTATCCTCCTCAAAACAATAAGATGTGGGTGAATTATTGAAAATATATCATGAGTCCTCTTTTAAAAACAAAGCAATCATCACATTTTTGATAAGATCAGACAAACTCGTATTATGGTGGGCTGCTTGTATTCCAGTTGATCCATGTGGCAACAATATACAGTGGAGATGGCTTGCAGGGGGAAACGCTTTGAATTACATAGACCTGTATCAGGTAATGTAGTGTAATGTAGTGACAAGTGCTGCTACTGCTATACTCTGGGACATGGAAGTGAAACTGAGACCCAGTCACATCTCTTTTCTTATTGCTGGTTGGAAAAGGCAGGCAGGCAGGCACATTTTCCACTGCTGAAATTCATCATTGTACTTGGCATGTTTTTTGTTAGATTAAAGTAGTGATCTGTCTGGAATTGTCCCTGCTCTAGGCAGCCAACATTGTGGCATACTTAGGGTGTAGATATAAACTACGTTCTGTAAGCTAACATAAACCAGCACAGGTTCTGCTGTGAATGAGATTATGTACCATAACTTGACAATCAAACTTTTTTATTTGCAATGTATCTGTTTCATAGAGTTAAGTAGATAATTATTATTTTGCATTATTATTACTACTATTACTATTATTATTTTTATTATTGTTATTATTGTTGTTGTTATTATTATTCCACAAAGGCTTAATCCCTTGTGTTTTGGTTAAACTTCATGCTAAAACTTTAAGCAGTATAAATCCAGTTCCTGATTCCCAGTGATTTAGGTGTGATTTCCTAATTCCCTTGGGATATTTTTAATTTCCTAATGAAAGTATATAGAGATTTGGCATTTCTGCCTCCTACATTAAAGTTCAGCAAAATACCTTGCCTCAAAAACAGGACAGAAAGGAAACTGAAAAGGGCATGTACTTATGTGCTTCCCAAATAGGAATGGATATAAATCTTGTTCTTCAGGAACTTTTGTGATTCATTTTAAAGTCTTTAGAAGACAGAAGGAAAATAACAATTTTGTGCAGTTGTGTTTTTTTTTTTTTTAGGACCCGAATCTCTCATTGTACTGTTAATTCCTACTGTTTTCCTTGCAAAACAAATATTTTATCAGTCTCATGATTATGTTATAATTTGTTTAGCTAAAGTAACTGAAGGATTATTAAAATGTGTTGGTGTAAATTATGTGGACTGGTAGCACATTTATATTATCTGTCATTACTGCTCGGATAAGCCATACAATTAGATTTATGGATATCAAGTAGTTAAACAACCATTAGAAATAAAATGGTAGAGCTTTCAAAATATTTAAATAATTTTTTAACCATATTCCCCTTGCTGGTGTTCTGGCAGTGGAAAAAAATGCAGATTAATTAAGGTTGGGTAATTTATAATAATGAATAAAAAGATGATTTTAAAGTAAAGTTGGTTATGCTCCCCCAAAAATCTTAAAACTGCATATTTACTCTAAAGGTTGGTGTTTGCTTGATTACTTGCTAAACTCTTAGGATTATTTCACAGTAACTAAACCAGAATAAAATACATTATTTCTAATATGAAACCGTGTCATGTAAAATTCTGCTTGTGTTTACTAAAACCCTCGTCTGGCCCACCTTGGGAACCCTAGGACTAGGGTGTAAAATACTTTCACCATGACTTTTCAAACAATAATGGTTGAAGAGTCCTTTCTTTACAGAACATACAGAAATAATGTTGGGATACTTTGTTCATTAGCCTGGTGGGAATTAGTTTTCTTTTTCTTGTCCTTTTTTTCTTTTGAGGCCTATTTTCTTGTTACTGCAAATTGGTCCCAATTACATATGGAGTGTCTGGTTGCTGTTCTGGTTTAATTGCATATGACAATATCAAATTTCAGTGCACCTATAGCCAAGCTCATGTTAACTGGTATCATCCAGTCTTTAAATAACTTTACCTTACTTTATTTTCCCACTTCATATGACTACTAAAGATTTCTAAAGTAATTTTGATAATAAAATTTATTTGATAATAAAAACCTAGGACTGCTGTCTTTTTACTCTAATTTCCCGTACCTATATCCCTGTGTATTTAATGAGATGTTATTTGTCAAATACAAGCAATCAGATATCACCAGCTTGTGTATCTTGGCTTTTCAGGTGGGGAAATGGGAGAACAACTCACTGAGCCTGAAGTACTCTGTCTGGCCAAGGTACAGCTCTTTTGCAGACAGTGAACCGGATGATAACCATTTGAGTATTGTCACCTTGGAGGAGGCTCCCTTTGTCATTGTTGAGGATGTGGATCCTTTGATGGAAAGTTGCCAAAAAAACACCGTGCCATGTCGTAAATTTGTCAAAATTAAGTAAGTAAATACACAGTGTTCCTTTTTTGTTTGTTTGCTTTTGAGTGCAAAATGTTCATCTATTTTCTCATTAATGCTTTCCCTTATTTCTTTTGTTGTATATACATTTTTTCTCATACTTTGCTGTTCTTGATTCCTATCTTTGCTTTTTGTTCTGTATTTCTCTTCCTCTTTCTTTTTCTCTTTCCTGCACAGCATGCTTTTCTTTGCACATCTTCCCTTTCAATACATCAGAAGGTTCTGGTTATATACATATAAGTAACATTGAGTCAATGACAAGATAGTATGTATGTAGTAAATTCAAAATCAACTAGAAATGGCCCTTCTCAGTCACATGAAAGAAGATAGCATATTCTAAAACTAGATTGTTTTAATGAGTCCTCTTTGAATGGTTTCCTGCTATGTTGAAATGCACCTATTTTAATATATATTAATTAATTAATTAATTATATTATTTAATATATATTAAAATATATATATATATATATATATATATATATATATATATATATATTGAAAATAATGCATTTATGCTTAAATTTGGTACAAGATAAACTATTCCAGCACAAAATACTATGACATACCAGCTAGAGAAAAGTCCATTGCTTTGATTGCTCTGTAATTTTGGAGTAATCATTAGAAAACGGTGGAAGATTTGTCATTGTGGATTCATTAATGCTTCTTCACCCATTATATGCTTCACCCATTATATGCTTCAGTCTACGTGTTTCCAAAATGAGTATAACATTTTTAATTGAGCAGGTGTTAGAAGATGTAATTGACGTTTCTGAAGTTTTCCAGAAGTTGCTGAATACTTTCTGAAGTCCAGGACATTTTTATTGACATATCTGAACTTCTTAGTCAGGTTCTAAGCAACATTTTGTTTGTGATTTGAATTTCTTCAAAGTCTGTAAAATATTGCCTATTTAAAAAAAAATAAAAAAATTCTTGTCTAAGACCTACATGGGTGATCACAGTTTGGGACTCTGGTTTCTCTGTTGTCAGGATTTTTCTGACCTTCCAGAGTGGTCTTTGCACTCAAAGATAGCCTGAACGTCACCTTCTCAAACTGCAGGAAAAGATATAATAGCACCCACTGCTTCCAGAGCTGTGTACTACCATGCCTTTACACAGCTTATGTGTTGGGCAGTTCAGTAATTATTAAATTATGTGTGGTACATAATATCTTAAGAGCAGAAGTAATAAATGTTTAATCTAAATCAAAGAAACATCAGTAAGTGGAGACTGTATGAATTGATGGAGAAGTGAAGTCCAGTAGGAGAGAAACTGAAGCAGAAAATGTTGTACAAGGTCTACCACCATCTTCTATTTATTTTGTCAAGCCACTGTAATATGATTAGTAAGAGCTATAAGCACCATATAAAGCATCCCATGGTTTTTTATTTCTCCATCATTCCAGAAAAAAAATGGTCACTTGGAAGTTTGAAAAATTGTTCTTTTACAATATGCTGACTCTTGCTGTTGTGGTGGTTCTGTTTTTCCCAGGAGAAATGTTTGTCTTGCTTCTCTTTTAACAGCAACTCAACTAATGAGGGAACTAATGTAAAGAAGTGCTGCAAAGGATTCTGCATTGATATCTTGAAGAAATTGTCTAAAACTGTCAAGTTCACGTATGACCTGTATTTGGTGACTAATGGGAAACATGGCAAAAAAGTCAATAATGTATGGAATGGAATGATTGGTGAAGTAAGTTCTGTTAGGTAAAAGAGCTCTTAAGTAAGAACCTAGCAATGTTTGTTTTAAATTCATTTGGAGAAATGAGGTGTTCTCTACTGAGTAATATTGGTGGTGTCTTCTCTTTGTGGATCAGGTGGTATATCATCGTGCAGTTATGGCTGTGGGGTCTCTCACTATTAATGAAGAGCGCTCTGAAGTGGTTGACTTTTCAGTGCCATTTGTTGAGACTGGGATTAGTGTCATGGTGTCACGGAGCAATGGCACAGTTTCACCATCTGCTTTTCTAGGTATGGTTCTTCAACCCCTCAAGATCATTTAATTGCAATTCTGTAGAGTGGGATAGCTTTCATTGTTAGTTAAGCTAAATAGTGTGTTGACATGTTTCTTAGTTTTTTGAATTACATGTTAGGAAGTTTGTATGGTGTCAGCAAACTGATTAATGTGATTTTTAACACATGAAGAGAGTGCTGTTGGTTTCAAATGCAGTAACTGGAAACCAAATGATAATGATTTGAATACAAAAAAGAATTCCCCAGCACCTTCATTTAGGAAAATTACTTCCTCAAGATCTGCTTACACATTAACCCGTGCTTTTTAGCCCATAATAAATTGTCTCATATTTTTCTAGCACTCACATTCACAAAATCATTGAACTCCCCCCTCGTAGAATAGCGTAGAAAAGAAGACTTTATTAGAATAGATCTGACACTAAATGGGCAACAGATCTGGCTTCCAAAGACCATATTACCGCACTGCAAAGCTTCTGAGTGTTTTCTTCAATTTTCTGTGTTGTGATGATGGAGTTGAGCAATGGGGATTCAGCATGGAAATGAAAGGCTCGATAGAAAAGAGGTGGGATACAAAGAAGTAAAGATCTCTGTCTTCTCTCCTTCCCTTGTTTGCTACTTGTTTCTATTGTTCGTTTCTCCTTTCATTATCTGCCTCTCCACTGTAGTGCCTATGTTTGACTTTTATATTTAGTGGTTTGCCTGAGTTTTTCAAAGGTATTTTGCAAATGAAAAATAGTGCTAGTGGAGATAAAATAATCTAATTGAAACTGAAGAAAAATCAGTATTTTACAGGTATCTTACAGAACAGTTTCACATCTTCAATATGGTGAGCAATTATGACATTTTAATCATTTTATTATTTTATATATTTATTATATATATATATATTTATATCAGTATAGTTTCTTTTTAGATTAAGTGTAAATTCTTCACTCAATTCAAATCACCTTTAGCCATTGAGGAACTGATTGTTACTAGAGTATCAGATACAAGTGGGCAAATAATTGTTTTTTCTCATAGCCATTGTCATCATTTATACACAGAGCTTATTTCTCATACCTGTTCCATAAATGCACATTGCGGAGATGAAGCAATAGCTCATAAGTGTAACATAGTGAATAATCAAATAATTTACCTAACTTGTTAATACCTAAACAGATTTTGTTGGTGATTAATTTTGTTGTTTACTGAATAGAAGACTGTTTAATGAAATTATGAGAGGCTGCATTTTTAAATGAAAATACTCAGATAATGATTTTTTATTTCTATAAGTAATTGACTTGTACAGTTAATTTATTTTTTAAATTGTACTTTCTATGTGTTGAAGTTATCATTTGAATTATACGGTGTTTTCCTAAATATGTTCCAATTTTTGGCAATTTTTTTAATGGACTTTGCTTACTTCTTACCTGCTTCCAGCTATCATCAAAACAGACTGCTTTTGTGCTTTTTTCACAACATCATAGTTATATTTCTACAATTAATTTAATGCTTTTGGTTTAGTTGGATATGTACAGAATTTAAAAAGTAAAAATGATGCCTTCTTGTCAAGCTCTATAGAACAGATTTTTTTTTTTTGTAGAAATCTGATCTACTGCACTGATAAATTAAGTCTGTGATCTCAGATGTACTTTCTGTTTATTTAGACATAGATGAAACTGTCACATCACTGGAACTGCTTGTGTATTTCGATGTTGTGGGAGTAGTATTAAAGTGCTCTGCCATGCAAAATAGTATCAGATAGATAACTGAATTTATTCATAGACAGATTTAATTTTTTTAACTGAGTGTCAACTGAGTTGTCTTATGTAACTTTTATGTTTTCTTTTTTTTAATCTGTGAAAAACAATACTATTAAATAGCAATGAAGTTTACGAAATACTTGTTTTTATGATTTACTGCCATCACTGTATGCAAGTACAAAATTTGTCTGAACTAGATTTTCCATTCAATGATTGTGTCTAATGGATTTAAGTAACTGATGGGCTGACAGCCTCTCCCTCATTATCTGTTCCCAAAGGTGTCTCCTACCAAGAATTTTAGAATAAAAAATAAGAATTTTATCCATGATAAAACTTTTTCATGTATTACTACTGTTCATGTATACTAGATCCACGACGTTAGTTTTTAAAAAAATCAGTGGGGGCTTTATTCAACTTTTCTATATATTTAAGAGAAAGAGAGTTCATAGGTGAGGCTACTTGTCTTTTTTTTTTTTTTTTTTTTTTTTTTTTTTTTTTTTTTTTTTCTTCTGGTAAAATGGCAAATCTTTTTCATTGCTCTATTTTCTCCACTGCCAGTAATTTGCAATGTACACTAACAAGTCATATGCTAGTATTTTTCCGTCATATCATTGTTCTACTTAAAAATTTTATAAAACCTGCTGCCTCCTGGGGAAAAATTCCTTCTGTCCTTTGAGAATAACAGTGCTGAATGCACAATTTGATCTGTAATATGACAGGAACATCAACTTTATTATTCAATTGATTTTGTACTTGTTCAATCTTGCTACTTATTATAAATGGCTTTTATTTTGCTGTTGCTTCTGTTGCTTCTACTCCTCATTACCAGACTGCATAAATTATTAAGGACCATTCTGCATTAACTGTTGTTTATAGCTTGCTTTTTCACTTTAGCTTATTTTGCCCTTTGCCTAATTTAAATTTTGACAAATTACCATTGCTGCTTTTACCCTGATGCTTTTCATAAGAGTTTTATGAGGGTTGCTGACTGTCTTCTATGAGAATGCTGTCAATATTGTATGATAGTTTTATGTGAATTCCAATTAATTCCAATTAATATGTGATTACATAGAATATTTATCATTAAGTGGCATCTACTTGTCTGTTTCTGAATGGATTTATTTTTGTCTTTTAAACATTCTGTTATTTTGCTAACTTATTATTCTCTTCCAAAAAATGTCTTTAGTAATTGAAAGAATTTTATAAACTGTCTTTAAAAGATAACAACAAAACAAAACCAGAAACAAAACCAAAAAAACCCCTGTTCCTTAATCATCTCTTAAAATCAAAAAGAGAACTGTTTGGTTTGAAAATTCCCTGCTTTGTCTTGTCAGTTCACATTCAAACTCACAAGTGGGGCTATCTGGAATTTGGTCTTTCATGGTTCCAAATTTATGAAGAAATTGTAGCAAACGAAACCAATCTCATAAGATTTTCACATCTAGGCCCAAATTATGATACTTTATTCCAGTTCTTGGTGAATACTTCATGCTAACGTGGGCAAGGTTCAGACTGGGCTATTGGGCTCAGCTCACTTTAGCTCTTGCTCAGAGTCATTTCCTACAATGATAGAAGAATTTTCATTTTTGATGAAGAGATTAGGATGGAGGAGTCTCTTGGGCTTTCAAAAAAGCAAAGCATGGGAGCAAATTCATTTATTGTCACTTTCAGTGCTTCTTGGTTCTGTTCTAATTTAAAATAGTTATTAAGATTTTTTTCTCACATTTCAGAGCACATTCACGCTACCAGTATTTACCAAAATTAGAGTATAATATGCCCCCAGATAAGCTGACCTAATAAAGATATATTACTTTGCCATACCAAACTTTTGTTGCATTTATCCTTATACAGCTACCACAGGAACACCTGAAATGACAGAGAATTTGTAATCGGTCAAAGCTGAAATTTAAGAACTTTGTGTTATCACATGGTATTTCCAATCCTTTCAAAAAATTGGTGCTTGTTCTGGTATTTGAAACTACTTTTAGTTTTCTGTTCCAACCTACTTCTTTAAGTTATGTTTTTTCTACCTTTCAAACTGACATTCAGTTTTCCATAAAAACCTTTTGATTTCAGAAATTTGCTCCCAGATGAGAGTGAAACTTGCAAAAGAATGTTTTTGCTATGAGTGGAAACAATGAATGCAAGCATTTGGCTTTTTTCCCTAATGCTTTCTGTTGGATAGAAAATCAGAGAGGTGTACTTCACTGAAACACCAAATGTTTTAAGCATATGCGTAATTGCTTTTTCTCTACAGAAACTGTCATAATGGTTGGAGTATTCTGTTGATAAAAGCATGCATCACAGGATTAATAGAAAAGGATTGTAAACTGAATGAGCCGCAAGTCAAACCAATTATTTGCCACTCGGTGTCGGTTAAGACTTTGTTAAAGAAGACAAGTACATAGACTTCATGTTTGAATTGCAACTCACATTTATGATTTCAGATGTATGGAGATTGTGGATACTAACAGCAGTTCTTTGTATATTGCTGCTTAGTTCTAGCAGTAATGCTAGCATTTTTGTTGGTAAAAGCTAATTTAAAGAAAGCCTCTGGGCTTGCCTAGCCTGAGACACTAGAATTCTTGTGATGTGACTGGTTTAATGAACTGTTTCTGTTTCTCTTGTCTGTTTTGCTGCAGAGCCTTTTAGTGCTTCCGTCTGGGTGATGATGTTTGTGATGCTTCTCATTGTGTCCGCCATGGCTGTCTTTATATTTGAGTATTTTAGCCCTGTAGGATATAACAGGAACTTAGCACAAGGGAAAGGTAAGCTTTGCAATTTACACAACCTTAGGGCTATAAAAACAAAGCAAAACAAACAAACAAACAAAATGTATTTACCATCCTTTACCCTGTATCTTTTAAAATAAATGTAACGTAGGAATAAAACAGTAAAAGCAGTTATGAAAGCATGCTTGCTCTTCATTTAAAATGTGATTTCTTGAGGCCTTATATACTCATGTCTATATTCTAATTCATTGCAATAAAGATGTAGAAGGATAAGTGATATTAAAGAGAGTTGTATTCAGGCAGCATTATGTTAGTATACTGTATCAGTTGTAGGGCGTCAGCTTTAAAAAAAAGGCATTGAAATACTCTTCAGTCTCCTGACTTATGAATTCACAGATAGTTCAGAGATAATGATCTCCAATGGTGAGGTTTGGTGGCTAATCTGGAAAAGCAGCTGTTACGTTGTATATAGTTTTATATAGTCCATATAAAAAGGTATGGTTCTCTTGTGGTGAACTCATCCTTGAAATGAGGCCAGTGGCAGAAGGGCATAATTTCTTACTTTGTAGCATTTGTGGCTGTAGAAACTTCTTTTTGAAAATATAGTGACACAACAAATTTAATACAGAACACGTCTTTCTCAGTGAAAGATACAGTTCTATACTATTAACACTCTGACCTGAGAATGATGATTTCATGTACCATGGTGCCCTCATCCTTCCCTTTCTTCACTTTCAGTTCAGAGTGTGGACAGTTTTTAATTTCTGAAACATACCTTGTTTTATAACGATGTCTCTCAGGTTGGTGAACATAGTCCTAGAGACTATAACAAGCTAATGTTTTCTTCTAGTTGGTGGTTGGTTTGTTCCCTGAACAAGGAGGGTTTTGTAATGTTCAGATATTGTCAACATTTCAATAACTTGGTAAATTTGTAACCTATGTCCAAAATAAACACTGTATTAGGAAGAGGAAAGGAGAAGTTTGTACAGACACTGGGGATCTGCAGCCTGGGCTGTTCTTTTCTCTGTCACATTATGTGATTATGTAGTGGCTACAAATTTATATTATGGCACTGCAACATCATAACTTAGCAGTAGAGGCTTGCCACAAATCCAGTTGCTATTCATTTGAAGCTGGGGAAGCTTAAAAATAATGTGACTCCTTATGTAGATTATTGTATTTTCTGTGTATTTTTAGTAGGATGAAACTCAATGGTGGTAAAATCTTCAGTAGTTTTCTTGGTATATACTTTCATTCGTATTACTGCTCAGAAAATACTTACTATTCATCAGCTCAATCTTAAATGGCCCTATAGGATAGCTTCATAAACCAAAAGCCAGCTCCATTATGATTATTTTACTGCGGTCTATCTTAGCAATGCAGTAAAAATAGAAAAAAGATAATCTAAGATGTGTTTGAGTCTATCAAGAAAATTTGCACTGTTACATGGAGCATTTCTACTGAAATGACAATATGCACTGAGTATACCAACTTTGGATTTTATTCCTTTAATAATTATTTTTAATAATGTAAACTAAAGTTAACAAGTAAATCTGAGTTTTAGTGTGCATACCCATAGGCAGGAATAGAGGTAATATTGGAGGAGTCTGCATAACAGCTTATTGTCTGAATTGTCCCTTAATTCAAAAATGAGTACTTTTGAAAAAGTTGGATGAGTCACGTTCAGGAGCAGCCTGTTTCTCCATTGAACACACAGGGGATCTAGATGATGTCTGCACTGTACTAACCTAAAGCTGGGTAAGAGGAATCTTCCCTTTATTCTCAGAGGACTCAACAAATATGGTCTTTTTAGTGGATAATATCTCTGCTAACCTGCTTCTGCTAGTCCATGGGCATGAAGTGAGGGCATTATGCTGACAACTTTGGGTGCCTTCGGATGAATTCAAAGCTGACTGAAAAAAATTACAGAACTGCACAGATTACCTGGGCCAGGTTTCTGCCTGTAATACCAGTGCATTTGTACCTGTGAGGTAGCCTGAGTCTAGCTATAAGTTATGTAACTGTACAGGTGGCTCTTTTTTGTTGATTTATTTTCTGAGTGCAGTGTTGCTTAAAAGTAGGTGAAATGTTTACCCATTTTGATACGCTTATCTGAGAGTACATAAAGTTCAAAAAATATAATGTTGAAGATAGGAGCTTATAAAAATACTTTGGGTGGGAAAAGTATTGGAATCAAATCATTAAGACTTATATCCACAGTTTTCCATTTTACATGTCAGCTGGTACAGAATACTGAAAGGGGACATAGCGTGGCACACACCTTACTGCAAGAGACATCAGTTTGGTCTCCTCCAAACCTATGTTTGCAGTCTCCATTTGAAAACTGCTGAGGTAAATACACGTAGAGAAGTGTTGAAATATTTTTTGCAACAAATATGGAAATAAATGTCATTACAGCAGAAAGTACCGACGCTAAATTCTGTGATTACATTGGGAGGACAATGAATATGTATAAAAATATTTTTCGTAATGTGTTGGTGAGTGCTTTGTTGTTATCGTGTAGTTATGTATTTGTGGTATCTTACCACAAATATACTTGCAACTAAAACAAATGCTCTTTGCAATTCCAGATCCCCATGGACCATCCTTCACCATTGGCAAGGCAGTGTGGTTACTCTGGGGCTTGGTATTCAACAACTCTGTGCCTGTGCAAAACCCCAAAGGGACGACCAGTAAAATCATGGTGTCAGTTTGGGCCTTCTTTGCTGTCATTTTCCTGGCTAGTTATACTGCCAACTTAGCTGCATTTATGATTCAAGAGGAATTTGTTGACCAAGTGACTGGACTGAGTGATAAAAAGGTAGCTCTTCTACCTTAAAAGACATCAGTGTCTGTTCTTCGTAATCTTTATACAAATTTGTACTCTGTACTAAAACCTCATTAACTAAAACTGCATTAATTGAAAAGTACATTAATTTTGTGAAAAAAATGGAAATAAGTTCTTGTTAGATTAAAAGTAATGCTTCATGAACATACAAAAGCTTGAAAAAACTGAAAAGTCAGCTTGAATGCATGGAATACATTTAAAAATATTTAAACATCTCTGTTTAAAATGTTAGTAGTTTATTAATTGGCAGAATATTCATTAAACCAGAAACTATCTAGTAATCATCTGATTACTATCAATACTAATTACTAAATACTAATTACTAATACAAATTACTAATCAATGCTCCTGAAAAAAAAATATGTCTTTTTGCTTTTCATGTAGTGTGGAAGGAAGTCATAGAGAGTTCAGATTTAGAGTGGTGCTAGCATAACTAGACAAATAGAAACAATAATAATCCATACGTGTTCCCTGTGGACACTCGAATATTTTCCTTGTATACCATATGAAGAATAAAGAGTAAAAATAAAGTTGAGATGTACATTACCTGGGATAAGGCACAGAATTTTGATTGTGGAAGTGGCTTTCCTCAATTCAAGAACTTTTTGTGAGAATTCTGTTTTGAGCAGTAGACTCTGATAGTTCACTTAAAGCTTGCTAAAGTTTCACAGAAATAGATAATAAATATGCTTATTTTTGCATATTGTTCTAGCTTGACTGAATTTTCATCTGCTGAAAGTATTCAAGGTCTTGGTACTTGTGAATTTTAATCAATTGTCCTATAAATCAGAAACCCAGCAATTATTTCTTGTTTCATTTGTGACCACTTTGTTGAAGTGGTATTGCAGAAAGTGGTTGAAGTCTGTTTGCAAAATTATTGTAGTGATGGATATACACAAAACACATAAAGGGCACGCTGTTCTCAAGTTTGTGCCCAGTTGTTTAAAAATAAAACTAAATCTCAACATCGAGAGATAATATTTCAATAGACTATAGCACAAGGGAGAACTTTACAGGGAATTTATTTCAAAGGACAGAAGACAAAGGAAATTGTTATTCAAAAGAGGGCAACAGCTCAGATAGACTTGTCTGTTTTCAGTGATCTGAAATATCAAAGTATGAATTTCAAGCATGGCTAGGGGAAAGATAGATATAAAGAAAAGAAAAATGGTAGTAGTTTTGTTTTCATTAGGTTGTGTTGTAGCAAAACCTTTGAAAGAATGTGAATACTATAATACCTCTATTTTAAAATATTACTTAATATGATACAGATAAAAGGTATTTTTCTAACGAGGATTAAAAAGATGGATTTGAAAAATCTGTTCAACTATTTGTGATTAAGTACAGAATGTTTTCCTGATAAGTCCTGATCAGGGCAGGCTTTGGCTTTCACCTGGAATAGTGCTGGTGTTCAGGTCTGCCAATTCATTTGCCACTCTCACCTGTGGGCTGGGTAAATTTCAGTATTTGTTCTGTAGCCATTGGCTAATATCTTCCTCATTTTTGTAATTTTCCTGTTCTGTCTACTAAACAGGATTTTATTTCTAAAAATAAAAAAGTAAAAAAGGACAAAATAAAAATAGAAAAATACTTGAATTGGAAAACAGCATCTGCTTATGTGCAGTCTTCTCATGATTTGTTTGATCTCTATCTTTTTTTTAATTTATTTTATTGTATGGTTCTTCAAATCCTGCCTGAATTATACAGGGATATATCAGGGGAGCTATACCTTTTGTGATTAAAATAGTTAAACAAGCCAGAAATCCAGAAAAGCAATAATCTATTTAAAATACTCTTTGTCATACACAGGTTTTGCCTCCTCTACAAAGCTGAGCTTTTTCAGATTTTCAAAATTTCACATAACTAGGGATAATTTATGGGTATATAATGATTCGTGTTAAATAATTTTACTCCTCTCAGCCATGTTGCTGCAATGCCGTTAGTAGTAGATCAGTTAGGAATCTGCAGTACTGTTGCTTGGTGAATAACTCTGTCCTTTGCTGCAAGCAAAGCTGTCATGGGCAAAAGCCAGTGTGAAGGGACAGAAGTGAATATGAGTTAAATTAATTGTAAAGAAGTAATATCTAGAAGTCCACAAAATTCTGGAACAATTGACAACTTTTTAAATAGGAACATAACTAGGGACCTATCAAAGCTATCTTTTTTGGTTAATTTTATTTTTTTTTAATGACTGAGCATAATTTTAACCCATAAACTTGAAGATTCCTTTATTATCTTTGTTAGTAGAATTGGCCTTCCAAAACTCATGCATGGCTGGTAAATCAGTTCATTGAACCCATTTCAGTTCCCTTGAACCCGTTTTCCTACTCCCACAACTGAAAAGTCATGCACTTTTGTCAGTGCTGCCCTGCGATAAAGCATTCCCAATTGGAGGTGCTGGCGGTTCTCAATCCAGCTCCATTCAAGACAGATAATAGAGAAGATAAACCAGGAAAATAAGCATCTCTGAGCAGTCATCCCTGACCCTCATCCTTCAAAACCTTCCCATACAGGGAATGTATTCCACCATCATCTAGTTCCGTCGTTTTGCTGAACACATGGTGACATGCTGCTTACCCTTCTCCTTGGCTTCAAGACTTCTCGATAGTTTCCTCATCCTTCATAATGTTGCTAATGAACTTCTGAATGCTGTGTCATCTGTGTGTCACCCAGAAACACATGGCACAGCGTGTACTGGAATTACTGGAAGTGGGTGTTCATAAATTCAAATGATTCAGAAGATGAGAAGAAAATTATATTTTGACATCCTCGTATATGTAAAAGATTTCTAAAAGCTTTGTCTTCATAAAAAGGTACAGAAAATGAGTCCAAAAGTATCAAGCAAAGCTGGCACTCATGGCACTTGTTACTTTTGAGACCTCGTCTGTTAAAAGAGAGACAAGATCACTATGAGAGAGTACAAAGCACTGGACTACTGTCTAGCAAGCCTTTGTTTTTGTCTGCTGTGGTTCTGCCACACAGTCACATTTTAATGTGTCCCATGTGTGTGTGCTCAAGGGGATTCTCTTTAGCCTTAATAAGAAGCCTTAATTATGCCATTTGCAGGTTCCTTAATTTTGCAAGATTCATAGTATTTTTTTTTTATTTTTTTTTTTGTGGAATAAGATAGTATGAGCTCTCTAGTTACTTAGAGAGATGTTTGGTTTGTGTCATAACAGAGCAGAGTGAACTCAAAAGTCAGTATGGATTATGAGGTAGCTAGGGTGACCCTCTCACCCCAGTCCATCTCTCCACTTCAATATTAGACCTATGCAGTACTTTTTGAAACTTGTTGGACAAAGATATTGAACAATGATTATAATGATAATCTTGGAAATACTAAATACAGCAGCTATATTTTTCATGATCAGAAATCAGAATGTCAGTGCTTTCCATTTGGTAAAGGGAGAAAACAGAGTTCAATTTATTTATTTTTTCTCCGCTATCACCATCCATAACTTCCATAAAAATCTCTGTTAGCAGACAGAAAATGTTTACCATTTGCTATTATTGTAGTAATTTCTTCACAGTTCCTTAAAATACTTCAGAACAATAATGAACCGCTCTGAATACCAGCCTTTTCAGACAGGTGTGTAAATCAGCATACTAAATCAGTATTAAACATTAGTGAAAGATATTTTTCCTAGCTTTAATGAAATTGTCATTTTTCTTAATGCATGTAGATAAAACAAACTAAAATGGTAGGAGTGTTTTCTCAGCCCAAACATTCTGTTTGGGATTTCTAGATCATTAGGACTGTGTGCCACAGATCTAGCAGCAGGCATAGCAGGGGGAAACAGGAATGAATTGCTTAATCATCTGAATAATTGTAGATCTCCCCAATTACATTTCAAGTAGGGGGTTTGTGCATTATATTTAAGGATTTTATTACCAATTAAAACAAAAACAAAAATATTTCAAAAGAATTCTAGGAAGGAAATTGTTTCCTAACAGACATTAAATATTTTAATTTCCATCATGGGGTATCAGGGAAAATGACTGCATCTATAGATTCAATGCTTTTTTCTTTCTTTCATGCCTGTCCCATAGATGTGTGCTGAATCACAGAGCCTCCATACTTCTCTAGGACATGTCAGTTTACAGAAGACAAGTTTAAAATTGCTGATAAGAAATTTATATAACTTAGACGCGAATGCAACATTTTTAAAAACATTGTAAACTGTTTCTTTGTAATATTCAAGTAGAGTCTATGAGCAGGCAGTAGTAACAATCATTTGAAAACAAAAACAAAAACAAAAACAAACTCCTCATGACTGCTAAAATTTGTTGGTTGAGTGCCTTGTGCCAAAAAAATCTAGTCAATGGATGGTGTTTGGAACCATTCAAGTCTCTGAATTTTCTGTACTTATTCCACGTACAATTTTTTTAATCAATTGAGTTACTTGTTCTCCTTATGACCTTTAAATGAACCAGCACTTTCTATTAATCTCTGCTTTCCTGCAGAAATATTTTTGTGTTCTGTTGAATGTTCAGTTTGGGACAGATACCTCAGTTCCTCCAACCATTCCCATGGGAGAAAACTGCCCCTAACAACTTTCACATCGATGAATGTTCTTGAAAAGTGAGACTACGCAAACCAAAACTCCATTTGTAAACCACCCTGATACTCCACCATGATCTTCCTCTTCAATCCCCTTGTCATACCCCAGAATTAGGATCTGAGGTTCCAGAATTCTCACCACAGTTGAATTTCCAAAACCACCAACTGCATGACCAGCATCATTTTTTTACAGATCTTGAAATTGGCAGTGATCTTTGATTTTTTTTTCTCTCCCGTTTTATTGGTTGGAAAACTTGAAACATATATTAGGAGTTACTGAAAGCCATCTCACTACTTCAGGAATTAATTATCTGACCATTTTATTAAAGTTAATAGCAAGTGACATCTATATCAGTGGAATCTCTGGACATTAGCTTAAGAGCAGGGTTAGCCTCAGTGCCACATCCTAAACACAAAAAACGAGACAGCAAACATAGACTAAGAACCATGACTGGTATACAGTGCAATTTTGGTGCATGGGTCAATTAATATGTGTAAGGTATTAGTAAAGTAATAATTTAAATGGTAAAGCTGTGAAAAGGGAAAATGAGAAAAGTACAACATCCGTTAGCTAGATGAACAGAGAAAAACAAAGTTCATTCCTTTATGCTTTGTCAAAATCTGCATAATTAAAATGGAGCACTTAATTGTAGTTCTGTAACATGAAAATATTGTTGTAGCCATAATTTCACAGTCAGGGTTTGATGGAATTGAAAACATTCCCACTTTTTGTGTAAGCCTATTTGTATTCTCTTTCCAAACTGGCACTGGATCCTCAGAATTCTTAATGCCCTGAGACTAAACTTTAAGAAGAGGACTAGTGCATACATAGCCCAAAGGAAGCAGCAGCTGTATAAATATTAGCTCTCTCTTGCAGCACGGGATACATAAATTGCTCTTCTAACTTTGACAATAAAAATAGAGTTCATTTTACCATGTAATTCATGGGTGACTGCTTTTATCAATACTCAATTGCATTTCCTTATTAGCCAATAGTTCCTCTAAGTTGAACAGCATTCTAAAATTTATTTCTTAAAGAAACATTTTACCTTGATCTTAAAGTGTTTCATGGTACCTAATGAGAGATCTTGAAAAGCCACATATATAATTTTCAGGTCTGTTAGCAAGTGTTTGTGTGAGACTGTCTGAAACCTGAGTGTGCCCTGAGCTGTTGCTAATCCCTTTGAGATACTTCCTGGCTTGTTTGTCTGTGCTGATGCAATACTGATCGAGAGGGTGAAATTGTAGAATAAAATCTATATGCCCTCAGGCAATTGGTTTGTAGTTTTAAATTGTAGGAATAAACTGTGCTTAGGATTCTAGGTGCTCGAGCTCCAGAATCACTCTTCATATAAAGTGGTGAAACTGCTTAGCCCCTGGGAAGATAGAAGAACTGTTCTTCCCCCTGAATCACAGAGGTGGAAGGAAAGCTAGTCCTCACCCTTTCCCTCCCTGGGCACCAGCCTCCTGCAGTCACCCTCCAGAGCAGTGTTAGGCTCTGTGTCAAGTACTGAAAATGGGCCTTTTGCCTGTGCGGACCCACCATGTCTCAACTGAGATGAAGGTTGGAAATGAATTTCAACAAAGATACTGTTTTATTTTGATCATTAAGTACCAGTAGGTCTGCCTAGAGTTTGGTTTCTCTAGGGAGATCCTGGCAGATGGGGAGTATCTTCCAGTAGCTCTCTGCTCCAGATGCTGTGGTCCTGCCATATTGCAATGCACAGGAGAAAGTCGTATTGAGTGGCAAATCTGAGCTGTTTTTAATTTGGATGTAGATGTTTCTGTGTCGTTCAACCAGTGTGAAGATAATTTCTGTTATAATAGAGCTGGCAATTAACTCCAGGCATTATTTGCCTGGAATAAATTTGAGGCAGCCTATACAGTTTTTTTCTTTTGTACCTCCAGTCGCCCTGATAGATATTACTTCCTTAATTGACATCTTCATGGATACCCATTTTGAGGCCTGAAAGACTTTACTTTTCCCTTTTCTCTCTAGTTTCAAAGGCCACATGATTATTCACCTCCTTTTCGATTTGGAACGGTCCCAAATGGAAGCACAGAGAGGAATATCAGAAACAACTACCCTGATATGCACCTTTACATGACAAAGTATAATCAGAAAGGAGTTGAAGATGCCTTGGTCAGCTTGAAAACTGGGTAAGCTTCTTCTATGGGTTTTAAAGAATACTATACACTTTGCAGAAACTGAGAAAAATTGATCTGTACTTACTGTGATACTTACTGAGCAGTGGTCTCAGGCATGGCGTGTAGTCCATGGAGCTTTGTTTTGCTTTGTTTTTTAAACTTCTTTGTACTGATATCAGAAAAGAAATTGAGCGCCTGTGATTTGTATGACTGTTTTAAAATTGTATGGAAGCTTCAATGCCCAATGTATGATAGATGCACAGGACAGAATTGCTATTCCAATTTTACGAGAAGGGATACAATTGCACCTGGATTTGGGTGTGGGCTCAACACGTATCATGATTTGTACAGTCCCTGCTTATCATTGGAGGACTCTCTCATAGCAATGTGTTTTCAAAAGGTGCATTTTTGACAAGGCTTGTTTGTCTGGGCAGCGTGCACTACCTAAGATTTCTTTTCACCTTCCCATCCTTTTGACATGCTTTTAGGTGCACTCTTAGATTTTCTTCCCCCTTATAATCAGCATGGCCTCTTGCTGTCAGATCTAAAGTCTTGACTTTGACCTTAATAAAATCTGTTGAGATGAGGTATTCTAAAGCGTGTTACCTAATTCTGTTTCTGACAATCTTGGCAAATATTCTGGCAAATTTTGTCTTTCTTCCTTATGCTAAGCGATTTAGACTTGGGTGCTATCCATCCTTTTCCCTCTCTGAACTGGCTCATTCTGCCTTGTTGGTCAAAATGACAGATTTTTCATTTTAATTGTCAAAAAGTTTGAATATGACTCACAGTTTTCATCATTATATATCAGCATGATATACATGTATAATGGTTTTAATAATCTTTTCTAAACATACAGACTTGATAATAACATGTATTTCTGTTAAAATAGTGGATTACAGAATTTATCCAGATCAGTGTTTTTTGTTTTGTTTGTCATGTGTTGTTTTTGTTTTATTATTTATTTATTTATTTATTTATTTATTTTAAGTGAGAAGACTAAATTACCAATAGCAGATTAAGTACATCAGCCCCAGTGGCTGTTTGATGGTACAGTTATTACTTACAATGAGAACAGGATATGTCATCTTATACTAAATTAGCTGTTACTTTTAGTCCGTAGTGTGGGAACTGCCTGTCCTTTAAATTTTTGCTCTCCTTCCTCCAGATGTGTAGGGGATTGTAACATATTTCTTCTGTGAAAAAAACTGAACTTCTCCAAACTTTTTCATAGTATCCAGGTTCCCTTCCTTAAAAAGTTGTCCTTTGTATAGTTTTGTTTGCCACTGTCTCCATGTACTCCCTGCATTGCCATTTCTAAAGGTGTTCTGAAACGGCATTTCTCAAGCAGGCTTTGTCCCATCCTAAGGTGAGTTGGACCTCACCCAAGGTCTTCCAAACTGGGGGCAGAATTACTGCTCCTGCCAGCCTGTGCAAGTTGTATTTCCTGGGAGACAGCTAAATTGTGCATTGTAGATACTCAGCTGAATTATTTTCCTGCTGTGAATTTTTGAACAGGTAGCTATCCTTAATTTCAGCCATTTCTAGGGCTTGTTTGGGTTTATTTAGGGGATATATATTCTTTGTACTTTTCATCTGCTATTTGTGCTACTGGAGACCCTGAAAAAAGAGTGTTAGATTTAAAATAAGGCCAATTGTCAGACACTTTATCATGAAAAGGAGTGAGCTGCCTGGCTGCAAGGGAGTTCAGGACATTCACTAAAACTCAGGCTGGCTGCTCTTGTGCCAGCTCTTCCAGCTGCTCTTCCTTAAATGTTTTAGTCCTTTGACAGCAATAAACCATTCATTTGTAAATAGATGTTTGTTTCCACTGGAGTTTCCTCTTCTAAGTGATTTCCCAGTGTGAATACTCTTAAGTGTCTACCTTGCTCCTCTTGACTGACATTTCTCTAGCAAATGGTACAAATAAGCTGCCATGTGTGGTGTTTTCTGCATCAGTGTAACTGCTACATACTGCTGCACTCCTTAGTATTTTGTCCCATAGCACCTACAAGATTAAGCAGCATGCCATCAGCTGCTGAAATTTCCTATGATACAATTGTCATGTTGAGTTTGCTTAGATCACATTTTTGGACATTCCAGCAGAAAAGTAGTGTCAAATGGGCTTATGTATTTTCTCCCTGTACTTTCTGCCAAGCAAAAACTGTGCAAAGCCCTAATCTCTGTGGTAATTGTGGGTAATAAGCTCAGTTACGGATCAGGCAGCATGACTGTATCTTCTTTTTGACTCAGAGTAGTTTCTCTCTAGAAAGATGATCTCATTTAGGTGACCAAACCGATCAGCCTGTGTCGTTGTCCCTTGTCAATTGCACCTTTGTCCCACTCATCTTCTCCTTTTTGCAAAGACATTTGGTGAGGATGTGAGGCAGTTCCAGTGGCTGACACCTCAGGAATCTGTGAAGCTTAAAGTGTCCTGAGCGAAGGAGATGAGCCTGTGTAATATGGGACTGTAATAATTTGCATTCTCAGTAGGAAAGACAATAAAAGCATGAACTGGTATTTGTCAGGGTATCACAATTGCCTGCCTCTTCTCTTTTTGTCCAGTCTTATATTCTTCAAAAACAGCATTTTTCACTTTTTCTACTTTTGTTGTCGTTGTTGTTGTTGTTCTCTTCCTCAGTATATATGTTTTCTCATCTGTGGCATCCTTCCCATCATCTTCCTTTCTCCATCATGATTTTTTTTGACGAGATTGCAGATTATTTTACACTTTCATATGAAGTTTGCCCTCTCGTCCTTCTCTAGAATAGATCAAGCTGTCACCTTCCCTACTTCACTGGAGCCCATGGGTTTGGATCCTTTGTGCCCCCTGGAGTCTATGTTGCTGCTGCTTTTTTGAGAATGACATATCATTCCTTCCACAATCTTTTTCTGCTTCCCAGCAAATATATAATTTCTACTTTCTTCTTCAGCATGTGTGTGTCCTGATTGCAACTATTTCATTTGTTTTCATCTGTATATCTTGTCAAAGTTATCCCTAGATTTTTTTTTTTCTTCTCATTTCATCATCGTCATCATTGGTAGCATATAGCAAACAATTTTTCTTACATATCAAGCAGCTTGCTGCTTCTGCACAGCTTTTTGAAGATGAACAACTTGATAATTATAGAGTCCTAGACTATAGACCTGGTAAGGACTTACAAAGATTGGCTGATGGATATTGCTGCTGCCAGTCAAAATAAACAGTGCCTGTGTTCCTCATGAAGAATTTTGATATAACCTGTATGTATTTTGAATATCACTTTAAAAACTACTTTTATTTAATTAAGACATAAGATTTAGTCACATTTGACTCCTCATATACAGTGTTTGATTCCAGTTTTAGGGTGTAGCAAAAATACCAGCAATCAGGCAATACTTAGAGTTTGAAAAATACTGCCCATATGGCATCTGATCTAAATAAAATAAAGCTTTTAAGTGGTTGCTTCTGACAGTTAGTATAGTTTTGCTATTTCTCAGACTCTTAAGTTTCTAGATTAATTAAGGTGATAACGGAGCCAACTAGGAAAGGTGCCCTCCTAGACCTGTTGCTAGAAAACAGAGAGGGTCTGGTGGGAGATGTGGTGATTGGTGGCCGCCTCGGTCATAGCGACCATGAAGTGGTTGAGTTCAAAATTTATGGTGACAGAAGGAAAAGTGCCACCAAAACCTCATCCCTAGATATGGGGAAAGCGGACTTCAGGCTGCTCAGGGAACTAGTCAGCAAGGTCCCCTGGGAAACTGCTCTTGAAGGCCTCGATGTCCACCAGTGCTGGTCACTCTTTAAGCGATGCCTCCTTGAAGCACAAAATCAGGCAATTCCTAAATATCGCAAGTCAGGCAGGCGGGGCAGGAGGCCGGCGTGGCTGACCAGGAACGTTCTAATGGAGATTAGGCGGAAACAGAGAGTGTTTCGCTACTGGAAGGAGGGCCAGGCGTCATGGAAAGAATACAGGGATGCTGTTCGTGTTTGTAGGGAGAAAGTTCGTGTGGCCAAAGCACAGCTAGAGTTGAAGCTGGCTGTGTCTGTGAGAGAAAATAAAAAGGGTTTTTTTAGATATGTAAATGGAAAAAGGAGAACTAAAGAATACATAGGGCCGCTCCTTGATAGGGAAGGTCTCCTCACAGACGATGACATATGCAAAGCAGAGACGCTTAACGCCTTCTTTGCCTCTGTCTTCAATGCCGATGATGGGCTTCGGGACCCAGGGTGCCCTGAGCTGGAGGACTGGGACGGTGGGGATGACAAACTCCCAACTGCCCCTGAACGTGTGCGGGATTTGCTACTCCACCTGGATCCCTACAAGTCCATGGGTCCGGATGGGATTCATCCCCGGGTGCTGAAAGAGCTGGCGGATGTCATCGCGGAACCTCTTTCAATTATTTTTCAACGATCCTGGGAATTTGGAGAGGTCCCGGTAGACTGGAAGCTGGCAAATGTTGTGCCGATTTTCAAGAAGGGTCAGAAAGAAGACCCTAGCAATTACAGGCCTGTCAGTCTCACGTCAGTGCCTGGTAAAATCATGGAGAAGATGGTTCTCGGACTTATTGAGGCGCACCTGGGGGACAAAGCAGTCATTGGTCCCAGCCAGCATGGGTTAGTGAAGGGTAGGTCCTGCCTAACTAACCTGATTTCCTTTTATGATAAGATCACCCGTATGGTGGACCAAGGGAAACCAGCTGATGTGATTTTTTTGGACTTCAGCAAGGCTTTTGACACGGTTTCCCATAAGATCCTACTGGACAAAATGTCCACCATACAGCTAAATAAAAACATCATACGATGGGTGAGCAATTGGCTAACGGGCAGGGCCCAAAGGGTTATGGTAAATGGGGCTGTGTCAGGCTGGCGGGCGGTCACCAGTGGGGTCCTTCAAGGCTCCATTTTAGGGCCGGTACTTTTCAATATTTTTATAAACGATCTGGATGTAGGAATAGAAGGTATTTTGAGCAAGTTTGCTGATGACACCAAACTTGGAGGAGTTGTGGACTCAAATGAGGGCGTAAAGGCCTTACAGAGGGATCTGGACAGGTTGGAGAGCTGGGCAATTACCAACCGCATGAAGTTCAATAAGAGCAAGTGCCGGGTCCTGCACCTGGGACGGGGAAACCCTGGCTGCATGTACAGACTGGGCGATGAGACGCTGGAGAGCAGCCTAGAAGAGAGGGATCTGGGGGTCGTGGTAGACAGCAAGTTGAATATGAGCCAGCAGTGTGCCCTGGCAGCCAGGAGGGCCAATCGTGTCCTGGGGTGCATCAAGCACGGCATCGCTAGTAGGTCAAGGGAGGTGATTGTCCCGCTCTACTCTGCGCTGGTGCGGCCTCACCTTGAGTACTGTGTGCAGTTCTGGGCACCACAGTATAAAAAAGACATGAAACTGTTGGAAAGTGTCCAGAGGAGGGCTACGAAGATGGTGAAAGGCCTTGAGGGGAAGACGTACGAGGAACGGCTGAGGTCACTGGGCCTGTTCAGCCTGGAGAAGAGGAGGCTGAGGGGAGACCTCATCACAGTCTACAACTTCCTCGTAAGGGGGTGTTGAGAGGCAGGAGACCTTTTCTCCATTAACACTAGTGACAGGACCCGCGGGAACGGGGTTAAGCTGAGGCAGGGGAAATTTAGGCTTGACGTCAGGAGGGGGTTCTTCACAGAGAGGGTGGTTGCACACTGGAACAGGCTCCCCAGGGAAGTGGTCACTGCACCGAGCCTGTCTGAATTTAAGAAGAGATTGGACTGTGAACTTAGGCACATGGTCTGAACTTTTAGGTAGACCTGTGCGGTGTCAAGAGTTGGACTTGATGATCCTTAAGGGTCCCTTCCAACTCAGGATATTCTGTGATTCTATGATTCTATGATTCTAATTAGTGTTAGTCTCTTGGGATGTGTTGGAAATATTTTCTTCTTTGAGACCATCATGTTTGATATGTAAGGTCATTTAATTTAACTGGATGGAGAAAGAAGGAAGGAGACAGGCATAATACTTCAGGTGCGCAGATTTCTGTAAGATATATATAAATTTTTGTCAGAGACATGCACGTCTCTATCTGTTTCGGGAAGAAAAAAAAAAAGGTTGTTTTCTTGCCTTTTCACAAGAAGTGAGCACTCAGCTGTCTGAGTTGAGTCACTGATATGGCCAGGAAAAATCCAGGGGCAGAAATATGAATAGGAATGTGTATGAAATGTGTATGGTTTAGGGGTTTGATAGGTTCTGTTGTTGGAGGATTGCAGTACATGCAGAGATGAGCATGTGCACATTATTGTGTCAAGGAAGCCTTGAATAAAACGCCAAGACCCTTCCTGTTTGCATCATTAACAGAGTAAATGCACAGTGTTTCAAAATCAGCTTACATGGAAAGTATCATTCTCAGAAAGAAATGACTGGGAAATACTGCAAACTCAAAGGGAAAGACGATTTGTGCTTTAGGCTGACATTGACGTTAAACCTTCTCCTGCAGGTGAAGTTCCTGGTTCATTGCAATGTACCTGTGAAGACTTGTTGCTATCAGTAGTGGAGGCAAATTTATCAGTTGTATTGGCTTTTTTCCTTTGTTTGATAAAAAATCAATCTTTGATTCTGACAACACTAAAAAATACTATCTGTAAAGTCTCAGTAATATCTACCTCTTGTCAATAGGGTCTCAGTCCTGTGAGGCAGAGATACATTTCTCAGAAAGCTGCCGAAACATTGTTTCAACAAAACAAAGAACTTTTTGTATTCCCTTTATTAATTAAAACTAGCAATTTCCACCTATGCCTGTTGACAAGGAACAAAATTCATGTACCTTGTTATTGGAGCACTGCTTAATATTTTTTTTCAAAACAGTAAAATAAAAGATTCAACAACATACAGTATTGAAAGTAGTCACAGTTTTACAAGCTTGCCAAAAATGTACTGGTGTTTTTTTTCCAAACTTCATGCACGTAAGTGGGCAGCTGAACCAGATGTGCTACCTGTAGATCTCTCTAGACAGAAGTTCAGGAATTTTCCTCAGGTTTTTCTTCCTTTTCTTCAATGAAAACCGAAACAGCAGTTATTATCCAGATAGTGAAGAGTGCAAGAGACTATGTTAGCCAATGTCTTCTTCGTGGGAGAAGTCCAGCTCTGTTAGAGTCATGGTGGCTTCTTCATCTTCTTCAGATACTTCTTAATAATACAAAGTTTTTAAAATGCACTAGAAGTATTTCTGTCCATGCTGTGTTTAATCAAACTGTCCTTCCTGAATCCACTGCACAGGACAGACAATTAACATTTTATTTCTTGAAGAGAAAACAATTCTTTGAATTCATAACCAAGTTGTTTTTACAGTGGCTGTTTGGGTGTGTTTGTTTCCATTTGCCTTGCTGTATTTTTCCAACCTTTTCTAGACGAGGTTAAAGATAGATAATGCTGTCCTTTTCCAAGGCAAACAACCTTATTTGTTATAATGCTTTGGTGTGGGTTGTGTCAGCTTGGAGTTGTGTTTGCATGTAACATTTCTCCATGTATGATTGTTGTGCTGCCGTGTAAAAGTGTAAAGAGGAGAACATTCAACAGCAATATACTGGAAGTGCATTGAATGTTCTCACCCTTGCCCTAGCACAGCTGCAGTGGTGTATTGTCTGGAATTTAACTGCTAATGGCTGAAATGAGAAAAATTCTTTGGGATATTCTTTTCCAACTATACAAATAAGATAGGAAGCTTTCTCTTGCCTATTCCTCGTCACTGATGAATCCATCTTTTTTTTTTTATTATTATTATTATTTACTTCCTTAATTTTGCCGGATAGGGAGAACACAGGCTAGCATCACAGCGTGTATCTTTTTTTTTGTGAAAAGAGGATGGCCTATTTAGTTGATGCTGTTTTCTGGCAGCATATTGATGTGAGGACTTTATTTCAGTTTCATTGCAAAAAGCTGTCAATAGAGCTTGTTTCAAGGAAACTGCGGAAATGAATCCCTTGTGTTCCACGGGCAAGCAATCCCTTGCTATACACCTGCAGATCCCTTTGCTACCATGAACGTTTTTCAGTTTTTATTTGCAGCCACAGCTGTGACTATAAACTCAAGGATTTGATGCTGAAGTTTACTTGGGATTCCATCTGCCTTCCTGTTAATGACTGCAATATTTGGTAGTTTATGCACATCAAGGTCAGTGTCTTATTCCCTCCTTGTCTGTGGCATACTGGCAGAAATATGAAGCTGCTTTAAATGAATGCCATGGTGACAGCCTTTCTGCCAGACACTGGACAGGTATGGCCTCGCATGCAGTGGTTTATCAAATTTGAACTGTCCTAAGAATATGTTATTGACCTGCAGATGTGGCCTGAGCTGTTAGTTGCTTTGATAGGAAGAGGTGACCAATCTACTCCTCAACATTTTTAATGACAGATAATTGTGCTAGACAAAACACCTGGAAGAGGCTAACTGAAATGTGTGGAAGTTATTCTCTCTGCCCCACAGACACACACTCTCCCACCTGAAAACAATAAAAAGTTTTAATTATTTTAAAGCATGCAATCGTACTGAACAGAGAAAGTGCAAGAGAAAACCCCAGAAGGCTCTGATGCCCTTTTAACCCTCAGTCCCTAAGCTTATTGACCTGAATTGGATATTTGTTGTGTTAACAATGCTTATAATCATGTCCAATTCACAGCTTTGCACATCCCATTATTTGTTGAGCAGATATAGACTGGTCAGAGGCTGTGCTGGCAGCTTCTGCAGTGTGTTACAGGCACAACCAGGAGGCAAACATCTCCATTTCTGTCAGGTGGAACACAATTCAGATTATGCCCGGCAGGTCCTTCTGTTCATTAGGTCTGTCAATTAACATGGTAGTGTGCCTAAAATAAAAACACAACAACAACAACAAAAGAAGCTTGTCTTTTGGACAGCCAGCTGACTTCTTCGCTTGGATGCAAACCCATTTTTACAATTGCTCTCAATTTATTCTGCAGAAAAAATTCATCAAAATTTTCATCAAAGGAAAAGTTTCTAGTTTTTATTCTTTCTGAAGTTCATACCTTTTCACCTAAAATGAGGAGTAAAACTATGACATAAATTGCCTGTTTGAGAGAAAAATTATATCTTTACATTTTACATAAAAAGCACAAGATCTTCATCATTCTTGTGGGCAGATAATAACAGCTTGTAACTGGAACTCAAAGAAGCATTCAGCTGACATAAATTTTTAAACTTTTAATCTAGTGGCTCAATATTTTCTGACTGTTTCTGATTGACAACACCTTCCAATATTTGTAATTGAGACTATTCACCCTTTTCTTAGACTTCTAATATTACAACTCATATAGCAATAGTTTTAGCAAATTTTGGAAAAACTACCTAAAGTGGTTGGCTTTGAGGGAAGAAGGGAAAGGTGAGTGGACAGCATGAGATATCTGTAGTCTGTAATCATTTATTGCTTGCAACCCTCCTGGGTGCCTGTTGCGATACATGAAGGGAGACGTCTTTACCAGATGCACAAGTTTATGCAAATGAATATTAAAATAATATATGAAACCCTTAGTATTCAGCTCTCTTTCTAAGAATGATGTTTTCATGCCTTTTTATGGCCTACTCATGAAGTCTGCTTGGGTTTTGCAAAGCTTTCTAAAATCTTTGAAAACAGGATTAAAAAATGCAGTACCTCATCTGAAATAACCAGTATTCAGATGGGCGATCCTTGCTCCAATCACATTTTTAAGATACCACTGAAACTACAATCTGAAGTTTAAGTATGTGCTGATGTTAATGAAGAGGGAGTGTGGTTCTCCCTCAAAGTGTCTCCTTCTCCTTTCAAAGTGTCTTTCAAGGACTTAAAGTCTTAGAGATTAGCCATTTGGGATACTCAGAATTCACTGGTTTAAATTACTGTAACTGAAACTTGTTTATTTGGAAAAATATATTCATTGATCTGCTCTTATTACAACAACAAAAAAAATATAAATATTTTTATTTTAGGAATTAGCTCTTTAGCCTTTTTTTTTTTTTTTTTTTTTAAGCAATATATTGAGTGATGAATCTAATTTGTATCTCTCAATGTTATTTCATTAAGGAGAAAATCACTGTCCATATTTTCATCAGATCTATAAGATATTCCTTAAAGAGACTTTTGTCAGTCCCTGAATGACCAAATTATTGTGCCAGGTGATCATGCCTTTAGAGGCGTGATAAAACCAAAATGTGAATGTCTAGAAGAAGATGGGAAATTAATATCTCAGATAATTCTCTGTCAATGGTACGTATATCTAATAGTAAGGAATATACAATAGCTTAGAGGACCGATATAACTAGCTTCTGGATAGCTCTATTCTCATAAAAAGCCACACACTAGACCGTTTTATTATAACTTTTTGACATTTTTGGAAAAGAAGCATGCATTTCAGCAGCTTGTCTGAAAAACAAAATAATAATAAAAAAAAGGCAGTAGATTGTGAGACAGAAACATGGGAACTCCTTCTAAGAAAAAACAACATGAACTGAACTTTAATTTTCTCAGCCAAATAAAACACAAAACCAAGATAGACTACATCTGAAGTGCAGGCAATGTTTGCCTTAAATAATATACAGAGTGTCATGTGTTATGCCTTCATACTTTCTGCTTTGTAGCTAGACTAGAAGTAGAGGTGAAAAATACTTTCAGAAATTATAATTCTGTAGAAGCCTTTAGTGGCAACAAGTTAAAATAATCACAACTGTTGACCATTTTAGATGTTTTTATTTAAGTGAAAGTGAACATAGGACTGTCCTTCTCTTGCTCTCCGCTTTTTGTTCTCTCTCGTCTCTTTCTTTCCTCCTTCCTGTTTGGCACCAGATTTTTCAAGTTCAGTGGTGACTGACATTATGCTGAAATTTCTGAGTTAAACTGGCATAGTTCTGGAGATCAGGTGTCGAGAATACCAATATTAAAACAAGCTCAGAAAGAAACTGAAAAAATTGGTGGAAGGTGAATTATCTGGCAGCTGTAAAACATGCTGGGGGATTTAATACAATCTCTAGCTCATAAAATCTCCATTCATCTGAAGCCAAGAAGATACGCAGGGAAAATGGCATCCACATGTCTTGTTTCTTTTATTCCTTCTGAAACATTTATAGTTTGCTTATGTCAGAGATATTGGGACTTAAATCTACGCCAGTGAAGATCTACTGCCTATGTATAAGTATTCCTAACTGTAGATATGTCTGGGCAAGTCAAAGTCAAACTGGGTAAAGTTGCAAGTCAAACAGCCCTGAGTAAAGATCCATAACTACCTGGGAGAGCAAGATGTTTGCTATGTTCCAGAATGTCTATTTATCCCTACCAATTTTGTCAGTAAGTACTAAATTATTGTACAAATACAAATACGTTCTCCTTAAAACCATCTGAAGAAGCTAATAATGTGAATAATGATCTCCTTCCTGACATTCTGTAAAAAAACTCTCTGCTAAACAGTTTTCTCTCCTGGTTGGCTAGGGTCAGTCAACTTCTGAAATCAATAACTTCATTTAGTTTGGCATTCAATGGCTGGGGTAGTTTAATTTCAATTTACATTATGCTGCTTTCTTTTGGACTTCATTCTAATATCAATTTCAGTATTCATTCTAATATTTTTTTTTGCTATTACAGTGGGTGAAAAGATTCTGAAGTGAACTTATAACCATAGACACTGAAAATAGGAATTGGAAAGCCAGTTTGCAACTGGGCAACTTCTATTTGTGCTGAAAGACTGTGGAGATATGAAGACATTTAAGATTGCTCTTCCATAGGCATGTTTTTCTTGGTGGTGGTAGTGTGTTTTTTTTTTTTTTCTCCTGGGGATCTGTTCACTCAAGGATCAATTCTGATCAATTCTAATAGCTTAAAAGAAACTTGTGCCTGAATCAGCATAGCTTCCTGCTTCTTGCTGGTGTTACTGCTGAAGTGAGCTGAGTACAGTGTTTGTACTACAAAGTCCCACCAAGCTGGTAGCATGGTGATAAGGACATCCTGTGGTATCTCCATTCACAGCAGGATTTTCTGGCATCAGTTTTTCTCATGTTTTATCCCTATTTCCCCATCACTTTCCAGTCTTTCAGGAAATACAGTGCTTCTTACATCCTTGTATTTCTTCCATGTATTGAAAAGTCTAAATAAATAATGAACTGTGTAGGACTTTATGTGCTGTTCCAGGGGACTCTGGGGTGAGGTTGTTTTTTACAGGTTTTGATGAAGAGGAAAATAACAATTTAGGTGCTTATTGGGATCTGACAAAGCAGTCACTGAAATGTCTGGGGAGGATCATACCTCAATAGTTTCAAATAATCTATAAACAGGAGCAGACATCATCATGTCCAGTAAAGCTGGGCCACATTATCAGGGCTTTCTTCATGGCCATTCAGATAAATGTTCTGTTGAGCTTATCCAGAACAAGTTGCCTCCAGGAAAAAAATGGCTTGTAGTGTGCTCCTCTGGTATATTTTTAAAAAGATTATTCATTTTGTCAACGTTACCATCACCATCATCATCATTATTATTATTTTACATAATGTAGTTATCAGCCTAGTGTCTTTAAATATTAAAAAGAACCTGGAGATAAAATGAGCAGGTGAAGGTAACTATACCCCATCTAACTGCTCTTCTTTTGAGAGGAAGCTATTCTAACTTTTAATGCTCATTTGATTTGGGGAGCAGATCAGCAGAGCAGGTGCTTGGTGAAATGTGCTGATTTCATCCTTCATTATGCTATTGTAACTGGGACAAAACCTTTAATCTAAAAATATATCCCCCCCTACTTGACTTTTCAAATTTTGTGTTTTGATAAACTGATGCTTTAGAAGTACTTCATTGCTTGGCTTCTGCAACCCGAAATGGGACACTATTCCACTGCTAAAATTAACATAAAGGCATGCAACATTTTCCATCATTTTGTCACTAAGGCAAATATTATAGGGACTGGGAAGCAGGGTGCATGGAGGGGTGGGGATTGTGAACTCCTGTGAGTGAGAGGCTGAATATGTGCACTCAGGTAACTATGGGCAAGTCAGGCAGGAACTCCTCCAGCAGCCTGAGATGGCCCTGACAGGTGAGGTGAGCCTCTACAATCTCTCAGGTTTTGCAGGATGGTAATAATGTTTGTCAGATCTTTGTGCCTTTCAAGTTTTGCGCCTGCATTTTCTGTGTGAAGATTGAAGCGAGGACAAGTTTGAGTTGGGAGAGAACTTGGAAGGGGAGAGATCCACTCCCTGCTAATGAGTTCATCATTTAGGTGGGTTGAACTTTGCTAACCTGTGTTGTGGCACAGGGGTGGTCATTAAGTTAGCCCCTAATGAATTGGTAATGTCACGGAATGTCAAGGAATCCACCCAGTATATGTTAATTAAGTTAATTTAAGATTTGTGTGGACCTACTTGGATATATTCAAGAATCACTGTAATGAAGTGCCATCAGATAGCCTGGAGTAAGGCAGAGAGAACTGGGGTTGTTTGGCCTGGTGAGCCTAAGTGTCATGCTAGCGTGCTTTTATTGAAGCCTCGTGTTTAGAGCAGTGTTCCTTTGCTTTGATTGCTGCATCACTCTCTAGTGACCTTTTGGCATTAGACTCCTGGACACATTTTTAGAGAGGCACAGATGAGGTTGTGTCTCTCACTGTGCACTCTTGTCATGTTTTCTTTTATCTCTTTGGTGGATGTGACAAAAACAAAACAACAACATAAACAACAAAACAAATCTGTAAATCCATCATATATTGCAACCAGGAAGTGCATGTTTGATTTAAAAGGCACTCTTCATCAAGAATAATGTAGAAAAATCATTGAGATAGAGCTGTTTACAGCAAAATGCAGTGCAAGCAAATCTCTGTGATGGTGCAATTAGTAAATTCTATGCATTCTTGTTTTGTGTAAGTCAAATCTGTGTTAGTAACAAATACACAGCTTTTGTGTGATCATGAAATAACATATTTGGGGTGTCAGAAAACATAAAGAAATGTAAGAAAAGGAACTGATTCCGAAGCTAATGTGGATCTGACAGATGAACACTGTTCATCATCGAGTGTTGCCCACTTTAGCGAGAAATTAATTCTGCGGTATATATTGAATGATTGGATTTACTGCTCTAGTTGAAAACTGGAAGGTGACTTCAGTCATAATCCAGTTTCTCTGATCCTGAATGGAAACACAATATTATTTGTTCCATATGGCTCAGTGACTGAAGATAAAGAAGAATAATGGGAATAAACAGAACTGCATAAAAGCATCCCTCTCATTTTCCGAATTCTTCACTACAGGCTGTAGTAGGACACAAAGTAATTGGAAGAAGTTGATTTCCTGTGAGCAGATAGTCATTTTTGATTATTCCCTCTTCTTTCCATCACAACAAACAAAATTCCTGAATGATCATGTGGCTGGTTAAGGAAGAAAAGAAACATTTTCCAAATGCACTATCCTTTTGTTTTTTGAGGAAGAAACCATGACTAATAAAGAAGCATTTTCCTAATCCTGCTTTTCAATTTCCATTATGCAAATTTTGTTAAAAGTATGTGCTAATTCTGAAGATAAGGAAAATCACTTTTACATTGGGGAAGTGTTTTAATCTTTTCAGAAATTACTCTTCTGAACCTTTTCCTCATCTAAATTTAATTTTCTTTAAACAGGATATTTTTATTTATTTATTTTTTTTGGTCTGTATATTGCAGCACATAGAGAATGATTTTTCAACTCTTATATTTCATGCAGTCCTATAAATGTTTGTGTACAAGACTGTCCAAATGTGTTTTTTCACAGATCACCCACTTCAAATTATTGCATTCAGTAATGTTTTTGGTTATTTTAGAACTATTCCAAATCATAATTTTATAACACCCGCTGTTTGTCTATGCTGTATGAGCTAAAATTCTCCCCACCACCCATTCCTCTCTATTTGCTAGGTAATGAAGGACACTTGCCATGTAGATGCTCTTACACAAATGTTTCAGGATGTGTATTTTCTCTCCTACCTGGGATTATTGCAGTAGTTCAGAGAAAGCTTACAAACCTGCCAGTTGCTCAGATGAGTCATAGTACTGTAATCCTGTTCCTCTACATTCGTTGAAAATTCCTGGCATGTTTGGCCAGTATCTGGTATCTATAAATCTTGGTTCTTGCTGCATTCCAGTTTCTATAGCTCTCTTCTATCTTTCTTGTAATTCTTGGCAGTTTATTTAAACCTACACAATGTGACAAAGCTTTTCACCCCCTGAAGTGGCTGAACTGAAGCAGCAGGTTTAATTGATTCATCTTTATGAGACTAAGGTTTGCAAGAGGCTGTGAGCCTTTCTTGATGTGGGTTGCTGTACTCTAGGCATGTAAGCTGTTACTCAGAAGCTATGTGACTTAGAAGAGTGATTGACACTCAAGCCATCTGAAAGTTTCTCAGCTTTCAACTGCATTTTGCTGCCACAAGAGTGAGGATGCTGAGGCTTTCCAGTGCTTGTGAGGAAGGGAAAGGGTCAAATTTTTGGACTTGCCTAGATTTGGCTCTCTCAGTTTTCATAAACTCTTCTTGAGGAATATTTAAAGTTGTTTGAAAGTTCTTGAAAATTCAGTGTGTCAGAAAATCCACCTTCTAATGATGGAAGATTTGTTTGCCTAATATCTGAGAGTTTCATGTATGGCTTATTCCCTACCCATGCTCCAGGGGTACATCACATTCCGAAGCTTTGCTTTGCAAGGAAAAGTGCTTCTGTAATCAGCACATGGTGAGGAGATAATTAAGCCTTGAGAGGTTATAGGATTTATATTGGAATAGGAGAAAATATACTCTGAATATGAGCTTGTATTTGTAGAAAGCAAGATTTTTTCAGGGCAATCAGCGTTTTGATTTACAGTTCAGTCATTGGGCAGCAGTGCAGAACCCTTCAGCCCTCAGCCCCTGTCAGGAAAGCACCTCATGTTTATAAATTGGTTTGCGTAATAAGATTTGTTGTGACCTTCTAGACATAGTAGTGAGAGAAAGCTCCTCAAAGTAAAGCTGCCTGTGATTTCAGAACCTCCGTTCCTTGCTGTGCACCCACTGCATCTGACTGACGCCAAGCTCTACTGGGAAGCTGGGGAGGGTCCACAGTGAGTGAGTGAAACTATGACTGTGCCTTGACTTTCTTCCCAAGGTGCTGGTAGAGTGCAGAACAGCTGAGACAAGCTGCATATAGAATGTGATTTCTAAGGTAGCACAAGGCTTTTGCCCTGAAGTCTTTAGCAAAGACACTTCTTTCCTCTGTAGTTCTGACTGAGTCTCTTTTGACAGAAGAAGAGCTGACTCTATATTTTCATCATGTTTACCAGCATGCATTTTACATGCTTACACTGAAAAGGAAATAAAAAAATAAAACCACACAATAAACCCCAGAATAAAGAGATGAGAACCTCCAGAGTGTATTTTAATTTAGTTCGGCTTATTGCAGCAGTGACGGCACCCACCAGGAGGAGTGCCACCTTCCAGTACTTTGCCTGATCCAAAGGCATCCACCCAGCAGGGAAGTATCCTTCCTTCCCCACAGATAACTGCAGAGGGCTGAAAGCATGAGATTGGAGTATATTGATTATGGTACTTGCCTGCCATAGGTCAGAAATGTTACAAATATCTTGAGAGTATGGCAAACAGTTTTTCTTCTTTCTTTTCCTTGTGTGCCTGCCCAAAGAACTGTCTGGCCTTGTGTTGAGGTGACTTCTGCCCCAGCAGGCCAGCTGGGCCCTGTTTAGCTCCCCTCAGTGCTAGGAAGCCATACCTCATTTCCAGACTGAAGTTGTGACATGACACCTTCCAGATGTTTAACAATTGTTTTCTCCATATCAATTAATTAATTTAAAGGAAGGAGACAGTAAGATATATTTAGAGTCAATGGAGCTAAACTGACTTTTAAACTGAGGATTGCACCAACAGAGTTTTAGGGAAGAGTAGAAAACAAAATGTTGGCCCAGCTATTTCTTCTAATGATTGCATGAGCCATTTGCAGTTTCTCTAAAGTAACTACTTCACTAAATTCTGGTTTGATGACTTGGATGGTGACTATTGGAGGAAATATCCTTGAAGGGACACAATAAAGTGCAGTAAGAAGTGAGAGAAACTCTTAACTTTCTCATAACAGCAGACAGTATCCAACAACCTCACTCTCCTCTGGTATTTCCTTGGTTTAACATGAGATGGATAGGGCATTTTCCTCAGTGCCAAAGTTGCTATTTGATCTAGAGTTCTGTAAAAGTTAGGATTCTGTATGAATCTGTTGATTAAATATTTAAGAACAAACATCAGATTATTTTGTGCATGAAAGATTGTTTTCCTCTGTCAATAGCCAAAATCTGATAAGCCTAGGTATTGCTCTGTTCTGCAGCTATAAATGAAAAGCTTTATCAATAAAAACTTAAGATAGTGGCAAGTGTGACTCCAAAACTTCAACAGCAACTGAGTTCACTACTGGGACATACTACACGGCGTACAGAACTGAAGTTGATGCCCTCGTACCTGTTTGTGCCACAGTGAATTTATTTTTACAGTTCCGTTCCCATGAAGACAGGTCCCAGCTGTTTATGAACAGTGTTTTGCCAGCCTCTGTCATTTGCATCTCTTCAGAAAATTTCAGCAGTGCTCCATAGTAATGTGCTGTAATCTGCCTCTCCAGAGGCAGAGCAGAGCAACAGTGCCCAGGAGCTGCAGCGCCAGTAGGGGTGGGTGGGAGAAGAGCCCTCTAACCCCCAACTGTGAATCCAGTTGTGCCGCTGTGTCCTCCCCATTCTCCTGACTCTTAAGGAATGGGCCAAGATGTTGAAAAGGAAAAGTGTTACTGGGGAGTAATAACTTTGATTTAGTGTATCATTTAGGTGGGTTTTGAGCAGAGATGCTATATTTTTCCTATTGCCTCTGTATTCTGCTAGTCTGTGCAAGTGGTACAAATCTTAAATGTTTTGGCTACATATTAGGGTACCTAATATAAAACATACCTAAGTTTTCTCTTTTCCCTTTTAAATAGTGCATATGAATTTCTGTAGGTATCAGAATGTCTTCGATGATTGAGGTTTCTGTTGGCAAGTAATTGTCTTTCCAAATGCCCTCTTCATGTATGTGCACTGGCTTCATTTGTGAAATATCCATGCATTTCTCTTGTCTAACCCTTGCTTTGTAGTACTCCTTAAAATTATCCCCAAAGGACACTGCCTCTTTTCTTTTCCTTGTTGATTTTCTGTTTCCCATTATTTTGTTGTGTTCCCTGTATATCTTGGAGAATGGGTTTGTCCCATTCTTACATTTTTTAGGTAAGTGGGCTGAAAGACTTGACATTTTCCATAAGTCACTTTATCCCTGCTCTGTTCCAGGTACACAAATAATATGTTTGTAACTGCAAATCATAAAGAAATATTTTCTATGATTTTAAAGTTTAATTTCATAGCTGTATCAGATATATTCCAATGCATTCCTTTGTCGTAAGAAGGACTTCCACCTTATTGTTTGTTTTTGGAAAAAGATGTAATGATAATTGTCTGTGGGAAAAACTGTAGAAGTCACGTTTTCAGTCTTTCTCAATATTTTAAATAAATGAATTGGTTCTTATTATTTTGATTCTAAATTCTCTGTCATTATTTCTGTTGTGTTTGGACACCATTTTGCATCTCAATATATTTATTACCTATTTTGAGATACAAAGATAACAGGCCAAGACATTCTGTAGCTTCATTTCTCCTGCTCTCAGTATTTTTTAACAGCATCCCTTAAAATAGAAAAGCAAAACTATGTGTCCTACTTTCCCCTCACTAAAATAGATGCCTTTTGTTAATTTTAGATACAGCAGAGCAGGATATGTAATTAATGATATCAAAGAATCCATATGATATTCAACAGGGTCCTAACATCAAGGACAAAAGAAGTATGACAACAGCTGTCCCTATGATTTGATTTGTAAAATGTTTTCTTTTATTTCAGGAAGCTGGATGCTTTCATCTATGATGCAGCAGTGCTGAATTACAAGGCAGGAAGAGATGAAGGCTGCAAACTTGTCACAATAGGCAGTGGATACATCTTTGCCACTACGGGCTATGGAATAGCACTTCAGAAAGGATCACCTTGGAAGAGACAAATTGATCTAGCCCTCCTTCAATTTGTTGGTGATGGTAGGGACCAATCTTTTTTCCTTCTTTTTTTTTTTTTCTTTTCTTTTCTTGTATATGCACTGTTAATTCAGTTTTAATAGCTCTGGGCCTTTTACTGCTGTTCTCTTTGTTGTTGTTGTTGTATTTTGTTCTTTTTTCTTTTTCTTTTTTTTTAAACAAACAACAACAACAAAACACACAAACAAATGGGTAAAATTATTTCTCAATGCTAAGACAGGAATTCTCTTCCACCCGGTTATAATTCATTTTACTGCCATGGATAGTTATATCTGTTTTCAGAAAGTGTTTCCATATATATCACAAAATAATGTTGTCCTCAATGTTAAAGAGCATTTCTAAATTTATTTTTCTAAATTAATTTATTTCCTTTTTTAAAAAAAAACTTTTTTTTTTTTTTTCTTTAATGAGCAGTTCCTGGGGAGTTTTTCTTAATACACAGGTATTCTTTCAGAATGACCAAGTTAGCTCATCCATGCCTAACTTGTAGGTAGAGGAATTCATGTAAATTTTTTCCTCATTGACAAGTTCTTTGAGGTTTTCTTTGTGGTAAAAAGAGAAAAAGACTGCAAATTTTTTGTTTGTAGGAATTGAAGCAGGCTGACTGGTTTTATTGGATTTCAAACCACCTATTTGTCATTCTAACACAAAACCAGAAGATGCATAGGCCCTCTTGGCACTTCTCCCCTACTGGAAAAAAAAAACCACTATACATCTTTGATATGTTTGTAGAGAGTAATAATGGCTTGTTCATCACGTGGGGCTTTCAGAGTACATTTTGACTGTTGAAACATTGCCTCAGTGAAAATTCAAACCTTTCACATGTACATGTGAATAAAAACATGACAGTTAACAAAATTTCTGTATTTTGTATTATGACTGGCTAAACTCCTCCCTCAGATCAGAATATGGTGTGTGTTACATTATCATTTTGATTATTTTACATAGATACATGTATTAACTTTACATTTCTTTGTCAGTGAAAGAGAGGCCTTCATTGTAAAAGAGATGTGCACTTATGGTCACTAACAGCATGTCATAGAGGATAAGAATGGTAAATTTTTAAATACATGTAGCATAGTGGCCTCCTGTTCAAAACAAACAAACAAAACAAAACAACAACAACAACAAAGAAAATGAACTAACTAACAACACCGAATGTGTTAGTGTTCCAGGACATGGATTTTATTTCCATTATAATACTAAATGATGTCTGGAAGAGACTTAATAGTCATGACTGATGGATTTTTTCTGGGTAATATGGAGAGATGTTAGTGTCACCAATATTAATCTGTTGTACTTCGAGACGTTTATGGAAAAATATTTTCTTCCTTTGCTAAGTAATGAATACATGACCCACAGTGACTAGGTTTCAAGTAATGACATTCTTTAAAACAGTTGGAAGTAATTGGCTAAAACATTTGCTTTATTATTTGTGAGTATTGTGTGAATAGAATATTTTTCTATTTTTGTAATAGTATTAAGAAGTATTAGATGCTGTAATTCTGACCCATTTTACATAGGGAAACAGAATCAGAGAAATAGAATTATTTGTCCCAAACTAAAGGAGAAAAAGACTGGTTCATCCTGAAAGAGGATCTGAGGTCTTTCTTGGCCATGGGCTAATGCCTTTAGATTTTGTTAGAGCATCACTGAGGTTTTTGTTTTTTCATCTTGCATTTTCTTCCTGCTTGCTCTTTCATTATTTATGATACTTTCTCATCCAACAAAAATAAATGAATTTCCAGGGAAAGAAAATAAATGAAATAGAAAGGAAATTATTTGAACCCGTTCGAGAAAAAAATCCTCAAAATACCAAAGGTACTGCATTTATATGTATCATGTTGTCCCTTAATATCAGGGAGAAAACGGAAGGGAAGAAAGAGGGGAAAATCTTATCATGTATTTATGCTTTGACCTGTGAACTTACATAGCATATGAATGCTTGTCTCTCTAGTCCATTTTTAGTAGCTGAAAGTAAAACAATTGAGTCATCTACAAAACTTGGTATTAAAACCTCCATATGAATAATTTACAGAATAGCAATAGATACAGATAACATCCAGTTGAATGTAAGCTTATCATGAAATATCTGTTCCCATGTTCAATGATGCTTAGATTACTTCAGAAGATAAGCAAAAGTTTTGAATACACAAGCCTTGGGGATTATGAGTGTTTGTGGTATTTTTTCTGTAGTACTTTTCAATACCTTTACAATGTATTCTGAATGAGCCTGGAATTCTAAAAAGATCATTTTCTCTTGTGAAGAATTCCTAAACTTGTTCAGAAAATGGTTTATGCATGGTGTAAGAGGATAGCAGTTGGACATACCTGTGGGTAGAAATAGGTATGTTTCCTTTAGCCCTACAAATGTTTGCTGCCTTATCTCACTTCTTTGTTTCACAGATCTAGATTATAATTTTCAGAATATAAATTAAAAAAAAAAAAAGTATAAATACAAAAAATAATTATGAGGTTGAAAATACTACTTTGTAAAGCACATGGCAGGTGAACTGGAACAAAACACCAGGAAATTAAATGTAATGAATGATTGCCTTGAACTAGCATGACCCAATAGTGATATTCTAGGTCTAACCTGAGTAGTTCGGTAGGCAATCTTTTTATCCATAAACTTATATAACTCTGTTTTGATGAATCAGAAGGGATGAACACAAAGTTCAGACAAACATCATTTTGCTATATCACTAAAAATCTCTTTGAAGTTTTCTAGACTAAAGCAAGTATGATTGGGCTGAAAGTTTCATCTTAAGATGAAAATGCTGGGAAATTCACACTGGAATCTGAATGAGGTTCTTTAAATAAATAGACATACCCAAATGAAAGTAGACAGTTCTTTCACATTTTTAGTTTCTGCAGAATTTATTATTCTTTAACACTATGCCTATAAAATAGCAAAGCACCTAGAAGTATTGAATCATTATGCAATATATGTAATAGGGTGTTCATCTCTGTGGACTGGTTTCAATGAATGATTATAAATCTAATGAGTTTCATAAATATAAGAAAAAAACTAATGAGTTGAACAAACAATTTATTGATACAATTGTTATGTTAATGAGTGAAGGAGAGAACCTTTTGGATGATATGATGCTAGATATTTGGATAAGACCAAGTAATTTGTTTAAAAGCATATCTGATTACACGGACATAAAGCTTGATTTCATCTCTTTTTTACATTTACACTATGCTGAGATCTTGAAATGTATTTTATGACTTTCAATTTCCTCTGCATGTGTCTTTCCCTTGTGATTTTTCTCATTTGATTTTTCTTTTCTTCTTCCATTATTCTCATATCAAAATGAGTTCACTTACTCATTCAAATGAAATTTTTTGCACAGTTGATAGGAACCTTCTCCCTCTTCCCCAGTGATGGAAAACATCCAACTCAAGTATTACTGACTTTTCATGCAAGAACATCTTTTCATAATTTCCACAATACAGTGCTTTTTTTACATTAAAATAAATGGCTTTGAACCCTCTTTTGTATCTTGTTGGTACTAGAAAAAAAATTAAGGTAAATACAAAGGGACATGAGTTTGTGTTAGGGATAGCTTTAAGCTTAGACTGGATGAGTTATATGTATCTACGAGTAGGGATCTGATCCTGAGGACAGTTCTTATTGGGTGGACAAATTGTATTGCCAATTGCCAATTACATTGGGAAAGCAACTCTGAAGTCTCAGTGGAAGGAAGCAATCTACAAGTTGCCAACTTTATTATTCTAACTATCAGAAAATGAGAGAGAGAGGGAAGGAGCATGGGAAGGAGCTACTGAGGAATTTGAAGTATAGAGAATAGCTACTTGTCTTGCAAATAAGATTAGACCCAAAGTGTTTCTTCACTTGGTCAGTCTGTGCAGTTTCATATGAATAGCCAAGTTCATTGGAAGTCAAGATGAATATGCATTTTAATATTATTAATAACTTTATGTTATTAATAACTTTAATTGCTTTGGGAACACTGAGCCCTTTTAATATACTGCGTTAGGAGTTGCTTTTTCTTGTACAAAGTGAAGTGTATCAGTGAATTTCTGTTTTTGTACATCTTACTGTCTCATTGCATTACAACTCATCTGTGTAGATTTGCAATTGACAACTAGCATCTTGATCATCGAGGTAATTCTCTAAAGCACAGTGGTGGCACAGTGGTGGCTGTGCTTCTTTTTGTCTTGCTTTAGTTCCAGGAGGAAATTTATTTTATTTTTTTTTAACTGAGAAATAAAAATATTCCTACTGAGATGCAGAAGACTATTTCTCAATCTTTTGTTGAGAAATAGGAGCACCCAAAAGTTCAAAAACAACTATGATACGGCTGCTAAGAAACACCACATTTGTTTTGTTTGGATCTTCTGTCCACAACAGCAGTGATGTGTCAGAACAGAAAGGTTGCACACTGAAGAGCTGCACAATACATGCTTTCATTTCTTTCATAAACCTCTGGAAGGAGCATTTGGGCAGGCTGACATACCCCTAATCCAGCCTGTTACCCTAGGAGCTGTCAACTGGTCATTCTGTGTTAGCTTGTGGTTTGATAGGTTCCTACAGACTCAGGCACACAGGCTGAGTAATTTAGCAAGTCTGTAACTGCTGGACTGCAACAGTTGTGATGGCACTCATATTCCTCCATCTTTCAGTATTACAGCCTTTTGGCCAGCTGTCTGAAGGCCCAGGTATTCCCTGTGCTCCTCTGGGTTGGGCTGCATGGTGTGACAGAGCAGAGTGGTACTGTGATAAAAGCATACTGCAACCTGGCTTGCAAGATGTTGGTTCTGAAATCTTCTGTAGTGCTGTTTGGGATTTGGAGCAGAATCACTAGGGCCTAGTAGGTGAGGAGAAATTATTTTTATTTCTTTCTCATTCTCTCTCTCTCTTTTGCATTTTTGAGTAAATGAGAATACTGAACTGCAAACAGGAAAGTTGATTTGGGATTAAGAGGGTAAGAGGGCTTCAAAGGGTGCATTGGATAAAGAGAAAGATATTAAGGAACCTTTAATTATGTGGATGCAATCGGAACAGAGGGACAAAAGACTCATGACAGCAGGAATCGGTGGAAATGGAGGACAGAAAAATGCTGCATAAAGAGGGCAAGTATGGAGAGGAGTGGGAGAATATCAAACAGCTGTCCAGATCGAACACCTACTACATGTAAGGTATTTTTGACTTACTGTGCTACCTACAGGCAATGAGCTCAGCTCAAATGGAGATCTGGGAAGATATCTCCAGGAAAAGAGGGGCAAATGGTATCTCTGTATTAAATCCTTAACCCTTAAAGCTGCAACCTTTAGAGCAATTAGAGACAAAAAGATGTAAAGAAGAAAACAGGTTTTGGTTTGAGTTTCCACAAAGAGTCTGTTATCCCCTTCCTAATATCTTTAAATTCTGATTAATCTTTATGTGCTTTTAGGATGGCTTAATACACAAAGATTTATTTTCCTGGGTGGATAATTGCTTCCCACTCCTTAGGGGTAATAGGTAACCGTAGAAGTAAGATTTGCCCCTTTACATCTGGAAGAGGAAAGTGCTTTTTTTTTTTTTTTCATATTTTAGCATAAGCCTTCTAAATCTCACTTATGAGGAAGTGTAGCAGTGTGACTCACACTGGCTGTTAAAACTCAAGAAGGAAATACGTATGTGATTGATTATAAAGACATATTTTCAGTGTGTGCTGCTTAGGCAGAATACACCCACAATCCCAGTGATTTTCTGTTTATATATTTAGTGTCCTTCTTAAGCAGTGGGTGGAACAAATGTGACTGGAGAGCATATAAGAGGAGGCTGTTTGTGTAGCTGAACAAGAGTGAGAGGAATTGTAATATTGAAAGTCGTGCTTAACAGTTTTGTTAATTCATCTGCGACTAATGGGGGCATGCAGAGCGCAATCATTAGCTCACCATAAGGTTTTTGCTGTCAGTCATCTGTGTTCCTTTTACTATTTTTAAAAGGGGAGATAACTTAGAAGATTTCCATGGTAAGAGAGATTGTTCTGGGGATTCCAGGCTGAATTTGAGAGGTTATGGTGCTTTTATATAAGTTCTTATATGCATCGTGCTGTTATCATTCATAACTAGGTCAAATTGAAATTGATAAGCTTATTGAACCAAACACACATCACCCCATTTGGCTTCTGACTAGGCTAAAGAGCCCCTTTTTTTGGGGTCTGCAAAATAGGCAGTGCTACCTTCCTCCACCAACACTTAGTGGGAGCTATCACGAGAAGTGTGAGTCTGTCCCTATGTTTGATAACTGCCTGGTTTGCCCAGTACGAATAAGCAGATGATTCTGCTAGTGCAGCGACAGTATTCTGAAAATGATCCCCCACATCTGTCCAATGTGAACACAAATATTTAACCCCTTCATTCAAGATACACAATTTGTATATTTTGATTTCTTTACTTGCATGCTTTCTCCTCAGGCTGAACCTCAGCTTAGCACTTTGTACAGGAGTCACTATCCATCATACATGCCTTTAGTTATAGCCTGTGCCTTTTTGCGCCTTCTGCTGCCACATGTGCTGTGGCCTCCTGTTGTGGTGGTCTCCTCCTGCACTGTGCCTAGGAGGTGTGCTGAAACCAGGAGTCCACCATAATTCACCAATAAAACAAAGCCAGATTCCACCTTTTTTGAACACAGAAGGGATATGAAATAGATTTCTTCCCTCTTTGTGTGAGAATAATTAAATAGAATAAAATTAAGGTAAGGACTTGATGAAAAATCCCTCTAGAGTGCCCAAGAAAGTGAAGCAGCCTGTGAGTCATCAGTGATTATCGCCAACAACCCAGGGAGGATGTACAGGAACCTAGATGGTTTGAGTAGAGCAGAAAAACACCTGACTCCCAAAGAAGAAAAATAAGAACTCAGTGAGTTATAGACTTTAATGCATACAAGAATATTAAAACACATTATTTAGCATTTTATTTTGATCATTTGGAGCATAATAAGAAAATGAGAATAAAGGCAGGTTTTCTAATTACAAATATTGTAAAATCACTGTAAGTTACTTACTTGATAGGATAAGTGTTTTTGCAGGGAATATAAAGAAGTGAAACACAACAAAATAGTGAATTCACAAGGAGCATTTCTGTTTCTTTTTCCACTTGGTTAGTGCTTTGACTGTGATGACTGTTTGTAAGTAGCTGCTTATTCTTCCCTCCCTCAACTTTCATTTAATGGCTTCTTGACAAGCATTTCTCATGTGTAGAGCTAATTCCAAAGTCGTATCTCTGTCAGTTATTATTTCTTCCATTTCCCTCCATCAAACACCTTATCTAAGCTCCTGGTGGTGTTTGCTCCCTGCCGGGGGCTGGCTGAATGCAGCACAACTTTTAAAAGTAAATGGTGCCTCGGGTTTCTGTGTGATATTTTGGACTGTCATGAGTCTGTGGTTCATCTAGCTGTGCTCCCATGCCATGCTGAAACCCAGTTCAGGTTTGGCTTACTTCAAAGAGTGAGTAAATCATAGGCTTGCTTTGCTTTTGGGGTAGTTTTCTTCCACAATGTAGCTCTCCCCACAGCTGTTCTGGCTGAGGTGATGCCCTTTGGTGTTTCTCAGAGTTTTGGGGAGGAGAAGGATAAAAGCCCTGTGGCTGTGGACTTGGAAAAGGTAGACGAAGGCGCTATTGGGTGTGCATCATTTCTGGTGCTTGTTACATTTGACTATTGAAGTATGCTCTTAGTTTTGCCATCAAGAGGATACAGGGTTAGGCATTGCCTTTTCCATCTCTGACCCTTTTCTCTGCACCTGTATCCTCAGGAAGAATGGAAGAAGGTGCTCAGGTGCCAGTCAAGTTTGAGGTCTTGCTTTCTTCTCTTGAATGGAGCAGCAAACTGATTTTATAATTTGCTTTTTAAATAAGCAGCAAAGAAGGCTATCATAGTTTGTTTGTTCTTTTTTTGGATGTAATTATAAAACTTTGTCCTTGTTTATTTCTGGCAAGTTTTTAACTAGGGAGCTATTTGGATGATAATGATTTTTTTTTTCTTTTAACTAAATATGAGGAACACATCAGACAAATATTGAAAAGCTGTTGTCTTCCCCTAAAACAAACAAAAAGCTTTTCTTTAAACTGCTTTTCTGTAAGTGCATATAGTGAATGATGGATTATGGTTTGGGTTGGTTTTGTTCTTCTTGTTGTGTTTTGATTTTTTATTTTTAGCATGTGCACATCTTTCTGGATGCATCAATAACATCAGAAATAACATCCGTGAAATGACGCATAAGGCAAGTAGCTTTAAGCATGATTGGGCCATCGTTGGGGAAGTTGCTGGCTCTTACAGGAAGGTGGCTTAATGAAAAAAGCTGAGAACCAGGAGAAGATGCCAGGCCCTTACAAGAGGCCCAGGAAACAGAGGGCTCTGGCACCTCCAAAAGGCACCCTGAGAGCTGTCCCATCTGCAGGGAAAGGTCCAGGGGCTGCAGGAGGGGAGCATGTTTTTCGGCTCAGAGGGGACGATGGCAGGGATGGATGTCACTTCCCAAAGCTTGCAAAAAAGGTTAAAGACTATGATGAGGAAAAGTGTGTAATTCTACCTTTGGACCTATACCTTGTCTGTGTCTGGATAATGACATTTTTATTGTGAAGAAATTGTTCTGAGGATGCGCTGGATAGTTTATCATTCCTTCCCAGAGTGATAAAGTGTCAAATATGCTAGAGGTGCTGCACTAAAATGCAGACAGAAAGGCACTTCTGGGGAAGGCAGAGTCAGAATGGCCAAACAGCACATTTCTGTGCAAATAGCAGCCAAAGCAGAGCACACCACATACACCGAAGCAAACCCAAGAGAAAGTCAAAAGTCAAAACAATATTTGTACTGTTTGCCCTGTAACCTAAAAACATTGTAAATAGTCTTGAATTACCACTGAGAGCTAGAATTTTGCAGTTTGCTTGAGAGGAGCATACTGCATTTTAAATGAATAATGTGGAGTGTCAACACTGCTGAAATATGGATCTTGATAATAATTGCTAACATTGAGTCTTATGCTGTAAATGAGGCAAACTTTTTATGACACAGCACTATGTAAATTAAAAAACAAACAAACAAACAACAAAAAAAAACTTACTGTAATGCTACTATTTTTATTGTTGTTTTTTGTTTTGTTTTTGAGCACATTGCACAGGTTCATGTCCATGTGGGTGTTGAATATCTCCAGAGAAGGAGACTCCATGGCCTCCCTGGGCAACCTGTGCCAGTGCTCCGTCACCTGTGCAGCACAGAATAACAATTCATGTAATCATTAATCTCACCCACAAATGGATGGATATAGAAATTGATTGTGGTGTGACATTGCTTCTAGTAAGCATCAAAAATGAAAACAAAAAGCTTTAAAATAAGTCTGATAAATATTTATAAGTATCTCGAGACTCCCTGTTAGACTTGAACTCCATTAACACTGGACTTGTTGAAGCCCGACATTTATGTATATTGAGGCTGTTGACTTCCAAGGTTTGTCTCATGGAAGATTTGAGGCTTGCGCTTGCTAATTAGGATCATGCACACATGGAGACAACTGCACTCTCCAATGCCTAATAATCCACATTTCTGGTCTTTCAAGTGCTGAGACTGTATATGGCTATAAGTGTCATCACCCTACACATTCACCTCACAAGTCAGACCATCCAAGAGGATTTGAAAGAAAATTTCTCAGAAGGCACTTGATACTTTCAAATATTTTTTTCTAACCCCAAATTGAACTGAATTTCAATGATGTTTTGAGTTCTAGCTCCAGGCCAAGTTTCTAAATGGTTGATTTTTTGTAAAGAATGAATCCACACCCCCATTCAAAAATTCCTTATACCAGAGGTATTTGTGAGAAAAATCATATCCTAATGCATTTTAGAAACCATAGCTATTTTATTTTGGATTGCCAACTATAACAAAGAAAACATGAAATATTCGCCTTCTGTAAATATCTTGGGTTAAAAAAAGTGGGCTGCAATGGCATCAAATAGATAAGGCTTTTTTTTTCAGTTTTATAGAATCAGCTGTATTGAAGTGTTATTACAGTTAAATGAATAACTGTTTTGTTTGTGTGTCTGTGTGCATGCACATGTGTGTATGTATATACACACATATAGATACACATATATATATCTACACACTGGAAATGAGTAATTTTTATATATACACACCAGAATTAGCCTAATCTGTCCATTCCTAGATAATATAATTTCATAAATATGACAGTCCAATGATTCAGAGTGCTTTATGATCTACAACACTGTGGTACATTACTTTTGACTACTAATTAACAGTCTTTTCTGTCATTGTCACATATAATGAAAGGGCTATTACAACAGCATGGTCCACAACACTCTAGGAGGCTTTGCTCTTCACAACTTGCCACGACACTGTCATTTATCTGGACAAGCTTGGTTTGTTTCTGTAGTGATGTTTTTGGAAAGGTTAGTGGATTATCAATAGTCACTTTAGATGTACAAGCCAAAGGGAAAGAAATGCATGGAAAACTAATGAAAAAGGGGTTTGTATTCCTGCTGTAAAAGGGCACAGCAGTCAAATCAAGTTGATGTTTGACAATCCTGGGAGATGTGAATTTTCTTCTGGGAAGTAATATTGGCTGATTGTCAGAGCTTCAGCTAATAATACCCAAACCAGAAATATTGCTCTCTCTTTGGACTGTTCCATAGCCTCTGTGAGTTTTATTCATAGACCTTGGGAGGGCTTGGAAGACATTTAAGAGGAACAATCCATTGAGATTTAGCATGTTTGCATATATACTAAACAAAAGAAATCCAAATGTTCCAGGACATAGAAATGCAACAACAAACCCCAAGTACCAATGTAGTGACAGTGCAATATCAATACTGTTACAATTAATAATTTAGTGTGTCTATGTCATGGATTAGAAGTCTTTTAAATATGCATTAGGATAGACTTTTGTCTTTAGGAATGCTCTAAGGTGTTTTGAAGACTGAGCAATGTAATGTGGGAGAAGGTTTGCTCTGCGTTTTTCAGATGTAGAGGTTCAGTTCATGCTTCAAGCACAAAACTATTCAGTTCCTAGTTAATTATGAGTTTAATCTCTTGCAAAATTTGTGAAATGCCTTTGCTAAAGTGCCCCCATACCTGTCCTTTCTGCTTCAATGTTTCTTCTACACTCTCTGAGAACCGACTTCTCCATTGCAGTTTTGTTTTCCACTTCCAACTCACACGTGAAAATTGTCAGTGGACTTCAGCTTTCCCATTGGCCTGGCACTCTATCCTGTAAAATGCTTTTTCACAGCAGGTCATTGATCTTATAGTCTGGTTTGAAGGTAGCTGAAATGTCAATATAGCTTTTAGCGATTTTTCCCTGATGTTTACTCCCATGATGTATGGATTACAGTGCTGAAAATGCATTTCCTAATCTCTTGGTAAAGATTATGGATCAGTAGCACGGGAATTCTTCCCCCAGATTGGAGGCATATCCTAAATGGTTTTGGTCCTCTGTATTGCCTGCTGTATTTTCTAGACAGAATGAAGTTTATGCCATTAAAAATAATAATAGAATTACTCAGCTGACTATATCCTCAAGAGAGTAAAAAGGCATGTATGTATATGCAATGCTACAGTAAGTAGAAGAACAATGATGCTTGAAAATGTCATATCGTGCAATAAATAAAACAATCTTTGCAGTAACAATTGCAGTTTCTTGCACACATCTGTCCATGTTGGCAGCAGTAACCACTGCTAAATGATAACATCCTTCATCTAAGGCCAAATCTCTTCTATGAGAAACAGATGCTAAGGCTAAGAATATGCATCAGGGGGAGAGAATTGATCTGCTTCCTTAGCTTTGAGTAAATGAAGTGGTCTAATTGCAGTAAGATATTGCATAGTCAGAACCAGAAAGCAGGAATGCTGTTTCAGGTGTGATGGTGCTATTTATTTTCCTGTGGCTGCTCAGGAGGCAGGCAGTAGCAGCAGCAAGAGGCCAAAGGAGGCTGTAGTAAGAAACAGAATGGTCCATGGGATACGGAGGGAGCAGGAGAGGTCCAGGGCTGAGCAAGAGAGAAGCTGGAAGTGAGCAGAAGTGAGCACTGGAGGTGGGAAGGGTTTGTGTTTACTGCATTGCCCAGGGCTCTGGGGGTAAAGAGAAAGTGAAAACAGATGGAAAGCACAAAAAGGACTGTATTTGAGAGAGACTGCTAATCATGATTTAGGCATATATAAATAAATGAAAGAAACTTAAACAGAAAAAGGGGTGTATTACAAGTATCCCAGGCATTGCTGTCAGAATGTTGCTTTCTACTGAAAGCAGTCAGTGTATGGAACACAGTAGACTTTCCTTAAGACTATATCCGATGCATCCATATTTCCTCATTTGCTGCATGTATAGGATGCTAGCCAAGTTTCATATTTCCAATTGTACATTAGTGTCACCTGCAAACACAACTCTTTGGGTAATTTTGCATCCAGTGTTGGTGACTGTCATTTCTTTGCCATAAAAGGATTGGGGGGGTGGGGGCACAAAGTTTTGATAAATAGAATCGTTTTCTCCTGAAGTGCTTGTAGATCAGGAAGTGATTAAAAACTAAATCTCTGGATCAGTTTACCTACTACCAAAATGAAGCCAACTATGAGATGAAATGTAACTGGTAAGCACTGCAGTGACGGCCCGTTGCAGCACCTTGCGGCAGCCTAATACTGAACCTGGTCGTTACTGCTTACACTGAATTTTTTAACTGAATTTAATCTTTGTTGATTGGATTGTCTGTGTTTTAACATCCAAAATTATCTTCTTTGGTTGGGAGACTGGTGTAAAAATATTTATTGTAAGGGATAGGTGGATATAAAGGATATGTAAATGTCTGGATTGTAAGGGGCTATGAGGCTACTTGATTAGTGGCTATTCAACATAAAAAAAAAATAAAATAAAATGAGAGAGGAAAACAAGTAATGAAATCCCCAGATACTGAAACTGTAGGGAATAAGAGATATCAGAAATGATAGCAGAGCCCACACCTGTCGGGAGAAGTTCAAACAGAACTTTGTAAGAGAAGGGGAAGTAAGGTTATCAGATGTCTGATAGGAAAGAGAAAACTTCTTACAGTATGTTTTAAAGGGGTTGTGGGAAAGTGTGAAATGTTTTTTAGGATGTTTAGGGGAAGGGCCAAGTGCAGGGAAAGGAAATGGTCAAAGTGGATCAGGAACAAGTGTATGTAAATGGGAGGAGGGGAGTATAAAAAGGGCTGCTGGTATGTAACCATGCTGGTCAAGTACTTATCTGACTGAGCCCTGTGTCTGGTTACTGAAGTATGTCCCATCTCTTTACTAAACTCAACTCCTAGCTGGTTTTGGTGTGATCCCACTTTCTGTTTGGTGTGTACAAGTGTGGGGACAGATGTGGTTTATTAGTGGACTTCTGGAAGGACTGAGCCAGTGCCTGGGCAAGGGGCATAGAGTCTGGATGTTGGACAGACTTAGCCCACACCACTGTTTGAGGGATCTGTAAATATTGGTGAATCACACAAATGGGAGTGTGTGCCTGCTTCACCAGCAAGCTTCAGTCCTCATCAGCTGGACAGGAGGAAGAGGATCAGGCCATCTGTGCTTACATGAGTGCAATTTGTTTTTATGAGGGTGCTGCTGCTGGCCCTGCTGTCTGTGCTGGTCTGTAAGGTTGTCTCCGTGTGTCCATGTGTGCATTGGCACCTCTGGAGTACAAACTCAGGCTTTCTACTGGCAGGACTTGCAGGTGGGAGCAGTGATGGCATCTATTGGACTGGAATAGGAAGAGCCTCCTGGGTCTAAGCAGGCACTAACCACAGCCCTGGTGGATGGGGCCCCCAATCCCCTGGGGTGGGAGCCCTCTGCATCCCCTCTCAGTAACAAGTGGTGCTAGTGTTAGTAGGCAGAAAGAAGTTAAAATGTCACAGGTCCTGCTTCCTAGAGCAACCAGCTCTAGGAAGTAATTAATGAAATGTGAGGACATCTGTGACTAGGGTGCTGTGATGTGAAATGTGTTATATTTGCAAACACTTTGTAGATAAGTGCTTCACAAATGAGACATTAAAAGGTGCTGTATTTTTAAACTTGCAAAGGCTTTCTATTATTGTGAGCACTAATTTTTGCATTTTATAAATTATAAGATGCATAAATTTTGCATTCTAACTGTTTTGACTCCTTGCTGTCCCTAGGGGAAATGGAAGAGTTAGAAACCCTTTGGCTGACTGGCATTTGCCACAATGAGAAGAATGAAGTCATGAGCAGCCAGCTGGATATTGACAACATGGCAGGAGTGTTTTACATGCTTGCAGCAGCCATGGCACTCAGTTTAATAACCTTTATCTGGGAACACTTATTTTACTGGAAACTTAGATTCTGCTTCACTGGAATCTGCTCAGATAGACCGGGATTATTGTTCTCAATCAGCAGGGTTAGTATTGCTTTCGTTTTCCTGCTTTAGGCAATAGGCAGTATAAGCCTGCCTCCCTAAAATATCACCTTTCTTTTTTATTCCCACTTAGACATTTGAAATACTTTTTTAGAGCATTAACAAAGTGATCAGTGGCCTTAGGATGTAATGGTACTCCATGGGAAGTCTTTTCTCCACTGAATTATTCTAGGGTATGAATGAACATTTGTCAGGATAATTGAAAATCAAATGCTGAAATCTAATATGTTTGGAGGAAATTTTCATGAAAGAAAGGTAGAGATGCTAATGGCAGACATTAGCTCTCAGTTTTTGTATTTCTTATACAAGTGGATTTTAAGTGATGAAAGTACTGAGCTAATTTTTATATAGGCTTTTCTTCATAGCAAATTCAAATAACCCATATGAGAAGAGGTCAAACACAAGTGTCACTACGTTTGGTTAGATAGTAAGACAGTTTTTAGGGGTAATATTACCAAATCCAAAGTGGATTTACATATCCAAGTAACTTACATGAATAGTAAGATAAAGGAAGTAGGTGCTGTTACATTTTTTGACAAATGAGTATTTCTTGTCTATTTTTTTAATGTGGTACTTTCATTAGCTAATGGACTTTGCAAGATTTTTCTATATAGCTGAGGATAATTGAAAATGGTACAAAATTGCCTAATTGATTAAAAATATACTGAAATTACCCTTTTGAATAAATTGGACTTTATTGGAACTGCATTAAAAAGACTCTGCCCTAGCCTGTTGGAGGTTGCCTAGTAAGGCATATATATTTTTTCCTCCACATTTTATATATGAACTTTATTCTTTTGGCCTTTTACATGTGAAATTCTTTTAACCTCTCTGGTGAAAAAAAAAATAAATACTTATTTCAAGTAAGAGTCGCAGGATGGACTTCAGCAGTTTTGCTCAAAATGAACTCAATTTCAGGCTTAGAAAGAATCAGGATTTTTTCATATGTGCTAGGACAGGAAACAGGAAAGCAAAATGCCATGATTGGAAACTTTTTCTTTTCAGTGAAAGTGAAGAATATCATAATATCAAAGAAAATAGCCTGAGTGCAGGCTTCTTTTAGAGTGGTAATTTAATCACTGGTTTAGAATAATAGTGTTTCCATTACTGAAGGTTAGTTACATTTTGTGATGGGATTAGGGAACCTTTTGAGGTCAAGTCTATTTTTATTTTTATTTTTTTCTGGAATAAGCATGGGAGACCAACACAGACCACTGGTTTGTAAAATACTGGCATTCCTTCTCCTTTACATTGCCAACAGATATAGCAGAAATTATCCTTCCAAATAGATGAAAACAAATGCCAGAAAGGTAGATATCTACTTTTAATCTTTCTATTAATTAAATAAGCACTGTTTATTTTTTCTTTACTTCCAATAAAAATAGAATGAAAGTATTTTAAATTTACATCTAGTGAATTAATTTGTTTTATATTACTCATATTACAGGGTATTTACAGCTGCATTCATGGAGTACATATAGAAGAAAAAAAGAAATCTCCTGACTTTACTTTGACCAATTCCCAATCCAACATGTTAAAACTACTACGAACAGCAAAAAATATGACTAATATCAATCCTTCAAGAATTAACTCCCCCAAAAGAACAGCTGATTTTATTCAGAGGGGTTCCTTGGTTATGGACATGGTCATGGATAAGGGAAACTTGGTATTTTCTGATAACAGATCCTTTCAGACAAAGGACAACTTTTTTGGTGAAAATGTGAGTGAACTGCAGACACTTCCAGGCAATCGGCAGAAGGACAATCTTAACAACTATGTTTTCCAAGGTCAGCATCCTCTCACGTTGAATGAGTCCAATCCAAATACAGTAGAGGTTGCAGTAACAGCAGAAACAAAAGTGAACTCCAGACCCAGGCAGCTTTGGAGGAAATCTGTTGAATCTTTACGTCAAGAATCTGTACGTCAGAGCCAAGGTTCCCAGAGGGAAAATGGGTCAGATGAAAACAGGCAACTTTCAGTGAAAAGCCAAAGATACCTTCCCGAAGAGGTTGTCCATTCAGATGTATCAGAGACATCAAGCCGAGCTACTTGCCATATGGAACCAGAAAATAACAACAAGCACCACAAAACCAAGGACAATTTTAAAAAAAGAACAGTAGCATCAAAATACCCAAAAGACTGTAGTGAAGTGGAACTAACATATCTGAAAACCAAGCAGAGCTCTCCACGGGATAAAATCTACACAATTGATGCTGACAATGAGCCAGGATTCCGCTTGGACACACCTCAGTACATTGAAAACATTGTCCTTCCAGAAACTATAGAACTTCCTGATGTTTATCAAGATCACAATGACAACTACAGGAAAGCAGAGCATGCTAACAGGACTCCCCTACATAATGAAGACAGTCTTCCAAATAATGACCAGTATAAACTTTATGCAAAGCACTACAGTTTAAAAGATAAAAATGCTTCCCTAGTTGACATGAATGATAGATACAGACAGAATTCCACCCACTGTAGGAGCTGTCTTTCTAATTTGCCCACTTATACAGGACATTATTCAGGCAGATCTCCCTATAAATGTGATGCATGCTTGCGGATGGGGAACCTCTATGATATTGAGGAAGATCAGATGCTGCAGGATACAACGAACTTATCACTTCCTGAAGAAATATATGAACATAGTTGGTCACATAATAATGCTCTGCAGTATCATAAAAAAAACAAGTTGAGGATTAGCAGGCAACATTCTTTTGATAATATTGCTGATAAATCCAGGGAAATTGATATTGGAAGACCTGCTCGTAGTATAAGCTTGAAAGAAAAAGAAAAGTTTCTACAAAGTAGTCCATATGCAAGCATGTTTAGTGTTCCCTCAAGCAAACTGTTGAGCAACAAAGCCTCACTTTTAACTCATGCTCTGGAGGACAGTAAGCGGAGCAAGTCCCTGTATCCTGTTCACTCAGAAGATAATCCCTTTCTGCACTCGTATCGTGACGACCAGCACTTATCTCTTAGGCGAAATCCACCTGATCTTTATAAATATTCATTACCATCCAAAGGAAGAAATGATAATTATTTAAGGTCATCCATAAAGTCTACAGCATCATACTGTTCGAGGGATGGTCGGATCCATAATGACATGTACATTTCAGAGCATGTTTTGCCTTATGTTGCAAATAGGAATAGCGTGTACTCAACTCCAAGGGTTTCAAATTCCTGTAGCAATAGACGTGTGTATAAGAAAATGCCTAGCATTGAATCAGATGTTTAAATTTTCCATGAACGCTTTATCTATAGGGAAAAATAGTTGCCACCATCTTAGAGGGAGAATATTTTCTTTAATAGTATCCTGCTGTAGTAAATGATATGTAAACCTCTCCCTTTCTCAGTGTACTTTTGTACATGAATAGGTAAACTAGTATGCTCTCAACCATCCTTTTAAAATATGTCTTGTTGAAAAGGAGAAAAAAATAGCCATTTATGTATACTTTATATAAATGGCGAGCTGTACGGGAATAGCCCCAATATATGTTGGCAACTATGCTGTTTTGTATCTAATTATTTTATATTTTGGTTATTCTAATTTCTGTTGCTAAGTATCATTCAATGTACTTTTGTCCTTAGAAATGTTTAATGATTTTTTAGTACTGGATAAGCAATATGGTATGCATGTACTATGACACAGACAAAAAGAATTAGGAATGCATTTGCACAGTTAAAGAAAAAAAAAAAAAGATTAAACAGACAGCTAGGCTTTCAAAAATATATTTTAGCTTCATGATCATTTTCAAAGAAAAAAAAATCAGAAAAAAAAAAACTCCAAGCCCCAGAACCTTAATTAATATAACACAATATGTTAGCACAAAATTAATACCTTCATTCTAGACTGATAGAAAATAAATGGGAAGACCATAGACCCAAACATGTGAACTGCTGTGTACCAAAAGGAAGCCCTGTAGATTTTGGTTAATGTTAATATACAAATGCTGTTCTTATATTTCACATGCACTTGCCATTACAAGCTAGGTTCACTGAAAAGTCTGCAGTCATCTTGTCAAAAAATTCACAGCTGCCTAATCCAGAGTATATATTTTTAACAAGCAGTATGTGTCACTTATTGTGGAGCTGTGGTCATCATTAGTAACCTTGAGACCTAATATGTATGTAAGTTTGCATTTGCCCCTTACTGGTGATTACTCAGGGTTGTATAGTATTTCTTTTATTTCTTCACTTCCCAAACCAAATCCCAACCCACAGTAGTTCTTTGTTTTTAGCATGTTAGTGATATCTAATTAACTGTATGTTAATATTACTAAAGCTGTTAATACAGTATCAAACACCAACAGCCATATATTCAGTGTTATCAGCAAGGAACGCAATACTGTTTATTTGCACACACCGTGAAGGATTAACACCTTGTAAGGGACTTGTTCCTTCTGGAATATCATACATATTTGTTGAACATCCGACCAGTTTCTTAACCTCTCTAATCAAATCTGTCATATAAATTGAATATGTGCACACAGCTAAGGGAGAGTATCATCACTCACCAATATGTAAAGATATTCACATAACAAGGATGACTTTTATTTTTAGTAAAGGTTAATCAGGATGTTACAAAAACAAAATGTGTTGTACACACCTCTCTCCATGCCCTATAACCATAAGGGAGTGTGGCAGGGATGAGAGGAAGTCTTTTGTGAGTAGAGTATATAGTTGTAAATTCTATTTAAACTAAAGAAGTAAATTGGTAATATATTTAAATACTGAAAGCATCAACAGGTGGTGCTCTGCCATTCTCCTGGTATTCTAAGAATTGATCTATTTTTCTGTGTGTGTAGAGGAAGTTTAGATTATTCAAGTGTTATTCCTTACATTTCACTGAAGATCAGTGAACAGGGAAACCATTACCACTGTGAATTGGAAAATGTAAATATTACCCTAACTTTTCCCTGAACTAAAATTCTTCTCAATAGAAAAATACTTACATCAGCTGTAATTGTATATCTGCACGCCAGAGGTACAGTATGCAAGTTGGTTAGTGTGGAGTAGCATAATTCAGAGGAGAGCTGCAAATGGGAAGTAATATAGATGATGCATAGGGATAGACAAATATGGCTTATTGATTTTTTTGTTTACAATTCTTTAATTAAACAGATTTGAGCTGATTTTAACTACCAAACAGTCCACAATGAGTTCTTAGTATTAAAAAATTTAATTGTACATTCACCATAAAGGTGAAGGATGATATTTTTGAAGGAATGAAATGCACTGGGAATTGGGCTTTCCAAATCCCTTCCCAGCTTCCAAAAATCTTAGTATATTTTATTGCATCTATGTTCAGAAAGCATATGTATGGCCATCTTCACTCTGTCCAGAATAAATATCTTCTGAGTATTCCTTATTCAACATTTAGTCATAATTATTTTATGTCATTAACATGATCTGCTTTCTGGTGCCTCACTGCCTCCAGTTCTTATAAACAGAAGATCCTTGACTGCCCTTGCAGAGATTCGTATCTCATAGAAATAGTTGTATGAGCTAAGCAGGGCTAGGATGTTTATGGGTGGGATGAACACTACTTGTCATAAATGAAAACCCTCTCCCATGTGTATAAAATATTTGTCTTTGGTCTACAGGAAGGCAAATGCACTAAAGGTATAAATATTGTTGTAACAATTAATTAAAATATTTGAGGCAAATTTTCATTTTCCATCCAAATCATAGTAGACTAAGTAAAATCTTAAGTATTTTGAACCACATGGTGTGTTTCAGCAGACCGGCAATTTGTTGGTGTCATACCAAAAAACTAGGTTGTAAGTTGCTGAGAAGTTTACCAAGCAAATCGTGAAGCTCCGTGGTGGCTTATGTGTTTCACATCATCTTAAAGCACTCAAAACATTGACTCCAAGTTGTTTGTAATATTATCTCTATCTGCAGCTAGATGCCCATACTTCAATATGTAGACAAATACTGTATATAACGTTCTGGGAAGGAAAAATTCCCAATTACAGCATTTTCTAAATAAACTGTTGAAATCCAAATGTAAACATCCTAAACCCAGGTGGATTTATCCTTCTGTGAAATGTACAAGCAAATTAACTAAAAAAAACTATACTGCAGTGTTTGCTGTTTCTGATTTGAGCAGATTTCTGGTGACAGTAGAGATTTGTTATTAGCTACAAATGTGTAAAACAATCCCACACCAAACCAAATTAAAGAGACAAACGGAAGACTTGACAATGTTGCACAGCAGTTGCTCACATGGAAATAAAAAATGCTGCCTTATAAGAAAAAAAAAAAAAAAAAGATACTGAAAGTAGAGGGATAAGAATCTGCATGCATTTGTGGTTTTGATCTTGGCATATATTATGACTGAATCCAGGGGGAAGAAAAGGCTAAAATGTAGGGCTTTAGATGAGTAGTTGGTGAGGTTGTTGATGTATACATGTAAAGAAGATGAAGCTGAGAAGTTGAAGGAAAAGCTTTTAAGAGTAGAGCCATAAGCCACAGCTTGCGAGACTCAGACGTGTGGAATTCTGAATATTGCCTGAGCTTTGTTGATATATTTGCGTTGACTTTCAATTAAACTGAGATCAAGTCTTTCTGTATTTCCCTCTCTCTCACTCTAGCTGCTGCTATTCTTGAAGAGGAGAAAAGAATCTTCCTGCATAAGTGGCCATCCTTTCTGTACCTTTCTGGATGGTGCTGGTGACTTGTTACATTTTCCTGATTACAGCTCTAGCAGATTGTCTATCACCAAGATTTCCTGTGACTCCAGCTGGAACTGAATCAGGCTGTAAATGATATGGGCCATTCTTGTTAGCATGTCCCGTAGTGTTACACTGCTCCTGGACGACAACTTTTATGGAGGCAGGATATTGAGTTGCTGAGGAATGGAGTAGGTACATGGAGGTAAAAACAGCTACATAGACATGCCTGCCTCTTGCTTTTTTCCTCTTTTAACAACATTGTAGAATTTCTTCATGTTTTTTGTCATTCCCTTTTCACCACAGTAAAATTACTTTTTTCTTTCAAATGGATTTTGTGTTCTGCTTGTGTTTCATAGAGCAGTGTAGCCACCCACTAACTTAAAAGCATGGAAATAAGATACGTTAATATATAAGATAAAATTAATGAAAATTGAGAGTTCTTTGTATTTCTGGAAACTTTCATTTAATGTTTTGGTAGCTTTTGCTCAGAATTCATTATTCTGCTATTTGAGAAGCTTGGTTAGGAAAAAGAGTGCTGTGGACAAACTGAAACCCAATCACCACCAGCTCACCATGTTTTGGCAGCATCTCATGAACATGTCTCTCTTTCTGTGATCTTTCAGGAACATGAGGTAAATTAAGGCTTACAATAAAACTGAGGGAAATATAGACCAGTATAAAACTAAGATTAGTATATATAAAACTAAGGTGGTGGTGTTTTTTTTTTTTTTTCCTGGTGAAAATAAATCTCATAGAATTCCAAAGGTAGCAAAAACTAGAGCTGTGTAGTCTTGAATTTCTGTGCTGGAAAGCTAAGCTCTTTCTGTCACCAGCTGGGGGAGAGAAGTAGAGAGAGAAAGCTCCCTCCTGATGGCAGTTCAGAGCACTAAAGGCTTGGAAGCAGTTATGCTGGTGATGTTTCCTGAAAGTATTCCTCTCTCTCTTTCTGTTGACTTTTTAGAAGCTACAGGCTTCTAACTTAGCCATTTCAAATAGGCGTGCGTAGTAAAGTAATGATCTATTTATCTCCAGCCTTTAAATCTGCTAAATTGAATCTGCAGGTGAGTACAGTTTAAAACTTGCAGGTCATATGGATTCCTGTGCTTATTCAAGTAGTTACTAAGGTTGCACCTCTCTGTTGTGGATTCTTCAGTACTTCTAACCTAGTCAGTGTCATTGTTTTCTTTATACCATGTGACTGTCCAGCATGAAATAAGAGTGTTAGCATCTATTCCTTGTAGAGTAACTTGCTATTTTTATATTTTGGCAGTGTAGCATATGTATCTTAGGGTACATAACACAACGCTGTTGGTGAAGACCTTGGTATTATTCCTCCCCTGGGTTCACCAATGCAGAACAGGAATTGTGATACGAATCTAAGAGTCTTAGATTCAATCTTGATTTAGGAAGAATTTAAAGGGTGAATCTTTTTGTTGTTTTAGCATATGTTATATATGAAACCTAGTGAAAACAAATCTTTTACGATAAACTCATCTCTTAGTTAATATAGAACAGCAACCATGGTGTGGTTTGGGTAGTTTGTGTTAAGTGTTGGTCATCACATCATGTGCTTCTTTCAAGACAAAGTGTATTTATGTCATGTATCTCCTTTCTAAACTTTACCTTTCCCAGCTCTAAGTCTATTTTAGCTCAAAAGCCCCTTTGAAATAGGTATATTTCCTATATAGGGTAATCTGGTTTGCAATATAAAAACAGTTTTCTGCTGATATACCTAATTTGATAATTTTACTGATGTTATTTTTTTAATCTAGACTTCCTTCATATTGAGAGCAGAGCCTTCAAAATATAACAGTGCTGAAGGAACATCTGAAAGAGCACAAAGGCCTTTCTAAGTATGACTTTTATGGTACAAGCCATTCTCCTTCTCCGTATAGCCTGCCTGTACTATCTCATTTAAATGTATTAGCAAAATGTTAGTAATTGCTACCAGTAGGAGGGAATTACAATTTAATCACAACTATGTATTTATCCATGGAGTTGTATGCAATATAGGAAACTATAAGATATGATACAGAAAAGGCTCAACCTGCTCTGGCTGAAGTCACCTACAAAGCTGTGGTTAAATTACAGGTTGTTAGAGTACAAATTAGAGTAGCCTCAAAACTGTCACATCTCTTCCATCATTCAGATCATGCAGAATTCTCTGTCTGATGTGCACATATTGTACATAGTGTAAAATTCTTGTTGGTGTTTAGCTCTCATCATGGAATTAATCCCATGTTCACCTGTTTACCTTCATTGCAGTGTAGCAGCAATGTTCGTGGGATGGAGAAGTGGTTGTTCATGTTCACTGGTGACTGCTCCTCAGTTAACTGGGAGCAGAAATGCTGCCTTGCTTCTCTCTGCTCTGCAGGAGGAGAGTTACTGCACTGTTTGTAAATAAGCTCCTCACTCAAATCAAGCTTTCACTATTTTTATTTTTTTTTCCCTCTGCTTCTCTGCACCTGTGTACAGAGTATGCTCTCTAAGAATAATATGTGCTCTTCCGATGTCCTGTGACTTTGGAAGTCAGGATTACAAGTGTGCATCACCCTGCAGGGCAGTGAAAATGCACTCTGTTGTTCTTGCAGGTTCAGGAGCATTTTGGTTACATCCTGCAGGATGTATCTGCTGTGGTTTAAATTGTTTTTAAAATGAATACAAGTCTAAACAGTGGTAAGAATCCACTGCTGATTATGTGATGATCTTGTCATATCTATAATTTAAGAACCAGAAATAATACAAGTAAAATTAAGTTACCTCACTATTTACAAGGCTTTTGTTGTTTTGCATTTAAGTGACACCGTTTTACTCCTTTTACTCAATTCTTTACCTATATTAAATTAGTAGAGTATATAACCATGCTCTAATGTTGTCATGCGATGCCTTTATTAGTAGATAACCACATTAACTATAGTATTACATATTTAAAAGAGAGATGGTTTTAACTCTTCAGCTCTTCAAAAGTAGTGGTAATAAGTGGTTACACTCTTGGATGGTTTCTCTTTTCCCTTTTGTATTAGTATTTGTTTTCACTGATCTATTTCAAAAATTATATTTCTATGTGCACATTCTAAAACTGTGAAAATAAATACCAATAAATATTATGATACTTATCCAATGCACTGTAAAGTTCGGAATGAGGTGAGACTGTTTGGGAATTGATGAAGGTTTCCTCACTTCTCATCAATGGTATAAAGCTGTACTGTGGGCAAATGGTAAAATTGACAGTGACATGAAATTTTAATAGAGAATGTCTTGTTTTGCACTTCTAGTACTATTAAAAGAAATGGTATGGTTTTTTTGTTTTTTGTTTTTTTTTTTTTTTTTTCAGCAACAACATTAGGATGATATAGTTTTTTATTTGAGTATTGTACATTGCAGTACATAAGAATAGCCTTTTTGAAGAGATTTATGTTACATCATCACTAAAGGAATCTTTAGTGTGATTATATTTTATCGAGCCCATTTAATAGCAACAAACAGTTTGGAAATATATTCTAGGTTCTGTTTCACATCGCCAAACTGTATCTGGACTTGCAGTTATGCAACTGCAGGCCTTCACAAGGTTCCTATGTCCTCCTCTGAGGGGAATGAGGCTTTTCTTGTTCACTGATGGGACAAGATTAAGAGAGTTGGAAAAAAAAATAAAATTGGAGGACATGTTGTGCAATATGTGAAGTATAAATGATCTTCAAAAGTGAAAAAAGAAAGGAAATTGGAGGTTCACAGTTATTCACATTAGCAAATGTTCTGTGATGGGCATCTTCTAGAGGAGGTGGTAATTATTAACAACGGTGATTTGAATTCTGTTTGAGTTTTTAAGTCACTGAGAAAAAAGGGATTTTTTAAATATTTTTTTTTTCCAAGCCAAAGTCTTTATGTTGTCATACAAAGTTTCACAGGAAAATGGGCCAAAGAATACAATTAAATATGCAAAAGGTTAATCCTATGGAAAAGGATATCCTGTCATCCTGATATGCACAAGCATATTAATGGTAATAGGAGCAATGCGTGTAATTTTCCTGTATATTACTATGTAGGTTGCACTATTTTGAATGATACAAACCTGATATTTTAATTACCAAATAACATAAGAAGCTGTTTATTAATTGTTTAAACTTGTTAACCTAAATATATATACAGTATACACGTGTGCGTGCTTACCCTTTCCCACCTAGCCATGTGTGAGTAATCTCCCCAAGCCGTAGAACGCATTTCAGCAGTGCTTTATTTTAAGTGATTCTCTCCTCTCCTTTCCAAACCTCCTAAATCCAAACTCCCTAGAAACATTTACTGAAGAGGCTAAAAGACTTTCTGGGGATCAGGAGTGCCAGGACACGTGAAAAAACATGTTAAAGGAGAGTTCCTGTCTGAAAGAGCTGGAAATGATGCTCGCTATCATTTCCATCTAGCTAGGCATGGGAAAAGGATGTATTCTCATGCTGTTTTGAAGATTCATGCCCAGAGATGGTCTTTTGGCCCAATGGTTCTGACTTTAAAAGCTTGTATGAGTTTATGTGACCCGCACCTGGCCATTAAACACATTGCTTAAAGCAGCTGAGGAAGGATACTTAAAACCCAAAACTTACCAGGGAAGATCAGTTGGTCTGTGTACCAGCGGCAGCCCTTGTGTTTGTCCATGCAGACTGCACAGTTTTCGAAATGGATGTGGCACACAGAGGCAGTATTTAGCAGTTGTGTTAGTCAAAAATGTTTTTTTCTCAATGCATAGGCATTTGAACTTGTTATTACTGATGATGTGGAGATCCTGACCAACAGATAGTGGTATTCATCTTTTTTTTTTTTTTTTCTTATTTCCACATGATTCAAAATTTGTGATAAAAGATATCTTGGCTTGATGTATTTGAAGTCATACCTGAGCTTTTTTTTTATTTTTATTTTTTATTTTTTAAATCTTGGTTACCTTGTCTTTACGTGGCCTAGGTCTGGATTCCAAAACACCTTTTGACTTAAACAGGGATGTGTGAGTGAGTGATGGCACAGCTGATCCTTAGTGCAATTCATGCTTGGAATTAAAATATGAAAACCAAATCTCATGTTGCAAAAGTATGGCAGTTGCATCATATAAAATTGTGTGCAGCTAGAAATGAAACTTGTGCAATTTTTAATAACTGTTTATGATTTATACTTTACATCAGCCTACTATTTTGAAGTAGTCATATTCATTTCAGAACATCCATTCTGCACTGATGAAGAACAGCTTGATCTCTCTGTCTTCACACCTCACACCCACATACACAGTGTATCTTGTGTCTTCCCTGTGCAAGCCAGAAGGTACAAACAGAATTCATTAATGTGTTAGGCATACTCCTACCTGATTTTTTACTAAGTATGCTATTTTAATGCAAAATTTTATACATACATGTATATATATAAAAGCTATATATAAGCTTTTATATATGTATAAAGGTGGGGTTTTCTTTGGAGACATGAGGAGCAAGAGAAAAATGCAGCACTGTGAGAAAGATTTATTAAAAGTTTCAAGTAACACATTGATATTTTGAGTTTGATAGAAGCTATTTGCAATTGTACTCAAAAAAAAAAAAAAGAGAGAAAAATTAGTATTGGATCTTTGGTCATCAAGCTAAAGCTTCGGGTTAGTTTCTGTGTATCTTGAGAAGAATTCACAATACTAGATTTAGATTTTGCTCACAAAGAAAATTAATTATTAGTACACTTGGAAAAATATTTGCATTCTGATGGGGAAAATAGTCCAAGTGTGCCAATTTGTACTGGTTACACAGAACACTAATCTACATTGTAGTTGAAGAGATTTGCAATCCATGAATAACATCTTACCAGAAATCTTGGAACCACTTGATTCCATACACAGTAAATTAAAAACCCTATCACTTCTTTTATTTACTAGTACAATTTACTGTAACATTCTCAAGAGTGTAATATTTCAAAACAAAGGGTAAGTCATAAAATTCGAATTGCTAGCAAAGAACAGTAGAGGTTTGAAGTCCTCTTTTCACCTTGAGAAATAAATCAAGATGTTACAGTAGAAGTAAAAGTATATTGGTTTTGGAATAAAGCATAAAAAAAATAATTTTTAAGTGAATCCAGAATTTTATGATAAAATTGATAGTTTAATGGATTCTTCAAAAGAAAAGGTTTGGGGAAAAAGAGAATAATTAAAAACTAGTTTTGACATTCCAATTACTGCCTGTTTTATTAGATAGGTTTAGGAGAATGAAATTATTTTTAACATGCAAGTGTCTGCACAAACAATTTAAACTGCCGTGCTATGAAGTTATGCATACACCTGGCTATCCCTGCATCCATCCATCCATCCATGCCTTTAAAACCCTGGTGGCAGTAGGACTTCCCCAACAGCACACATTGCAACTTGGAGGAGCTGGGAGTCATACACTTCTCTCCTGCATTATGTATACCGTCTCACAGCAGTTCACCCCAACCATATTTTAACCCTGTGCATGACTGAGTGCTAATACTGTATAAATATTTTGAAACATATCTAAAACATATGTTTGCTTCAAACTTTTTATGATAGAAGAATATATAATATTATGGTTGTCTTACAAATTGTATTGTGTTCTTCATTTTTGTTAAATATGTAGAAAAACATTAAGGGAATGGGGGACTTGAATGTCTGTGTGTACTGAAATGTATATAACTATTTGGAGAAAACACATGTGCCAAGTATAACAAGATGTAAAAAATGTAAATATATGAAAAATTCATTTTTCTAATAAAGGTAATTTCTGCCAATTGATATGAAAATGAACAATTGAATCATTCTTGTCTGTGTTCCTTGTTAAATGGTAAGAGATAAAGTGTCATCTATGAATAAGACTTACCTTTTATTTTTTCATATTTGATTTGAAAGGTGTTAACGAGCACATGTTTTGAGTCATCCTTTGCTGTTAGAAATTATCTAAGGGTGAAGATGCCTGAAGCTAAACCTGACAGCATATACTTGATGCTCCCAGTTTTATTTAATTCATGAAAAGGACAGAGGCAATTAAGTTAGGAAAAACTCATTCAATGTGAGAAGTCTAGCTTGAATGATGCTCCTCGACAGAGGGAGCACAGGAGCTAAGCTAAGGATGGTCCAGGATGGTGTGGCACCATTTTCATGTATTCTGAGCTACAGCAGCCACACAAAATACAAGGGGCCTGTACAAATATATATGTACAAATATTTATTGTCTGCAGAAATATAAAATCTCTTTGGGATGAGTGTGGAGGCAGCATCCAGCCTGAGGAGAAAATGGTGTCAAGGCTTCTGTTCCTAAAAGGTGCAGGTGTGAAGTGCTCCTGCCGTGACAGTGCTCTCACAGATGGATAAGGTGAGGATGGGAGAGAGCAAACCAAGGGGTAGAAAATGGCAGATGTGTTCAGTGTCTTTGATATCAGCAAACTTGTTTAATGTTCTATTTAATCAAGACATAACTTAAAATAGGGGATTTAGTGAAGCAATAAAAGTATTTTCAGAGTTGACCTTTTGCTTGGCCAGTGGACCTGAAGGAGCAAGGTTCATAAGGAGCTCCTAGGTAGTTTTGTATGACCACATTTTCCAGAATTTCAAATCAGCTAATGAAAGTCTTCCTTTACTCACTAACAGGGGCATAAACAATCACTCAGCAGTTAGAATAATTTCTTTGACACAGTAGGATGAAAGACATTATATAAATTTTAAGCATCATTTTGATAAGTGTGTTATGCAATGGTTAGTCTTGATTGTGGAGGTCTTTTCTATCCTAAATAATTCCATGATTCTATGAGCAGAATATAAAAGTAATGGATGGGAGGTGAAAAGTTGCTCACAGATCTCTGAATAGAACAGTCCTGTTCATTTGTTCCCATGATAAACATGACTGCACAGATAAAATGAGAGAGATAAAACTGAAATTCTGTTCTTAATGAAGTTTTTAATGAGTAAAGACTGCTGGGTGAAGGCTGCTGGGCTTATGCTCAACTGCCAGAAGACAGTTTTAAAGGGACTTCTCTCAATTTTTGTCTAAAATTCCCACTTCATGAAGTAAAATAACATTCAGTGATCTGACTGGCTTTGTTCCCCTGCAGTGTTGTCTCCCAGAGGCCCAGTTCAAGTACTCCAGTCATCTGAAAGAAGCAGAGGCCTGTAAAAGAAACAGATGATGCAGGAAGCAGTTGGTGTGACTCTAATCTGGAAATAGTTTTCTGGCTGAAGAGATGGGCTGTTTTTTGTATCCAGACTGCTCCTGCCATCTCTACCTGACACAATAGTCCTGACAGTGCAGTCCTGGCAATCGGGGGAGGTCCCAGTTGACTGGCAGCTAGCAAATGTGACGCCCATCTACAAGAAGGGCCGGAGGGCAGACCTGGGAAACTACAGGCCTGTCAGTTTGACCTCAGTGCTAGGGAAGCTCATGGAGCAGATCCTCCTGAGAGTCATCATGCAGCACTTGCAGGGCAAGCAGGCGATCAGGCCCAGTCAGAATGGGTTTATGAAAGGCAGATCCTGCTTGACGAACCTGATCTCCTTCTATGACAAAGTGACGCGCTGGGTGGATGAGGGAAAGGCTGTGGATGTGGTCTACCTTGACTTCAGCAAGGCTTTTGACACCGTCTCCCACAGCATTCTCCTCAAGAAACTGGCTGCTCTTGGCTTGGACTGGCGCACGCTTCGTTGGGTTAGAAACTGGCTGGATAGCCGGGCCCAAAGAGTCATGGTGAATGGAGCCAAGTCCAGTTGGAGGCCAGTCACTAGTGGCGTCCCCCAGGGCTCGGTGCTGGGGCCGGTCCTCTAATATCTTCATCGATGATCTGGATGAGGGCATCGAGTGCACCCTCAGTAAGTTTGCAGATGACACCAAGTTAGGTGCGTGTGTCGATCTGCTTGAGGGTAGGAAAGCTCTGCAGGAGGATCTGGATAGGCTGCACCGATGGGCTGAGGTCAACTGCATGAAGTTCAACAAGGCCAAGTGCCGGGTCCTGCACCCAGGGTACCCCAAGCAGAGCTACAGGCTGGGAGATGAGTGGTTGGAAAACTGCCTGGCAGGGAAGGACCTGGGAGTATTGGTGGATAGTTGGCTGAATATGAGCCAGCAGTGTGCTCAGGTGGCCAAGAAGGCCAACGGCATCCTGGCTTGTATCAGGAACAGTGTGACCAGCAGGGCTAGGGAGGTGATCATCCCCCTGTACTCAGCTCTGGTGAAGCCGCACCTCGAGTACTGTGTTCAGTTTTGGGCCCCTCGCTACAAGAAGGACATGGAGGTGCTTGAGCGGGTGCAGAGAAGGGCGACGAAGCTGGTGAGGGGCCTGGAGAACAAGTCCTATGAGGAGCGGCTGAGGGAGCTGGGCTTGTTCAGCCTGGAGAAGAGGAGGCTCAGGGGTGACCTTATCGCTCTCTATAGGTACCTCAAGGGAGGCTGTAGCGAGGTGGGGGTTGGTTTGTTCTCCCACGTGCCTGGTGACAGGATGAGGGGGAATGGGCTTAAGTTGAGCCAGGGGAGTTTTAGGTTAGATGTTAGGAAGAACTTCTTTACTGAAAGGGTTGTTAGGCATTGGAACAGGCTGCCCAGGGAAGTGGTGGAGTCACCATCCCTGGAAGTCTTCAAAAGACGTTTAGATGTAGAGCTTAGGGATATGGTTTAGTGGGGACTGCTAGCGTTAGGTCAGAGGTTGGACTCGATGATCTTGAGGTCTCTTCCAACCTAGAAATTCTGTGATTCTGTGATTCTGTAATAGTTCATTTCCATCAGTGCATATACAAGTCATGTCAACTTCAGGTTTAGTTCCCTTTGGATTTGTTTCTAAGATAGTCATGTTCTCCCAGAACCCTTTTTTGAATCTTTGCTGATGTGCCTTTGGCAACTGCAAGTACTCCACAACTTTGCTCATTTAAAATAAAATTAAGTGGTGACTGGGAAACAGAAGCATTTTAAGTCTGACATACTCTGCATGGTACTGGCAGCGGTGTTCATAGCAAAGCAAGCCATTTGCTTGGTATGAACACAAGTAATTTGGACACAAAACCAACTGTCTTATGGCCAACTGTTAAGGTCAACTTGTCTCTATATACAGGAACCCCAAGCACCCTAATTGTGTTGTTTTTTTCCCTCATTGGTCACACTCACCACTTGTCTCTCTGCCTCTCCCAGCAGTTTACAAATAGCTTTACCTTCCCTTTGTGGACTTGTTCCAGTACAAAAATCAAATAATGGCTCCTACAAATTGCATCAAGTCTATTGTGCAATCTATCTATCCTGTACCACTTCTGTTCTTCTCCAACTTGCAGTCTACTTCTAATCTACTGATAATTTATTTTCCACTAGTTAGCTTACATAGGATGATCACCATCCCTGGAAATCTTTAAAAGACATTTAGATGTAGAGCTTAGGGATATGGTTTAGTGGGGATTGTTAGCGTTAGTTCAGAGGTTGGACTCGATGATCTTGAGGTCTCTTCCAACCTAGAAATTCTGTGATTCTGTGATTCTGTGATCATTACAGAAGTTGTCTCTATTATTTTCAAATCAGTATGCTCAAAACTTACTTATTAAAAATAATCTCTGTTTATAATGTGATGATAGCTCCTTAAGTATCATAATAACAATTATAACACACTGAAGTTACTTAGGTGGGCAACAAGACACAGTAATATCAAAATTAGTCATGATTAATGTTGTTTACACATGGTTATTGCAAGGTCAAAGACATTTTTCAAAGATGTCCATGCAGTTCCAAGTTTCATTTAACAGCAATAGTCTAGGAGCCTTAAAATCCTATTTGTGCTGCAAAAGCAGTCTGTTGTTTCTTTCTCTCTTTTTAGAGTGGACCTCAACCTGCTAGGTAGATGTGGCGCATCTAGTGAGACCACTGAACATTTTCAGAGTCTATGTATAGTCAGGCAGTAGGATCTAATACTTTATGTAAAGACCTATGAAAGTTACAAAATGCTGAAAATTTGAGCATAGGACTTTAAAGAGAAAAAATACAATATTAACCAGGCTGAGAAAATACAATATTAACCAGGTTTGAAAGTCTAAGGCCTTCTCATTATGGAAGTGTGTAGTTCCACTAATTACTCTGAGGACTGACAATATTTGGCCACACAGAAGTTTGGCTATGAGCAGCACTCTCCCTTTGTACTGCACAGAGAAAACAAACCAAGTAGGAATCATAGCAGACATTTCTCTATGCACAAGGGAAAACAGAGGCTTTGGACGGGTTTTACTTCCAATTTCCAAGCATAATTTTGTCAGTTGAGAAGTTTCACAAATGAAGAAAAAACTTTTGCATTTGTACCATGATATCATAATGCTGATTTTACCCTTCTCTTTCCCCAGAAAGAGAAAAAACTTGTAATTCTCATGGTAGTTGAAATGCCGCTAAGTTTCTTTACTGCAGATACAAAAGATGAGCCATATGTATACCCTCGAGAGGATAAAAGTAGTAGGAAGGGGGTGACTAGAATAACTTTGATTTTCCTCTGAGAACCAAACTGCCGTTGCATTGATCTGGCCACAAGGAGTGTTTCCTCATACAGGCTTTGAAATCTGCAGAGTGAGTTAATCCCTGGTACCCATATTATTTCACACATAAATACATGTGAAGGGCTTACGTCTAAAAGAAGGGGTGGGGATGATGCGGAGGGGTTTTGCTGTGGGAGGAACTTTTAAATAGTACTCAACAACTGTAAGCATCCTGCAGAAAAATGGTGCAAACATCTTTGAACATGTGGTTGGTTCACTTGTAAGAACTTCTCACTGTAAATTTTAACCAACCAAGAATATAATTCATTAAATTCTTTAAAGAAAAACCTCAAATTGTTACTCCATTTAATTTTTTACCTTAAACAGAAATGCAGGAATGATTTCTGGAAGATAATCAGGTCATGTTTTACTCAGCTTTAAGCTCACTACTGCTTCTTTCCATGGATGCACTATTACCTCAGCAAATAGCGCACCCAATGTGACCTTAACTATATTTATACTTCTGCTTGCTTTCACATATCTCTTCTCTGAACAGCTCTACTCTTTTAACCTTCCTTTTAGCTTCCCATTCTCTCTGTCTACTCCTAACAGTTTTCTCTGTTTCTGTCCCTGCTAGAACATTATGGAAGTGTGATCTCCACCTTGAACCAGACCTGCTGGGTCAGCACATTTCCATGCATTAGATGAGTGCATTGTAATATCCATGTTCTTTTCTATTTCTGTCTCTACAAAAACTAACATTGCATTTATTTCTGCACTGCCACACCGCAATAGAAGATGATTTCAGTATTCAGAGCATAATGACATCTATAACTTTTTTTTTTTTTTAATGGTATTTTTGCAATCAAAACATTTAGATAGCTTAAATCATTTTGCTTGTATACATTTATTTTATAGCATTTTTAAACACGCCTTTTTTTTTTTTTCTTAATATTTGAGTCTGATAGATCATTTTAGATTTCCTTCAAAACATTCTAGCTTGGAATAGCAAAGAAAGGAAAGGTGCTGCATGGGCTAGGGCGAGGGCTAGCAGTTCTGTGCTTTAAGGGATGCTAGATGCAGCTGCATGCTTCTATGCCCCAAACGGCTGTGTGTGGTGGTACTGCATTCTGCGTGCTGAGGACTTTCTGAATTAATGTTCTGCAACAAAAAAAGCTTCATTATGTAATATGTTGTGCTGGGTTAGACCACTAAATGCTTTGAAGTCAGAGAATGAGAAATCCAGTTTAGGTTATCAAGTAATGTGTTAAATATTGATGTTTTCAGAAAATGGAACACTTGTCTTTAGTTCTTCCTGTGATCTTAAAAAATCACAAGTTTATTTCTGTGAGGGGCTGTACACAGGCAGCAGAACCAGTCATACAGGGAGAACTGAGTCACTGGTGAAACTAGCCCTATTTGATCATGGTATTTTCATGTATTTCTTTAGAGCAGTGGGTAGGGAGACTGGAGAGTACATGAACCAGACTTGCAGCTCGTTGCCCACATCAGTGTATTCTCCAGGTGGTCCTGCATATTTCTTGTGGAAGCATTTTCTCTTTCTGAGGCTGGGAGGGAAAGTAAGATGTAAAGTTATCTGCAGTGTGATAACTTATGCCCTCTTACTGTCTGTGTGCTACTGCTTCAGACTGCAGTCTTGAATACTTGCCTTAGTGCTGTAACAACAAAATCCTGTGATTTTGCATAAGGAGGTGACGTAGTTGTTTACACATGGGCAACCCCCAAAGAATTAAAAATAAATTAACTCAGAGTGAACTGCTGTCTATTACCCCAGTGAGGATGCAGGGTAACTTTGTCTCAGCAGCCCTTGCACTTATGGCTGTGCTGAAATACCCAGAGACCAATTATAACCTGGGACCACTCTGATTCTCCTAATTGCAAAGTGTTCCCACTGGCTTATTTGTATGGGTGTAAATCAGAGAGAGTTTGGTCTTAGTCTTTACCAGAAATTGCAAAGCTTTAATAGTCGAGAAATGTGGCTGCTGTTGAGAATACGTCAGGGCTGTTGGCATTTTAGGGACTGCTTATGTGTGTGTATGGTTATGGGTATGTATTTTAAAGAACCAGCTTCTCCAATCCTTTCTAAAGTGAATTCAATGCTCCCAATACTGAACCCCTATTTGCTGGTTATAGCAGCAATCACGTGAGTGATTTTTTGGGAAACAGATGGCTCAGTGGTCAGTTAGGCTGGAAGAACATGGCCTATGTGTGTCAAACAGACCTTGATAATGCCAGGTACCACAGATGGTTGGCCGGTTTGCATGCTAATCATATGTCCTGGATTAAGATATAAAATCTTGCACTTTTTGGCCAGCAGCCTGGGATTTATGAAAATCCTGCTTTATTTTTGGTTGGAAGCAAAGCAGAGTTCTAGATTAGGAGTCTGGTTTCTTATACTGGACCTTGCTTTGGGATCTTGTGTCACTTTTACATCTTTGCTTTCATTCCCGCTGCTCCTCCATTTGAAAGTAATGTCCTTGCCAGAATCAATCTCTTGCCACTTTCTCAAAAGGAGCAGGCACTAAAATAAGAAGCTCCCAGTCTTGCCAGATGCCAACTGGCTTTGTGGCAATAAAATAGTTAAAAATACTCAAATACTCTATCTTCTCCTACACTGAAGGCAGCCGGGATCACTTCACAGTATCTAACCATTGTCAGAAGAAGCCTAATGTAAAGAGAGGAGCAATGAAGCTAAGCACATCTCTGGAGCCACCAACATTTGGGATGCAATATGACAATGAGGATGAGCCTCCAAATTGATCTCAACTCACACCTGCCTGCGAGGCAAACTGCGAGTCCCTGCCAGGCCTGACAACTATGCTACTCTTCATACCAAGGGGACCTGTTTGCAGGTGAGCACAGAGAGGAATAATTACTCCTAAAGCTACAGACCTGAAACTCACAGCAAAGCCTGGGAAGCATTAGTCAGTTTGTCCTAACTTGGAGTCTTTGGCTTGATCTTACATAGAAACCTCATTGTCTGTTAACCTTGTATAAGTTATATTGCCAGATAATTTTTAAAGGCTTTTCCACATCACATTTTCAGTGGATCAAGCTTGTGGTATTAGCTGTGTGTTAGACCCTGCTGAATTTGTCGTAGTATCCTCAGAGCCCCTTGATTATGAAAGTGTTTCCTTTTTTGGCTTAAATTTTCACTGTTCTTGCTGGCTGGTTGCTTGTGTGCTGTGCAGAGCAGCTCCCCTGAACATTACCACACCGTCCTCCTTGCAACAGGCACAAAGGAAAAGCCCTTTGGAGGAAACAGCTTTGTTTCCCCTTAAGAGCTTCAGCATTAGAAAAATGATCACAAAAGAGGGCTTAATGAGAGAATTTGAGCTAACTATAACAAGAGGGATCCAAATATTTTTTTAATGAGCTAGGTTATAAAAAGAAAAGTGCTGTAGTAATGGTTTCAGAGATTTAATCAGAAGAGTTGATTCATATTCCAGAAACGATCCTTGTGCCCAAGTTAGATCTTCATTAAGGTCTGCATTTTAATGGTCCACCAATCAAACTAAAGTTCTCTTTGTGGACATAAGATGGTGACAGTCCTGTTTTAACATTATCATGTCTTTTCACTGTCTTCAGTGCATGGTGAATGCAAAAACAAAACAAAACAAAACAAACGAACAAAACAAAACAACAGGCAGGTGAGAGAGGGGAGCAGGAGGAGTGGGTGTCATTGGGTAACTCAATAGACTGACACAAGATGTCCATTCATTGGTGTGAAGTAAAGTAATGAATGTTTCATGAGAGCAACAATAAGAAAAAATCTCTGCAGAAACTCTGCTTCAGGAGTACTGAAGCCATGGGGATGGGATGGAGCAGGTACATGGCGGCTGCTGCTAGTGAAGCACCTAACCTGGCACTGCCCTTCTCAAATTTCTCAGTTAAACAAGGAAAATAATTGGTATTCAGCCCATACAGCTAGCAGATGAAAGCCCTCCTTATACCGGTAAATCCTTCCAACTGCTGAATAAAAATACTGTATTGTGAGTAAGAGATGTTACACAACATACTGTACAGCAGCAGTGTTATGGACTGGATACCGGGAGGTGCCATGCTGTCCTGGTACACACTAACTCAATACTGGTACCATCTGATGTAGATCAATCTCCTGAGTGTGAGCGAGCCAGTTTTCTGTTCCCTGATGTACTGGAGTAAGTGTTACGCTTCCCAAAAGTGACATAATCCCCCCCAACATTTATATGAGTCATTTGAATTCTTGTATTTATCTACATGTTGATTGTTACAGATAAAATAATTGTCTACCTGGGAGTATTGGTTGATAGTCGGCTGAATATGAGCCAGCACTGTGCTCAGGTGACCAAGAAGGCCAACAGCATCCTGGCTTGCATAAGAAGCAGTGTGGCCAGCAGGGCTAGGGAAGTGATCGTCCCCCTGTACTCAGCTCTGGTGAGGCTGCACCTTGAGCACTGTGTTCAGTTTTGGGCCCCTCGCTACAAGAAGGACATGGAGGTGTTCGAGCGAGTCCAGAGAAGGGCGACAAAGCTGGTGAGGGGCCTGGAGAACAAGTCCTATGAGGAGCGGCTGAGGGAGCTGGGCTTGTTCAGCCTGGAGAAAAGGAGGCTCAGGGGTGACCTTATCGCTCTCTACAGGTACCTCAAGGGAGGCTGTAGCGAGGTGGGGGTTGGTCTGTTCTCCCACGTGCCTGGTGACAGGACGAGGGGGAATGGGCTTAAGTTGTGCCAGGGGAGTTTTAGGTTAGATGTTAGGAAGAACTTCTTTACTGAAAGTAATACATATCTCCCAATATGTATTTCTTCTATATTTAATCTCCAGCAAGACCTAATGAAAAACAAATGAACACCTGGTGAAATACTGGTTTGTAGGGGTGGCAGCACCAACTCGGGATTTGCCTACAGACAATGGTGACGCTAAATTTCAACTTTGTGCAAGGAGCTATATGCTCTCACGTGTGCTGGGCTTGTTGGCATATTATCTGCCCTAGTTGTAAGGAAGCATCACAGAGATAGGTTTCTATTCAGCCGTCCTTTATGTTTTGTCCTTTCATACCTGTGAGAGGAAGTTTCTACGCAGGTGCCAGTGCACAAATACATAAGTTAAGCTGTGAATAATGAACTACTTTCTTCCCTTTCTTTGAACACTGTATTCAGAAATTAAAAAAAAAAAAAAAAAAAAAAAAAAAAAAAAAGGCAGGTTGCATAGGGAACAAAACCTTTCAGTTCAGAGAGTACCTGGGTAGGTGGTAGCAAGTGGTGGATATGAAAGGCCTTGTCAGATTTTGTGTTCAGCTGGTGTGTGCAGTACAAGAAAAAAAGCTAATGTGCATGTATTGCGCAGGCAAGTACGGAGGATGCTGTCGACTCCATTGATTTCTGTGTCAGACTGAAATACTTTGAAAAATATGTTTTCCCTAGTGTGTATGTCTTATATGTTGAGTATACCATGCTGTAGATGTTTTAAAATCCTTGCATTTCCCCACATAATTACTTTTGGAATGAAGTGCAGCTACAAATGCATTTATACTCTCTAGTTTCCTTCCCATGCAATGTGCCAACTTGAAGCCTGGCAAATACACTTTTTATAACCTATGAAGAATGTGCTCATAACCTTGTATTTTAACATGAGCTGCTCACTATTCTTGCCTTAATCTGAAAACCTGATAATAAACATGCAGACAGGGAAAACTATTGAGACCATCAAATGGTGGCTATAATAACTCTGATTCAGTACGTTGAAAGACTAAAATAAAATGGAACCTGACAACATCAGTTTTGCATAGCCTGTATTTTCTACCAGCTTTTAATCATTTTTCACAGCAACTCTCCATTAACATTCTGTACTGGAGACACATTTCTTCATTGTCTGTGGCATCATGGACTTTTTCTTGTTCTCAATCAACTATGCTTTCTGCATATCACAGGGTAGATTTGCTGGATATTGAAAAATGTCTGCTCAGTTTGTGTTTTTTTTTTTTTTTGTTTGTTTGTTTGTTTTTGATAACAGAAACCCATCCTTCCATATGCAGGTTGCTACAAACTCTTGCTTAACCAAAGCATTCATTTTGACTGTTCTTTCCAACTCTTGCCCTATGGCCAGGCCTGCCCAGCTGCAAGACCTTCCAGCCAGAGCTGGGACTTTAAATGCTGTACTGAAGTTGTCCACTTAGCAGAGTGACAAGTGCTGCTGGGACCGGCTTGAGGAGGCTGGGTTGAGCACATGCATGGGAGATGTATGAATCATCTGAAAAGGGAAGAAGTCTTATAATCGCATAGTAAATCATCATGTCCAAAACAGAAGAATAGGGGAAAATGGGATGTTAGCATTCAGTGAAAGGGAAGAAACTAGGATAGATAACGTGTGGTTAGACCCTGGGAAGATGCAGCATGGGTTCAGATGACCCTGCTGATGAGCAGCAGAAGAGGCTCCCCTGTGAACTGGGGAGGTTCAGCTCTTGTTCTTCTGGCACAAACACTTGTGCAGGTGATGGGCTTCACAAAGGAAACAAAAAATAAATGAAACTTCCTATTTATTAGCTATGCTTTCCCCTGCCCTCATTCACTCTGCACTCTCAAGGTGGAGAACTGTTTGTGCAAAGGGGCAGTGGCTTGTGGGCTGGGCCATCGGTTGATAATGTATTTGCCATCAAGGCCTAAAGCTGTGAGAAAAGACCAAAGGATTGTGAGATTGATCAAGTTTGCAAGAGCAGCTAATGGGACTGTCACACTCCTGACTGAGCAGTTGTATTTCTGCTGTATTTTGACTGAGCAGATTTTCTGTTTGACCAATCCATGTGCAGAAGCACTCTGGCATGAACCAGCATGGCCTTACATGGGCTAAAAAGAAAGTATTTCTTTACAAAAACTTTTTCTCAGCTATTTCTAAGACCACTCAGTTATGGTTACTCAGGTCATTGCTTGGTAGCACATGTATGTGCTGGAGAAACTCAGGGAGTCGGTCAGGAAAGAGAAGCTCTTGAGCACAGCAATGGGTTTTACAGAGCCTGGATGCCACTGATAGCATCCAGCTGCATGATAAAATGGCTCCAGTGTTTGTGGCTTCTACCACATTTAAATTGTACTACATGTAATTCTTCACCACCTGTCAGAAAGGAAGAGGAGAGGGACTTTTCACTCAAACTGTTGTGTTTTGTAAGGATTTTATGAAGGGCATATGAGCCTCCAAGGTGGACTTCACAGCCTGGCCTCTCTTCTTGGAGCTTGCGGGGCATCTGGTCTCTTTTGGCAGGATGAATGCCATGGAAAAAGTCATTCCCAGAGGGTGTGAGTGTTATTTGGGATAATTACCTTGCATCATTCACAATTGTAGAAGAATCCGAGTTGATCTACTGAGTGCAAGGAAGGGAAAGTAGCTACAACCTGTAATGTAACTTAATGCGAACTAATGAAAATTTAACTAAAAAGAAGCAAACAAGTCCCTAACGAGCAACCTGAGCCATAGTTTCACAGAATTTAATTAATCTTTCCTTGGTATTAAACATTATGATACAGGACAGAATCTGTGTCAAGGGCAGCAGTGACTAATTTCAGAACAAGGAGTGAACTTTTTTGTGAAACTGAATTTCACCATGAGGCAGAGGAACAAGAGCTGAGGACCTCAGGCACAGTGATAGTAGAAACCAGCTGCTGGTGGATGGGGCAGGTCAAGAGCTGAAATCATCAGGTAAAGCTAGGCAAGAGATGTTTGTTTGGTGGTTTACTTTTGTTGTTGTTTTGTTTTGTTTTTCTTATGTTTTATTTTTATCTGTACAGTTATTACTGTATAGATAAGTGTTTGTTCATTCAGGATATTCATGCCCACTTGTGACAACCAGCTGAAAGTCTGCAATTCCCTCAGTCATGATCTTATTCACGACTTGATTGCAGGCTTCCAGGCCTGGTGTTAGCAATAGCAAATATGCCAGGGATTCACTGAATGCCTGCTTTATGTACTTCTGCCTCTGAAATCAGCTCGCTGTGGTAGCAAAAGCAATCTTCACAAAAGAAGGCAGCCCCTAAGTCCTGAAGAGAGACGTTACTCCAAGAGATGAACAGTTACTGATGTGACTCCTATCTACAAGAAGGGTTGTAAGGAGGACCCAGGGAACTATAGGCCTGTCAGACTGACCTCAGTTCCAGGGAAAGTTATGGAGCAAATCATCTTGGGTGAGATCACACGGCACATGCATGTCATCCATGGGATCAGGCCCAGACAGCACAGGTTCATGAAAGGCAGATCATGCTTGTCCTACCTCATCTCCTTCTATGATTGTGTGACTAGACTGGTAGATGAGGGAAGGGTTGTTGACGTAATCTACTTAGACTTCAGCAAAGCCTTTGACACGGTTTCCCACAGTATTCTCCTGGGGAAACTGGCTGTCCATTGCCTGGACAGGTGTGCTCTTTTCTGGGTAAAGAACTGGCTGGAGGGTCCATGCCCAGTGGGTAATGGTTAATGGAGTTAAGTCCAGCTGGCATCCCGTTACAAGTGGTGTCTCCCAGGGGTCGGTACCGGGACCTATCTTGTTTAATATCTTAATTGATAACCTAGATGAGGGGATTGAATTTACCCTCAGTAAGTTTGCAGATGACACCAAGTTGGGAGTTAGTATCGATCTGCCTGAGGGTAGGGTAGCCCTTCAGAGGGATCTGGATAGGCTGGACTGCTGGGCTGAGGCAAATGGGATGAGGTTTAACAAGGCCAAGTGCTGGGTCCTGCACTTTGGCAACAACAACACTATGCAGCGCTATAGGCTTGGGGCAGAGTGGCTAGAAGACTGTGGCTAGAAGAGGAAAGGGACCTGGGAGTGTTGATCAATGCTCAGCTGAACATGAGCCAGCAGTGTGCTCAGGTGACCAAGAAGGCCAAAGGCATCCTGGCCTGTAGTAGAAATAGTGTAGCCAGCAGGAGCAGGGAGGTGATCATCCCCCTGTACTCAGCTCTGGTGAGGCCGCACCTCAAGTACTGTATTGTTTTGGGCCTCTCACTACAAGAAGGACATTGAAGCCCTGAAGCGTGTCCAGAGAAGGGCAACAAAACTTGTGAGGGGTCTTGAGCACAAGTCTTATGAGGAGTGGCTGAGGGAGCTGGTATTGTTTAGTCTGGAGAAGAGGAGGCTCAGGGGAGACCTCATTGCGCTCTACAATTTCCTGAAGGGAGGTTGTGATGAGGAGGGGGTTCCACTCTTCTCTCAGGTAACTAACGATAGAACTAGAGGAAATGGCCACAAGTTGCGCCTGGGAAGATTTAGATTAGATATCAGGAAAAAACTTTTTCTCTCAAAGAGTGGTCAGGCACTGGAACGGCCTGCCCAGGGAGGTGGTGGAGTCGCCATTGCTCGTGGTGTTCAAGAAGCGCTTAGACAAGGTGCTACAAGATATGATTTAGTAGCTTATTGGGTAGTATTGGTGATAGGAGGACGGTTGGACTAGTCGATCTCGTAGGTCTTTTCCAACCTTGTGTTTCAGTGATTCTGTGATTCCAGGTGTATGGGGTTTGTGTGGCAAGGTTTTGGTAGTGGGGGGCTGCAGGAGTGGCCTCTGTGAGAAGAATCCAGAAGCTGCCCCTTGTTGGATAAGGGCAAGTTTCAGCCAGCTAGAAAGGGACTTGCTGCTGCCCAGAGTCAAGCCAATAAGCAATGTTGTTTGTGTCTCTGAGAGCAGATTTAAGAAAAGGGGAAAAAATGCTGTACAACTGGGAGAGCGAGGAGAGAGAACCAGCCCTGCAGCCCCCAAAGTCAATGCAGAAGGAGGGCAGGAGGTGCTCCAGGCACCAGAGCTAAGAGGTTCCCTTGCGGCCTGTGGAGAGGCCCCTGGTGGATCAGGCTGTCCCCCTGCAGCCCACATGGAGCAGATCTCCATGCTGCATCCCATGGAGGAGCCCCCAGTGGAGCAGGTGGATGTGGCCTGGAGGAGGCTGCGGCCCGTGGAGAGCCCCAGCTGGAGCAGGCCCTGGGCCAGAGCTGTAGCCTGTGGAGAGGAGCCCATGCAGGGAATCCGGGGGGAGCTGCTGTCCATGGAGGACCTGTGTTGGAGCAGGTTGCTCCAGATGGATGAACCCCATGGTGCAGACCCATATGGGGGCAGTTCTTGAAGAGCTGCTGCATGTGGAAAGCCCACACAGGATCAGTTCAGGAAGGATGGCAACCCATGGGAGGGACCCCATGTGGAGCAGGGGCAGAGAGGGACTGTGAAGGAGTGGCGGAGACAATGTCAGGGACTGACTCCACCCCCCATTCCCACATTCCTCTGTGCTGCTCAGGAGGAGGAGGTTGAAGACAGTGGGTGGGGGATGGAAGGTTTTTAGTCTGTTTTGTTTCTCACTTATTTAGCTTGTTAGTAATAGGTAATAAATTTATCTCATCTCCTATACTGAGTCTGTTTTGCCTGTGACAGTAATTGTTGAGTGATCTCCCTGTCTTCATCTCAATCCTAGAGCTTTTTTCAACATATTTTCCTCTCCCTCTGCCTTTGAGGAGGGGAAGTGAGAGAGTGGCTGTGGTGGAGCTCAGCTGCCCAGCTGTGTGAAACCACCACAGAGGGATGCAGTTCGCTGCACTGGCTGCTGCTGTAGGTTTTCTCTCTATGATTTCCCTCTGTAAGCAGCGCTCTGCTTCTTGTCTACATTAAAAAAATCCCATTGTTGTTACTGAATGAATAGATTCAATTTCCTGGAGAAAGAAAGCAGATCAAGAAAACAACGGTTCTACCTATAGCACAGCCATTTTGGTGAGGGCTGTGGAGAGCAAGAGGCTGGTGCCTCAGTGGCATGGCCAGGCCCAGAGAGTAGGAGGGAGGCCACAAGCCTCCTGGGATTGAACGGTTCAGCGGGCACCATGTCCTGAGGGTTTATCAAACCCTGAATTTTCCTCTGATACCCAATTTAATGTGCCATTTATAACTTGGGCCACTTTTGATTATGCCACTGACTTGCAGAAAATGGATTCCACAATCAGTAAGTAGGTATGTTTATTCAGCGCTGGGCAACATGAGGGGTAGTCCCACCAAAGTCGTGCGCACCTGACGCGGCAACTTGCCTTGGTTATCTTCAGCAAAGAGTAACATATGCATGAAGTTTCACAATACACCTATATTTATTCATAACTTGTCCCCACTTCATATTAAAATCAGTTCCAAAGAGGCATTTCCATAAACTCCTCCCATCTGCGCTTGCGCAGTGGCTCGTGGTGGTGGTTGTTGGGGGTCATGGGGATGAAGGTTGATGATTCTTCCTCATCATCTCTAGTTCACCTCTTGTCTTTGTGCAGACTCATTTGCTCCTTGGTTCTTGTCCATCCACAGGACCAGTTTCTACTAGTCTCTTAAGATATGCTTACACTCTTATTAAGAGACTGATCTTGGTAAGGGGCCCAAGACTTCTTGCTTTAGTTAATTTGCACAATGCACCATAGTTAGCAAAGACACTAAGTAGCATCCTAGTTTAACGCTGTCAGCGCTCGCTCTCTACTTGATAAGATTCTCCTAACTCCCTCTCTCACCAGTACTGTCTCTCCCCTTGAACATTTTTCACTTTGTACAAATCACGGAATATTCAGCTGGTGGAGGCCTTGTCTCCAAAACTCAGTGATCAGTCAAGAGAGCAGGATTCACATTCCTGCTCTGGGGAGTGGTTAGTTACAGAGCTACAGACCCCAGATTTAGACTTTAGAAATGAGAATTTAGAAATGATGTGGCACATTTCATGGCAAATATATTGTCTGAACAGCTCTGACCAGTTTACCTTGCCACTCTCTGATGTGGTACTAACTTGACAAAAAGCAGGCAGTTGATTAAGTGTCATTTGGTGAGCAGTGTCTGGGAAAGATCATTCATCTCATGGCTGCAAGGGGTACAAGGGGTGACTGTTAGCTCTGTGATGCTGCATGATGGTGACCCCAGGCCACTGCAGAGGATGACACTTTGACAGGGAGAAGGAGCCATGTTTCATCCTGCCCATGTCTTGCATGTAATTTGCTATGCTTGCTGATGGCACTGTGAGAGATGAGCAGTTCATCTCTCCTCAAGCCTCTCCCTTGTATTAGCCCTCAGATGTTTAATTTAACATCTGGTGTATAAACCTGACCACTTCAATGCCAGGAAATCTCTTGGCCATAGCATTTGGTTCGATTTATTTTTCCCCATGTTTTGATGTGAATAGGGATTCACAACAAATACAGCATTGCTACAAAACTTTTGTCATCTGTCACCTGTGTGAGAAGAAATTTGATTAGAGCATTTACAGAAAAATCCAAAAATACTTACACAGGAAAACAAATGTATTTGTGAATAAATCCAGATAAAAACATTTTTGTTGTTTGCTTTTTTGTTGTTTTGTTCTGTTCTGTTCTGTTTTAGTGGTGATAGAGGAGCAAAAATTTCACCTATTATTTTATGTTATCTAAGTAGTGATAATAGGGTTGGAGTTTTGTTAAATCCTTGTTTCTTCTGTTTGACTTGATCTTGGCTTTCTGAAGCCAAAGATCTGTGTTATTTCATAAATATATAGGGCATAAATGCATTGTAAATGCACCGATGTAGGGGAAGCTAATTAAAGAGGGAAACTGTGTTCCAGGTGCAGGAGCCATTAGTATTCTTCTGCTCTAGTTCCCTGAACTACTGCATTTGTTAACCTTTAGCCAGATCAGAGACAATTTCTTCTGTTTCTTACATAATGTTGGAATTATAATTGACAGCAGTGATGAAAGAGAGAATTCTCCCTGCAACTCATGTTTTTTCTTGCTTTCATGTAGAAGATTTTAGAACAAGAGCCTTATCAGTTATGAATAATTGCATATCATTAGCTGCATTCTGGAGATATATGTATATTAGTTAGAGTGGCATATATATTTGCCTGGAAAATGTTATGGCATGCTTCAAGCAGCATCAGGGTTGTGAAATTCAATGTGCACTGCATGTTTATGTAACTGGAGTTACATTGCTACAGAGGAAGCACAAGATGATAGCTGTACACCTGGGTGCAGTTATGCAGAGCTTCTTCCTAGCAGGCTTCAGAAAAAAAAAAAGCTTTCATGCTAATAGCTAATCCGATAGTTTATAAATATTTGCTATTCCGTTTGGTTTTGTGCAAACAAGTGTTTTTTTCTAATGCTCACTGTACTTGTTGCTCCCTCAGAGCAGTGCTTCCCATGGGACTACGGTCTAGGAATTACCTGCCTTGTCACAGAGTGGTTGAGGAGGATTTCTCTGGTACCTCAATACATTTTTCTCTTCTAGGATAAATTTAGTTTTTGTTTGTCTTGTAAATCCCAATTTACAGGAGATGCTGGAGTCCATAATAGACAGGAAAAGCTGCTAAAAAGTCATTTGTAGTAAGATCCCTTAGCCCTTTTGAATGTTAGAAAAACCCACAGCCTTCTGATTGCACCCTTTGTCTTTTTTTTTTTTTTTTTTTTTTTTTTTTTCATATGGTGGAAAAGACTCTAAAACCTTTTAGAAAGATGGTTCTTTTTGATAAAATTGTGTGGTGTATTTCCAAGAGGATTGGTCTTTCCTCTTTAAAGTTACTAAGCAGTTACCCTAGAGATGAATATGCTTCATGCAAAAGCTGAGACTGCCACACGGCTGTGCAACAGGGGCTTCCACTCCTGAGACTAACCTGGCTGCAGCACAACGACTAATTGCTTTCTGGCACAAGGCATATCTTGTTATTGCTTGTAGTTCGGAGACAATTCAGCTCACACATGCCTGTGCTGGCATGAAGAAAATGCCAACTGCTCTTATTTACAGAAAAACACTGACATAATTGTCACGCTGATGAAAAACAAAAACTTCCTCATGATTTATTTGTTATTAAGCGAAGAAACAAACAACAACAAAAAAATGCTCTTCAACTAAGGAATACTTTCTACATTTTGCTGAAAAAACAGCTAACACTAGGACAGTTCATGATGAAGTTGGTGAATGAATGAAAAAAATCTTCACACTTTCTTTTTCAAATGCAAACAGATGTTCTTGCTCCTGTTGTTTTCAAGCCATTTAACTTGCGTGGAGCATTCATGTAGAGTTCGTTTTATCTTATAGATTTGCCAAAATTACAGTGGCTTTATCAAATTATCAGACATCAAATTATACAAATATTTCCTATTTTATGCTACTCACCTTTAAAAAGGAAAATAAAATTACAGCTTTTTTTTTTTTTTTTTTTTTTTTTTAATTAAGAGTATATATCTTTGCTCGTTTCATCTGCAATTTGCCCTAAGGATTTTTGCACCTGACCAGAAGGTGCTGGTAATCAGCCTCATGGTGAGTGGGACAAGTGCTGCACAGGGTAGTGCACAGTAAGGAGATGAAAAGAACAGAAAGCACATTTTCACTAATTGTGTCAAGATTAACACTTAAAGGAGAGTGCTGCTATTCAGCACAAGTAGTGGAGCCTGCTGGGCTGCTTCTGGAAACAAATAGCACAATGTTTGGCAATATATAAATTAACAGTATGAAGAGAATATTAGTAGGGTTGCTGTAGTGATTGTTTAGCTTCTTAAATTACTTTCCCAGGATATTATTTTGTATTTATTTTTCACAGAAATAAATTACTTTGGATATTGTAGTTTGTGCTTATGTGAGAAAAAAATAAGGTATTTTATAAGTTAGCAAAATTATTTTCTCCTATATTTCTATGGAAAGTAATAGTGAGTATTCATCAATGCTTCTAACCTGCCTGGAAGAAAAGAGGTAATCATTGACTTCGTTATGCTTTCAAATATGCAAAATGTTGAACCTTAAAATCAGTAAAATATGCAAATGTAGGTATTAGTTTTGTGAGGAGCACCAATTTTCTGGTCAATCAACAAAAATACTCCACAGGATTATATTGCCTTTGAGGAAATGTGGAAGAGGCTTAGTGTATTAATTTTCTATCAAGCTCAGAATTCATTAAAGCAGCGATGGAAATTAATGTATGAAACCTTTCAAATCATCAGTCAGGACCGAATTCCAAGCTGGATGAAAAAATCTCATAAAACTGAGGCATGAAGATGAATGAAGAAGTGAAACAAAACTGGATAAAACTGTTGTTAATCCAAAGACTGGCTTCTAAAATGTGTAAAACACACATACACGCGCACCCTGCCCTACTCTGTAAAGCTGTTTCTAGCATGGGGCAGCCTATCCAGCCTGGTGAATTAGTCTGTCGCTAATAGCATTAACATGTTCAAGAGGCTATTCTATTGCTTCTTAGAATTTTCTTCTAATGTTTGTTAGGTATTTCATTATGTATAAAAGATTCATCTTGTGAAAGCCAACTGAGATTTCTCGTTATTCAGAACATAAAAAATATCCTGGTGAAGCAGGTCATATTATGAGCACTTAGCTTTTCATTAAGGAAATTTCAGTGTATCTGCCCTTTAGAATTTATAATATATTTTGCTAGGAGGAACATATTAAATTGATAAACTTTCTACTTCCAAATATTATCCCCTCTCAAACTTATAAATGCAGTCCTTCCACAGGCAACATCTTGCGTCTTTGCAAAGTGCACTCTACCCAGGCCATATGACTTGGGGACATGCCTACCCTTGACCCTGATGCAAGGATGGCTCCTGGCCCCGCAAGTTGACTCTTTAAACCTCTGTAGCTGTATTTTTCCCCCAGTCTGTGTTAAGAAAGAGTGACAACATTTCAAAATGTACTAAGAATTGGTCATAATTTGGCTGAGGAGTGCTATAATGTTGGAGTTTGCCGAGATAGTTGGCAACAGCTCTTCTGCAGCTTCATTTCTCTGGCCAAGGCACACAAATGGATTCAGAAGAATGACTCACCCCCCATGTTGTTTGTTAAAGTATTAGAAAAGTGCTGCTCAAGCAACTTCTATTAATCTAGAGGACACAGAAAATATAACCGTCTTGATTTAGTGCTGGATTCAATACACAACAGCTTTGTGGCAGGACACATGATTTAAAAAGACTTTGCCTATTTTATTATCCTGCTGAGGTGTTGTATTGGAAACGCTAGCCCATGCTTCCTCTCTTTTCATGTTGCGGTACTAAAAGGTGAAATATTAACCTTTGTGTCCTGACAGGGACTGTGAATCAGCTGAACTTTTATGCGGGGATCCCTACATCTGCTGCATGTGTGGAAACTATATACCTTCTGGGGAGGTTCAGACTACGTATTAGGCAAAATTTCTTTACTGTGAGAGTGGTCAAACACTGCAGCAGGCTTCCTAGCGAGGAGGTTACTGCCATGCCTGTCAGTGGTCAACAGGCATTTGTATAACACCCTCATTAATATGCTTTCACTTTTGGTGAACTCTGAGGCACTTAAGCAGTTGGACTTGATGGTCTTTGTACGTGCCTTCCAAATGAACTAGTCTAGTCTAGTCTAGTCTAGTCTAGTCTGTTCTTTGTCCATTTATAACTTGTATCTGTTGGTGCAAGCTAAGAAAAACCAAAAAGAATCTAAATAATTGTGCTCATACAGGTAGTGATATTGGTTATAATATTCCAGTTAATTTGATAGGAGATTTGCTGATATAAACAGTCTTAGAGGAACAGGCCATATTCAATGAGGAATTTAGAAGAAGGCTCAGTGTTGAGATTTATGCCTTTTTAAATTATGTGTCTGAAACAGGTATACTGTACCTGTTTCAGTCCTCTTTGGTGCTGCCTATAATCATGCCCCTATTAAAATGACACTTCTAGGGACTATTTATTTGATAGACTCTCAAGTATTCATTACCTGGGTAATTACCCAGTATAAATTACCCAGGTTACTCTATCCTTGTTTGGCTCAAAATAATTACTTGTTATTATTCAGGTGCTAATCACCAAATCTTAATCTTTTGCTAGTTTATTATGAATTTTTAGAGGAAAAATTAAAGGAGAGTCTTAGATATTGCTGTTCCCTGATTTGTTTCATAACAACAGTGCATCCTTTCTGCCTCTGGAGATCTTCCACAGGTTATGTCAGACTCCAGAGACAGGTAATTTCCTGCATGCAGTGTTGGAAAGTGACAGGACAAGTATTCCCCTTGCTGTGTGATACTATGTGCTACATATTTTTGTTACATCTAAGCCAGGCTTTTATAATTTAGTGTTCAGGGCATAACTTTGACCCTGAAAATAACTATTGGACACAAATGTTCTGAAAAAGTCTGTCAAAGTCGGTGCTAAATTCAGTCAGAATACAGATGTGGCTCTGTGTCATGCTTATACACTTAAAATGAAATTAGCCTGAAGTGCTTCCATTTGAACAGAAAAAATCTGGGTTGCTAGTGAAGAATGAAACAAATTTCAAATTACATGTTAAATAAGTGATGACAAAATATTGATCATTCTAAATGCTCAAGTGCATATCTGATGGACAACATAACCTGATTATTATGGCACTCCAGCCAAATGGGAAAATGGATGAATATGAGGTATGAAGACAGGCCATTGTTTGAATTTCATTGTTTGCCAAATGTGGCAGGACAACTCTCAAAATTAGAGCAAAGGCAAATAACTTTTTGCCATGCTGGATACATCTGCAAATGCCTTTGAATAGTACATGAGAATATACACTGACAATTTCACTAATGAACTCCATTGATTCAATGAGCTGTATCTGTTCCTTTGGTTCCCTTATGAATCTGCCGTGCAATAGTGTTTTGCATGTCAAAATGCACCTTCTCTTTTTGCTGAAGCTTTTTGTTTTTTTACAACATGAAAACTATTTTGAATCACAGCACCTGTTCTTAATGCTGCACTATTAACTTCTCTGTGGTAGTCAGTCACTCACTGATATTTGTCAATATGCGCATTTGAAATAAGTAGAACTAGTGTTTAAATATGAGTACTACTTTAATTACATTTTAACTACCAAGCTGTTGGAATCTCTGTTACTAATAACTGCCAGAAAAAAATAATTTCAAACTATAAACTCACTTTTGAATTCACTGTGTGCCAAGAATTACTTATGTAGAATTACTTATGTCTGTCACAGTTCCCCAACAAAAGACTCAGTGATAAAACAGATAGTGTTTCAAGTTTAAACTTTCTTTGACTAATTTCCCAAACTGATGTCTTGCATGTTTGCTGGCTGGTAAGAACTACAACTTTCATTCAATTCAAATATAAAATCCTGCAAAATGGAAATGCTTCTGATTATTCCATGGTACATTGAACCATGATGGCAGATCTGGATAGCAAGGTCTTAGTGGATTTGGCCTCCATTCCGGTAATAAATTGACTTTACTCAAGGAAGAGAAACTTCTCATAAATATCACTTGTTTCTAGCAAATTAAATTAAATAGAGTGGGTTTCCTTGGCACCAGCACTTGTGACTGCTGAGGCCTGCAGTAAGAGCAGAAGTGTCCTACACCATACCTGAGCTGCATGTAAGATACCTGTTGCTCTTGTACACGTGCCAAAGCCTAAGAGAGATTGAATATGACTGAAGATGCTGGATCCCCTGCCAACTGCTGCACATTTATGTTTTGTAAAGCATTGCCTGTGTCATGGTCAGGCCCAGAAAATAGACTGAATTCTTATAAACTGTCTAGTATGTCATGGCTTTATTGCAATAAGTACCAGACACTGTGAATGAAGCACTTGAAGCTGCAAGTGCATCAGCATCTGAACTCAGTCACTGCTGCAGACAGGAGATGGAGCTAAATAGGCTCTTGACCTGGATGAGTGCCACATCCTTATATGCCTCTTAGTTTGTGACTGCATAACTTACTTAAACAACTGGCTGTTCATCAAAGATCTTGTCTTCTTAGGTGGAACTATGCTAAATTTCAGTAAACCTGGAAAAATCTGTAATGTGTGTGGAGCACATGTAGTGTGTTTGGTTAGTGGTGGTATCACCTGGTGGTTACACTAACGGTTATAGGAGATCAAAAGAAAAAGTGGAAAGCTCATTAATTTTGGTTTGTCATTATGTAAGAACAGAGAAATACATCCCTGTATGTGACTATAAAAAAGGTGAAGTGCTGTTCAAATTTAGTCACTGCTGTAGTGCTTTTGTGTGTGTTCACTTGTGTATATATATATATTGTGTGGGGGTAGTGGGTGCAGGGTCTTATCTCCATCCTTTCCTAATAGCTATGACTGTTTTACTAGAGAAAGAGAAGCTTTGCTTTCTTATTTTCTAAACATTTTTTCGAAATATGTTTTCAAAATACTGTGAAATTATTGGTGGTGTGCTCTTAGACGATGGAAAATTAACATTAAAAAATACATGTGAATGCGTATCAGTGTTAGCATATTATCTAAGCTAGATGCAATCTAGCACCTAATTGTTTTGCAAATGTTATGCAGGTTAGGTAGGACTTTGTACTGGGTCTGGCTGGGATGTTAAATTTCCCTGCAGCAGCCAGTACAGTGTTGTGCTCTGCACTTGTAGCTAGAACAGCAGTGGTATCACACCAGTGTTGTGTCTGCTGCTGACCAGTGCTGGCACCACATCAGGACTCTCTCTAACCCTTCTAGGGGGTGGGCAAAAAAGTGAGAAAGGAACATCACCAGGGCAGCTGACCTAAACCAACCAAAGGGATATTCCATACCATGTGATGTCACACTCAGCAATAAGAGGTGGAAAAAGGAAGAAGAGGGGAGGGGTGGGCTCTCGTTGCAAAAACGTCTGTCCTCCCAAACACCGGCTACGTTTGTTGAGGCCCTGCTTCAAGGACGTGGTCAAGCATCACTCATTTGTGGGAAGTAGAGAGTAATTTTTTTCCTCTGTACTTCCACATAGCCTTTACTTTTTTGTTTTGTTTTGTTTTGTTTTTCCCCTTCCCCCTCCTTTTTCCCCTTTCATTTTTTTCCCTTTAGTTAATTCATTTAATTAATAATAATCTTTCCTTAATAATTATTTTTTCACTTTTATTAAATTATCCTTATCTCAACCCATGAGTTGTTCTTTCCTTTACTTCTTCCCCTCCTCTTCCAAGGAGGGGGAGTGAGAGGGCGGTTGTGATGTTCAGCTGCCTAGCATGGTAAAACCACCACAGACTTGAAAGCTAAACCCCAGCACTAGACTTCCTTCTTTCTGAAAGGAGTCTGCTATCCCTAGGTGAAAGACCAGTGAGATGAGGCAACTTCTGAGTCCACAGAGATAAGAGTGAAAGGTTAAATGGCTAAAGAAAGAGATTTAGAACATGAGACAGTGCGTGCTGAGGCTGCTTAGTGCCAGCTTCTAGCCCTGGTTCCCAGGGCTGTCTAAGTATTTTGTATGAATACATCACTGGATAATATGCATAATCACTACTCCTTTGCAGCTGTCAGCTTTTCTTCAGTTTCAAACACAAATTCTCTTAGATGACCTCTTCATGTCTTATAAGTTTCACTCCTTCAGGGCATACTTCCATGGAGTTATTAATTTTTTTTTTTATTATCTTTCCATGAGCATGTAACATTTGAACCTTTAAGTTAGGCCTGGAATTAAGCTCTGTTAGGGAGAATTGGTTTTCCCTTGTTCTTTAATTCTGTTGTTGTAGCAAAGCAGAGAATAGTGCAGGCAGTACCATAAAATTCAAATGGTTAATGTAAAAATGTTTTCCTGACTGCAGCAGGGTAATATCAAAATGTTCTGAATTGTTTATCTCTTTCCTAATGAGAAGGAGTATTATAGATATTAAGAGACTCCCTAGAGCTAATGTGTCTGAGGTCCATATATTGAAAGCTTCTAATGTTTAATAAATTATCAGGTAGCAAGCAACGGAGGATGATTTTGAAGTTTTTCCTTTTTTTTTTTTTTTTTTTTTTTTATTTTCTTTGGATAAGTAATACAAACACATCACAATGTTGCAATCCATGTCAATTCCTATATGAAATTGATAGAGAGAATTGATAGAGAGGCCAGATAGTCAGATAGAGAGGCCAGTGCACATTTGGGAAATATACACAGGCAACTAGGTTCATTCATCTTGTGTCTGCAGAAAGCAATCAAGAAAACATCTGCGCTTAGATAGAGCTGATTTTCATGGATTGGGTTCAGATGTTGGCAGAAGACACATGCTCCAAGAGCAGCCAAAAGATGGTTAATTGGCTGTCAGTTCTGGAAGCCTGACCATTAGCTGGGAGACACAATGCTTATTTACAGAGTCACAATACTTATTTACAAGGCAAGCAGAAAGTAGGGGAAGTCTGTGAGGAATGGGAATGAAAAGCGACAGGGTAAGTGGCACTGAAATGCTAACTTTTTTTGCCAAAGGGGGTAAACAGAATAATGCTATCAGCTACAGCACTTATTAATTCTGTTAAAATTAAACAAAACAGAGAGAAAAAATACTGTAGCTATTTGGTGAGGGAGCTTTTTTCTGAAGTTTTTTGCAGTCATTATACTTCAGGAACAGTGATTGTGCCAGATTTTCTGAAACTGAGCTGCTAAATGACTAAGTTATTAACTAGTCTTATTAAGGCAGGTGTGTGGCTGCCTTGAAGAGACTTCATTCTGCATTAAAAAATAAATAAAAACACAAACAGCAGCAGAGTTTACGGCTTCTTTACAGTCCTGCCATGCTCCTTTGTGAGAGATAAAATAATGTCCTCTTCTTCATTTTTCTCTTATCCTTGACACAACACTGTGTGTGTTGACGGGGTGAGTTACATGTGCAAGATCTTCTCAGTAAGCTAGTGCTCATTGTGCAATCAATTCATCCTCTTTTTATGTAGTGTTTTTAAGCTTCTGTAAAACTTCTGAATTAAAAAAAAAAAAGGCAAGGAAAGTGAGGGTTTTTGTTCTTACTTCTTCTTCATTTCTCCCCCCCCCCCCCTCAAGTTAATAAATATGCTCAAACTGTCTGCAGATATTAAAGTGATGTATGAGAATGGAAGTAAGGTATTCAGCAGCTGAAGACACTGAGTGGTTTTCAACCTTTTGGAAGAAGAGAAGTAGATTCATTTTCTTCTGGAAAGAGCAAGGCTGCTGCCAGGCCTCATTCAGATGGACTGATCTGAAAATTAGATAGTGGAAAAGAGTCCCATGACATGCCCTTTGAATTAAAGAAAATCTTGTAACATCCACTGCTTTGGTGTCTGCTGACCCTTGTTACCTCATGATTGCACAGACATCCATTCTGGCCCAATTTACATATTATTTTGTAGCTTGGTGTCTTAAGGAAAAGAGGTTTATGGTCTTTTCTGCTGTCTGTTGACCCCATCTCATTGCAAATTTGGAGTCCATTGGCCATTTTGAACTGAATTTAGCAAAGGATGTTAAATTTTGTTGAAATGTGGCTGGGTGGAGGAGGAAAACCGTATACATGCCTGCTGAGTGTATTCAACTCCTAACAGTGCAATACTTCCTAGTTATAATAAAATAGATCCAGATGCTCCCCTTTAAAAGGTACTCCTATACTTTAAGGAAACCTTTTTTTTTTTTCTCACCATGCTTACTTAAAAAAAAGGCAGCAAACCCAGTCATCCCCCCCCATTAGATTGAAAGCATAGCAACAAGTGTCTTTAACATACATTAAGATGACTTATTGTGGACATGCATGCAAGTGTTTCGTTATGCCGTTTTTTGGTTGACATATTTAATATGTGGATTCCTAATCAGCTACAATTTTTAGGCTTTTGTTTAAACAGTGGCAACAGTGTTGGAAATGATCCATGAGCTCCCCCCCCCCCCTCCAAACTGAAGTTCTTCCTTCAGTTTGACAGAACACTATCTGAACTAAACTGATATGTTAATTGAGTCTGGCAGCCTCCATTTAATTGTGACTTACTGCAAATGATTGAGTTTGTCAGCTGCTCAGTTTCAGTTCTGTTTTTTTAGTGAGAGTAAAAGAAAATACATGGCATATATAGTTTTACCTTTTTTTTTTTTTTTTTTTTTTTTTTTCTAAAAAGCTCTGCAATTTTGAATATTTTAAGGTTTATAATTGCCTTGATTTTTTTCTATCAATTTTGCAGGTTTTTGACTCCAATAATTTTAGAATTTCCTTATACAATTCAGTCTCACCACTTATTAGCAGTTATCACTACCATTGCAGGTTTAAGTGTATGTAGGAAACAATTAAGCACAGCTAAACTTATCAGGTGCAGTTTTATTACAACAATTGTGCCAGTAAGTATCAGTTTTCACTACATACACGAAATTCTGACTATTGTGTAGGAACTATTCTTTTAAATACATAATAATCTGTGCTTTTAAAATGCTTTCCTAGCAGAGGAATGGTCAAACCTTACTACAGTAAAATTTGCAAAAGATAGAGAGAAGGGCTTTAACTTGAAAAGGAACAGTGTAGAACCAGGTATGTCAAACCATTTCACAGAAATCTGCACTGGTGCAATTCTAAACTTTTGAAAAGAAGGACCTGGTTAGGGTTTCTGCTACAGTGGTCAGTGCCTGTGTTACTCCCAGAGTTCTCTGCAGGGACCAGAATGTTTAGAATTTCTAAGTGGTGTGTGTCCATACATTATCATATTATAAACATGTAGATCCAGGATTCATGAAAAACATAACACCTCAATCAAAGGACACCTTTAAAATGTTCCAATAATTGATATTGATGGGCAATACTGGTTCAGTACTATAATGAAAAGCATATTACAGAAACACAAATAAGAGGAAAATATAGTGAATTTTCTTCATCCATTGAATATATAATCTCACAAATATATTTTTAATAGGGCTGGTCCCTAATTCCTTATCTGAGATTAAAGATCATCATTATATTCTGACATCATATCAAGAGGCTAAAGATTACTTTTTTTCCAGGGCAGGAAGATATTGTTAGAGTAACTATGTCTTTATATAGAAAAGAGTTGCATATACCTTAAGTACTGCCAATTATTAATGCTGTAGTTATTTCTATTGTGCTAATGTATAATGCTCCCTGCATTTGCTTTTGCAGGATGAAACTGCATCCATCAGTGGAGTGTTATCTTGCCAGCTTCTCCATGATTTTTATTTAGCTAATTCAACCACTGTGTTACCTAAAAGGATCTAATTAATAATGATGTTCCTAATCTTGGCTCTTATTGAGACCACAGTTAATTAAGTTTACAAATCAACATGGCAAGTTTTGATCCAGACAAATTACCTCAGAGGAAAATTTGTATCAATAAAAATCTCTGGACCAATATGTTGTTGGCTTGTGCAGTTTGTTATAAAGATCTAGCTGGGCAGTCCTCAGTCATGGATTGGTCATAAACTCAGCCATGCAATGTAAGCCAACTTGCTGAAAGTACCTCAGCATATTGGAAGTTAGAGAATGTCAGGAGCTCTTCTAAGCTATTTTGCATTGAAAGGCTTACCTTCTAAACCATTTAGTATCTCAGCTCCTCCTAAATCAATGGTTCTTCAAAGTCTAGTATGGCACTTGTGAAATTAGTGGGAAGAGGACAGGGACACAATCACAGAAGGGCTGAGGTTGGAAGGGACCTCTGAAGATTATGCAGTCCAACCCACCTGCTGAGCAGGATCACCTAGAGCATGCTGCACAGGATACCATCCAGGCAGGTTTTGAATGTCTCCAGAGGATGCTCTGCAACTTCTCTGGGCAACCTGTTCCAGTACTCTGTCACCCTTACAGTAAAGAAGTGCCCTCTCATATTCAGCCAGAACTTTGTGTACTTCTGTTTGTGCCCATTGCCTCTCATCCTGTTGCTGGGCTCAACTGAAAAGAGACTGGCTAAATCCTCTTGACGCCCTCCTCTCAGATAGTCATACGCATTAATGAGGTCTCCCCTCAGTCTTCTCTTTTCCAGGCTTAACAGGCCCAGTTATCTCAGCCTTTCCTTGTACAACAGGTGCTCCAGTCTCTAATCATCTTCATAGACCGCCTCTGAATTTGCTCCAGTAGTTCTATGTCCCTCTTGTACCCCAGAACTGGACACAATACACCAGGTGTGGCCTCACCAGGGCTGAATAGAGAGGGAGGATCACCTTCCTTGACCTGCTAGCAACACTCTTCCAAATGCACCCCAGGATACCACTGGCATCTTGGCAGGCTGACATTTTCCTCAATCTTCCTTTTTCTGCTGACATATTTGAAGAAGCCCTTCTTGTTGTTCCTGACATTCCTTGCCAGATCTGATTCCAAATGTACTAACCATGTTTCACAGAATCACAGAATTTCTAGGTTGGAAGAGACCTCAAGATCATCGAGTCCAACCTCTGACCTAACACTAACAGTCCCCACTAAACCATATCCCTAAGCTCTACACCTAAACGTCTTTTAAAGACTTCCAGGGATGGTGACTCCACCACTTCCCTGGGCAACCTGTTCCAATGTCTAACAACCCTTTCGGTAAAGAAGTTCTTCCTAACATCTAACCTAAAACTCCCCTGGTGCAACTTAAGCCCATTCCCCCTCATTCTGTCACCAGGCACGTGGGAGAACAGACCAACCCCCACTTCACTACAGCCTCCTTTAAGGTACCTGTAGAGAGCAATAAGGTTGCCCCTGAGCCTCCTTTTCTCCAGGCTGAACAAGCCCAGCTCCCTCAGCCGCTCCTTGTTCTCCAGGCCCCTCACCAGCTTTGTCACCCTTCTCTGGACTCGCTCAAGCACCTCGATGTCCTTCTTGTAGCGAGGGGCCCAAAACTGAACACAGTGCTCAAGTTGCGGCCTCACCAGAGCCAAGTACAGGGGGACGATCACTTCCCTAGCCCTGCTGGCCACACTGCTTCTTATACAAGCCAGGATGCCGTTGGTCTTCTTGGCCACCTGAGCACAGTGCTGGCTCATATTCTGCTGACTATCAACCAATAATCCCAGGTCCTTCTCTGCCTAGCAGCTTTCCAACCATTCCTCTCCCAGCCTGTAGCTCTGCTTGGGGTTATTGCACCCCAGGTGCAGGACCCGGCACTTGGCCTTGTTGAACTTCATGGAGTTGACCTCAGCCCATCGGTGCAGCCTATCCAGATTCTCCTGCAAAAACTATTGGAAATAGTTTTTACAGGGGGTTGAGCAGCTATTTAGAGAGCCCTGCTGTTGGGTAGCCATTAAAATGAACATGAAGTAGGTGTAAGTAACAATAGGTTCATTTTAGGGGATCACAGTCTTCCTCTGTGAGCCTTTAGGCCTCACCAGTTTCTGAAGGGAGACCACCACAGTGGGTGCTGTGGTCTGGCTGCTTGTGGCCCACAGAGCACCCAGGAGGGAGTTCCCCAGCTCGGCCGAGGCAGCTGATGTGCCAGATGGTGCCATCTGCAGCACCAGTGAGCCTCAGGTTCCCTGCCCTGGCCTGGGGCAGGCTGAGGCAGGGAGTTGGCTGTCCTGACTGAGAAGCTGGCGATCAGGCTGGGTCGCTGTTGGGGGTGGAGAGAAACTGAAAGGAAACGGTGGAGATGAGTGCCCAAATCCCATTGCTGGGCAGTGAAGGGGCAGCTGGTGGTCATGCTTGGTATAGAGATGCCCAAGATGGTGGAGGCTGAAGGTTGGTGACAGCCCTTGTGAGGAATGTTTTCTTCTTCTCCAGATCTGTGGCTGCAGAAGAGGCTTAGTGCCCTGTTAGCAGCTGAGGGGTGGAAGCTGTCTGGGGAGGCAGCAGAAGGACTTGCACCAGAACAACACATCTGCAGCAGACAGACATAGAGAGGGATGGCAGTGGGAGAGACCCCTCTGCGGAGCACAGAGGCCTTGGCTTGCTCCCAGAGTGCTTGTTGAGGGCCCAGGGCTAGGGTGCTGTGGAGAACCTGCTGGGGTTTTCCCAAATCAGGGGCTCAAACCCCTTCTGTTTATCCCCATCAGAGTCAGCAGTAGTGCTGGGGAGGCTTGGAGCAAGGTGCCTAGCTGGGGTCTCCTTGGCCTGCTGATGAGGGGAAAGGCCTGGGGAGGACCTGGTGGGTCCTGCAGGTTCTTCACCTAGTTGTGAAGCCTGTGTTGCTGATTGGGGTTTGGCAGGAGAAACCGCAGGAATAGTAAAACAGGGCAGAAAGAGTATGTGTACAAAAATCTTTGATATATATATCTTGAGTATATGTACAAAAATGCATGAAGCCTAGGAAACAAGCAGAAGGATCTAACTTCATGACTGGAATAACGGAGACCTGGTGGGCCAGCTCACATGACCAGAGTGCTGCAATGGGTGGGTATTAGATTTTAAGGAAAGGCAGGCAGGGAAGGTGGGAAGGAGGAGAAGATGCAAAGGGTACACAGAGCTGAGATGTGTGCCAGGCTGTTGGGAAGCCTGTGGGGCAGGCAACGCAAGAGTAGAGGCCTTGTGGGTTTGGGGTATGTTAGTCCAGTCCCTAGACTATATAGCACTTGTGTTTCTGAATTTGCAAGTGAAAGGTATTGTGGGAAATAATTGGCAATACAGTGTTAGAAACACATTAGGTACACTAAGCATTTGTTGTGGAAAAACAAACTCTTACACAAACATTTTGCTTGACTGGATCTCTTATTTTTTTTCACTGTGTGATCGTGAATATATTTAGAAGTGTTTTCCCCCCAGTATCTGCAGTCTGTACTTATGGTAAAACAGCAATTCACTGAAAGATGTAGTACTGCAGACTTTTTGAATATTTACTATGGTACTTTTTTTTTTTTTTTTTTTTTTTTTTTTTTTTTTTTTTGGCATAATTTGAAGCATTCATTAATATTTCTTCTCCACATGGCTATCTGCTCAGCTCCACCGTGTAGTCTGTGTAGTCTGACCTCAGCAGATGACTCTAACCTCTGCTTTTAGTTTGCTAAGAATCCTGAACTAACTTTAAGCTATGTTAGTGTTTCTGTGTCTGTAGTAAAAATATATGTGTGACAGATAGATACAAATCTCTGTTCCTTTTCAATGCAGTTGTAAATAGTTTTTGGTCAAATAATATCTATCCTGCAAAAGGCAGGATGCTTGGTTGATGCTGAACCAGAACTACATCTTTCAGGCATCTTTGCAAGTTTTATAATGCTGAATGGCTGAAGTGAGGCCAATGTAGTTTGCTGAATTACATTGCAATTTTCCCAAAGCAACTGATGAGGCAATTCCTTTGTAAGGGAGACCAAGCAGTTGAAAAACAAAACGTAATGGCCACTGAAATATCATACTGTTTTGCTGATCTTTGGCAGTATTCATGAAAGAGTGAGGAGAAGAATAAACAAACTGAAGCATTTTGTTCTTTGGAGAATCTTAAGAGAAAGATCATGTCCTTTGCCATACTGATTTTCATTTTAATGATAAGTCTTCTAAATATTTTGATTCTTAGCATTTTTATGTAATTAGGCTTCCTTTAATTAAATTTATAAAGAAATTGATGGGAAGCTACTTACAGCATATTACTATGTTAAAACACCCTTTTTTTTTTTTTTTTTTTTTTTTTTTTTTTTTTTTTTTTCTCCATTGTTTTCTAGTTGTCCAAGAAACTGGAATACTGCTGATTCACCAAGTTCTTCTCTTCGAACTCTGCTTCAGGAATACTTCCATGTGTAAGTCTTATCTGAGCTTTGAGATTTTTTAAAAATATTTTTGTCCTTAAACTGAAAGCGTTTTAGGAAAAAAACAAAAACAAAAACAAACACACATACGCACACACAAAAAAAAACAACAACAACAACAAAAAAAAACAACACAAAGAATCTAGTTATATTGTTTTCTTTCGCTAGTTCTGAAAACACTATCAGGTGGAAATAAATTTGCTTTTATAACATTAGCTATTGCGTTACTTAAGTCCACAGAGACATCCCTACTGCTATGTTTTTCAGAGTAATGTGCTATTACTGGAACTAAATTATTCATATAAACAGGATGACTGATCAAACACAAACTACTATAACGTGAGGGCTAGAACAATGTCAAACATATTTTACAGGTATATGGAAACTAATAAAATCAGTAAATTACATATGCAGGCACATACTTCCACTCATGAATATAGTTGTTTTTATTGTTATATTTTATAGCCTCTTTTTTTCCACCTCTGACTCTACAGAGAAATAGTCTGCAATGTGCATTTATTCATCCTGGCTTGTAAGCATTTTAAAAACATTTATTAATGATAATATTAGGTTCAGACCCTTGTTTAGATATACACCCCTATATCATGCAAGAAGAGGCATAAACCTCTTGCAATATCTTGATACAACAAATATGGATTATACTGTTTCAGTGATCTCTGTCCCAACTACAAGCAGTATGTTCTTAGAGGTACATAATTAATATAATTATGTTATATATATATATATGTTATAATTATGTTATATGTTATATATATATATATATATAATATATTAATATAATAAGTCTGCCCAAATTTTAGGCCATGTGACTAAGTGCACGGTCCAATCACTTTTCAAATTCAGACATGCTTGGTGCAGTGACTACATCCCTGGGGAGCCTGTTCCAGCGTGCAACCACCCTCTCGGTGAAGAACCTCTTCCTGATGTCCAGCCTAAACTTCCCCTGCCTCAGATTGACTCCATTCCCATGGGTCCTGTCACTGGTGATTACAGAGAATAGGTCACCTACCACTCCACTCCCCCTCGTGAGGAAGTTGTAGACCATGATGAGGTCCCCCCTCAGCCTCCTCTTCTCCAGGCTGAAAAGGCCCAGTGCCCTCAGCCGCTCCTCATACGTCTTCCTCTCTAGGCCCTTCACCATGTTTGTTGCCCTCCTCTGGACACTCTCCAACAGTTTCATGTCCTTCTTGTACTGTGGTGACCAGAACTGCACACAGTACTCGAGGTGAGGCCGCACCAGTGCAGAGTAGAGCGGGACAATCACCTCCCTCGACCGACTAGTGATGCCATGCTTGATGCACCCCAGAATAAGGTTGGCCTTCCTGGCTGCCAGGGCACACTGCTGGCTCGTATTCAACTTGCTGTCAACCACAACCCCCAGATCCCTCTCTGCAGGGCTGCTCTCCACCATTTTGTTGTCCAGTCTGTACGTATAGCCAGGGTTTCGCCATCCCAGGTGGAGGACCCAGCACTTGCCTTTGTTAAACTTCATGTGGCCAGTGATCGCCCAGCTCTCCAATCTGTCCAGATTGCTCTACAAGGCCTTTCCACCCTCATCAGAGTCCACAACTCCTCCAAGTTTGGTGTCAGCAAATTTGCTCAGATATTGAGTCAGATGCGGTGTCAGATGCTGACACTGACTCTGCTGAGAACTGAAAAATATTTGAGGCTGAGCTGCCCTTACTGGATCATGCTGCATATTTGTAAATAATGATACACAGACCCAGGTATGCCAGCACTTCATTGGTGTTGGTGAGTTTGTGCATAGCTGAACTGAGAGTATTTCTGAAGTGATAATGGTAAATAAATTAGTTGCTTATGGTCCTCCAGTCAGTTGGTGGTAGCAAGTACTCTTGCTTCCAAAACTTTTGTCCAGTCTCTAAACAGTTTATAAAAATGCTGTCTCTCTCTACCCTTCCCTAGAAAGTAGTAGGTTTGTTTTCTGTTTCACATGATGCTGCATTCAGCAGTGTTTGGTCTAGTCTCTTATCAGAGAGTTATACCACTGGGCTTTCACTGGTGTGAATGCCATTCTTCCCATTGCTGTGCCATTTGCCAAAATACTGCTTGAGCTGGAGGTCCTGGAAGCATAACCCTGGCAAAACAGGGAGTGCTATCTTCTGAAAATTTAAACTTGGGAGACCTGTAATGAACTGCCCTGGAAAGACACCAAAAGGAAGGTTAATGATGCCAGTTGTGTATCTTGGTTCACATGATTTAATGGTTGAGTGTATGGGAAATCTCCAGGTTGTAAAACCTTAAACCTGGAGTAAAAGCCTTTGGTGAGTTGGGGGGGGGGGGGGAGGAGGAGGGGTAAGGAAAGAGGAGGGGTAAGGAAGGGGGGCTTCATTATAATAATTATGGATCAAACAAATATTCCTTTCTCTCCACAAATAGAAACAGTAAATCTGAGAGAGATCAGGGCAAAGCAGCTTTGGGCTGTGGTCAGCAGCCACTAAGAAGCAGTCTAGAGGTGACTAAGAAACAGAGTGGGTGTTTAAATTTTATTGCAGTCATGATTTACATTTTTTCCCAATCTATTTCTATGCCCATACTCCCTATTCATTCTTCTTGCATTGTTGACGCCTTCTATTCTATCTTCATTCCTGGCAATCCAAATTCTAGATATAGAATCATAGAATCATAGAATCATAGAATATCCTGAGTTGGAAGGGACCCTTAAGGATCATCAAGTCCAACTCTTGACACCACACAGATCTACCCAAAAGTTCAGACCATGTGACTAAGTGCACAGTCCAATCTCTTCTTAAATTCAGACAGGCTCGGTGCAGTGACCACTTCCCTGGGGAGCCTGTTCCAGTGTGCAACCACCCTCTCGGTGAAGAACCACCTCCTGATGTCAAGCCTAAATTTCCCCTGCCTCAGCTTAACCCCGTTCCCGCGGGTCCTGTCACTGGTGTTAATGGAGAAAAGGTCTCCTGCCTCTCGACACCCCCTTACGAGGAAGTTGTAGACTGTGATGAGGTCTCCCCTCAGCCTCCTCTTCTCCAGGCTGAACAGGCCCAGTGACCTCAGCCGTTCTTCGTACGTCTTCCCCTCCAGGCCTTTCACCATCTTCGTAGCCCTCCTCTGGACACTCTCCAACAGTTTCATGTCCTTTTTATACTGTGGTGCCCAGAACTGCACACAGTACTCGAGGTGAGTCCGCACCAGCGCAGAGTAGAGCGGGACAATCACCTCCCTTGACCTACTAGCGATGCCGTGCTTGATGCACCCCAGGATACGATTGGCCCTCCTGGCTGCCAGGGCACACTGCTGGCTCATATTCAACTTGCTGTCTACCACGACCCCCAGATCCCTCTCTTCTAGGCTGCTCTCCAGCGTCTCATCGCCCAGTCTGTACGTGCAGCCAGGGTTTCCCCGTCCCAGGTGCAGGACCCGGCACTTGCTCTTATTGAACTTCATGTGGTTGGTAATTGCCCAGCTCTCCAACCTATCCAGATCCCTCTGCAAGGCCTTTCCACCCTCATTCGAGTCCACAACTCCTCCAAGTTTGGTGTCATCAGCAAACTTGCTCAAAATACCTTCTATTCCTACATCCAGATCGTTTATAAAAATATTGAAAAGTACCGGCCCTAAAATGGAGCCTTGAAGGACCCCACTGGTGACTGCCCGCCAGCCTGACGCAGCCCCATTTACCATAACCCTTTGGGCCCTGCCCATTAGCCAATTGCTCACCCATCGTATGATGTTTTTATTTAGCTGTATGGTGGACATTTTGTCCAGTAGGATCCTATGGGAAACCGTGTCAAAAGCCTTGCTGAAGTCCAAAAAAATCACATCAGCTGGTTTCCCTTGGTCCACCATACGGGTGATCTTATCATAAAAGGAAATCAGGTTAGTTAGGCAGGACCTACCCTTCACAAACCCATGCTTGCTGGGACCAATGACTGCTTTGTCCCCCAGGTGCGCCTCAATAAGTTCGAGAACCATCTTCTCCATGATTTTACCAGGCACTGACGTGAGACTGACAGGCCTGTAATTGCTAGGGTCTTCTTTCTGACCCTTCTTGAAAATCGGCACAACATTTGCCAGCTTCCAGTCTACCGGGACCTCTCCAAATTCCCAGGATCGTTGAAAAATAATTGAGAGAGGTTCCGCGATGACGTCCGCCAGCTCTTTCAGCACCCAGGGATGAATCCCATCCGGACCCATGGACTTGTAGGGATCCAGGTGGAGTAGCAAATCCCGCACACGTTCAGGGGCAGTTGGGAGTTTGTCATCCCCACCGTCCCAGTCCTCCAGCTCAGGGCACCCTGGGTCCCGAAGCCCATCATCGGCATTGAAGACAGAGGCAAAGAAGGCGTTAAGTGTCTCTGCTTTGCCTATGTCATTGTCTGTGAGGAGACCTTCCTTATCAAGGAGCGGCCCTATGTATTCTTTAGTTCTCCTTTTTCCATTCACATATCTAAAAAAACCCTTTTTATTTTCTCTCACAGACACAGACAGCTTCAACTCTAGGTGTGCTTTGGCCACGCGAATTTTCTCCCTACAAACACGAACAGCATCCCTGTATTCTTTCCATGACACCTGGCCCTCCTTCTAGTAGCGAAACACTCTCTGTTTCCGCCTAATCTCCATTAGAACGTTCCTGGTCAGCCACGCCGGCCTCCTGCCCTGCCTGCCTGACTTGCGATATTTAGGAATTGCCTGATCTTGTGCTTCGAGGAGGCATCGCTTAAAGAATGACCAGCACTGGTGGACATCGAGGCCTTCAAGAGCAGTTTCCCAGGGGACCTTGCTGACTAGTTCCCTGAGCAGCCTGAAGTCCGCTTTCCCCATATCTAGGGATGAGGTTTTGGTGGCACTTTTCCTTCTGTCACCATAAATTTTGAACTCAACCACTTCATGGTCGCTATGACCGAGGCGGCCACCAATCACCACATCTCCCACCAGACCCTCTCTGTTTTCTAGCAACAGGTCTAGGAGGGCACCTTTCCTAGTTGGCTCCATTAGCACCTGCACCAAGAAGTTATCATCTAGGTGCTTCATGAACCTCCTGGACTTGCTCGTGTCAGCCGTGTGGCACTCCCAGTTAACATCTGGCAAGTTGAAGTCCCCCATAAGGACAAGGGGAGTTAATCTCGAGGCCTCTCTTAGTTCTGTAAAGAATAATTTATCGGCGCTATCGTCCTGGCCAGGCGGTCTGTAATAGACTCCCACAACGACATCCCCTTTATTCGTTCGTCCCTTGATCCTTACCCAGAGGCTCTCAACTTTGCCATTGCTGACCTGAAGTTCCACACAGTCCAGCCCCTGCTTCACATACATCGCCACCCCACCACCTCGCCTACCCTGCCTGTCCCTCCTGAAGAGCCTGTAACCATCTATCACAACACCCCAGTCACAGGACTCATCCCACCAGGTTTCGCTTATGCCGATGATGTCGTAGGTAGAAGAGGTGTTTCTGGATTGTCTCAGTTGGACACAGATCTGTTTTGAATATGGATTGATTTGATGACTAACAGTTGTACAGGAGCTTAGCAACTTGTATTCATGTTCACTGAAGCTTGTTCTACAATATTAATTTAAAAGATGGTCACCTTCTGCATTTCCATATCTATTCCTTGATTCTACCCCATTAGTATACTACTGTGGCTATAGGATGTGACTTAAGTTTTTCTGTTGACTGCTTTTTCTTTTAATTTCCAAAAATGTTAAGAAAAGACTGTATTGCCAGTTTTTAAACTTGTCTATACTCAGCTACAATGACAGCTTAGGCTTTACCAGGACTTTCTTTAAAATTCCCTATTGTAATGACTGTGTTGAAGGCTGCCTAATGTCTATTTTCTGAGACATGGCTGAGACTCTTAGATAAAATTTTGGCAACAAATTAAGATAAAATAACTATCTCCCATTGTTTAACTACATCATTGGTCATCTGTGGTGTTAAGAATTTACATTAATATTTAGATTTTATATTATAAACTCTGCACTGCGTTCCTCGTTGTCTCCTCGATTTATTTGTTTCTGGATCTTTTCATGAGTGCAAAAATGCCTGTTAAAATATTTTGATCGTATCATTTGGCAATACGCATAAAAAATAAATAGATTTGTAAAATGAATGAATTTATTCATAAAATGATTATTGAACTAAATGAAGGGTAGTGGATTAGTGAAGATCTACAAAACTGGATGATGTTCTCTATTATGCATTTTTCTGAAAAAAAAAAAAAAGGAATACTTGAAAATTAAAGTTCCAGCCTATTCAGTATGCATTGATTAGTCTAGTGAAGCCTCATGGATATGATTAGTTTGTGGCAATCTGCACTATTGGATGCTGAAGAAAGAATTCACATCCAAAAATTTAAGGTACAATAGCTAGTCCTATGCTACTTATGAATGGTAGCTTGTGCAACATGTAGTAAGATCTAAATTATCTGTAAAAAGAAAGAATAATTGTTTATATTGTCCCAGCTGTTGGTAAAAACATTCTAAATTGGCTGTATTTGGGCTGCAGTGAGCTTCACGCTATCAAGTTTAAAAACACACTGTTTTCCCCTGCTTCTACTCGAAATAGCAATTGGGTATTCAAAACACCTTTTCGAAAGAAGTAATGACATGGAAATGATTCTATTTGCAACTCAGGTACCTCCTCTGAGTGATCTCTCTTTGCAAGTCTGAAAAACAATGTGCTTTGTATTATTTTTTGTTTTGGTTTTGGTTTTGGTTTGTTTTTTGGTGGTGTTATTGAATAAGATTCCTGTGGCCATGTTCAATATTTGACGATTTGGGCCCTAGATAAAGTATGCTGCATCACATAGTTTCACTGCTCACATTTGCTATGTATTTAAATAGAGCTGAACAGGATGTTTTAGAAGAACATACTTCATCTATAAATGTCAATTTGTCAAAACTGGAATCGTGTGGGAAAGGGCTGACTTATTCCTTTTTTTTTTTTTTTTTTTTTTTTTTTTCTGTGGAAGAAGCTTTAAGAAACAGATTTCAACTGCATCTCATTTCAACATTTTCAACATGTAAGTGGCAGTTTTCTTGGCTTGGAAAAAATATCTAAAATGTAATTGAATGTAATAAGAATAAAAGAAATCCAGAGAACTTTAAGAGAATGAAATAATTCTAGGAAAATAAATTAGACTTAAATACTCTCAACTTTACTTTGACTCTGTGGCTCTTTATCCACGCTGTTTTCAGTACTCCTGTGCTCAATAGCAGCTTGCTCATATTTCTTAACTTCGCTTGACCTAGTGCTACTGCCATTCAAACTGATAATAAAGTAATGCCTAGTTCCATTCAAACTGATAGTAAAACTGCATTTGGCTTAGGTCAGTCCTGGACAATTTGAAAAGCCCATCTTTGCTCCTAAGGCAATATGCACAAGAAACAGGATGGCTACTGACTGAGGAGCTGCACTGCAAGTTGCTGTCAGTCCTACTTTATAATGAAAATGAAAATAGAACTGCTCTCTAAAATGGAATTTCACTGGAAAGATTTGATTGCATTACAATATCATTTTCAATATCTATGATCTTTTAGTCATGTTTGAGAAACTGTGGATTGCTTTATGATAAAAACAATTTTTTTTTCTGTATCTTTATGAGTAGAGTTGATGTAAAACACTTGTGATTCCACTGGACTTTTTAACATGGAACACTATTACTAAGAATAAAACCAACAGGATTCAATAGAAATTACACTGAAATCAGTAATTTATTAGGAGTTAATTTAACTTGCATATTAGTGTTCTTTCTGTACATTGAACAAACAAACAACAACAACAAAAAAAACAACCCACAAACATATCCTACATAATTATTTGGTGGAGTTGTATTCCCTCTTTTTGTGTTATTAAAAGTGATTAGTTCAACCTGTTTAGAAGTTGCCTTGTTGTTGTTGTTAAATTGTACAGCATTAAAGGCTTGAGAATAGTCAGTAAAGGTTATTGGTATAATTTGGTTAAAAGAGAGCTTAGGGAATATATTATTGTATTTTTCCAAGCTGAGAATGACTGAAATGACTTTCTTTTTTGGCCAGTTGGGTATTGACAGAATTGATGCTATCATGTGAAACACTGTTTTTACCAGACTTTGAAGGTTATTATATATGGAACTGCAGAGAAGGTATCTAAGGAAGGTTATTTGTTCTTGTATGCAGTGATCTACCCTTTTTTTTATTCCAGATTAATTGTAAGAAGGGAAAGGTTATTTAAGACAATCAATGTCCTTCATCATCCACTGAATACAAGTTTTCTAATTATAAGGTAAATCTCACAATACTGGGTTATAAAACCTCGGGTTAAATGCAGACTTAATACTCTGTAGAAAAAGAACAATGTATCAATCCCCACATAGTGATGAAGCATACACACTGGGAGAAAGATCTCGAGCTAATGGTAATTCCCTGAAAACGTTAGTCTTGAACCTTTTTGGTAGTCAAAACTAAATGCTGTCTTAAAAATTAATTAGGAAAGGATGAACAACAAAAAACATTCTGTCTCTTTATGAATCACAATGACACATCCATTCAAATGAGGCATATAGCACATTCTGATTCTCAGCTCACAGGACAGAAGTAGAAAAGTGGAGAGGGATGTTTGGGATGGGAGGGGTGGAATCGAGTGTCTTCCATATGAGAGTGAAAATAAAGGTATTTCAAATAGAGTAACTGGATTATCTGTAAATTTTTGTTGCATCTAAAAGCATGGGTGATAACTAGAACTTGAGAACAAGAAAGCACAAGGTCTAAGGTAAAAAGCAAAGCACAACTTATGGAACTGATTGGTGTAAAGAAGTGTGAAGATAGATGTATACAGGTTCATCTATTGGGTTAGACAAAGTAATGGGGGGTTGAATGCGTCAATTGCTGTTAGGAGCTCTAGAAACAAGGTCTGGGCATAAAGTGCTAATGCAGGAAAAGATTTGCTCCTTGCTTGTTGGAGGACAAACCAAAAATGAAGTATGGGGAAAACCCTTGAGAATAGGTTAGGTATAGCATTCATATGAGGATGTACTGTAACATCATGCATATGTGTGCACAAAACAGGATTTTCTATTTTGTGTGTGTGTACAGAAAGAGAGTTCTGTATTTAGGTGTAGCTGGGGACATGTGTGCATACTTAGTATCTTTGCTTTGCTGGTCACACAGTTCTAGTTATTTTCAGAGACTACAGACTGTTTTATACCTGTCAGTTATTGTCACTAAAACTATGATGTCTCTTTCTGCTGTGTAGTCAGTGCAAGATTTTCTTTCATCTTGTTTGGGCTGTCATCCATTAGAACTTGGCTTTGTAACTTATTTGCTTTGGAGGATAGGATCATACTGTTTAACTACTTGCTCAGATGGTAAGTACAACTTAAAACTAACATCTATGCAGCTGTTGGGACATTCACAAGCACTACCAGGCCTTCTCTGTGATTAAAAGCACATGGGGATTGCATTCCCTCTGTTGGTTTCTTGCACTCAAATTTGAGAATAGAGATCTTGGATCCTCTCTTTATTAAAGATCCTTTCTTATTTGGTTTGAGCTTGACTTGAGGCTTTCAGGGATTAGTAGTATTACAAGGGCTGAGCATGCCCATAGGGGAAAGATTGTCTTCGGCTAATGTCTGTGAGTAATCCTCGCATGATGCAAAGCGAGGATGTGAAGGTTGCAGAGAGCTGTAATTCCTCTCTGACAAACAGAGAGGTCACACTGATGCCAGGCTTCTGATGGGGGGTTGATTATAAAGTGCTAACTGGCTTGATCTTTCTATGGCCAGGCCTGAAAAAGACTTTAAAGTTGTCAAAGCTGTTGTCCTAGACTCTTTATGGAGCTATATGCCTAAAGGCATACAAAGCAGAGTTTGCAATCACACTTATGCTACAGACATACCCATGATACAAAAAAACTTATGTTTTGGTTTGACTCGAAGGAGTCAGAGTGTGCAGTCTGATCACAAATTAAAAGTGATGTTGGAAAAACAAATCTGGTCTTGAATAGCAATTATAATGTATTTAGCATGAAATAGTAGTTATGGGAAAAATAGGTTTTCTTTTTCATTTGCAGCATTGTGGTTCCCCCTGAGATTTAATTAATAGCTCTCATTTATTCTTATTTCTCCCTATTCTGTGAGTGCTGAGTATAAAAGAACACATTTAATTTGGCTTCTGGGCAGGAAATTCATTTAATTTCTATATAGAAGCATCTCTTTGGATTTTAAAAGGAAAAGAGAAGGAAGGACGTGCAGGGGAAGTGTGTTTAGTATCACTGATATCGTAGAGAGTTTGAATGGCTTTAGCAATCAGAGTGAATTTTTATGAAAACTGAATTTATACTCCTGCAAAACAATTCAGAGAATGAGGAATTATCTCCAAGAGCACATTAGATAAATGCAGTCTGGAAGCTATAACTGACTTAATCTGGATGTAACAGTTTACATTTTGGGATCTATAGGAGACGTTAGAAACACACCTATGTTCATTTTCATCCTTATCAATTAAGATAATGAGCTTTCCTTTGGATAATGTTGTCTTGAGGAATAAATTTCAGATTAAGCAAATCTTACTGTTGGATAAGACAGTGTATTACTACACATTTCACTATGTTGAAAGGAACAGAGTAGTCAATCTGCAAAGTTCACCTAGAAGCATAGGAGCAGAGATGGAGTGGGTATAGGAGGATAAATTGAGCAAGTCAGCTAGAGGGCTGTTTTCCTTAAATTAATAGAAATTTTGATACCAACTTTCAATTAATTTAAGATCAAGCCTTCAGGCTTTCATCACATCTACCAAGCCTGATTGCAGACCCACTGGCATCAGGAACTGCCGTTCAGGGCTTTTTATTCCTCCTCTTCAACACGAAAAAGGCCTCTCTTTAAAGGCACATGAACTACTTTTGAGGAGTGTGTTGCTCGTAGAAGAGCAACACACTTCTCAAAACTCCTTACGCTGTTTCATGTTTCATAGGACTAGAAAGGTAGCCAATGTGGAAAGTTTTTTTTTTGTTATTGTTGTTTGTTTGTTTTGTTTTCTCCTCCTGTCTTGGGCAACTCAAACCAACAAAAGAGGTATTTAAAAGAACAGGAGAAAATTGGGTGCATCATTTAAGAATAAAAATTGCTCAGGACTTATTGCGCTGGCAATAGTGAACACTTAGAGTTTTACAGCACAAAAAGCAGTGGCTACAGAAATAGTAGCACTTTGGTTTCCTGATGATACTACGTTGCATGACATTCTGAATCTTGCTTGGTCCCATATAGCATCATCTGCTCTCTGTAAATCAGCCCATATGAATTGGTCAAGAGCAGGTACCTCTGCTTTTGATGACATGACTAATGTATTTGTTAAGCAAGAATTCAAGTGGGGAAAATGGATTTGTATTTTGGCTGTGGTAATTGCATCATTCATCAATTTTCTTTGGTAATGGAGATATTCTCCTCTGGCCTAGTACTGATTTTCACTCATTTAGCTCTCTTAGCTTATTTTTTCCCCATAATTGTTGCAGCTTGAAGACATGTCTAACTGTTTATGTATGCCATGAGCTTTGTTTTTTTATTCCATCCTCTACTTGCCGCCTTCTTTAAAATGTTGTTGAGCGTGTGTGTATATGTTATATATATATTATATATGAGTTTTGAAACCAGATGGTATTAGCAGGAGTGGCTAAAGGCCTTTGAGTAGACCTCTGCCTTGTGATGCCAGGCAGTTTTCACCAATGATTCTTCTCATTAAGTGTCCTCTATGGTCTTTTAGCCCTGGGGATAGACATAATAATAGCTTATTCACTATTCACTGACCACATTTTCTTCTTTCTAGTCTTAAAAATAGCTTGCAATATTTGACTAGTATGTTATGAAAACATGATTTGCCTGTGTCTTGGGTCTTGTATGGTTTTATGTGCTACTAGGGGTAATGCTGAGTAAAGCATGAAACAGGAAATGATGTGACCTGCACCCAGTGAGGTGGAAGATGCTGACTGCTAGTTTTGACTCTTAAGTGGTGGTAGCAGCATGGAATTCCAGCTGCAGAGGAAAAAATATAAAAGTCCAGAGTTTTGGACTTTTGATTTTTGTGAACTATGTAGCTTCAGAAATAAAATGTTTGAAGAAGCCCATATTCTGGTTCCCCCAGTATATCAATATATCTATTCCAGGGGAGAACATAAATAAATAAATAAAAATTAAAGTGATAATAAACAGCTGTTTGCATATGTTTTTCTGTTGGATTGATGAGACACCTTGTCTTGGAAAGCAGTTTGGATAGGAGACTGCAGATGTGCTTTATCCCCTGCGTTTTATGAACTGCATTCAGAGAGGATTATTCAGAATCAGAGAAGTTATTTTTTTCATTCCTTGGTGTAGCTCTCAATTTTATTCTCAATTAGTTGAGATACCTGACCTAGCACTAGGTTTATTATTCCAAGAGAGCAAACATGGGACTGGTGATTTGCATTGGCTTTCATATTCATTTCATTTTTACTAGAAAATATTTAATATTAAATCAAAGGAACATGCTATTCGCTGAATTTCTTTACTGCTCACACACCTTCAAGCTCTTACAATCAACTTGGTATAGGGGCTGCTGCTGGCCATCTTGCTATTTTTAATGCCGTTGTCCTTTGTCAATACACAGATCTCAGTGGAACATCACGTTGTTTTGCTCTGCAAGCTTTATGTATGCACCCCCCTACTCCCAGTGTGCTGTGCATTTTAGGAAGGCTGTGAGCAAATAATAAGATTGCTAAGGTGAATTCCCAAATCACCATGTTTTCTGCCAGAGATGAAAGGCCACATAAACATGCTTTTCTGGCTCCTTTCTCAGATGTGATTTCCCTGTTTTCTCTTTTTCCTTTGCCCTCTGCTGGCAATATGTACTCATAATATCTCTGTATCTACATAGTTTTCTTCATAGTGTTATCACAATGCAGATAGTAATTAATCTTTCTATTTTCTTAGTCTAATTTTCTTAGGATAAGTACTAAATAGTTTTATATTATCACTAGCTTCCAAAAGTGTTAAATAATAACTCTTCTGGCAGAGAAAATATTTTCCTTAGACGGACTAAGTCAGGTGTCCCTATTAAGGGCATCCAAACTAACCTTAAAAGTTTAAAAAAATACAAAAAGAAAAAAAAAAAAAAGGAAAAAAAAAAAAGGAGAGAGAGAGCACACTATATTAATCTGTCTCTTCCAAGACTGCCAAGGTTCCTGTTATACATCTGGAGACCTAGAAGCCTAGGACAGAAACAATTTTATACTGAATGTCTGCACTATCATGCTAGAACTGCTCTGTGGGGTCTGGTTTTATTGGGGAATTTATGGTCATCAGCTCATAATTTCTGATCATCTGTCCCATAAACTCCAGTAGTATCAGATGGATCCTTAAGAATTTTATCAGTTTGGAGAATAGAAGTGCCTAGAAAGTAAAGTATAAATTAAATTTTCTGTTACCAACAAAGTGGGTTGAATGTAAACAATTTCTTTGCTGAATGGGAATGTTTAATTGGAGTCCATGTATGCAAGAAGAAAGAAAATGTTTGCCTATCCACTGATTTTTAAGGGGCAATCAAATTCTTCGACATTCAGCTGTAAATGCAAGTTTATACAAAGTCTGCAGCACACATCCAAAGGCAAAACAGAGGTCAGTTTGGAAATTTAAATCTAACTGAATCTAATTTAAATGGTTCTCTAAACTTTTTTGTTAGGGTCAAGTCATGAAAAGAATATTTTAACCCTTCTTGATCCACATCCAGTCAATCAAATTAATGATGTTCCTACTAATTTGATAAGTAGTCAGAATACAAGTGGCATGTATAGAACTACAGCTTTCCCTCACAGTAGGTCCTCAAGCACTGAATGAGCTGATAACATTTTATAAAACACAGTTATATAAAGTATTGCTGGAGGCAAGACTGAAGCCAAATCTTTACCATTTTCAAGGCAGAAAAAGAATTCTAATGTGTTTATCTAGCCTCAATTGTCATCAAAACTAGCTTAGGCTTATTAGTTACAGTTAACAGGACTCTTCAGCTAATCTACAACTAGAAGTATTCCTTAATTAGTGGAACAGAGACTCAAAATTATTCCCAGTATTTAAAGTTGGTTATACTCATCATCGCTTATTGAACTATTTAGAATCCCCAGACAACCTCTTATTTTTATCTAGAAGAATAATATTCCACATCCCATCACTGACTTAATACTTCTTTTAAAGTGAAATGCTGTGGAATCTAAATTTAGAAAAGAACTCTGAGCAGGGACAGTTTTTGCATAACTTACAAATGAATTGCCCATGAATCATTCCACGGCAGATTTAGATGAGTAATGTATTTTTGTAATGAGCAGTACATACATCATTGTCAATCTTAAGGTTTAATTGGGAATACACTCAACTATCTCAGTGCCACAAGTAATACCGTTTTGGGGTCCTGTGCAGTTAAAATGAGAATGGTAGATGTTGGTGACATTATGCTGATGATAACGTTATGAGTTGGAAAAGTGGCATGTGTAGGCAATGAACGAAAGTATGTCTTTGCAATGATGCCACCCTAAATGTATTCTAAATTTCTTCAGCTTGAATCATTGAAACTTAAATCTGGAAAAGTTAATGCAGTATCTGGTTGCGTTCGATCAATAAAAGGGAGAAGTAGGTTTTATTTTCTTTGGTGTTGCTTGCAACAACTTATATTTTTCTGTTCTTAAGGCTTTTGTTGGTGACTCTGTTAGCTACATTCAGACAATTCACATGAGTGGAGTAAGGTTGAAACTTGTCTTCTGGTGTCAAGAGTTGGACCTGGAATATGCTGTTTGAGGACAGATTATACAAAGCCAAGAAAACAGTCTGTTTTAGATGACCCCACTCCTCGCCATCCTGCTCCATAATACATCAAAAACCAAACCCTCATTTCATCTAGTGTCATGAAATCATGCATTCCTCAAATTACACTTTGCAATTCTGCACTCTTTATCCCCCTTTGAATTATGCATGAGTTTTTTGTTTGTTTTCAAACAGTATCTCATCAAGATGAATGTTGCGTAGTTCAGTCTGTGACTGTTGAAGATGTTCATCTTTGTTTAAGCTTACTGCTCTGGCCAAGCAGAAAAGGGCAGGTCTTCCAGAGAGCCCTAGAAAATGGCACACAGGAGGTAAATGGTGCTCTGCCACTGTTTGTAGGGAGTGGGGAAAGGATTTGTTTGAAGCAACCCAATGAGAAGTCCTGGAGTAGTTTTGTTAGGAAACAAAATATTATGTCAGAGCAGTCACCGTACAAATTCATATTTGGTACTTGTGGTTAGACAGGTGATTAGTCTCCAGCTAGCAAAGGGTGGTGGGCCAAGGGAATGGTTAGCTGGATCACTGATATAAAGGCATGGTTACTGCAATCTACAGGGTCAACTGTATATTGGATAAGGCTGTGCCAACCTGACTAAGTTCGAGTATGCAATACAGCCCTAAGACATCAGGGGATCCAAGGAGAGCATTAACAAAGAAGGCCTAGTACCCTGATCAGGTTGTCTCAACAGATCAGAAAGGGTGACTTTAGCTTATTGCTGTTGCCCTTTAGAAGAGAAGTAGCTGCTACTGTATGCCATCCCATTTCCCATCCCTATGCCTTTTGTTCTCTTCTGTCAGTGAAGCACTCTTCAGGGAAAGCTGTTTGAGTAATTGTTTATGAAAGAGGAATTATCGCTTGTTGAATATCCAGGCAGTATAACTTAATTTTTTTACATCCCAAGCTAGGTGTGTAGACAATAATGACCTCTAGGAATTGAACCCAGCCTTTGGGTGCTGGCCAAGGCAGAAGTGTTGCTTTTGATAATGAAAACTTTAGTTATGTAAGACTGAGAATGATAAAACTAATTAAATCTCGTGCTTTAGTGCATTAACTGGATGGCTATGTTCAGTTTAACTCGTTGCCCATATGGCAAGAGTCTTTTTCATCTTCTCTGAAGCACCTGGTTCTGGACATTGCTGGATACCAGACTGGATGGCTCAGTCGTATAATCTAGCAAAATAATTATTTGAATTGTCTTGTCCTCTACTCAGCATTTTGAACAAAGTATCTTTAAACTTTGTCCAGGTTTACATGAGTACACTGCAGTACTTGAGAGAAGCAAAACTGAATTTAATTTAAAACCATAGAATTAAAAACAACTGAAAAATTTCACAATAGTAATTATAAAACTGCAACTTTTACTCTGAATTATTTTAATTGCAAGATTGGTACAGGTTTGTTTGGAATGAGGAGACAGAAGCATTTGGTAGTATTTGAAAATTCAAACAGCTACAGGAGTAGCTAAGTACCTAGTAATAGGTCATTTCTGCAATACTAAAACACCCTCCACATGACTGAGAAATCATCTTAGCAGGGAAAAACAATTGCATACAATGGAGATTCCCCATTGTATGACTATAAGTTGCTGTATGTTTTGTGTAAATGCGTCAAAGGAATTCTTTGATTACCTTGGCTGGACCTATGCTTTAGAGGAAAACAGAATTTGAATCACCACTTTGTTCTCTCTTCTCTGGAGGATTCATAATTAGGCAAACCCAAATGAGAACAGAAATTCTTTTCCCATCTGCAGTAGCTCATGAAAAGGCTGAAGGAAGCAGTAGTGCAAAGCATTGTGTGAACCACAGCAACATTCTTCCAGTGAAGTTCAAACAGCTATTGATAGGTTCACTCATGCTTTAGTTTTAGATTTTACTTTTGACAAATAGTAAAATGTTACTGGTGAAAAAAAGCTCAGAAAAATACATAGTGTTTTTGTTTTGTTTTGCTTTGTTTTATTCAATACAATTTTCTGGTGTTAGTTCCTAATTCTGTCAAAGAATCATTACAGCTTTGCATTTAGCCAGAGACGTATTCTAACACAAGAGGTATCATGTTGGTCACCACGGGTAATTGCCAGAAGAGAAAACTGTGTTTCTGTACAGCTTGAGCTACATACATAGGGTCCAAAGTTATGGAGGTTGGTGACACCCATCTTCTCTGGGCAGAACAAGCACTGGAGGATGGAAATGTATGTAGTGCATGTTTGACTGATGGTTCTAGCTCACAAATATTTGAGCATGATCAGGAATGAAGCTTATGGCTATTCAGAGACATGAGTATACTAATTTGGTGGTGGATGAGACTAGCGTGTTTCTTACCCTTATAAGAGCCAAAACATGAAATAGAAAAGAGCGCTGGCAAGCTAGCTCTAGGAAGGTTTGGGTCCCTCACTACAAGAAGGACATCGAGGTGCTTGAGTGGGTCCAGAGAAGGGCGACGAAGCTGTTGAGAGGCCTGGAGAACAAGTCCTATGAGGAGCGGCTGAGGGAGCTGGGCTTGTTCAGCCTGGAGAAAAGGAGGCTCAGGGGTGACCTTATTGCTCTCTACAGGTACCTTAAAGGAGGCTGTAGCAAGGTTGGGGTTGGTCTGTTCTCCCACGTGCCTGGTGACAGGACGAGGGGGAATGGGCTTAAGTTGCACCAGGGGAGTTTTAGGTTGGATGTTAGGAAGAACTTCTTTACTGAGAGGGTTGTTAGGCATTGGAACAGGCTGCCCAGGGAAGTGGTGGAGTCACCATCCCTGGAAGTCTTTAAAAGACGTTTAGGTGTAGAGCTTAAGGATATGGTTTAGTGGGGACTGTTAGTGTTAGGTCAGAGGTTGGACTCGATGATCTTGAGGTCTCTTCCAACCTAGAAATTCTGTGATTCTGTGATTCTGTAAGGTGATTACAAGCAATGTTATTGACATTTGACAGTGTGAATTGTCCTATCTTTTAACAGCTGGCACGCTGTTTAGGTGAGCAAAAGCTGAGGATCTGACTTTTGCTGCTTAGATGAACAGAATTTATAATGCTGTGAGTTTTATTCTTTTATTTTTTTTTTCTTTGTTTATTTTTCTGAAAGTTTTTCAATGGCAGAATTCAGGAATACTGAGATTAGTTTTTTGTTTTTGTTTTTTTTTTTTTCCTTTGCTTTGACGTAAGATAAAGTAGATTAATATTGACCAGAATTTGCAGAGTTTGTGTACCTCAAGATGTATAAATAAAGTGTGAAAGCTACAGTAGATTCAGACCTGGAAATTATTACAACAGCTAATGGGTGAACAAGACAGAAGAAAATTATGACACAAACAAATGTATTATGACAGGCAGTCTTTGTGTAAATTACTGTACATAACTGCACAGAATTTTCTGAAGCTCTAATTAATGAAGTACTGTAACAGATTAGCATTTGAGTCATTTTTCTTATTAGTAACACCTAATGCCAGCTATGATGGTTTTATTGCCTTGTCTGGTTTTTAGGCTTAGTTATACAAGATGTCACAGATCATTGGAGTTACTTTTCTGATGCTTCAGTCAAAAGTTGTGTGGTGATTATTGGTTAGGCTTGCTGTGAAGTAAGATTTTCTTTTATAGATCATTGTTATTCTTGGAGATTTCTAAATGTGAAATAACATTTGTACATATGACCTTTACGTCCATCAGAAACCCTCTGTGAAACCAAAGAGTTTGAAGTTGATGAAGTGTTACATAAGTATGTTTCATACAGGTGCAGGAACCTTGGATTGATTTGGAGCCAGAATTATAGACCAATAATGTGGTGTATGGAAAGCTTTCTCTGTGCTTCCATCTGCCAGCAGCCATGAACGAGTTCATGCAGCAGAAGAATATGCTTTTCTAAGGGCGGGTTTGATATTTTGGTTACATGTATGTCAATATAATCTCTTGCTAAGTTTAGCCTTAAGTAAAACCTAATTTAGTTTGCATAACTGTGAGAGCCATGGGGGGTCCCAGGGTTGCCAACCACATCTAAGTTCTACCTACTTTTCCTGGAGCAGTCAAGAACCTTAGTTCCAAGAATTCGTCATCCTAAAAATACAAACTAATGAAGTGAAGTCTTGATTATCTGAATCCATGTCCCTAAATTAAATACAACTCCAACACTACTGAACTGGAGGAGTCTACTGCAGTCTGAATTTGTTGATGGATCTCTTAGGTGCAGCACAAACCAGCTGGGTATGGTAGCAGTACTGCAGCTGAGTGTAGATTGATTCTAGCAGGATTTAGTGATTTATTGCATCAGATGTAACAGCGTGGTACAAGGTAACATGCTATGATTAGATTTAAGCAACATAACTTGGTGTGATGGCTGAAGGGTATGGGGGAGGGCATCTATTTTTCTGGTCAGCCAGTGTTAATTCTCCTACCTGATGTCCAGCATAATTTTCTTAAAAAATCATAACTGTGAGGGAAAGCTTACAAAGAGAGATATATGTAGAATTTCTGAACAAAAAACATCATGAACAGAATGATTTATAATAGATGGATAATGATCTAAGTTTATATCTAGTTGTTTTAGCTGTAACTAGCAGTGAGATGGAATCATTCATGACCAAATCATCCTTAATCCCACTTCAGAGCTTCTTTTCTTACAGCCCATCTGTTGACAAGACAAATTTGTCAAATTTCAGAAGACTGTTGCTCTGTAATTTTACCATACCCTAAAGTGGCGCTGCATAAATAAATCTAAGTGAAAACTGATGAACCGTGACCTTGGGATAAAATACTTTGCCGATTATATATTCAGAATATATATATATATTTTTTCAGTTATTTCATGTTGCCTCCAATATATATATATATATATATAAAATATATATATATTGTGTATATATATATATACAAATACATATATATATTCGTATATGGAAAAAAAGTGATTACTAACTTCTTCTTACCTAATCTTTTTTCCAAACCAGCTGCCTGCCAAGTTTAAACCACAACAGGGTGTACCATATATAAATAATTTTCAGAGTGGGCAACATTCATCAAGAGTCTATAGAGTTACTTTGTGTGTGGAATACCTGAACAAGTTGTGCTATGGTGTCTGAAGAGCCAGCTTTTGGTACAGTTCAGGGTAGGAAGTTCATCAGGTGTGTTAATGAGGATCTGCTACTTTGCATAAAAGAAATATGAATGTGCTCTTTGTTCTGAAGATCTTACCTGGACCTCTTACCTCTATCACCCAGTTCTAGATCTGTGGTTCAAATTTAGCACTGATCCCTTGAGATTCACTGTTCTATTGCAGCACAGTTTGGCTTATTGTGTTGTGCATCAGTTTGTAATCTGAAGTGACTGCTTGCTTTGTACACTAAAAAAACCCATAGCCTCAAGGTGAGCAGATGTTGCATGTGGAGTTTTCATTGGCCCTACCGGCTGGCTGGTAGAATGATGGAAGACAAGGTGGATCATGCTTTTGCACACATCTTTTGGGTTATAGCTATCCTGAGGTTTGGGGTAGCTCTTCAGCATTGCCAGCAAGCAGCTGGGATTTTTTCTAGCAAAGCTTGATCTTCACCTGTTAATGCAATGTGATGTTATTCCTCCTGGACCAGGATTTGACCTGTAGAAAATCTTCAGTGTTATTCCATTGCCCTTTCTCACTTTTCTGCTGATGTCTACTTCCCAGCAAGTGCAATTTCTATTTTCTGCTCCATTCAAAAAAAAATATATATATATCAAAATTCATAATCTTAACAAGAAGGAAATGTCCAAGACCTGTACCTCTGACAGCCAGTGAAAAGTAGAGGTAGCTTATGTTAATTGGTTATTGTTTGTTGGGAAAAAAAAAAAAACAAACAACAACTCCAATTAGTTTCCAGAGGTTTAGCTCCAAGGAAGAACCTTTATGTTTTAAGATGACTAGAGTGGCTAATCTGTGTGACAAAATCTCTGTAGCTGTTTAATTTCTGTTATTATTGTGACGAAATACAATTTCTAGAGTGGAAAATGGTGCACAGTATTTGCTATTAACAATTTCTCTGACTCTGCACGTGAACTGTCTGCTGATAAACTTTGGCATATTCATTAATCATGCTGATTTGATGGCAAACCAAATTCACTTAACAGATTTCATGGGTATTATTCACTAAGCTACTCTTATTTGTGTATTTTCTGTTCAGATTATGTGAATGGTTGTGTGCCTTAGTGGAAAATAATTACTGCTTCATTTAGTGTTTAAATAAAGGAAAGGTTTGAATAAAGCCATACATATGCAGTAGCTTTCACCTGGGAAAATGATACTGTTTAGAATCTTGTTGTGACATTTTTGTCAATAGAAATCCCTAAGAAGGATACGATTACAGTGACAGAAATGGTCTTTCATAACTAAATTCCTCTGTTTGCATGTGGCTCACTGGTACACCAGTGTGAAACTGAACTTGGATAACACAAATACATAGCAATATTTCCTTGTTATAGGAAATAGTTGTTTTATTTCCAGAAACTGGTAGAACCATTTTGAATGAATTTGTGACTTATTTTTCTTTTGAGAGCATTCTTATGACAGCAGTATGGTCTCGGCATGGTGTTAAAATGCCCTGTCTAAAAATGGAGAAATAAAAAAAGAAATCTCTAGCACAAGCACTCATGGGAAAGAAGTGAAGAATAATCCTGACTTTAATGAAGGAAAACTTAAAACAAAACAAAACAAGACAAAACAAAAACTTTGTAACAAATGCCTAGTTTTTTTTTTTTTTTTTAATGAAAAAAATCCCACCCTTTTTCCCTCCTCCTCATCTTTGTATTCTGTTTTTTTCAGGGGCAAGCCTACAGGAAAGGACAATTAAAAAATATTAAGAAAATAAGCTATGTAATTCTAAAATACCTATTTTTTTATTTTGATAATCTTTTCAACTATGATGTTTGTTTATAAATTTTAGCTGAAAACTGTCAACTAATTGACTTTTTCATCATGCAGGCTGATACTGACTGTGCATTCACCAGCTTGGAGAAGTTGCTGGCAAAAGATAGTCATTAACTTATCAACAATGAATGGCCTAGATGTGTAAACTCAACACAGTTTTCAGCTCCAGTTTCAAATATGCCACTGGAATATCATCTTGAAAGCTATCAAAACTGTTGAAAGTGCTATTTCAGTGGTATGGTCTGAAATCGTTAGGTAATAAATGGGTTTTTCCTTATGTTTAAATGTATCTTAGTTCTTCACATACAGAGTGGTCTGACATTCATCTAGGACATAGAATTGGAAATATACCTAGGGTAGGCTAACTGCTTATTATATTTACTTCAGCAAAATCTTATTACACCTGTGCTGTCCTTTACAGAAGAGATTGGATACCCTGTTGTACTAGGTGCTCTCCTGCCTCCAGGGGACTGTAATCTCTAGAAATCAAGAGAAAATAGGTAGGGAAGGGAACACAGAGAAGCAAAGCAGTTAATGTTGTATAGTTGGATAAGGAGTGGTCTGGTCTTGACATCAGCTGAACTGTTGTCTTGGTATATTAAGATGCATGATGAGTTTTTGTTTATAATGAGTAAATGCTTTGAAATGAAAGGGGATTCACTAATGCTATCTGGCCTTTGTTTTTCTGTATCTCTGAGGAAATGTTTTCAGAAATATTTTTAACAGGCAGTATAACTCATTGCTGCATATTGTTGCAGATGGTTTTGCTTAACAAACTGCATCTGTCTAAAGATCACGAGTACTATTAAGTTTCCCTTTATTCAGCTTATCTTTTAAGATGGGAACCTTTGTATGATAGTATTGAGATATGCTGATAATAATAGTTATTATTAATACAGATGGTCTGAATTGTGTTAATGTATTAGAAAGAATGTTAGAAACATCATTGCCTTGTAAGCTCATAAAAATAATATATTAGCCAATGTTCACTGAAGGCAGTGCATTGGGTTGAATCTTAGTGCTGTGCCCCTGGATGAGTCTAATCATACAGGATGGCCTCAGACCAAATGTCCACCCAGCAGTGGGGGCAGTTTATGAGAAGTCTAAAAAGCTCAGTAGCAAGTGCTTATTTATAAGAACAGAGCATGTTCAGCATATCCCTTTCCCCTTACAGCAGAGAGCTGCTGAGGAAATTATAGAGTTAGTGAGTAGCAGGCACAAGGCAAACTATGTTTAACAGTGCTCTGAGGAGTTATTTAGTTGTCCTCCTCCTTTGTCGTGCCCCCCTCCCCCCCCTTTTTTTTTGGCCTTAGTAATACTTTTGTTTTTTCCATAACTCTGAGTTTCTGAGCTTTATTTTACTATCTATTGGCAATTGAGATACATTTCTCTTAATATAGCACAAAGCTTTTTGTAGCAGTATTTATTGACCAACACATCAAAAATCAGAAGGTCTGAGGAATGTTTCTTTTTACTCAGTAAATTTCTATCTGGAATTAAATGAAATTCTAAGTAGGACTCTGAAATTAAAAGATAAATTACAGAATTTTTTTCTTAGTTTGTCATTGTTTTTAATATTGCTTGCCTACTCAGGATTGCATTTCCTACATAATCAGACACAGAGTAAAGGTTCAATGGTTTCCAATGAAGGCTAAGCTTTCTAGAAAATCAGTTAACATTTATTAGGGAGGAAAAATCACCATTGAAATAATTCATTTAAGGATAGGAGTGGATTCTTTATCACTTGCTGAATGCAAATTAGGACTATAAAGTGACTGAAATAAAACTTGCAAATCTGATGAAGAGATTGCTGGTTGAAGCTTTACATAGTGTTCCTTGTAAGCGGTCACGGCAGATCATGATGTTAATTTTTCCTGGCTTTAAAATTGGTGAGTTTAAGCATGTAGCAGAGTGATAAATTTTTGAAAATAGTCTTCAATGGGGGATATGTCTTAGGGTTTTTGAAAATCTAGGGATTTGCTACTGTCCTGATATGTCCTCTAGTGAGCCTCCTGGCTAGTCTCCTGGGGGCCACTGCCAGTGGCAAGTGAGACAGAGTCCTTTAGTGGGTCTTGAAGATGCATGGAAACTGTATGCAGAAGTATTAGACTTCATTTGGATATGATAATAATGGAGATGCAGCAAAATAGGTGGACTCTAGGAAAAGAAACCATGAAATTAAGCTGTAGCTGGATAGATTCTTATAATCCCTCAATGCCCAGTTGTGGAGTAATGACCAGTTTAAACATATACATAATACACAGAAGTTTGGACAATGAAAATGGTGTCCTATTTCAAAGCATGTAACCTGACATATGCGTAAAATGAGGAGCTATTCTGAAAGTCACCGTTTGTCTAATGAGTGGAAAGTCTTTTTTAGACTGATCTGGTATTACAACATTATTTCTGTATCTTAGTCCCTACAATTTTCCCTTGATAAAGAAAAGGATATGAAAGCCTGCAAGTTTCATTTATTGCCTGTAATAAACAAGGAGAAGAGGCAGGATGCAGTTAGTGACTGGAGATTGCAATATTATCCTGGGCAGACAGATGTGGTGCAAACACTTTCCTTGCAGTAAGCAAAATGTAGGCAGAAACTTTGTGGATCTCACCGTATGTGCCTGTGTAGGAATGGTTGCTTGTTAAAGCAAGCTTAAAGTTTCTGACTGTCATTCTTGGGATGTGTAAGGAACTCCACTATCTCAGTCACAGGCAAGTCTTTTCAAAGTCTTTATGCAGCCTTTCATAAAGTAAGCTACCTTTGTAAAGGATGGATATATCCATTAAAGTGGATTTGAGAGACTTTCCTGCTGTATTTCACAGTGCATTGACAGTCCTGCTCACTCTTGTGTGAGATTTTATCTGGATACTCATGGTCTCATATAATATTTACACAAAATAGCATTTTTGCAGTATATTTTGCATTGGAGTACTTGCAATTGAGTTTTGAACAATGGGCTAATTGGAACAGAAATTGTCTCAACTGGAATGGTAAAAATAGCAAATGAATGTTAGTATATTTGTTTGCATATTGATGCATGCCAAATATAGAAAATGCACAATTTGTGTGATGTATGCTGATGGATGGGTAGTTTGTCTTCACTCTCAACATTGATCTCTTGTAAAAAATCGTGTTCCCATTGCTCACTATATCTAAATGTAAAATAGATGAGTCAAATCCCTTGCACTGTTGGAAGGCACTGTAGTGTACCGAAGTACACTACAGTGTACTGTAGTGTACTACATGATTACAGTGTACACTGTAATGTACCAAAGTACAATTTCAGCTGTTTTGTGTTATGCCAAAGATGAGTATCTAAATGAGGTTTGTTTCTGGGATGAAGAGGTACCCACCTCCTTCTGCAATGGAAGGAGATGGAAATGACTGTTACTAGATGTTCTACAAAATATGTGAAATCAAGTGATAGTGGCTGTTATTTGAGGTAGTAAAATAATTTGCCTGTGTTATCAGTTTGTAAAAATAGATCTCAAATAAATGGGAAAGAGCTTTTCATTACTGTAATAAACTAGGGGGTGGTAAGCTCTAGAGCTTTCTCTGTCTTCTGTCAGGCCATAACAGGATTGGGGAAATCATATTCCAAGAAATGTTTCTGTTCAGCTGTGTATCATTTATTAATGGATAACTTTCTCTGAAAAGTAATTGCATTTGCTGGGTGACAGGCCTCCCAATTTCCTATTAATTCTGATCTAACAGTATATCCTTCTGAAATTAAATGTAATTTGAATTATTTTTCTGTAATCCAATTGTATCTGGTTTATACAAGCCCATACCAAGAACTGTGTTTCTCAAAGTTTTATGTGTAATGAGCCATGGATTTGGCTCACCATCCCCCACTAACAAGTTGGTAAATGAGGCAAGATGCCATGAGGTAAATTGATTATGTCATGCATAGAAAGGTTGTGGCAGAACTGGGAGCAGTACCAAATTCGAAGGCTTTGTTTTCAGCAGAAAATTTCTTGCTCTCCTTTCTGTTAGTAGCATTCTTCAAGAAGGAAAATACCACTTGAAATTTCTTCTTTATAGATTTGTGCATGAAGTTTATTATAGCAGACAGAGTAGTGTAAAAAGGAATCTCAGCTGTAATTGATTCATTTGCGTGTTTGTTGCCCTTTTTACTGTTTTCCTGCCTCATTTTGCGCACCTTAGCTGACATTGTGTTGGTGCTGCGCTGTGCGTAGGTGTGCAGCTCTGGATGCCAGCCACATCTGGGGAGAGTATCTGAAGGCACAAAGCTCCTCCAGGTTAGCATACAGGCAATGACTCTCATCTCCCACTGCGCTTAAGGCAGTGAGGAAGAGGTTATGTATCCCAGCTGACAGATCCATGGACTATTTTAACAGCTACTTGGGGATGAAAAGCCTTGGAGAGCGGAGGAAGATTAAACAGCTTGTATCTGCTTTATTTTCTTCTTGTTTGATCTCAGTGCAGTCCCATTCTCTCTGGCTTCACTTTTTTTACTTTTTATTTTTTTTTAATGTATTTGCGTACATTAAAATCCTGAATAGTTTTGTTCATCTATTTACTAAAAGGAAGCTGATAAAAATTAAATATATTACAGCACATAAGTATATAAATATATTCTCTTTATTCATCTCAGCTGCAGGAGATGTTCCATCGGGGGCTGAGGCAGTTGTGGATATGACATTAGTCCTTGATTTTTCAGGGAGGTAGCATGGTTTGAGATGCTGGGTTAAGCTTTCAGGAGTTTCAGGCTACAGTCTAATTCTGCCACGATTGTTTTTAGCTGGTGCATGTCTAGCTTTCATTTTGGTTGGAGGAGGTACTTCACAATTTCCCAGAAATATTGTGTGTAGTGTCAATTTTAATGACTAGACTATCTGTAATGACTAGACTATCTCTTCTGCTGTCCAGCAGGTAAATGCCAAGGCAGTTGTGGAGATAAAAGATCCATCTTTGACCTCCTAAACTGACATTTTTTGGCTTTGCTAGATTTATATAACTCTGCTTTTAGCAATCTGAGGTTTCAGTGGATGAAGTGGGACCCCCATTGTATACAGTATTTTTAAGAAGTGATGTAATAGTGACTATAAATTCACAATTACATTGATAAGGGTAATGGTGATGAAAAACTTGAGGCTTCAATTAAGATGCTACTTGGACTGGATACAAGATTATGGATTCCTCCATAAAATGCCATTGTAGGGTAGAGAAATCCAGAGAACTTAAGGGAGAATGTGAAAAACAGAGATGCTAATACCTAAATCACTCCCTTAGGCAGATTTGTTTTTAAAGTATCTTTAGCCTTTTGCCTTATTTTAAAGCAAAGAGACAAAGAAAGGGACAAGAGAAATAGAAGTAAGAGTCCCTTACTGTGGTGGTCTGGGCACCACAGCACAAAAAGGACATTAAACTGTTGGAGAGTGTCCAGAGGAGGGTGATGAAGATGGTGAAGAGCCTAGAGGGGAAGACATATGAGGAGCGGCTGAGGGCACTGGGCCTGTTCAGCCTGGAGGAGGCTGAGGGGGGACCTCATCATGGTCTACAACTTCCTCGCGAGGGGGAGTGGAGAGGCAAGTGACCTATTCTCTGTAATCACCAGTGACAGGACCCGCGGGAACAGTGTAAAGCTGAGGCAGGGGAAGTTTATGCTGGACATCAGGAAGAGGTTCTTCACCAAGAGGGTGGTTGCACACTGGAACAGGCTCCCCAGGGACGTAGTCACTACACCAAGCCTGTCTGAATTTAAAAAGTGATTGGACTGTGCACTTAGTCACATGGTCTAAACTTTTGGGCAGACCTGTGCAGTGCCAGGAGTTGGACTTGATGATCCTTATGGGATATTCTATGATTCCTTTAATAGGGTTGAGCATGTTTATATAATGAAGATGAAACGGACGAGCTTTTCCTGAGTCAATGGGCAGAATCCTAAGGGGTCTTAATACTCACAGGTTCCTGGCCTACTGGAAATGCCTGGTGCCAAAGCAGTTACTGCCACCTTAAGCACAAAAACAATCATGCATTTCTGCTTGAGGCCCAGTATTTCTGGTGTGGCAACAACTTTTCACAGTAGGAGAAGAAAAATGTATGATGGATGATTCAAATAGTCTGTGTTTTCATTCACAGACTGAGGGACATTATCAAATGTAAAAAATATAGGTATCTTTCAGTGAGTTAATATCTTACATTAAAAGAAATGAATACAAAATGCTGGGCTCTGCTTGGTTATGGACACATGCATTAAGCAATATAAGAATAGCTGTTGGTTGATATTACTGTGTGCAGTTACAGCCTGTTAGAAAGACAAAAGACTATCTGAGCAATAACTTTCTCTGAGTCATCCTTCCCTGCAGAAATGTTCAGAAGTCTCCTGAATGGAGTTGTCTGTAGGTGTTCCTGCAGAGATGGTATAAGTCTGTTTTTGCCTTCCTTGCTGCTCTCCAGAAGGACCTGAAGTTGCATTTGAACACCAAAGTATTATTTAATGACGTTTCTGAAGCTTAAGCATCTGGGTGGCAGGCACTCTTTCAATGATGCCTGGTTTTACCCATTTTCCAAGCAATATAACTCCACTGGAATCATTCAGTTTGGCTTTTCCTGCTAACCTCTGCATTTGTTCATTCCCAGATCAGGGGTCAGTGTTTTGGTGAGGGAAGAGCCTTTCAGAGGGCATTAAAGAGTCCATCTAGTCTCTAGGTGTGTTGAATCTCTTCTTGATATTAGATGTGTAGTTCTTCTAGTGAGCCATCACTGACCCTTCACAGGAAACATGGGGAGTCCAAAATGGGTTTGGCAGATATGTCCATATGGCAGCAGCCAGTGCACAAGAAGCAGAGGGAACTTGATAGCAATGCTTTCATTTCTATCTTTTGGATCTTGCGGGTATAAGTCTAAAAATAATATATAGTGGAGATAGTGTCTTTTATTTTCTATTCAGGATGTTCATACTTTTCGATGTGTATTTCATGCTTGCATACTTCCTACAATTATAATCATTAAAATGATTATACCCAGAATGATGAGCTACTAATACCATTTACCTTTTGTTTAACATTGTAGCATTTTAACAAAGGGAATAAGTGATTTTGCAGTGAGTAATTCCTGCTTTTGCAAGCCAGGGCCCCTGATTTTTCTTGCACTGTATATAAAATAAGTAATGCCAGCCTGAACTTTAAAATGCTATTAATGATTTTACACACACACACACACACACACACACACACAGTATCTTCAAACGGAAAACTTTGAATTATATTGAACTTATAGTGTTTTTCTGTGTCTTTGGCAAATTAGTTGAGCTTTGTTCCTACCAAATTCAGGTTGATAGTCCTGGATCTGGAAGCAGACTGCTGTAAGAAGAAGATCGTCGGTCTCAGCTCTGTCATGAAATATTGTAGGACCTTTGGCTTTGACAGTGAGGTGCTCCCCCTCTGTGTAATACTGTCCATCTTCCAGTGTAAATTGCTGAGAGGTCTTCATATAAGAGATGAATCTAAAATCTAAGTATTCATTTCTCTTTTCCATCTTGTTTCAAGCTCATGTGAGAGGTCATATGTTGCTTTGGTCAAGATGGGCATACCTGGAATTGTTGAAGATTTTTTGGAGTAACTGAATAGAGAGATTAGTTAACTTGAATCGGTTAATTTGTTTTCCTTTTTTGACACCAGTCTCAGCTTTGCAAAATAGTTCACAATATCCACGTAAAGAAACAGTGAAAAAATCAAATTGATATATTGCTCTTGAGTATTGATATATTCCTGAAATATTGATATATTCCTGAAAAGGCCTGAAAAAGCTTAGCTGGTGAACTCAAAGGAACAGAGCTCCTGGCTGCAGATTGCTCTGCTGCAGCCAGCAAAGTACTGATTGATAGCAAAGTAACAGGGCTACGGCATCTTCTGAGTCCATGAAAACAGGATGTGACACAGAATAGTAACAGAGGTATGCTATGTTCGGCTTTGTGTGTCTTCTGAAGATAGCAGAGGAGATATTTCCAGGTTAAAGTATTTTAATTTGTGGATTCTTAGGGGGGAAATTCTGATCCAGTAAAATCTGTTCTATTTTTTTTTTAATTAATTTTTTTTTTTCAAATTTGAGAAATTGTTTGTTTCATATTAAATTATTCACATTTAAAACTGCTGGTGCTGAGGTTCATTTACATGATCTGTCTTCAGATTCTAAATGATTATTCATGCAAGGAATATGAAACATTTTGAGAAGGTGACCACCCTTCCCTTGCAGGTTGTAACACACTAAACATTTTTCAAGGTGTTGCATTTCCATACATCATCCTTGAATAGATTTCAATGGAGGATGAATAGATTGAATAGATTTCAATGGAGGATGGTGCAGATGCTTTTTACCGTGGATAAATGTTATTCCTTTGTATTCAGGAAACACGTAACTCAAGAAAGCATCATTGTCCATTTTTTAATTGCTTCTAATAATGTGTTCTCATCGTGAACATTTGCAACATCAATCAAAGGAAGAATAAAAATCACTTTTCCCCTGAGCAGTGGACAAGTGCCATGAAGATGGATAGATAGATACAGATCTGAATGCATAACTGACATGGAAATCTTCAGTGGGAAGCATTGTGGGTCAGAGGATTGGCAATGCCTGTGACAGCATAAATTCAGAAGTGAGGAAGACCCACACTCTTCTTTTAAAAGGGAAAAAATGCATAATGAGAGCAATGTCTGCATCTTGAAAACTTCCCCTATGGCTGCAGGGTGAAGGGCAGCTCAAATCTGCATTTAACTACATGATAACTACTTTAATAAAGAGTCCTACTGAGACAATGACTGCAAGAGGGGGTTGAGTTGTGTTAAGAGGGCTGGCTGATTGATTCACAGTTAGACATTTCTATTGATGAAGGCACTAAAAAAAACAAAAAAACAAAAAAACAAAAACAAAAAACAGCTGTGGCTTTGAATTAGCAACATTGTAGGTGAGATGGTACCTTGATCTTGCACTCCATTTGCACAAACAGTGGCAAAGAAATTGGTCAGTGCAGCAGAGGCAGATAAATTACTATATCTCAGGATTCCCAGAATGCACTTTTATGGTTTGTTGCTGTCCAGAAACATCTAAGATGAAATAATTTATGTGATTGTGTGGAGCAAGAAAATGCTTAGGTAGGAGACGGACTGTTGATAAGCAAGAGGGATCTAAGGCATTAAGCTAATCAGCATGTAATACCACACAATGCTATCAAGTATTTATTTATTGCTTTTTAAGAAGACCTTAAACTGGTCTTCATAAGCATAATTTTAGCTAATCACAGTTTCAAGAAATTTATCCACAAAATGACTCTATAATTAGGGAAGTTATTTTAATTTAAACCTATAAAGGATTGAGTCACATGGAAACACCTAGTCTGTAATTCCTACTGAATTCAAATGGCTTTTGATCAAGATCACAGTAAGACTATATAGAGGTAGTTAAATTCCAGTTCCAGCTTCCAAAGTGTCCATACCTCTGTGCATCTAGTGAATAGATCTAATACTATTTTAGAATACTATTTCAACTGTATACATGAATTTAAGTGAAATTAACATCAGCTGCTTCCAATTAAGATTTTCTGAAATTAAATTGAATGGTTGGAAAAAAACATGCAAGCATATATATTCATCCATGACTTAGATCTTACTTGTAAAATGAAGAAAATGGAATAATCATATACCATCTTGTACCCCAAGCGATGACTGAAGTCATGACAATTCTTAATTATGATGTCAGGAATCCAAATCCCCATGCTATTTATCCTGTGATTTTCTGCGCAGTATTTATGTTGTCATTTTCAGCACAATCTTTTTTGTTTTCTGGGCATTTAACTTTCTGGGATTCACTTTGTGTAGTGCTGTCCTGCTTTTGTAAATTGATATATCATAAATAAATCAGACTGTGATGCAAGTAGGAACAAGATTTAACTTGATTATGGAGTAAGTTTTATTGCAGATGATGAGGAAAACAATCCACCTTTAATCACATTCTGAAAATGGATTCTGAAAGCACTTGTAAATGTTAATAAAGAAATCAGATGGCTTCTATTATACACCTATGTTATTGATATACTCACCCATATTACTAAATTTTTTATGATATAAAATGGGAAAATATATTTGTTACTCATCTTTCATCAAGAAGTACCTATAAATAAAAGAGAACACATAAAGAAATGGAAGAAACACGTAAAAATAAAGTAGCTTTTAGAAATTTTGTCCTTGCTAAATAATTTACCATGTAGGCTTAACAGAGTCTTGTCCCAAGATGCTTTACTGAATAGTTCAAAATTTACCTCCTTATTGGGATGGAATTTCTCAATGTGTGCTTGATGTGCTCTTGTTGCTCATATATAAGAGGGTCAGAGCAGAACAGAGTGCCTTAAAAAGCCTTGTACTATGGTATATGTATGACTGAATTGCCATCATGCCAAAGCTCTAGAAAAAAAACCAACAGCAGCCCTGGAGTCAGCATTGCTGCTCTGACATCCCCAGGAGTGGTGCATACAGGAGGGATGCTGCATACCTTGGCTCTGCCCCAGAGCTCTGTGAGCTGGCCACGCTCCAGCGCTGCCTCACTGCCATCCTGCCTGAGCCTGGGAGATCAGAGCTGGCTCAGGAGGACCTCATTCATGAGGAAAGAATATTCCCCCCCACCCCCTTTTTTTTTTTTTCTTTTTTTTTGTCAACTTTGCACGCCCATGACTTTTAGGCAAAAATTAACAAACAAAAACTGAAACACAGCCTACCACTTTTCTTTGAATTTGCTGTAGGCATAGGCATTAGGAGGCAATATTGTCTTTTCTCCTGTTTGTACTCTGGTGAAGGGCCAAGTAAGGAGAACTAAAAAAAATAATAGGATGTGATAGCAATTCAGATAAATATCACTGTGCTGAAGGCAGCAGGGTTTAACATCAAGAGAGAAGGATAGAGGGAGTGAGAGAAGAATTAGGAGCCTTCAGTGCTTTAGGGAAATACTCATCTCTGCCAAGCCCTTTTGAATAAAGAGACATGCAGGAGCTGACAGGTGACTGTGGATGTGATGAGTCAAGTTGTCTTCGAGGTGCGGGCAGTTTATTACACAAATGGGATAGGGTGATGAACCACAATGAGTCAGAGATGTGAATGTCAGAAGGCACCCCCGTAATCACCTCAGACACCCTGCACCACACACTCTGTTGTGTTCCACCTGGTAAATCTTACCAGAATTAGTGTCTCTTCTTGAAAGATACAGTCTCAAGTGAAAACCTTCCAGAAATGGGCCATTTTCTACATCAATCAGTCAGCAGCTGACAGTGTCTCCCTCCTCATGTCTTATCCTCAGTTGTGACTTCTGAGCATGGAATCCTGCTTTATATGGGTTACGTAGAATATCCTTCGCAAGCAGCAACACCACTTCTCTCTTCCACTTCTATGCAAACATATTGAGTCTCATTGGTGAAGCATTAAGTGAACCAGCTTCTCAGTGATATAGCATAAAAGCGAAGTGGAATTTAGGTAAAATTAAACTGAAATAATTCCAAACAGGAAACTTGGAAAAACAATCCAAAAAGGACATTTATCCATAGAAAACTGTACCTTTATGTGAAACTGTGTTTTTATCAAAACCTTGTGTATTTGAATTGATGTCTTAAATTCTGTGAGATGGACTTCCGAGACAGTAAACATTAGCAGTGAGGCATGGCCAGCAGAACTAAACTCTGCACCTGGGAGAGCCCTTAAATTAATGCAGTAACTAATTCAGGTGGTGCCAGAAAGAATCACAGAATCACAGAATTTCTAGGTTGGAAGAGACCTCAAGATCATCGAGTCCAACCTCTGACCTAACACTAACAGTCCCCACTAAACCATATCCCTAAGCTCTACACCTAAACGTCTTTTAAAGACTTCCAGGGATGGTGACTCCACCACTTCCCTGGGCAGCCTGTTCCAATGCCTAACAACCCTCTCAGTAAAGAAGTTCTTCCTAACATCCAACCTAAAACTCCCCTGGTGCAACTTAAGCCCATTCCCCCTCATCCTGTCACCAGGCACGTGGGAGAACAGACCAACCCCCACCTCGCTACAGCCTCCTTTAACGTATCTGTAAAGAGCAATAAGGTCATCCCTGAGCCTCCTTTTCTCCAGGCTGAACAAGCCCAGCTCCCTCAGCCGCTCCTCGTAGGACTTGTTCTCCAGGCCCCTCACCAGCTTCGTCACCCTTCTCTGCACCCGCTCAAGCACCTCCATGTCCTTCTTGAAGCGAGGGGCCCAAAACTGAACACAGTACTCAAGGTGCGGCCTCACCAGAGCCGAGTACAGGGGGACGATCACTTCCCTAGCCCTGCTGGTCACACTGCTCCTGATACAAGCCAGGATGCCGTTGGCCTTCTTGGCCACCTGAGCACACTGCTGGCTCATATTCAGCCGACTATCCACCATCACTCCCAGGTCCTTCTCTGCCTGGCAGCTCTCCAACCATTCCTCTCCCAGCCTGTAGCTCTGCTTGGGGTTATTGCGCCCCAGGTGCAGGACCCGGCACTTGGCCTTGTTGAACTTCATGGAGTTGACCTCAGCCCATCGGTGCAGCCTATCCAGATCCTCCTGCAGAGCCTTCCTACCCTCGAGCAGATCAACACACGCGCATAGCTTGGTGTCATCTGCGAACTTACTGGGAGTGCATTCAATGCCCTCATCCAGATCGGAAGATCTGGAAGGAATGAAGAAGAAATGATCAACATTTCAAGAAATCATAAAGTTTGTCATTAATTAAATCTCCAATGAAAGCTGGTAATAGTATCATTATCATTGGATGGATTATGATGATCTGAAAAAAAAAAAAAAAAAAAAAAAAGAAAAAGGAGATTTAATACATATTATACAATTTCTAGTAGGTTAAAGGCTTCCTGAAAACCTTTTCACTGTTAGAAATAATCCAGGCAAGCAACATCTCTTCCTCCCCATTTCTAGTACCATACAAGTGCCTACACAGTCCTATTCTTTTCTAGCCATTATGGACGTATTAGGAAAGGTACACGTCAGAAATAGGAAGCTATATTTAAGGAATCATGTCTCATTTCCTAGCTCTCTGTAGGTTTTCAAAGACAGCATTGCTTATATTTAGTAGCAGTTTTACCAGGAGAAAAGAAATATTTTTTCTGAAGTGAGGTTTTATTTTCAATTTATTATTATTTTTTAAATTATTTTCAGTCTTCAAATAATATTTATCCATGCTAAGCACAGCATTAAGTGACCTTGCAAAGGAGTGAATGATGGCTGGAATTAAGGGAGAATTAATTTGTTATTAATTTTCCTTCTGTGTTTAAAGTGGAGATGATCTGATTTAAGTGATTGCACCAATTTCTTTGCTAGTATAAATTTGCATTGTTGCACTGAACATGAGGAGGCTATCATTATCTGTGTGCATGCTGGATGTTCTGTTTTCCTCCAGGGACACCCTTTAGGGAGGTAGCCCAAATATTATATAAGATGTGTGTGCATCCCTGACAGTGAGAAATGCAGGCAGAAGGAGATGGTCTAATTATTGGGCTCTGAGTTAACTCATGCGTGACACTAGCATGAATGTAACAAGAAGTTCCATCTCATTCACGTAACTGTGAAGCCCTGGCCGATGGTTGCACATGCCTTTGAGTGAAGCCCTGAGAAGATGAAAGAAGGGCGATAGGGCTGCTGGGGGTGTGGAGGGCTTGGGTATGCAAAGGGCTGAGGGCCAGAATATGCAGTGGAAATAAAATCAAGTGAAGATGCTAAGGGCTCAGTGCAGCTGGTGGAGACAGGCTCAAGCTCATTGCTGCTCGTTCTGTACAGTTCCACGCAAACAGCCCATTGATGTATCACTTCAGGCAGATCTGCCTTTAAGAAAGATGCAGAAATATTTTTTCTAGTCTTTATTTGGGTTTTTATTTCATGTTGAAATATTTATTTAACTTCCAACCTCAGCAATCCACCAAAGGCCATTTTACAACTATTGTTTTAGGCAGATCTATCAGAAAAGAGTCTATTACAACGTTTTGCCTCTTGTAAAAAATAAATAAATAACCTGTTTGTGAAACATTAGAACATGAAGCTTACACATAAGATCTACTTAAGGTTTTGTTGCCTAGTTATTATTAACTAAAACACTGAAAGCCCCTGAAATCTGTATATTTGGTCAGAAATTCACATTTTCAAATGAACATAAACTCCAGATATCCAGAGCTGGATGTTAGATGAGTTTGTCACATTAGTCCAAGCAAGAAGCAAGTTGTTAAGAAATACATTATGTGTACTCAGGATTCAGTGAGGCAGAAGATTTAATACAGAAGTTCAGTGGTTTTTTGTGTTCTGTATAATAGCCAAGACATCCAGATGAGGCTGGGACCTAAGACAAAGGACACAGGGAGACCATTTCCCTCTGGGGGAGCCAGGGGTGTGCATTGAGTATTGATAAACACAGCTGAATCACAGCCACTGTGTTTGTTACAAAATTGTCTGTAATATCCCAGCTTGAATTCTAGCTTTGTTGATGAATTTTGATAGAAGAAACACTTATTTATGTATAAATAAATAAATAAATAAATAAATAAATAAATAAATATTTTTTTTTTTTTTCTGTTTTTGTCAATGTTAGAGATGACTGAATTTGGTGAGCCTTTGGTCCCAGAGGACTCATCTTTCCCAGTTAGCCAGGACAGAATTTGGTGACTCCATAACTCATGGAATTTTCCCCATTCTGGTCTGGTAGATGTTTTCTGTGGGGGATGTAGACTTCATAGAATCATAGAATCATAGAATCATAGAATATCCTGAGTTGGAAGGGACCCTTAAGGATCATCAAGTCCAACTCTCGACACCGCACAGGTCTACCCAAAAGTTCAGACCATGTGCCTAAGTTCACAGTCCAATCTCTTCTTAAATTCAGACAGGCTCGGTGCAGTGACCACTTCCCTGGGGAGCCTGTTCCAGTGTGCAACCACCCTCTCTGTGAAGAACCCCCTCCTGACGTCCAGCCTAAATTTCCCCTGCCTCAGCTTAACCCCGTTCCCGCGGGTCCTGTCACTAGTGTTAATGGAGAAAAGGTCTCCTGCCTCTTGACAACCCCTTACGAGGAAGTTGTAGACTGCGATGAGGTCTCCCCTCAGCCTCCTCTTCTCCAGGCTGAACAGGCCCAGTGACCTCAGCCGTTCCTCGTACGTCTTCCCCTCAAGGCCTTTCACCATCTTCGTAGCCCTCCTCTGGACACTTTCCAACAGTTTCATGTCCTTTTTATACTGTGGTGCCCAGAACTGCACACAGTACTCGAGGTGAGGCCGCACCAGCGCAGAGTAGAGCGGGACAATCACCTCCCTTGACCTACTAGCGATGCCGTGCTTGATGCACCCCAGGATACGATTGGCCCTCCTGGCTGCCAGGGCACACTGCTGGCTCATATTCAACTTGCTGTCTATCACGACCCCCAGATCCCTCTCTTCTAGGCTGCTCTCCAGCGTCTCATCGCCCAGTCTGTACGTGCAGCCAGGGTTTCCCCGTCCCAGGTGCAGGACCCGGCACTTGCTCTTATTGAACTTCATGCGGTTGGTGATCGCCCAGCTCTCCAACCTGTCCAGATCCCTCTGTAAGGCCTTTACGCCCTCATTTGAGTCCACAACTCCTCCAAGTTTGGTGTCATCAGCAAACTTGCTCAAAATACCCTCTATTCCTACATCCAGATCATTTATAAAAATATTGAAAAGTACCGGCCCTAAAATGGAGCCTTGAGGGACCCCACTGGTGACCGCCCGCCAGCCTGACGCAGCTCCATTTACCATAACCCTTTGGGCCCTGCCCGTTAGCCAATTGCTCACCCATCGTATGATGTTTTTATTTAGCTGTATGGTGGACATTTTGTCCAGTAGGATCCTATGGGAAACCGTGTCAAAAGCCTTGCTGAAGTCCAAAAAAATCACATCAGCTGGTTTCCCTTGGTCCACCATACGGGTGATCTTATCATAAAAGGAAATCAGGTTAGTTAGGCAGGACCTACCCTTCACAAACCCATGCTGGCTGGGACCAATAACTGCTTTGTCCCCCAGGTGCGCCTCAATGAGTCCAAGAACCAACTTCTCCATGATTTTACCAGGCACTGACGTGAGACTGACAGGCCTGTAATTGCTAGGGTCTTCTTTCTGACCCTTCTTGAAAATTGGCACAACATTTGCCAGCTTCCAGTCTACTGGGACCTCTCCAAATTCCCAGGATCGTTGAAAAATAATTGATAGAGGTTCCGCAATGACATCCGCCATTCCGCAATGTCATTCCCCGCAATGACATCCGCCAGCTCTTTCAGCACCCGGGGATGAATCCCATCCGGACCCATGGACTTGTAGGGATCCAGGTGGAGTAGCAAATGTATTAATATCATAACTGCTGAGGTTGTGTTATGTGAAGCTGCTAAATGATGTCTACTTAAAACATACTGTAAATCTACTCATGTAAATCACTGTTTGATGCCTTATAATTGAGCTTTCTAAATGGCATGTTAAAATTAAGTAAAAAAAGTCTCTGTTAGAGAGCAAGACAATTATTTGTGTAAAGAGAAGGTCAGGAAAGATTTGGTTTAAGAAGCTGGTTTCTAACACAGATAAAGATATTATAAAAGTGAATTGTGACTTTCATTTTTTCTTCTCAATTGAATTAAAGATGTTAGAATTTTGGCTGTGTTAGTGGTTTATGATATTTTGACAGCTGGAATTTTCCCCAGTAGTAAGAAAAAAAACACAACTTTGAACTCTACTCTGTTATCTTTATGAGAAAAGAGCCCAGGCTTTGACACAAATAGTTTGACACAGTATTCATGATTATAAAATAACACATGTATTGTTATAGTCCATCCATGAAAGTCATGAAACTGTAACATCATAAGTCAGGGATGTAGTTCCTTCCTAAGGCTGCCAATGGTGTGATCTACCTTCTTGTCAACACTCCAAGACAGAAGCATTATCAGCTTTACTTGGAACAGTTAACACCCAAAGAAGAGGGACACACAAATCCTGAATGCTGATTATGTGAGAAGTGTTCAGGAAGTGAGGAGTGTTCAGGAACATTCTCTGAAGTGGGTTTTCGTTACAGGCTGATTTTCATGTTACAGTATTTAATCATTTATGATATGTGATTTCTTGCACTGTTGGCTTTTTGGCTTTTTTTTTTTTTTTTTTTTTTTTTTTTTTTTAGCTATGAAAGATATCATTGCATCCCCAAAAAGGGGCTTAACTCTCTCCATCTTGTTCTCTTTACTCTTCAAGCAAAATTGTAATGTGGATTTCTGATGGCTAGTTTCAGGCAATAGATTATTTTAAATCCTAAATAGAGAAATATATTTTATTTTCGTTATGAGAGCAGATAAATTAGTTGGGAAGGAAAAAATGCAATTCATTACTTATTTATTTTTTTCCCCCCTAGAATAATTATCTTTGAGAATATCCAGGATAAGCCAGGAATTATTGAGTGAGCAGACTGTTACTGCTTTAGTTTTCATATATATAAATGTATTTCCAGCATCAGATGATGGTGAATATCTTTAAGACAGACCCCCACTGCTGTTAGCAGAAGGTGATAACTTCATTTGTCTTCCACTCTGCCTGAGAATTGCCCCTGAAGCAGCTCCAGCTTTTGTGGGACAAAATACCAAGTGGGCCCCTTCGTGCTTCCTAGCTGGGGGAAGCTGTGTAAGCTGATATCTCTAAAAGGTCCACTTCTCTCAGCCCTGACTGCTGAGGGGAGTGAACATCATGAGGTACTGAACAGCTGGAGCCTTTGTACCCTGCAGCTCCTGATCACTTGAGAATGCTCCACAAAATCTTAATGTAACAAAACTGGCAGAGAATTCCTAAAATAACATTATGGACAATCATCTGGGTACCATAGAAACTATCACTGCAGCGAAGAGCTTTCCCTTCTTTGGTTTTACCATTTAAAAACTGAGAATTCAGAGACTTTGTTAGTGGGAAAAAAGTGTGTTATTTTTGTTATAAGATTGTTCATTTGCTGCAACTTTCATTTTCTTCCTGTGTGGGATCAGATCTGTGCAATTTAATGTCCAAAACTTGTCTCTTTTATGATTCTGTGTGATGAAATTTTACATCAGAATCTTTTATAGTGTGTTCCTTCCAGTCACTGGCCTTCAGGCAGTCAGATGCCTTGACCTTCATGGCTTTTCTAGTCATGTGATGCAATGCAAGCTGTCTTGTTGGAAGCCTGCAGTGGCCATCAACTCTGTACCTTCCTCTTTTCTGCTGGGTTGTGACGTTTTTTGTGTTAGATAGGAGGTATCAGAAAGTCTCTGAGGAGGTGATGCCAACCCTGGGATGCTAGCACAGAGGCTGCTGTTAACAGAAATGTCTTATTCTGCATGCAGTGGAATGACTAGTGAGGCCCTTCAACAGCCTGCTATCCCTTAGCAAAAATCTGTTAATAGGGTTACAGGGAAAAATGCCATCCAGACAGATGGGAATGACTCTAGGTTGCCGAAATGCTGTTCTTGCGCAGTAAGTGTGTTTATGGAGGGAAGAATTCCCAGACCAGACAGCTGTCCACAGTGTGCTCCCAAACCTATGCTGAGAGGGACATGTTAGAATGAATCCAGGACACGTTTTAACATGATAAATAGCTTCCCAAAAAGAAACCATGGGGTTTTGCTTCAGGTCAGCAAGCTTGTGGTTGGATGGTGCAATCTGTTTGATGAGCTTTTAATCTGTCAGTAGAAAGAACTTCCACAAAAAATACAGTTTTATGATTCTCTGCATTGCCTGATTGCCCTAAGGTGTTTGGATCAGCCTAGTGTTGGATGAGGGGTCACCAAGGAATGCTTCTGAGCTGCAGTTGATTGTTTTCTAGCTAAAGCCTTTCAGTAGTTGAGTTAATGTGCAGTTACTATATCAGGATAGTGGGGGAAGATGGACTTATAAACTAGTGAAACATCTGAGATCTTGTTCTTTCAACGGCTTGTTGTAATCTTCACAATGTGCAGATTTATTTTTTTAACCCAATATCCTGAGCTAATTTTGAAAGGAAAGTTCTGCCTTTCTAGATTTCCTCCCACATTTCATTTAAATAAGTTATTCTTCACCTTTTGTTCCAGGCTGCCATGCTGTGTTAAATGCTACTTCAGAAATGACTGCCTTTTACTGATGGGTGAAATAATCTCTGTGCAAAGTCTGGAAATTATTTTCAGTCAGGGATGTATTTTAAGCTTCTTTGAAGTGAGAAGTACAGGATAAGGGGGATAAGCAGTGTGTGGGACTATGAGGTAGGTATTATGCGTTCTTTATTGGCTTCTTTTATTTGGTGCTTTATGAGGTTTTGAGCATGCCACTTTCTCATCTTTGCTTTTTTTTTTTTTTTTTCTTTTTTTCTTTTTTTTTCCAAATGTCACATTAGTTTGCCACAACAGATGGAAGAGGTAGTATGGAGTAAATATGGTCACAGAATCACTGACCTAATTTTTATTAGCTCAGTGGAACAGGCACAAGCAGTTCTCTGTGTGATCTTCCTTTGAATGCATATCTTCTCGCTGATAAATTTAACGTGTTAAATTGAAATAGTGGGCTTGCTAAATTAACATCCATCTCAGACACCAAAATGTCTTGCTGTTGCTCTGAATGCTGCATTTGTGCTTTGGATCCTTCACCTGATGGGCATGTAGAAATGAAAAGCATGTTGCTGTTCATAAGGGCCAGACAATGACATGTCTTTGAAAAAGAGCTACAGATCGAAGCATCTAAGGATGGTTGCATGCATTTCCAAGCATTTTCTTATCTCTGTATCTCACCTTTGGCCATGAAAAAATATAGGTGCCTAGGCAGAGAGGAGCTTTCACTGCCCGACAAGTCACAGTCAATGCTCCGACACCTGCATCTTTCTTCAGGCTGAGAATGAGGACTGCCATCATTTCTCTCTGCCATTTAGAAGACCAAGGACTTCAGGACTTATGCTAGGAGTGACAAAACCAGTGATTTCCTAGTGCTGATAATTTCTGATATGTTTATTTTATGAAAATCCTGGCTTGGGGACTGCTCTCAGGTGAAGAAGGAATGTGAGGGTCACAGCCTGTGTGAAATCACAGGGCTCAGTGGGTTGCCTGCAGTAACACCACACATCTCCGTGTCACTGGGCTCAGTAACTGCTAGCTGAGATGCCATGGCTGTACCAAACTGGTCATGGGACTCAGAGATGGTAGTCATAACCCAGGGAACTATGCATCTACACTCGTGAAAAGTAATTTTGTGCTATGTTTCATTTGCAGCTTTTGTATTCTTAACTCTAATGCTGAGTGAAACACACAGTGGCTTGGGAACAATACAATTCACATCCCCACAAAGTCTACATTGGATTTGCTCTTATTACGGTGTTCATCTCCTTATCTGGTCCAGACATATGCTAAAAGAAATGCACAAAATTGATCCCCTTGATAAAGCTGATGTTCACAATGTTTTAATAAAATTAAAATGCAATCTAAATATCTCCTGTAACCTGTATGCCTTTAATCATCTCTACTGTTTACTGACAGTCAGTTATCAAGTGTAATAAGTGAGTTTATTGCTTTAATGTTTGTTACTGGCCTATTTTCAAAATCCCTTACAGATGCAAGTTGTATATAGTTTAAATAAGAAATGCTGCATGTAGTCGTCACCACGGTGTTATCTAGAGAAAGGGAATGCCATTTCCTTCATTTAACCTCCCAGCCTGTCTCCCCCAGGTATATTTCTCAGAGTTAAAACCAATAGTTTGTAGGTTGCTATTGCTCATTAGCTTTGCTCAAAGTAGTCTTAGTTCTAATGTTGGTCTTAGACTGAATAAATATCAGAAAAATTTGGAGATCTGTTTATTTTATAGATTTACAATGTTCTGATGCTCAATGGAATCTGCTGAGTATCTTTTATAATGAAGTGAAGGCCTGGACCACACTGTGATAAGGAAAACCTATGTGTTGATTCAAAAAAATTTGGGATACAAAAATCAGGTAGAATTCTACTGACATTTCTAGAATTGGCCTAGGTTTGCAGAAACCTGGACTTGATCTGAACAGATGGGAACAGATGTTCTGATGCCTGAGAAAATTTTGAAGCAACTACTGACATGGGAATTCAGGGAAATTCAATAAATGTTTTTATTTCTCTGTGTTATTTCCTAATATTTGAGATGCATATTCCAAGGTCAAATGGAAGACTGAAAGAAATATAAATAAACCAATCCCCTATCCCACAAAATGGTGTGGTTGAGCAAAGTTGTAACTTATCCTTTGAGCCAAAAAGAAGGTGAAAGGGATGTAATGCACCTTTCCATTGGTACCTGTTTAGGCAGTCCATGGACCTCTGTGAAAAGAAACACCATGAGCACCATTTCAGATTCTTTTTTTTTGCACATCCCAAAACCATCACAGAAGAAAAACATGACATTGTGGCTATGGTTCAGCTATGAACATACAAGTCTTTTGTGCCAAAAGCCTTTGTATTTTTTGTTGTAGAAGTACAGGTATAGCAAAAAGATTAGAAGGAAAGTGTATGTCTTTGGTGTGGTACTGAACAGCATCACATCCATACTGAGGTATTTAGCAAGTTAAGAACCTGGATTTTTTAGTGCAGCAGTTGTCACCGAGATAGTTCAGAACAGTTAAGTCTTCCACAGTAGAGCATATCAGATGTCTAAAGATCCATCACCATACACTCATTTGGATACTGGAAAATTAGAAAGATTCTCTTAACATGCTTTTCATCATTTCAATCATTTGTCAGTGGCACTTTACAAATAATTAAATTAATTAATAAAAAAACAAATCTGGAGAAAAGCCAGGCCTTTCTTTTTGTATTCCTTTGAGAATTGTTTCATAAATGTAATGAAACAGAGGCTCCTTCTAACACAGTGCAACTTTTTCTGTCTGATCCTGATGCATATAGCTTGCATCTTCTCTTTATTCTCCATTCATATCATCCCTCAGTTCTTTTCTAGGGCCTTGATTCTGTGTTTTAAGGCTTGACAACTTATGACCACACAGCCCGTTATAATAGCCTGTATAATAGCCTTCTTGTATCCATGTGTATCAAGGTGCATGACTAACCCCTTGCTGTATTTTTGCTGGTGTTTGGTATTAAACTTCTTTATGCTTTAGTCACACATTAAAAAATGATGCATTTATTTTTATAACCCAATTCAGCATCCTGCACTACACTTTGTAGATGGAAAGATAACAAAGAAAAGTAAACAGTTCTGCTGATTCTCTGTGATGTGTGATCTGCCAGTCAAAGGTATTTGCAGTGTTTTTGTTTAGAAGAGGAACATCTAGAGGGAAGGAGAGAAGATTGCTAAAAGCAAAACAGCAGCTGTGTGCTAGTCATTTCAAAATTTTGCCCAGGCTGGTATGAAGCCTAGAGAAAAATATCTCCTGCTTTCAGTCTGTTAATTTGACTTTTCGACTTTTCGCATGTGGATACAGTACTTTCTTATGCTGCTTGCAAAGATATTTCTTAATGAAATTTTAAGTCTTAGTAATTTATCCTGACAGAAACTTTGGATGGTTACCTTTTCCACTTTTTTTTTTTTTTTTTTTTAATAATTTCTTTTCTTTTATAATCTCAATTTCCTACTGTATCTCTAAAAGTTTCAGTTTAGTTTGTAGCAGTAAAAAATATAACAGTTCAGACTATTTCAGCTTTCTTAAATCTCTAAAGCTCTTGGAAATATGCTTTGGAAGTGCTAATCACAGCACCTTTCCTGATTTGAAGTCAGTGATTCAACATCAATAGCAGACATTGATTTATACCCGCTTTAGAAGTTCCAAAGACAATTTCAGGTACAATGTGTAATTTGCCTGAAAGGGCAATCCTTAATACTGGTGTAGGTTGTGCAGAAAGGAGGGTTTTGTGTGACAGCTGCAGTCTATCCTTTGAGAGAGGCACATAGGTGTGTAATGTGCTGTTATATATTGTATTCAATACAGCTCTGAAGTTTAGTTGGCATGTCCCTGTGCAATGGGTCAGAGAAAAGGGGCAAACATCCTTTGGGCATTGGCTACAGGAGGGACATGGGGAAAAACAGTGTGGTTACTACCTTAGTGAAATAGGTGGGTTGGCTGAGGCTAATGTGGAATTTAGTTGCCTTCTCTTGCTATTTTATCTTTAGATTTTCTTTTTATCACCCTTGCTTGAACCTCATCCCTTCCATTTATTTTTTTATGCTAACTGCCCAAAACAGTGACGTTATCCTTCCTAAATTCTGACAACTTTTTCATGTTTGAACATATGTAGCTGGCTTCAATTATGTCTTCAACTGCTGTTTGATCAGTATGGAACAGGCAAAAAGTGTGCTGCTTCTGCAGTATCACCTTCTGTCTGGGCCCTTGGAGCAGATGGAAAATGGACAACCTTGACTATTGTTATTTCCCATTCCATGATTCATTCATAATTCATCCTACTCAGTCCACTCATTGGCACTTGCCAGTTTCTGGAGATTTTGGAGTGTTCTGGTAGAAGTCCCCAGCAGGAAAACACATTGTAGCACAACCTCAGAGCAATCCCCTTAAAAAGAGATGGTAGCTTAGAGGCCTCCAGCTTCTGTCAGGCCTCCTCAGAGTCTTCCATTAGGGAAGAGCTCCAGCCCTTGAAGCAAAAATGGTTAAATAAGGAGATTCAAAACTTTGGGATCAGATGGAATCTTTTCTTTAGCAGTGGGCACTAGAGATAGATGCACAAAAATAAAGCCAGCGTGAAAACTAGAAAGAAGTGAATTGCCATGGAAATGGGTACCAACATGGTATGGGTATTCTCAGCAGAGTCGTCTCCTTGGTAAACTCAGCAGAAAGAAAACTTTTCATTGATAATTGTAAGCTAACAGGAAGAAGATCTAAGACCAGACCTTACTTAGAGCCCAGGAAGCTCAAACTGAGCTATGAGGAAAATGGATTCAGATCCCTGCCTTCAATATCCCCTCCAGAGCCTACATGTATTCTTCATCTCTCTGGCTTCCTTTCCTTTTAAAGAATGTTAAAAGCTTTAAAGAATGTTAAAAGCTTTTGAAATCGTTATTTTCAGGGGAAAATCATGTTCTTAGTCCAGCTCATAATCTTGGAAATGTTTATAGAAAATCTCATTATATCAATTATTAGCTCTGCTGTTACAGTGTGGATCTTGTCCCCTAAAGTAAATGTGTAGTAGTCAGGAGTGTGAAACGAAGTTTTTGATAACCCACATGCATGGGAAATAGAATATAAACATTTTTAGTTTAACCTGGATCATTCCTATTTATCCTTCTTTTTAAATATTATAGCAGTGATCTTTACAATGAGAAATTCCATTCTGTTCTGTGGGGTTTCTAGCCCTTTGGAAATCAGTTGAGTGAGCAAGATGGAAAGCCACGTGGATCTTAGCTCCTTTATATTTAAACTATTTCTCCCCATTTCTCTTCTTGTTTTCATCTGAACATGTGTATTGTGTGTGGCCACATTTGGCATCCCACAGTGGCAGGTAGTTTAATGCACTGACTGCCTTATTAAAAGGGACATACCAGACATCACTCCTGATTAAAAACTTAGATTAGGACATGCTGAGCAGCATGACCCTCTGGCTGGATGACAAGGTATTTTCTTTACAATCTCTTTTGGGGCTCTACACTAAATGTCAGCTAAGAAAAATTGTTAATTTTATTAGGCCTCCAACCATTTGGATTGTAAGAAGATAGTCATCCTTCCCAGAGGATTGGAGGCGATAGTAATACAGGTTTATCTCCAAAAGTTTTGAAAGAAATTATCAGTAGTCATTGGGTAGATTTGCCTTTCAGTGGGCATTTCCATAGGTAAAAGAAGCAGGCAATGTTTTGTCATGTAACATTAGCTTTACAAGCCTCCAGTAATGGTGAGCAAGATCTTCCTGCAGTGCTGTGAGTTAGAAAGGGACTCTGCTGAGCAGAAAAGTTCAAAAGCCCCAGCTCTTCACCCATGTCATCTCTGGCTCTCCTGGCTGTGTGTCCAGGTATCTGCTGGCACCAGTCTTTCCCAGCAAGCAAACATTTAATTCAATCTGTTTGACTTGTATTCTTGCTACTGGTAATTACTGGTTTTGGTCACTACTACATTTGGTACATTTGGTAACAACTGGTTTTGATCAGGCTTTTGTGGAGGTGGCTGAAAAAATGAATCCTGCGTAATCTGAGATGTTTCTCCAAAAAAGAGCACATGAAGTTGTGTTAAGAAGAAACATCAGAGTTTCTGGATTCCTTCTGGAAATGAATATGAAACACAGGAATGGAGGAAGCTGTAGGTTTGTTTTTTTGCTGAAGAGCTCAGATGAAAGAAAGCAGATGAAATGGAAGGGGAAAAAAAGTTGTTTCAGGGGAAAAAGTCTCAAAGACAGGAGAGTAAGCTAAAGCCTGTGGCTTGGGATAATGTTCTAAGTGTCCAGTCTTTTGGGTAACTAATTGAAGTAAACTGATTTTTCAGAGGCTTTCCAGATACGACTTGAGTTATTGAAATGTCAGAGGAGGACAAAGTTATCTGTTTTCATACAGCAGGAAAACTTTGAAAAGTTGTAGAAAGCTTTTGCATTCAGCCATCTCCAGACAGCAACACACTGAGCAATAGTGCCCAAAGACGAGCTGGCGGGGAAGAAGACCGGCCTGGCTGAACAGAGAATTGTGGCTTGATCTTAGGAGAAAAAAGAGGGTTTATAATCTTTGGAAAAGTGGGCAGGCCACTAGGGAGGACTATAAGGATGTTGCGAGGCTGTGCAGGGACAAAATTAGAAAGGCCAAAGTTCATCTGGAGCTCAATCTGGCTACTGCCGTTAAAGATAACAAAAAATGTTTTTATAAATACATCAACACAAAAAGGAGGACTAAGGAGAATCTCCATCCTTTACTGGATGCGGGGGGAAACTTAGTTACAAGAGATGAGGAAAAGGCAGAGGTGCTCAATGCCTTCTTTGCCTCAGTCTTTAGTGGCAATACCGGTTGTTCTCTGGATACCCAGTACCCCAAGCTGGTGGAAGGGGATGGGGAGCAGGATGTGGCCCTCACTATCCACGAAGAACTGGTTGGCGACCTGATATGGCACTTGGATGTGCACAAGTCGATGGGGCCAGATGGGATCCACCCAAGGGTACTGAGAGAACTGGCAGAGGAGCTGGCCAAGCCACTATCCATCATTTATCAGCAGTCCTGGCTATTGGGGGAGGTCCCAGTTGACTGGCGGCTAGCAAACGTGACGCCCATCTACAAGAAAGGCCGGAGGGCAGACCCGGGAAACTACAGGCCTGTCAGTTTGACCTCAGTACCAGGGAAGCTCGTGGAGCAGATCCTCTTGAGAGTCATCATGCAGCATTTGCAGGGCAAGCAGGCGATCAGGCCCAGTCAGCATGGGTTTATGAAAGGCAGATCCTGCTTGACAAACCTGATCTCCTTCTATGACAGAGTGACGCGCTGGGTGGATGAGGGAAAGGCTGTGGATGTGGTCTACCTTGACTTCAGCAAGGCTTTTGACACCATCTCCCACAGCATTCTCCTCAAGAAACTGGCTGCTCTTGACTTGGACTGGCGCACGCTTCGTTGGGTTAGAAACTGGCTGGATAGCTGGGCCCAAAGAGTTGTGGTAAATGGAGTCAAGTCCAGTTGGAGGCCAGTCACTAGTGGCGTTCCCCAGGGCTCGGTGCTGGGGCCGGTCCTCTTTAATATCTTCATCGATGATCTGGATGAGGGCATTGAGTGCACCCTCAGTAAGTTTGCAGATGACACCAAGCTATGCATGTGTGTCGATCTGCTTGAGGGTAGGAAAGCTCTGCAGGAGGATCTGGATAGGCTGCACCGATGGGCTGAGGTCAACTGCATGAAGTTCAACAAGGCCAAGTGCCGGGTCCTGCACCTGGGGCGCAATAACCCCAAGCAGAGCTACAGGCTGGGAGAGGAATGGTTGGAGAGCTGCCAGGCAGAGAAGGACCTGGGAGTGATGGTTGATAGTCGGCTGAATATGAGCCAGCAGTGTGCTCAGGTGGCCAAGAAGGCCAACGGCATCCTGGCTTGTATCAGGAGCAGTGTGACCAGCAGGGCTAGGGAAGTGATCGTCCCCCTGTACTTGGCTCTGGTGAGGCTGCACCTTGAGCACTGTGTTCAGTTTTGGGCCCCTCGCTACAAGAAGGACATGGAGGTGCTTGAGCGGGTGCAGAGAAGGGCGACAAAGCTGTTGAGAGGCCTGGAGAACAAGTCCTACGAGGAGCGGCTGAGGGAGCTGGGCTTGTTCAGCCTGGAGAAAAGGAGGCTCAGGGGCGACCTTATTGCTCTCTACAGGTACCTTAAAGGAGGCTGTAGCAAGGTGGGGGTTGGTCTGTTCTCCCACGTGCCTGGTGACAGGACGAGGGGGAATGGGCTTAAGTTGCACCAGGGGAGTTTTAGGTTGGATGTTAGGAAGAACTTCTTTACTGAGAGGGTTGTTAGGCATTGGAACAGGCTGCCCAGGGAAGTGGTGGAGTCATCATCCCTGGAAGTCTTTAAAAGACGTTTAGATATAGAGCTTAAGGATATGGTTTAGTGGGGACTGTTAGTGTTAGGTCAGAGGTTGGACTCGATGACCTTGAGGTCTCTTCCAACCTAGAAATTCTGTGATTTTGTGATTCTGTGAAAAAATAATATAATAAGGAGCTGCTGGAGAAATCTAAGAGTAGAAACATTTACACCTTTGCAGAGCTGAAGAAGCCTCTAATCAAAAAGAGCTCTGAGCATCCTAATGTCAAGTCCTATTACAGATCCTCAGAGTGAAAGGGGTGCAGAAGGAATTTGTCCTTCTGTGTCTTGGGAGTCTTCCATTGCTCCAGGAAGACACAGGCTGCGAAGAGAAACCATCTGTGGCAGCTGGTAACTTGCATTTAATCTAGGATCTAATAGCAGTGAGAGAATAATGCTAGAAATGAGATAAAGCCCCTCTGGGATGACAAATGGCTTTTCTATGTCCTTTCTGAACGGTGGTATCTTCATGAAAGCAGCAGGCAGATGTACTGCCAAGGGAGCAGGGGAAGTGAAGCTTAAGGCAGCTAAACGCAGACATCATATTCTTTGGTCTCAACTTCTTATTGAGTATGCGCTGGGTAGAAATAAGAGAGATTAACTGAAAATCGAATCTCCTAAGAAAAGTTCTTTTATTTGATCAGCTACTTTATTGTGTTGTTGACTTGTTCTTTAGACTGATAAAGAGAGAGAAGATGGTTTTGTGATAATTATTTTTTCTGGAGTAAAAGTAAATTAAACGGGGGGGGAAGGGCATTGGATGGAATGTGGTTATCTGTTTCACGAGGGTCAGATGAGCCACTTAAATGTGTCATTTTAAGAATGCTGAAAACTTCCTGTCAGAAGAAAATATTTTTCAACCTTTTTAAACGTTTTTTTATTTTCCTTTTAAAATATCTTCTAGTAAAATATGGATAAATAATGAAAAAGTAGACTTTTTGTCCCATTCTTTGCCAAAAAAAAAAAAAAACAACAAAAAACACATATATATGAGCAGAAACAATGCTGTGGTACATATGTACAAGCAGAAACAATTTAGGTTGCTAGAAGGCAAGGGTGCTTGTGAGAGCTGGGCTACATTTAAAGAGCACTTCTTCCATGCTCAGGATTGGTGCATCCCGAAAATAGGAAATCAGGGAAGGGGGGCAGGAAACCAGCATGGATGAGCAAGGAGCTCGTCAATGAGATCAAAAGGAAGAGGATGGTCTATGAAATGTGGAAAAAGGGCCTATCCTTTTGGGAGGAGTATAGAAGTGTTGTCAGAGCCTGTAGGGACGCGACGAGGAAGTCTAAAGCCCACCGAGAGATGAGGCTTGCAAAAGAGATAAAGGATACTAAGAAAGGTTTTTTCAAGTATGTAAACAGCAAGAGGAAGACTAGGGATAATGTGTGTCCCTTGCTGAATGAGGGGGGTGTTCTGGTCATGGGAGATGCTGAGAAGGCAGAGATACTGAATGCTTTCTTTGCTTCAGTCTTTGCTTCAAGGACACTCCCCCAGGACTCCTCGACCCTGGCAATAGGACAAAGGATCTGGGAAATGGAGGGCTCCTCCCTGGTGGACATGGGAGTGGTTCGGGAGTGTCTGAGTGAGCTCAACGCACACAAATCCATGGGTCCTGATGAAATGCATCCACGTTGCAAAGGGAGCTGGCAGATGTGATCGCTGAACTGCTCTCTATCATCTGTGAAGGTCCTGGAGAATGGGTGAGGTGCCTGAAGACTGGAGGATAGCCAGTGTCACTCTGGTCTTCAAGAAGGGCAAGAAGGGGATCCGGGAAACTACAGGCCCATCAGTCTCACCTCTGTCCCGGGAACGGTGTTGGAGCAGCTTGTTCTGGATGCCATCTCCAAGCAATTGGAAGAGAAGAAGGTTATGAGGAGTAGTCAGCATGGATTCACCGAGGGGAAGTCGTGCTTGACCAACCTCTTTGCCTTCTATGATGGCATCACCAGCTGGGTAGATGGGGGCAGAGCAGTGGATGTCATCTACCTTGACTTTAGCAAGGCTTTCAATACTGTCTCCCATGACATCCTGATAGCAAAGCTGAGAAAGTGTGGGATAGAGGAGTGGACAGCAAGGTGTGTTGAGAACTGGCTGACTGGCTGAACTCAGAGGGTGGTCGTCGGCAGAGCAGACTAGCGGTGTTCCCCAGGGGTTGGTGCTGGGTCCACTCTTGTTCAACATCTTCATCGACAACCTTGATGAGGGGATAGTGTCCATCCTCAGCAAGTACACTCATGACACAAAGCTGGGAGGAGTGGCTGACACGCCAGAAGGCTGTGCTGCCATTCAGCAAGACCTGGACCGGCTGGAGAGATGGGCAGGAAGAAACCAAATGAGATTTAATAAGAGCAAGTGTAGAGTCCTGCACCTGGGAAGGAACAATCTGAAGTATCAGTACAGGCTGGGGGATGACCTGCTGGAGAGGAGCTCTGACAAAAAGGACCTGGGGGTCCTGGTGGATGACAGGTTGACCATGAGCCAGCAGTGTGCCCTCGTGGCCAAGAGGGCTAATGGGATCCTGGTGTGCATTAAAAGGAGCGTGGCCAGCAGGTCAAGGGAGGGGATCCTCCCCCTCTACTCTGCCCTGGTCAGGTCTCACCTGGAGTACTGTGTCCAGTTCTGGGCTCCCCAGTACAAGAAAACAGGGATCTCCTGGAAAGAGTCCAGTGGAGGGCCACAAAGATGATACGGGGCCTGGAGCATCTTCCCTATGAAGAAAGGCTGAGAGACCTGGGTCTGTTCAGCCTGGAGAAGAGAAGACTGAGAGGGGATCTCCTCAGTGTATATAAATATCTGAGAGTGGGGGACAGAAGGATGTAGCCAATCTCTTTTCAGTGGTTTGTGAGGATAGGACAAGGGGCAATGGCTGCAAGTTAGAGCACAGGAAGTTCCGCACTGACATGTGAAAGAACTTCTTCACGGTGAGGGTGACGGAGCATTGGAACAGGCTGCCTAGGGAGGTTGTGGAGTCTCCTTCTCTGGAGATATTCAAGGCCTGTCTGGACACCTACCTGGGCAGCCTGCTCTGAGGAACCTGCTTTGGCAGGGCGGTTGGACCCGATGATCTTTCGAGGTCCCTTCCAACCCCTACAGTTCTGCGATTCTGTGATTCTGTGATTCTGTCCCAAATAATTTTAGTTTAGTCTCCAAACAAATTTTTTCCTTTTTTTTTTTTTTTTTTTTTTTTAACTGAATAGTTTGGAAAATGTTAATTTCTTTTCTAACTTTTCTATTTTTCCTATTGTTATTATTACTATTATTTTAATTTGAACTGCTATATAAAATAACTCACAGCTCTGTCAGCTCTACTTGCAAATTTTAACATTAGCTGGGAGACCTTTTTTGTCAAGTAAGCCTATATTAATTAAGACCGAAGTTCTTTGGAAATAAGGAAATTGAGTTTCTCATTGGACACTGCTATTCCAGATGGTCAATATTATTTGAAAGAAATAATCCTAGGATAAGTGAAAGGCAAAAATCATTATAAATAACAACAACAAAAAAAAGTCTATAAGATAAAGCAAGACAGTCTCCAGTCTTCATCTGAGGTTTGATTTTTATTCCTGTCTCTATGGAAAAGAAGCCCAACTCTTTTGGTTGCACAGGGCTGCTTCATAGTAAAAACCAAACTTTTTCTTAGGGTTTTTTTTGGAGGTGGAACTTGTGCATGGATCTCTTACTGTTTGACAAACCTCATGTTGCACCATGTGGTGTAACAGGGGCTCTCTCCCCTACCTAGCCCTGTGTATTGACATATTTGCAGAATGGTGTCTCATTGCTTTAAGATCTCTGCCAGGTTTGGTGATGCAAACAACATCATCACAGCAAGTTTTGTAGCAAGGGGCAGCACACCTTCCTTAGGGAACCAGGCACCTGTCTCTGAATTGGGCAGTATTGTTTGGTTTGCGAAAGGAGTGAATAAGTGAATGTGGGATGATGTGATGTGTGAAACCCTTGCAGTTAAAAGGAAAGAAGCTTTGAGCCTGCATGACACCCATGTAGGAATCTAAGACAACATGAGGTTTTTAGTCCCTCACTGAAGAAACTTTCTTTACATCTGTAAGAAGTCCAGGAAGGCTAGGTCCCTAACTTTAACACTTACTGTTGGGGCATTAAATTAAGCAATATGAATACACTCTTGAAGACTTACTGTTTGACTAACTTTGTGCAGAAGGTGAAATTTTAGTGGGTAGAACTGATAATAATTTTTGTTCTGGGAGCATTTTAAAATATGTTTCTTCTGTCATCAAATTTCATATTGTCCCCTTGTTAAAGTATGTGTCTCAATATATAGCCTGTTCACCTGGTAATTGACTATCTGCTTTTATTTATTTTATTTTTTTAATACTCATCTGTCCTCTTTTCCAAAAACTCAAATTCTGGACTAATGCCACACTAATTCCATGGCATCCCAATCTGAGAAGGAGATGAGCCTTCCTGGGAAATGAGTATTGCGTAAGATGTGAACTAAGCGCTGTCAGGAGTGCAGTTTATTTCTTTGACTAGCTATAGCAGCATCTTTAAATTTGTGCCTATGTGCATGTAAGTTTGAATGAGAAGGAACAAAAAATAAATAAATCCAAAAGACTACTCTTGTTACCCAGGAGAAGGGATTTGACAGATATTAGTTATTTGTCCTACTGGAAGGGCTGAGGTAACTGGGGGTAGAAAATCTTCTCATTTCCATGGTAATGAACATGTTCTAGAAAATTTGCCTTATATCAGGTAGTTGGAAAGTATCTTTTATTTTAGACTTCCTGGAAAGGGTTTATTATGCAGATTAGCTTGACACTTGCTTTTGTTGCTGTCTGTATTACCATCTCAAAGAACCACTCTCAACACTGCACAAGAAAACAATAGTTTTGTACATGGTTATTCAGAGTTTATATTAAGAGTTTGCAAAGGCTAGTGTTCTAACTTAATTTGTGGGCTATTTTCTCTTTGAAAACATATTTTTAAGAAGCACTGAATAATTTACAAGATTCACGTCTAATTAAAGTGAGAGAACAGTGGGAATATGAAACTGGTACTAGCTATTCTTTTGTGTTGTATATTAGTCTGACAACCACTACAGTTTCCTTTGCAAACATTTCCACTGTTTAATGATTAAAATAAATAAATAAATAAATAAAAATCTAAGCATCTTCCCTCAATTTCAAGTGTATTTTTCAACTAAAAAGGATTTTGATTGTATCATGAAACATACAAGCTAATATTAACTGGGGATCATGTTTCTGAATGTTTTTACTTTGGGGATATTTTGCACAGCTCATATTATGACTGATAGCTGCTGGTTGCATTACTATCAGCGTGGAAACATGTCTAGCTATACACTTAATATTCATATAAAGGAATTTCAGGGGTTGCAATGCTAGCTCCATTCCCAGTCTTTCCTACCTGTGCAAAGGCTACCTGAGCCCAAGGGGTGAGAATGGCCTTTTGGCACCAAATTGAGATCAAAATTAAATTCTTTCTTCTCTAAAAGGTTTCTTTATGTGACTTTTATGAATAGTTTGATCTCAGTGGGCTATCCCTGTTAGCAGATAACATTGTATGGTTTATTTTTCATGCTTTTTCAACTAATTACATACTAGTGACTCTTTCATAAATACTTTTAAAATGCTGAACGCCATGAAAATACAAATTTAACTTTTATTTTGTCACTGTCATCGGCATAAAAGGTCCTCTACCTTCACACATGCACCTGAAATATTGCTGAAATATGTGCTGAAATGTGAAGTGTACTGAAAGATGTAGCTGAAATATGGGTACATTTGGTTCATTGGATCAGGCTTTGATAAAAGTTGTCGATCGGGCTTTGGTACAAGTTATCTTCATGATAGTGGAAGTGCTCTTCCCTTGACCTCTTCCAATTGCATATCCAGAGATGTACATTTTTTGTCCTTATTGTGACCTCATAATTTAAACATTATTGTTTATAAAATGATTCAGAGGCACTGATCTGACCTAAAAGTAACTAGGAAATAACCAAGAAATAAATGTTTGATTTTTTTTTTTTTTTTTTGGCTCTTTTTATAGTGAAAGCAAGTTGAAAAATGTAATTCGCTGCCCTTTGGTGCATCTTAGAGGTCAAGTACACCTCTCTAAAATGGAAGCATGCAGCACAGAGTCACTACTGTACTGTGATTAGGAAGCAATGCAGAATATTCAGCAGCCAGTGGGATTCAAAGACAGTCAACTCCGCCAGCTCTGTTGAGCAACTTTGGTTTTTCCATTCTGTATCCTCATATAGCTCCTTGTAGAAAATGGTTTGTTTTTCTTCTGTGTGTGTATAGTGCTTATCAACTTAATGTCTGATTTCATTTGGAGTATCCAGATGCTAATGGCAGAAAATAGTAAAGGAGTAACAAATTAATATAATGCATGGCATTGTGTTTAGGTGTAACTCACAGAGTACTGGAGAAAATTCAAAAATAGTATTGGTGATTGGTGCTATAAAAATAATTGATGCTGTAATATCATTCAGAGCAGTTGTCCTTCCCTGAAGTAGTAGTTCAGGGAATGATGTCACTTCATGTCTTTTCTGGACTCAAGTTTTTACAGCACATAGCAAGAGATACAGAACCACTCTGCGTCTTTGAATGTGGAGTTTTGAAGTATCACTGATGTCACTGCTGGCACAAAGATACTTCATAGTAGGTGACAATTTTCTCTAGCAGTGTTCAGATTAAAGAGACTGTAAAGTAATGTATCTGAGATGTTGCCCAATAAGAAGAGGGAGGAACAAAATCTCTGCAGCATTATGATCTCTGTGGACATTACCTGTCTCAAATTCCAGTGAAGATCCACAACTATCGATAGGATAGTACAAGATAAATCGTAATTCTACAGCTGTACTCCCAAGGATGTCTTGACTAAGTAACTCCTGCTTTGAATACTGTCTTTAAAGGCCTGGAAACATATTCTACTTTAATGATATATCACTTACAGCTGGAAAATATCAGAATTTACTTTATAGTAATTGTAGCAGCAGCAGTAGTAACAATGGGTCTAAACTGTGCCCTGCTAACTCTGGGAATCCTCCATTATCCCTGACTCGAGAAAACTGCTGAGATTCTCAGATTTAGAATGTATTGCACCCATGACACAAAACAACTGAAGCCAGACAGTGTAAATAGAATGTTATGGTAAAAAAGTGAGTGCTGAATTTTCTGAGATAATCAGGTAGCAGAAAAACAGGCTGCAGCAATACAAACAAATAGCAACTTTAGTATTGAAATTGCCTGAATTTTGCCAATTTCAAGTGCAGCTGTGCTACTCAAATTCAGTTAGATTAGAAGAAAAGAATTTCCTTTAACACATAGTTCTGCAAACATCCTGTATGCAGTAATAAATACATAAATAAACAAGCCCATCCAGTAAGCACAGATGCCATTTAATGTGGAAGCATATTAAAGTTTACAGTTACTTCTTTTAGACTCTTCCCTGGGGTGCCATGTGTCATCCTCATGGAGAAGGAACTGCAAAGTCTGATTCACTGATGTATTAGACAACATCTGTGCTTGCTGGCTTGCATTAAAGATACTGAATCAAAAAAGAGTTTGATCTGCTTTACCAGCACTGACACAAGGTTATACTTCGTCTTTGGCTTGTTGGCTTTTTTTATTGTTTATGTTGGATGTCATGAGTCAAAACTGGTTAGCTCTTTTACGTCACTTGGGAATTGCCATTTTGCTAAGCAGAAATGGGTGTGGCCATTTCTATAATCTGCAGAGGAAAATCTCTGCATTTTACATATTCAGCTCTTGGAGAACTGCAGGAGAAGGATAGGGGTAACTCATAGGTGGGAACAGGTGACAGCTTCTCAGGGCCGCAGTGGCTTCAGGTGAGGTGTGGCTGGGTATACATGTATTACAACTAATTCTTAAGAGATCCCAATGATGATAGTTTGATGTCCTGATAGTGACATTTTGTTTCTTTTTTTTTTTTTTTGGGAGAGGAAGCTGGGGGGACAGAATGTGTGTGTACCTTAATATAATCAAGGCATTTGCAACTGAAAGGTTGAAAGGTAGTAGCCTTCCTCCAGAAGATGCCATGCACACTGATATTGAGACTGAATGAACGCAAAATGCAAATGTAAACTAAAGGGACTTTTTGTTGTGTTTTAGAATTGATCTCTTTCATAATTAATGGATCATGATAAACCTTTGGTATGTGGTTATAATAGGGAGCAAGAGGCTGCCATTATCATATGAGCATGGTAACTAATTCCAGAAAGAGTTGCTGTTCTTCCATCACTAGAGGGGAAAAGAACATCATCTCAAGGCTTTAGTGTTTCATTTTTCAGTTTGCTCTAGATCTTCTAGCTGGAAACTTCCCATCCTTTGTGAAGCTCATCTTCTGTGAAAAGTTTTAAGAATCAGTTATAATGAAAAAACATGTTTTGTTTTGTCTAATTTTTCTTTAGAGAAATTTGATGGCGAGCTTAGAACATTCTCATGTTCTTCTGGAATCCATTGAGTAGATTAGTGCCTTAAATTAAACATGTTACGTTAAAGAGTCACCTTAAGATTACCTGAGTCAAACTCAACACAATCAACATGAGAGAAACTGTTCAGATAAAAAATAAAATAAAATAAAAAATCCCGGTTCTGTCTCGTCATTCCAGGTTAGTGACACTCTCTCAGTGTCTGCTTTACAATACAGAAAAGCATTTATATGCTAATCTGATGAGGATCCAAAATCTGGTATTTCTCCTTTTGAAATATGTTATCAAAGTTTGAAATGTATGGATAAATGTTAAGTGATGACTTTGTGAACTGGACACAGGAGACACAAGCTGCCAGAGATACATATTTTTGGCTGGGACTATTCCACTGACACAGTAGCTATCAAAATACAATCTGGTGCCCATCTTGACAGATACGTAGCATATTTGCGACACGGGCAAATGTCAGCTCAGGGTTTCACAGCCAAAACACACTTAGCTCACAAAGAGCAGAAAGTCTTGTAGTCTAACCCTTAGTATTACAAACTGAAATATACTTTAAAATTAGGCTGAATCAGTGATGAATTAATGGGAACTATAGCAATGTGTGTTGTTGTTTGGAAGGGTATAGAGCCCTTCCGAAAGGCTGCAAGCTAAGGGAAGCAGAGAATCAGCTTCTGGAATCAGTTCTGAAAGATACAATAGTGCAGGCTTTATCTTCAACCGTGATGAAAATGAAAACTGATTACATGAAAAGAGAATTTTGCTGAAGCCAGAGTTTTGATAGCTACTGGGGTGAAATATTTACTGACAGAAGACAAGACAAAAAAACAACAACCAACCAAACAAACAAAAAAACAATCACAGAATGCACCTCACATTTACATAAGGATATGAAACAAGGGATTTAAGGGACTTTCAGGTCATTCATGTGAGTCCTCTGCTATTGCAGTCTTCCAGTCTTATGGGTTTTCTTTTCTCCTTTAGAAGATTAGGAAGAGTAAGTAAAAGCAGAAACATCCAAGTTATAAATTTTGAGATACTACCACCTGTCTCTGGAACACAATTCTGCTCTAGGTGACTTCACTGAAAGCTGAGTGCATGAAAGAAAGGTTTTAATCTTTACAAATTCTACTCTAATGTAGGCAGGCATGGCTATTGTGACAAATATTTTGAAAATAAAGTCATAGCACTGTCTTCCATTAAATAAACCTTTATTTTACAACAGCGACACCCCCTCATTTTTGGCAAACAAATGAGATTGCAAACAGCAGCAAATGAGTGTTCAGTTCTGCTTGATGATTACTCATGTGGAGGGCTCTGGTTTGTCTTGGATGACTCTTGAGCTCTGGATTCATGTGAGAGCAGGAAAACAGCAAAATCCCTAATAGAGCAAAAGCTATAGCTCCTCTGGATAGCAGCAGCAAGACACACATTGACTGTGTGTCAGGTGATACTTGACAATTTTTGAGGATAAAAAATATTTCTTTAAGTTGTTTAAATAGGATATGTCAGCTCTTTGTATTTTTTGAAACCTTTTTGGTTTTGACATCAGGTACAGAAAAATTCATTTATCTTAGCAACACAGCCTGTGACTGCAAGCCCTGTATTTTGCTTCACAGCCATGGCCTGTCTGCTTTCCTCTCTGCTTCTCAGGAAGCTCTTCTTCAAAACATCTACAGCATCTGATATCTTTTACCACACAGGATCTGCTTGCTTAAATGCAGATGACAGAGGCATAGTCAGCTTTTTGTTTTCCTATTTTTTTTTCTACAGAAAACAAAAGCATGATTTAAAGAACTTTTCCTTTGCATTGTGATATGTGCTTTTTAAAAGGAAATGCTTTGAAAATACCATATGTGTATAAAAGAAGGAAAGAGAATGAATTCTGTTTTTCTCTGATAATCCCTTGTGGTGCCAGGAGCTATGCTAGGAGGTCTGTTTGGTCATTCTGCTTTTACCTTTCATTCAGTCCCATAACTGGCAATGCATGTGGTCAGGACAAGTCTCTACTAACTTGGAAATACAGCAGCTCTTCTTCGCAGCCCACAGCAAATTCAGTGAGTCCTGCAAGACCAAGGAGCACAGAAGAATGTTTTGGAGAGCTGTATGATTGTCCCTTAGCATATAGTTTTCTTCTACATATCTCTATATAGGTAACATATCTTACATCTGTTAGAGTATTTCTGTCCTAGCATAGAGTTGCTATTCTTGAAATTAAAAAAAAACAACACACGACTTCAATCTTAAACTTTAAATATGAGTCAATCATTTTGAAGTCATCAAGGTTACTAATGGATTGTACTCAGTGTGAACAGGGGAAGTAGAGTTAGGAAATTTGCCTTATAAGAATAATGGACCAAAATCCTCACCCACATCAATATAAATCAGAACTGACTACAATTAAGTAAGGAGAATTGACTCTGTAAAAATTGCTGTGAGAGGAGAGAACAGCATCTGCTTTTTATTTACCTTTGGAAAACTAAATGTTTGAAATGGTCAATTTGGGCTATATATACTCCAACAGGATTTGGGATTGTCAGAATGAATTAAAATCAGTTTTTATTATGCATGGAGTGTTTTTAATGGTGCACTTATTTTCTTAGTGATGTGTGTTCCACCTTATAAAAAATAAAAATTCAGAACATCAAAGTGTTTACTACAAAATGTGTGTTTTTTTTTCATATATTTTTTTATACATAAATATATATTGTGCAAGCCAGATAAAGACTTGCAAACATTGGTAATGCACCTAGTATGAAAGTTGTTGCTAATATACCATGTAAATTAGTGTCTCTGTCTCTCTCTCTTGACATGGAAAGACAAATATTGCAAGATTTCTAGGGAACAAAGACACTTCACTCAAAAATTCAAACACAGCTTTATGAGATTCTCTGTTCTTGTTGATAAAAGTTTTGTTTCTTCCCCACCCAGTCATCTTCTGCTTCACCTCCAGTAGGCATCCGTTTACTACAGGAGGTTAAGGAAGGAATGTTTTTTTCAGAAACAACTTATTTCTCAAACTCTCACTAGCTCCCTAGACTCCATTTTGGGTATGCAATGGTTCCCAGAGGATTGAAGTGTGAAGTCAGTGTTCCCTGTGTTTGCCTAGATGAGGAAATTGAGCTGTTCAGATCAATTAACAGGTCTTTGTGATGAGGGTGTTAGAAAGAAGGGATAATTTGGTTTGATTTATACTGTACTTTTGAAACATTAATTTATGCTATTCCAGCAGTGTAAATAAATTGCTGTTGAGGTAAATATGTTGGAGTGAATTCTCCCTGCCCATATTTTATTTTTTTCTGTTTTTATTTATTTATTTATCAACTAGATACTGAGGGAGCTGGAGGTTTCAGCACAGTGTCTCTTTGAGAGCCTCTGGGACCCCTGGCACCCAAAACCCTGGGAGGGATGGTACTGCAGTGGCCCCACTGCCCCTCCATAGGGTGTGCCTTGGGTGCATGGTCTCATGAGCAAGATCAGCCATGTGAGGCACCTAGAAGATGCTCTTCAGAGCAGTGTTTAAGTAGATAGTAAGGAAAAAGTAGGACTGTAGTCACAGTCTCTCTACTCTCTCAGTCAGTCAGATCCCAATGAAGTCAGAAAAAGTTAAAAAGAGCCTTTTCAGGACACTACCAAATCAGTCATTGCTGCCTTTTGCAGTCCACAGCTTCTGAATTGATTTTGCTTGGAAACACTTAGCTTTTTTATGAGGACGTGTTCAGCAAAAAAGTAGGGTGCTAGCTTTGGCTGTGTTAGTCCAAGTGGTGCTTTAGATACTGGGATACTGTTAAGAAATATAAATCTCACTGGGAAGGAGGAATATGTTACCTCCCTGAAACTGTGATAAAGTTGGACCAGAATTCTTGTTAGGTCCATTTCTGGACACTGTCTGTGCTTTCAGTGACCCTGATCTACTACAGAGATGCATGTTCTTTTGCAGGTGTGGAGAACTGAGGGATTTGTTGTGGAGACAATAGTTTTCATCATGTTATTATGAACAATGTGCCTCTCAGTATCCCTGTGTCCTGTCCTAAATCTTTTAGGACTACAGGAGGTACCTAGTAGAGTATAGTCCAGGGTCGATGCAGGGTGGACTTTTTTCCCTGCTTCCCTATTAATATTAATAATATCCTGTCAGCATATGTTTCAGAATTTCTGTTTTTCTTTTAGATTTTTCCTACTCCACAGTTTTACCTTTGGAATAATTTTTAAAACTATTAACTAGCAAAATTTACATTATTAGCAGGATCAGTGCTGGAAAATAAAAAGAAACTGAACATGAAGGAATGAGTATCTGCTCCCTCAGTGGTTCTAGCACTTGAAACTTTAAGGATGTGTTATACCACCTGGAGGAGGATATAAGGTGCTTAATGATAGTTATGTATAAAAATCTTCATGGCTGAATGGTATTCACAGCAAATCCATGAACAAAGACTGTTTTGATTCATGTCTAGTTGCAAAACAAAACAAAACAAATTAAAAAAATCACTGAGGAGCAGATCTTATTTTCTGCCCATCACTTTGCCCCATTGTTCCACTATACCGAAGACATGTTCTTTGGCTGATCTGGCATGGACCAGCAGAACCCAAATGTTATTTTAATATAGTCTTTTTTTTTTGAGGGGAAGGTCCAACAATCCTAATATATAAATATATATATATGTATATATAAACTCACACACAGATCTGAAATCTTTTAACTCTTTTGGGTTGTGATTTAATTTTCTTTATACACAAGTTGTGTTCTATTTTGTTGTCAGGCCAACTCAATTTCCCCCCTTCTGCTTGCTGTGTGTTAGGTTCCTCTAGCAACCGCTTCATGCCAATTCAGGAAAAGAAAATGCTTCCTGGAAGGCTGGGTGTTGGGAGAGCTGTACAGCACTGCGGAGACAGAGAGACTGGAAACTGTACCATACAGACTCATTTAAAGTGTGTGCCAGAGAAAAAAAAAAAAAGTGATATTTGCACCAATTTGTATTTCTCATTAAGTGCTTCCTGGGCCTTCATGGTGCTGCAATAGAAACCAAAAACAACAAAAAGGAATATTTTCTATAGCTGTGTTAAGTGAAGCCAGTGGGATTGGTTTAGTGGGAAAAGAATAAACCATGTTTGTTTCCAGCAGTTTGAAATCCAGGACTGTACTGATGACAGCTAATACATGTATATTTTCATTATTTCATTTTCCTGGTTTCATACAATATTGCCTTTAAAATTAATATTGACATTTAATGTCTGTGGAAATAGCTATCAATATACAGAAGATTAAATAAAGCAATAGAAAGAGTGCGAACTGCAACTGATAGAATAGCTGGTATCCCTTTAAATAAAACTCAGAACAATATTTTCTGCTGCACACTACTTCCTCAGCACTCTGACCTTGATACCGGATACAGCAGGTGTAGGTTATTCTGTATATTATCCATTGTTCTCATGTGCACCTAGAAAAACTTGTTTCTTAAAAGAGACCCTTACACTTCCCCGCCTCCCCTCCTCTGCAGCTTAAGTTATCCAGTGTTATGCTTACAGTTATGACAAGTATACAGCCACTGATACACAGGACCTGGCTCAGGAAGGTGCAGCAAATAAAACCGAGTGACTGGACAATAAAACGTCAGATGAAATTCAATGTGAGCAAATGTGAAGTAAAGCACATGGGAAAGAAACATTACCATTATTACCTTTGACTTAAATTCTGTGTGAGTTAAAAAATAAATAAAATAAAATAAAATAAAATAAAATAAAATAAAATAAAATAAAATAAAATAAAATAAAATAAATCTTCAATCTCTTTCACAGGTCTGTAGAGAGGACTCAGAAGAGGAAAGCAAGCAAGAAGGTAATTTCTCTTGAAGAGCATTTCAGGTACCCGCCATTTCAATTGGGCTCTTTGTCTCGGAAGGGAGTGTCTAGCAAGATGAGCAGAGCTTGGGAGTCAAGGCAGAGTCTGATATGGTTTGAAGGTTCAGGTACGTAAGCAGAGGTATCTCTAGTGGTGCTCAATCTTCATGAGCATTCAATTCTTTGCAGATTGTTCTCCTAAAACCTGCAGTGTAAGTTCTTCCTTATTGCTCATAAAGTTATGATCTAGCATTGCTGGAAGATGTTGGCTGTCCTATTGCCTTTGAATATATGAATATATCAGATGAGATCCATACTGTCTGATCCAAAACTGACAGACAACAGTGGGAATATCTGCCATCAATGAAAAAGTGCGTTTTTTTTTTTTTTTCTTCCCTGTATTCATAATGAACAGGAAGTACATGCTTTTAGACTGATTTTGCAGAATAATTCTAATGTGCAGAAGAAAAACATATTGAGTAGCTGTGAAGACACAACCAGTATTTTTGTCTGCCATGTCTTTTATCTACAGGTATTGCACAGTAGTTGAACAACAGCTCACTAACAGCTAAACCTCTAAAAACAAATTACACTAGTTTTTAATAGATCAATTCAACAGTTTCCAAATCTTATTTCAATTATAGATAGAAATCCTGAAAACCAGGGAAAAAGCCACTGGCATTACAGGGACTTAAATTTATATTCCACTGAGTCTTGATGAAACCTACAACATTAACTTTTTTTCTCCTTCAGTGACCTTAGTGGTGGCTTTTAGTTTCACCATCAGATTAAAGGGTAATATCCTTAACAATGTTAGTCCTGGCCCTTAAATGAAATACAGAGGGTTGTGCATATAGGTTTCTAGCATCTTTATCTCTATATCTATACCTCACATAAGTGTGAAGTGGAGGACTGAACAAAGACAACTGTTTCCAGGAAGAAGTATTTTCAGGCTTTCAAAGAACAGAACTTTGAGACTTATGATTTCTAAAATGCCTTCAATGTTTAGTACTGAATTTTTGTCTCACTTTTTTTAATTACTACATCAAAAGTGCAGGTGCAAAATGTAAGTTCCGAATTTCTGCATTGAGTAAATGAGAATTTCATAGCTTCACACACTGAGAGTCCTCAGTCAAGAATCTGTATGATGCAGGATCAGCCTGTCTGCAGCCTCTTTCAGAGGCCCAATACAGCTTGGCCAGCTGCAAGGTGGAGTCCATGAGGTTGCAGTGGTGTGCCACTTCTGCACTTGAGCAAGCTCATGAAGTCACTCTAAAGCAAAGTGTATTTGGATGAAGCCTGCCAGGTTCTCAGGTATCTTGGGTGCAGGTAGGACAAATGCAGAACTTTGGGGAAAAAAAAAAGCACAGATTTGCTTTAAAGTTAGATTCCTCTTGAAGTCCAGGTGTTTTTTACTTCACTTGCTTAAAAATCTTTTATCTGGGGGATAGAGCTTGGATGCAGCTACTATTAAAGAAAAGTCTTTTTTTTTTTGTGTGTGTGCTAACACATAAAGGTAGATTAGGAATAAGGAAAAGATAAGATAACTCTCAGATAAGGAACTCTGTCCAAGGATTGTATTGTGTGGTGGCTCTGCTTGTGATTTGAACTGTACCCTGAAATACTTACTTGCTTCTTGCTTCAGATCACGTCCCAATCTATTATAAAGCAGCACATTCCCACTGCAAAAGCTTTGCAAGCTTTTGCTGACAGCTACAAGAATAGTTCAGAGCTGCTCTGAGCAAGGGATCCTTTTCTGAAGGAGTATGTTTCTGTGGGAAGTTTCAGCAGGAACTGAAGGCAGAATGTCCTTGTGTGGTTGCCTAGCATAAAGGGAGGGGTGTTGCTCTGCCAAACACGTACAGTAATCCATGCAAAAAAAAAAAAATATCGCACAGATATTTTTGAAAATGTATGAAAAATATATGTGCAATATGTCACCTTTCCAGGCGTGATGCCAGTGTACTGAGTTCTTCTGGGCTTTTGTCTTCTGCAGAACATCATAAATTAGAAAAGCAAAGGCAAAACAAGAAAAAAGAAAAGGAGGGAAAAGCAGTGGGGACAGCAGAACTAAAGAAATATCTGGGGAAATGTAATTGTAATGTTATAATCTGACTGTAAACTTCTCCTTTTAAAAAGATCACAGCATTTTAAATTAAGAGTCAATGGATTCATGATCATGCATTGAAAAGTTAGAAATTGCCAGTGTTATGAATGCCTGCTGAAACTTAATTCTTCCCCCACTCTATCTGATCTAGTCTCTAACTCCACACTGTGTTTGCAGTGCTCCTTGCAGTGGAGAAGTTGCACACAGAAGCAGATAGAAGGAAGATTTCTTGGCCCTCTCTAATTCTGGCATGTGTTAACTTTCAATTGGGTGACTTTGCCGCGTCCTTTAATGTAGCTATTTTTGTGTGTGTTTGTATAAATTAAAAATAGGTCTATAGAAATAACTTTAAAACCCTGGAGTATTTAATAGCAAGCAATTCCATTTTATAAAACATTTATAACAACTTATAAAATGTAATCAACAGAGAATTGTGCCCCCGCCTTTGAATTCTTTAGGTCGTTTTAAAAATAATACCTTAAGGAGGTTGGAAATGGCAGCATGAAGTGTTTCTTTTCCATTCAGTAGCTACTAAAATAAATATTTCCAACTGTATTAAAAATATGAAAAAGCTATCACTGTTGCTTGTACTTGAGCTGTGTGAAAGCACCTTCATTTGATGGGATAATTACCTTGACATACATAAATATAATTTATTTTACTGAGATTTAAAGATTAAACACCAGACTTCCAAATGAGGTCTTGATGATATATACTGTTTCACTGTGCCTACATTCAGAGGTGTTCATTACAAGTTATGAGAAATGTTAAATGTTCTGGTTTTACCTCACTGTTATTTCATGTTACTTTTTATTTTCAGTAGGTAGTAAACACTATAGTAAATGTCCAGCATAAGGAAGCTGTGAAGTAACATTAAAAAAAAAATCATTTAAAAACCTATAAATTGCAAAAGCTTGGTAAATCATGGAATGTAGTTGAAAATATGTTACAAACCAATAAAATTTGATTCAATAATTAAATTTACATAATCATTGGAGATTATTAAAAAAGTGACCAGTTTTTAATATTTTTAGGGGAATTAAAATGTATTTCGCCAATCAGTATTTGTCTAGGAAAATTGTTGATGAAGGGTTATTTTTGGAATATCAAAAGGTAATAGCAATGATCCAGTTTTAATTTCTTCATATTGAAGCATAAAAGTAGTGACCAAAATGAAAATAATCCTAAAAAATACTTTGGCCTCAAAATAATGTTTCACCTGGAAACAAGATAAGTAAATAAATAACTTCTTGCTAAAATCTCTTTATTAGGCTTGCTTGTCACAAGAGTATCATCTTTGTCAAACAGAGCAGTTGAGTAGAATGAATCCTGGCATTACACTCCCAGCTCTTCGCATAAAGCCACAGGGTAAATCTGTAGCAAAAGAACAGATTCCCCCAGCTGTGATGTCTGATTATATGCTGCACTCCAAAAATTATATTGATGCTTTGCTTAAGCAAGATAACAAAATATAGCTATAATATAAAGTCAGACATAGATACCCAATACAAATAGGCTTACGTAATAAAATATTTAATTTCTCTTTATGTGCACAACTTTTTTGCTTTCACAATATGCATATTTGTAAATAATGAATTTTAATGAATGAATCCTAATTACTGTAGATCAAAACAAGCTTCTGGAAGTTTAGAATCAGATTTTAAGCAGAGCTTGCTGACATTAATGTGGGACATATTTTAGATAATATTCCTTGTGCACCTAAACTTTACAACATTGCTGGCATTATTGTCATGCCATCTATTAATTCTATGATCTCTAGGGATGATTTGCACACGATATACAATGGAGATGTGTTAGAAAAATATGCTTGGTAGCCCTGACCTCTGTACAGTTCTGTGGAAATGTCTTATGTGGGGGGGATGAAGGAGCAGTTAGACACCCAGATTTGGCAGACTGCTACTTGCTCCTGTTACACTGTTGTATACATGTTTGATTAAACTGGTCCTGCCGAAAAACATTATACAATAGGTGGGTTTTCCTGTGCTTTTCCTCTTTCTGCTGTTTGCTTGTGGGTAACAAACACCTTTTCCATCTCACTTTCCATCAGATTATTGTTGGTCCTGCCACTAATATCAGTATGATCAGGGTGATGCCACAGCTGTCCTTGGTCCTAGTTATCAGGCCAAAAATAACAGCACAATCCAGCGGTGCCAAGATTATAGCAAGCTCTAATGACATATGTTATGTTGGGAAATTAATGCTGAGACTCTGAATATGGATGATAATAATAGTTCTTAGGATGATGCTGGTGGTGGTGGTACAGTACAAAAATGTTCTCTGTCCTTCAGAACTCCACAGTTATATAACTGGGTTGTCACTGTTGGGATGTTGGTTTGCATTTGGAAATCTCCTTATCAAATGCAAAACTGGTCTGAGTGTTTGTAAATACAATCTAGGCCAGTTCCCAATGGGCATCATCATAAAACCAAATCACACTGCAGAGCTGGTACAGATAATAGCCTTTGTTCAGGGTAGGGCTTGTGTGCATGGTGTTGGGGACTGAAAAATGCGAGTTACTTAAAAGCTATATATATATATATATATATATATATATATATGTATATTTAAAGTAAAAATCATTGCAAGACTTTTGCTGCCCTAGAAAGGCATAAATTGAGAGAATAAATTCAACAGCCTGTATTAGTTTAACAGTAAGTGGAGAATGGCTATGAATTTGCTGTATGTCCAGAAGAATACTACACAACTGGGCTGCTCTTCCAATGTAGTCCCAGGTTCATTCTGTACAATTGTTCAGCGTGGACATTCAGGGTTTCTATTCTGATTTGAGATAAATCTTCTACTCTACAGTGCTTGGAATCCATTTTCACTTATCATATATCTCAAATCTTCTGATACAGTCAGGAAGGCTTCTTTCAATTGGATCAGATTTAACAGTTCCACAGATTCATCACAAAACCAGGAAAGTTGTCATTTGGCATTCTATACAGTTTTGCCAGGTATGTTTACTGCATACCATTTTACTGCACAGAGCAGAATTGTGTTATACCAGCTAACACTCCTTTAACAGTGCATGGGGGTTTGTAGTTTGCTCATAAGCTAACTGCCATCCTGCAAGTCAACAGTTAAGAGCAAAAGGAAAAAAGGGTAAGAATTTACATCAGCAGGTATTTAAAGAATAATATGTCACAGGACTACTACATCTTGGCTACCATCTTTTTCCTGGACTCTTTTAATGGCTCTGTCTAGCCCTTTAATAGCTGAGCAACCTTTTTAAGGTTTATCATAATCATAAAAGCATGTTTGTTACCACTGTCCAGAAGCTGGAGGGTATATTTAGGGACAACACATAAAAACAGAGAAGCAAGTGATTTCATCTTAGAAATAACATAAAACATCCTTTATTGTTTTATGACAGGTCTTATGCAACGGGTCTCAGAGGATCTATTTATGCATCTCCAGAGCTGAGCCAGACATCTCCAAGCTTCCCCAGCGGAGGGCAATTGCTGGATTAGGTAAGGGAACTTTCCACCATCTCTTCTGGGAGATCTGGTCACATCAGGTAGGTTGGAGGACAGTTATTTGTAGCATCTCATGCTGGGATGCTCCAAACTGAATACATTTGGTGTGGGAGGAGGTGAAGCAGTGCACCTGGAGTACTCCCAAAGAACAACTGTAGTGGAAAGATGCTCTGACTTCACAGAATGGCAGATGAAACAGGGTGAAGCAAAACACTATAAGGACAGCAAAGTTATGCTAAATCTACTTATAGATCCAGTATAGAAAAAGTCCAGTCATTTCTGATACAAACACTCAATGACCTGATACATAACTAAGCTTTAAATTTGTATTTTTATTCACTTTTCTCCATTCCTTAGCACTTTCAAGCTTTAGAATCTATTATAAACTCATTGAGAAGAAGAGGGAATGATTTTCTTTCTGGACAAGTACTAAAAATACCAGCACAATCACTTGCAGTTTACAATTAACCACCTTTCAAGGTTTTTTTTAAAAAAAAAAAAAAAAAATCTAGTCAATTGCTTCTTGCTTCTCTTCAAGTGGCAATTAGCTGAAAAGAGCCCTCTACAATGAATCTTAGGAGTAATACTAGAAGTAGGAGAAAGATACTGGATAAAGCAGGTTGACTACATTAGAAATAATTTTCTTGGTTTCATTCATTATCTCCATGTAATTCTTGCAGGAACTGTATTAATAAAAAACAGGAATTTTCTGACCTAGCAGTGATGTATAGTAGAAAAATAAATAGCAGTGAGACCCTCTGGGATGCTTTCCTCAGCTATGGCAAATTAGTATAACTCTGCCAAAGTTGTATTAAATTAGATCACCTGAAGATCTGCTTTTAATACTTGTCTTACTGGGTGCAGCTAACTATTAGCTTTTTAAGTTATGAGGAAGCAACTTACTAGTCAAATGAAGAATATTTTTGATGTGTAAAATTTCCCCTTTGTCAGCCATGGCAAAAAAAAAAAAAAAATCCAAAGTCACAAAATAGTAATGCAAGAAATGAGTAAACTCAGAGAGATGGAAAAATGTCTCCTTAGCAGTTGTTTTCCATCCCCTTAACTGTACAAAATAAAGCATTATAGTTGTCATGTAGATGAGGCCATAAAAATCTCCCATCCAGAGGACTTGCTGCACAAGTCCTTGAAGAATACTTGGTGCAGAAAACGGTCTTTCTAGGCATAATATTTTAATTCCAGCCCAATTATTGTTGCAGGATGATGCTAAAGTGAAGCTCAGAATATTGCATCGGGATCACTGTATCCACAGATCTATTTCTAAAACTGCCATTTTTTTAATAGGAGCACATGTAAAATACAAGTTACAGACTTAATATCTGCAAGTTCATGGCTTGCTTCCAAGGCAGATTACTTCTCCTAACATTTGTATCATTCTTCTTATATAATGTAACAACAAAGCATTAATCATGCATATATCAATATTTAATGATTATGAGGTTAATGCCTGCAAAGCACTTTAGAGATAAAAAGAGCTCTGTAAATCTAGATGTAGGATATTTACTCCTTGCTTTATCTTAGTTGCATGCAAAAGGGTTGAGATACAGCTTATTTTATCTAGAAAGGCAGGTACCCAGAAATTCAAATCTAAGTGAAATATCCAGTTCAGACTCACTGAACTCTATGTCAGTCTTTTCATTACCTTCAACCATTTTGGAACAGACTTTTGCACTATGGAAACATTTTTATAGTAATGACTATAAAAGACTATACAGCACAAACCTCACAATCTAGGTTAAATTAATTTAGAACCAGGATTGGTAGCATTTGGCCAACTAATTAAAACTGATGCTGTAGATGCATCTGCTGCATTGTGTAATTCCATAAATGAAAATTTACTCTCTAATAAGAGACTAAGGGAAGAGGATGGTTCTATAAAGGAAAGAAAGAAAGCAAACAAAATTTGATCCTGCATGTTAGCATTGCTAAAAAATCCGTATAGCCCCTTTAAAGTGATGGGTGAATCACAGTCACTGTTCCCTTACTATCCCCTTTTTACTGAAGAGTTTCTTTTGGACAGGTGAGCAAGAGCTGAATGACAACTTAAAATCTGTTGCTGAATAGATAAGAGGCTTCTGTATGTGTACTCCTGAGTCTGGCCAATAGCAATAACTGTGTAAGAGGAACTCCTTAGAAGGAAAATGGTTCTCCCAGGTCTTGTTTGCTGCTTATATGTTTTGTTTCTGTGTGTTAGGGGAATTGTTCAGGCTTAAGTAAGAGATGAAGTGTAGCAAAAATTGTTTCCTTAAGGTCATTTATGTCAATTACGACATTAATGTCAGTCACCTACTGGCACACAGCACTTTTCTCAGCCATTGGAAAAATTGATGAGAAAACATCCAAATCATATGTTCTGGGGTAAGAAAAATAGGAGCTGGCTGACAAAACTCAGAAGTAGTAGGGTGGGAATAACTGTGAACGCTGCCGAATATGCAAATGGAAAACAAGCAAACTATAATTACATTTAGTAAGAGAACACCAGGGTGGCCTGGAAAGCTGAAGGGCAGGTTTTGTCTCCTGATGTTGCTGTGTGCTTGAACTGTGGCTGAGCAGCAAAGAGAGCTGCTGTCTCGTGGAGACTGGTGCAAACCACTGCCACCTGTAGAGCAGGGCTGTGCATGTTAGCAAACATAAGTGTGACAGTAAACAATACTCTGGCAAGGGAGGAAGATATTCAGTCAAGACAACTGTGAGCAAAAGCACAGATTTATTATTATTGTTGTTGTTGTTTCCTAAGGATGATTGGGAAAAAAAATCTTCATTTGATGAAACTTTGCTAAGGAACACCTAGTAGGGGAGCACGACTAGAGAAGGCAGGTAAAATATTTTTAGTTCATTAAGTCTGACATGGATTAAAAATAGGGCCTGTAATTTCTTGGCTGACATAATTTTCTTATGGTTTGCAGACACACATAATAGGTACGTTCTCTCCAAACCCTCTGTCTGTTGCCCAGCTATGATAGTGGAGAAAGGCTGTCAGGCAACTCAGTGAAGGCAGCTAGCAGTCCTGCTGAAGGCAATGGGGAAAAGTAACACCTTGAATCAATCATCAGTCTCCCTGTGTTGAATACCCATAATGTTTTAAGTGCAGGATGCTGATTAGTGTCATCTGGGACCGAGGGCTGATGTTGCTTGGCTATAATTACTTTAAGACTCTTCTCCTGCTCAGAACTCAGTACTCTGGCTGTAGGAGGCAAAACAATTACCAAGAATGCAGGAGGCTGCTATTTAAATCTATTTACATAATTTTGCTATGTTTTTCTTAAAATATTTCTGTGTAATTGAGGAACCCTTTCATTGTTTAGCCTTCGCTAGAGCTATCATGGCAATATTCCTTGAAAGTTAGCTTGCTGCATTTGCAAGGACATCACTGATGACCTATTAGCTGGTGTCTGTACCAGGGGAGCAGCCTGCAAGCCCTGGCAAGTGGGGTTTCTCAGTAGGCAGCTCTCCGTGCTACTACTGTGCAAATACCCTCATTCTCTTCTTCTGTCACCAGCATTCATGTAGCACAGACCAGCTTGTGATGGAGAACGTGCAGATTCGCAGCCTTCCCTGCATTGCTCCAGTCAAACAGCAGTGTGCTTTGTGTTCTTGCCTGATACTTCCGACTTCAAGAGTCAAAAAAAAAAATAATAATGGTACCACTTAAATATTGCAGCTTGGGGATTGTTGGTTGTGTTTTGTTGTTGTTGTTTGTTTAGTTTTGTTTTCATTTTAATTTGTCTGATTTTTTTAAAAATTATTTTTATTTTTTTTATTCCTGATACAAAGCTCGGTGCTTTTTTTCTGGAAGGCTGAAATCATGCAAGCTGTCAAGTCTTCACATGTTGTTGAGAAGTGGGACCTCAAGAAGCAATGGTGCTGTGAGAAGAACTGGCAATGCCATGGTGTCCTGTACCGAGCCCTTACCAGAAACCCTACAGCTCTGCCACACTGAAGCCCAAGGGGACCTGATCTGAAGCTGCCAATAAGCCAGCCTAGCTGCTGCTTCTGAGCAGACATGGTCCTAGACAAGTTTCGCTTTCTGTCAAGGACAACCTGCTAAAGACATCTCTGACTTTACAGATGATACCTCTGAGAGTATTTTGGTGGGGTAAAGAGAGCATATGAAGGTATATATTCCCAGAGCTGTCCCCTGCCTAGGCACTGCCTGGCTTTGCTTTACCTCGACTCTCTGATGACTGCCAAGACATCTTATTTTGCAGCTGAATCTGTCCAGGTCTTTTCCTTTTCAGAGAACTCAAAAAGATAACTAAAAGACTTCTACATTGAAATAGCCAGTCTTTATCAATATATAGCCATCTAATTACAAATAATTATCTTCTTAAGACAGACTAGAATATTTATTTTTGTAGATAGGCTGTTTGCACCATAGGCAGAGTGAGACTTACCAGAATTGTTGTGTCACCACAAGCCATGGTGGTAGGACCCTCATAAACATTGCATTCAGTGAAAGCTGCAGGGAGCAGCAGGATGAAGCAGTATCCTCTGTGACACTGTCAGAGTAACCAAAGAAAAGCTTCAGGTTTTGTTGCTTTCAAAGTAACACTTCCACAAGTCTAAATCCCCAGCTCCCATTTTCCAGCCTCAGATCTTGGTGAGCTGTGTGGATTCAGACCCCATACAGTGGAGTGTGATGCTAAAATCCCTGAGCCACCACTTCTGTGAGTGAAGCAGACACCATGCTGTCTGATGTGCAGACAGGTGGCACATGGCAACACATGCTGATGCTGGGAACAGACACCAGCAGTGGAGCAGCACTGTGCTGCAGAGAAAAAGTCTTTGCTCATCAGTACCTTCTCAGCTGTGTCAGCATGCTCTTAATGCTCCCATATTATTAAGGCAAGTGTGATTTTTTTCTCTGTCAGGTTTCCTGCTCCAGGTGAGAAATGGTGAAGGTTGTATGAAAGAAAACAGCACCCAATTGATCGACCCCTTCTGAACAGTTGGCAGTGAGATGCATGGGATGTTTGAACTACCCCTTTCCCCAACTTCCTCCCCCTGCTTTGCTTCAGCCCACGGCTCGGTGAGTTCCATATCGCTGTGCTGAGCCTCTGGTCACCCTTGCAACCCAGCCAGGAGGCCGTCTGATGTGGCAACACCAGCTGAGCTCTGCTTTGCAGCTGGCATCAAGACAAATAAGGGGCCTGTAGAGAAGGCCCTTGTGTGTACTACTGGGCTGGTGGGGCCAGAATCCTTCCCTGGGGGTAAATGGTTATAGGTGGTGGGCTGAGGTCAACTGCATGAAGTTCAACAAGGCCAAGTGCCGGGTCCTGCACCTGGGGCGCAATAACCCCAAACAGAGCTACAGGCTGGGAGATGAGTGGTTGGAGAGAAGAACCTGGGAGTGATGGTTGATAGTTGGCTGAATATGAGCCAGCAGTGTGCTCAGGTGGCCAAGAAGGCCAACAGCATCCTGGCTTGCATAAGAAGCAGTGTGACCAGCAGGGCTAGGGAAGTGATCGTCCCCCTGTACTTGGCTCTGGTGAGGCCGCACCTCGAGTACTGTGTTCAGTTTTGGGCCCCTCGCTACAAGAAGGACATCGAGGTGCTTGAGCGGGTCCAGAGAAGGGCAACCAAGCTGATGAGGGGCCTGGAGAACAAGTCCTACGAGGAGCAGCTGAGGGAGCTGGGCTTGTTCAGCCTGGAGAAAAGGAGGCTCAGGGGCGACCTTATTGCTCTCTACAGGTACCTTAAAGGAGGCTGTAGTGAAGTGGGGGTTGGTCTGTTCTCCCATGTGCCTGGTGACAGGATGAGGGGGAATGGGCTTAAGTTGAGCCAGGGGAGTTTTAGGTTAGATGTTAGGAAGAACTTCTTTACCGAAAGGGTTGTTAGGCATTGGAACAGGCTGCCCAGGGAAGTGGTGGAGTCACCATTCCTGGAGGTCTTTAAAAGATGTTTAGATGTAGAGCTTAGGGATATGGTTTAGTGGGGACTGTTAGTGTTAGGTCAGAGGTTGGACTCGATGATCTTGAGGTCTCTTCCAACCTAGAAATTCTGTGATTCCTGGGTAGCTGCCCGTGTGGGAGTTATGCCAGACTGTGTCCCTCTGAGCAAGTTTCTCCCCCACACAACCTGAATTTTCCTTGTGGAATAAAATCATTTCCTCCTCAGGCTGATCCTGAAAAACTTCTTTGAAAAGCTGAGGCCTGGTGGGGACAGTCTGTGACTGAGTTACATTGGGGAAGAGAAGTAAAGAATACAGCATCGCCAGCAAGGCATATGGTGCAATGAAATTAGCAATAATAATAATAAAATAACTCTCACTTGGATTTCTGCTTATCAAACTTATCAATTATTTGTTTCATATTCCATACAGTGAGCTGTATTAGCATGATAAAAACAGATTTCTGTCTTCTCTGATGCCTATCACAATAAAACAGCAATGCAGTGACCATGTTTTGAGACTTCAGACTTGATGAGTTTGGTTCATTCAGAGATACTTATCTTAAAAAAAGACTTTATTATAGTTTTTGTAGTAGACAGTGGCTCTGAACTGGGACTTGGAAAAATGTTCATTTTTTAATGGATTTTTTTTTTTTTGGTTATAAGTTGGCCATAGCCATAAAGTCAAATAAAGAGAGCTTGAGTGAGAGAGAAGAGGAAAAAAAATCCACCTGTTGTTTGCCAAAGTGCAGTTATGGGACAAAGGAAGACACATTTGGGATTCATTTCAGGCTCAGGGTTAGAAGCACTCTTTTCTAATCAGAAGCTTACAGGTGAGAGACATGCTTTGTGTCTTTTATGCCTTCCACCAGAACAGAATCAGGTGCATGCATAATGCACGAGGCAAGTACTAGTACTGATGCAGAATAATCCATAAAATATGAAGCTGATGTTATGAATAATTAAAGCACAAACACACTCAGAAACACCTGCATGCAGCTAATAGGATGGGTTGGACTTGGCCTATGGGAGTGAGATAAAGGTAGATTTGAACCTGTCCTCCTCCCATTTGGGTGCACTCTGGGCAGAGTGCTGAGCACATCCCAGGGCACCACTGCTCCCTCCCACCCACCCAGGACTGTTCTGGATTTGCAGACCCCTGTCTGGGGAGTGAGTAAATGCAGTGAATTTCCTCTGCCACAGCTGCAGAGAGGACATGGTATTTGTTTACTTCAGAGAGAATTTTGCCGCATGTTTCCTTGTTATAATATTGAAAAGGCTGAACTTTCAGTGTTCCAGTAAGTAAATGGCAGTTTTGTTTAGAGATAGCAAAGAAAGATGAAATATTTAACTTTTATCAATAATGCACCCTCTATGTAACAGTGCCCACATTGACACATAATCTGTGACAAACTTTCACAGATCCCCTGATGCACTTGAGTGAAGCTCAATTTTTTATTTTTATTTTTTAAACTTGTATGAGATTAATAACTTCAGAAGTTCCCTGCAGAGAAGAGAGAGAGAAGGGTGAGAACTGAGCTAACAGTATCAGCAGATGAGAAGGTCATATAAATTATTACTGCTTGCATGGCTTGTATGCTAACATGGTGTTACTATTCTTAATACTTTTATGAGCTCTGTGGAGATCCTGGGTCTGTTATGCTAGACATTGATCACAGACTGGTAGAAAACATCCTTGTCCTAAAGAGTTCATTTTAAATAGAGATTAAAAATGGTGGGGTCTTTTCCGAACTGTAATGAACTTTTTTTGAACTTCAGTAAACCAGGAGTTGTTAGGGAAAATGTAAAGATTCATAGCAGGGACTGATTGTACTTTTACCTGAACTGAGCAGAAAAAGGTGCTATCATTAAGGAGCATCCAAAATGTTTTGTTAATTCACATCTGTTAGACTGAGTTGAATGTATTGGAAAATACTCTCTGGGCTCTGGTTTATTATTTGTGATATATCAAACTACAATATACTGCTTTTTATACTGCTGCTCTTGTGAAGGAGTTCTGGCTGTGTGCACAACAATCTTAGATCTTTGTTATTTAAATACTTTCTTTGGTGTGTTGGATCCTATGAAAAGTATGTCTGTACTCCGATTTCATGGAGAGAGACTGCATGTTACTGAAAAACATGCAGCTTTAGAACTTACAAAATTACAGTGCGCTTGCTTGATCACAGAGTGTGGTCTGAATGCTCGAGGGATTAGGTGGATATGGTACAGCTGACACAAGAGATGCTGGGTTTTGAGTCTGAATCAGTTGAAGAGAAAAAGCTCCAAGAGTCCAAGAAAAACAGTTCTTACAGTGACAGTTTGGTTGGCATATCTTTTTACATGAGGGGAAGTTTTCCAATGGTTTCAAAACTGTGAATCAGTTTTGCCATAAACTGTCTAATACTGTTGTATCCACTTACTTTTTCTATTCTCAACTGATAGAGCTGAAGTATTTCTCTATTTAAATTAGGCTGTAGGCATTAGACAAAATGAAGTTATTTTTTTCAGTGAATTCTAAAACTAGGACAACAGTTCCTTTGGAAAATGCTGCCTTTACCAAAATACTGCTTGAATGAGCCTGACAAAGCACAAAATGATTATGTGTGAATCTCCAGATTATTTTAGCAGACTATTTTGCAGAACTAAAAGTTCTTAAAGATTTCCTGTGGCTTGTTGTATGGTGTCAGGGATCAACAAAAGAACATTTGTGTTTCTCTCTTGTGGTAAGACTAAACGATGAAATGCTTTAACATGACCTGTTGCTAGGAAATAGCCAATGACTTCTCCACTGCTCCAGAAGCTGTTAGGTACTAGGACTCAATGCAAGCATTCTCCACAAACCTCAGTCTTTAATAAGGTAGACCTTCAGATCTGTAGCAAGCCTTCAGACACTATTAGATATGCTGTTCAAAGAAAAAACAAAACCCAATGTTGTGGTTTATCCCAGCCAGCAGCTAAGCACCACACAGCCGTTCGCTTACCCTCCCCCCTTCCCTCTCTGCGATGGGGGAGAGAAACAGGACAGTGAAGCCTGTGAGTTGAGATAAGACAGTTTATTAAGACAGGAAAATAATAATAATAATATTGATAATAGTAGTACTACTAATAATGTGTACGAAACAAGTGATGCACAATGCAATTGCTCATCACCCACTGACCAATGCCCAGCCTATCCCCAAGCAGCCGGTCCCCCCACCCCAGCTAGCCACCCCACTATATTGTTTAGCATGATGCCAGATGGGATGGAATACCCCTTTGGTCACTTTGGGTCAGCTGTCCTGGGTCTGTCGCCTCCCAGCTCCTGCTGCACCCCCAGCCTGCCCGCTGGCAGGACAGAGTGAGAAGCTGAAAAGTCCTTGGTTTGGTGTAAGCGCTGCTGTGCAACAACTAAAATGCCAGCATGTTATCAACACTCTTCTCATCCTAATCCAAAACATAGCACCCTACCAGCTACTAGGGGGAAAATTAACTCTATCCTAACTGAATCCAGGACATATACATGTATCCTCCCAATTAAAAAATATATATATATCCAAACAACCCTGTATGTTATTGTGGAGGAGGATGAGCTATCTTGAAACTCCCAGCTTGAGTTTTCAGTCATCATTCTCAATGGTAAATGTTCTTCATAACCTTGACACTTCTCCCTATGTTAGAAGCTAAGGAGCTGCAGTGGCAATGAGACAGACAATGCATCCAGCATCTTTCAGAGGTTCAGAGGTAGTGGTGTCTTTCTTTCCCATTGGCAGGTTAAGGTGTGGCTTGGTTTTCACGACCTTCCCTATCTTTCAAAATATTTTGTTAGGGAACAAATTTCCTGGTAGTTCTGGCTTCCTGAGAGTGAGGACAGATTTTAGAATGTAGGGTAGCCTTCCTTTCCTGTAATATCTTTAGGTTTTGGACTGCTTGAGAAGTCTTCCTTTGTCACAGACCGCCTTAGAACTTCACAGGCATCCTGTTGGCTATACTGAGAGATAAGATGTTCTTCACATAAATTACACTTATATATATATATTTTTTTCAAAGTATTTCTTATAATAGATAGTAAATGAATATAAACAAAATTGCAAAATGTAATCACCATCATACAGTCACAGGAAATGACTATATGCAAGCAACATATACTGGTAAGAATAAGGTTGTTAAAAATGATTTTTCTAAAACTACTTTAAGTTTTTTTAAATGATGGTTTTACAACCATTTCAAGTACTTTTTATCTCCAAACCTGTTTTAAAAAGGACCAATGTGTACTGATGAATTCTGCTGTAAACACTTTAATATTAAAAAGTAATTGCTGTACATACAAAGCACCTGCTGAAGGGACAGATAAAACGAGCATATTTATGAATTATTACGTCCCCTTTCAATAAAGATTTGAAAAAATGATGTGTTGCAGTCCTGTGACCTCTGAGAATGTATCTACATGCAAGGAAAGGCCATACTTATTTTTGCTGTCACAACCACACTTCTAGGAACTCATCCACACCACCACAGAATCACAGAATCACAGAATTTCTAGGTTGGAAGAGACCTCAAGGTCATCGAGTCCAACCTCTGACCTAACGCTAGCAGTCCCCACTAAACCATATCCCTAAGCTCTACATCTAAACGTCTTTTGAAGACTTCCAGGGATGGTGACTCCACCACTTCCCTGTGCAGCCTGTTCCAATGCCTCACAACCCTTTCAGTAAAGAAGTTCTTCCTAACATCTAACCTAAAACTCCCCTGGCTCAACTTAAGCCCATTCCCCCTCGTCCTGTCACCAGGCACGTGGGAGAACAGACCAACCCCCACGTCGCTACAGCCTCCCTTGAGGTACCTATAGAGAGCGATAAGGTCACCCCTGAGCCTCCTCTTCTCCAGGCTGAACAAGCCCAGCTCCCTCAGCCGCTCCTCGTAGGACTTGTTCTCCAGGCCCCTCACCAGCTTCATCGCCCTTCTCTGGACTCGCTCAAGCACCTCGATGTCCTTCTTGAAGCGAGGGGCCCAAAACTGAACACAGTACTCGAGGTGCGGCCTCACCAGAGCCAAGTACAGGGGGACGATCACCTCCCTAGCCCTGCTAGTCACACTGCTTCTTATGCAAGCCAGGATGCTGTTGGCCTTCTTGGCCACCTGAGCACACTGCTGGCTCATATTCAGCCAACTATCCACCATCACTCCCAGGTCCTTCTCTGCCTGGCAGCTTTCCAACCATTCCTCTCCCAGCCTGTAGCTCTGTTTGGGGTTATTGCGCCCCAGGTGCAGGACCCGGCACTTGGCCTTGTTGAACTTCATGCAGTTGACCTCAGCCCATCGGTGCAGCCTATCCAGATCCTCCTGCAGAGCTTTCCTACCCTCAAGCAAATCGACACACGCACCTAACTTGGTGTCATCTGCAAACTTACTGAGGGTGCACTCGATGCCCTCGTCCAGGTCATCGATGAAGATATTAAAGAGGACCGGCCCCAGCACCGAGCCCTGGGGGACGCCACTAGTGACTGGCCTCCCACTGGACTTGGCTCCATTCACCACGACTCTTTGGGCCCGGCTATCCAGCCAGTTTCTAACCCAACGAAGCGTGCGCCAGTCCAAGCCAGACTGATCATACAATAGATGGATACTCTAATGGTCTCATTCACACGATTTCACAATTTTATGGAGTGCCTTCAGAGCCACTGGATGTAACTCTTATTTATTAACATTTGAGATCTAATAGTTGGGTCTCTTGGTGAGTCATTTTGCCTGAAGGACGCACAAATCTGCTGCAGTAAGAATCTTGCATAATGCATATACCTTCTTGTATAATGTTCTGGTATTAATACAGTGCACATCGTAGTTCCAAAAGAGACCTTGCCAAATCATTAAAAGGAACTTGCAGAACGCTGAATTTCAATTGCTCTTGGGATACTGAGAATAGCATTGATTGACTAACTTTATGCAAGTTTATTAAGAGTTTTTAATCTATTATCTAATTAAGGGACATTATTTTACTTTTTGTACAGTATCTCTGTAATTTCATTAGTGATGTTTTAAGTGTCATTTTTCTAATGATTTTTGTGCACCAAAAGGAAAAACTTTTAAGTTTGGAGTAAGCCACAGGACAAGTGATAGTGAGATACAGAAGTCCTGAAAGGTGGAGGCTGACTGTTGGTGGCAAAGGTGAGGTTACACTGCGTAAGCAGTAGTAGGATTGGGTAGCTTTGTGCAGTATGGGAGATTGCTGTCTGTTGTAAGCCTCTTAAAAAACCCTGTGCAGAGAAGGTGACTTAGTGAGATACAGAGTAGCCTGAAGAGGACGTTAAGGTAGAACAGGCATGGAGTCATGTCAAGGTGGTAGGATGGTTTCCTGAGGGTAAGATGGCAATGGAGAGAGATGCGATAGTACTCTAAAAGAACAGTGTTCAAATAAAATTACTTTGTCCTGCAGAAGCTCCACATTAGAGGTTGTGAGCCTGTGAAAAGTGAATTTTAACACTAGTGCCAGTGGTTCAGGATTTAGCACCTTGCCACTTGTGTGTGTCTGTGGGACTGGGGCTTAGGATAGAGCAGATTAGACAGAACTGTGTGAGGATTTCCTTTTCCCTTCTGTGCTCCAAATCAAAGAGGGTCAGTTAGCTTTGAATTTCATTCATGAGTAGACTCTGCAGACTAAGCAAACATGGACTTTCATCTAAGAAGAGAAAGAGCTGATCATGTAGCTTAATAGAATAAGTCTTTTAGCCTTGGAATCTTTCTATTGAAAAGTGTAATATTACTGGACATTTTGGGAATACAAATTCCTACAGTGGTGTGTCTGGCATGGTTGGATACTGTGTTGCTTTACGTCTGTCTTCATTTTTTAATGAAAGGGGTAAAATAATATAAATTTCTAGCCATGTTCCAGGTAGGATACATTCCTGAGACAGCTACAGTGAAGAACAGAAATTTTAGGGAGACTGAATTTCAAAAAACGGTAGAAAGCTACAGAACCACTTCTGGTTGGACAGACTGGAGAAATTGATGTATTTTGCATTGCTTATGGCAAGGGTGAAGGGTGAGGCTAAATCCCAGGTGGAAAAATGGTGGAGAGCCATTAAAAAACGAATATTCCTATACAACCATGTAGCTGGCACAAGATCAGTAACAAATAATGAAAACATTGACATATCCACTTTAATTATTAATTGTTATAATAGGACTAGCTAAGGGTAGAGTAAAATAATCTTTAGTATGAAGAATCTTGTCTGCAAATAAACAAGTAACATTATCTGCTGCATTTCAATTAATGAAATGATCAACATTAATGATCAACATTAATGATCAACACATACAAACTCAAAACCCTAGAAATGTTTCATTTGTTTAGTTTTGTACATGTACAGCAAAGTCCTGGAAAATATCCTCATCAGACATTTTGGTGATCATGACATTGATTTACGATACATGAAATAAGTGAATGAAAAAGAATTTAGTACTTAGAAGCCAATTATTTAAAAATTATTTGATTTCACTTAAATTTGTCAATAAATGCAGCTACTTGTAAACCTGCTCAAAATAGTAATTTCTCAGATCAATATCAAGAATGCCATTGTATGCAAGCTGGGTCAATTAAATATCCGTAAGGAAGAGAGCCAGCTGTGAGAGCTGCTAGTATTGCAGAAGGCTTGTCTTATAGGAAGGTTTACTGAAATTTATCTGGGCATTGGCTGCCATTCTCAGCTTGCCTCCAATGTGTGGCATTCAATTCCAAAACCTTTCTACTTTGTCTTCACTAAGATCTGTCCCCGAAGACTAGGCATGCTAAGATTGAAAGATCAGCCCTGGATAGAAATAAAACAATGCAGAGAACCCTGCAACAGCAAACTGAGTCTTGCAGTTCCTTCAACAAGAAGCTTATTCATTTGTGTTTGCAGAGGAACTTTAAAATTGTATTTGTATGCAGCAGATTTCATTATTAGCTTTTTCTCTGATCTTTTAAGTCATCATGTTTTTTTTGATCACAGTCTTTGGAGTGATGTTACTAGGCAGAAAATTTGGTCCCTTGTTTAATTAATAAAAGTTGATTAAAGCTTGCACTGTAAAGATAGCGGTAGTGATGTAAGAAGATGTTATTTACGTCATATCAGCATCATGGGCAAATAGGCAAGATGTAAAAATTACAAGGATGGTTTCCATGATCTGGAAATTTTCTGGTAAAAGACTAATAATTAGCAGTGTACTGCATGAGCAGGATACATCTGTGTGCATTTCTATTAATTATTCTAAAAGACTGTTTAAATAAAATTTTTCAAATAACTGTCTATTTTTATTCCCCACAAGTCTCAACAAACACCCAGGAGAGTGAATGTGTTTTTCAAAACAAAGGCACCACAACTGCTTAGCACGGATTTAATTTTTGTAGAAAGAGATGAGCTTAGCAGCACTGATTTTATATACTGCACTGATAGCATTTAGGAAGTTTTAATTTTAGACTGGAAAATTCTCCTTGCCTCCTGACTCTAGGATACAGAACTACAGGGTGCAGGGTCTGCTCCAACTGCTCTGCACACTGTAATGATTTAGACTGCAAGAAGATGATTCTGCTACTTGAGCATCTATCGTGCTTTTCCCTGAACGAACAAACAATAAAATTAAACAAATAAACAAACAGCTAGTGTCTGCAGCAGTCATGGCATGAAATCAATTTTGTAAATGTCAAGATAGTGGACTGGAATTTTCCAAGGAGTCTTACAGCATTAGTAGCTCAAGTGCCATGGAAAACCTACCCTATATATTCTGAATCTTAGGTAGTGAGAAAGATGTAATTTACCCCTTTGAAACACCCTAGGCAAATAGGCAAGATGGATACAAAAATATTTTGCTAGAGAGAACAGCTTTCATCCTTGAAAGCAATTAAGTGGAAAGGATGTTCCTTCACACAATCTGTCTTTCACCATTTTATCAGACAGGAATTTCTTAGCTGGGATACCAGCTACTTTCCCTTCTACATGCAGACTGCTGCTGAAAGAAAAAGTTTTCTGATTTTGATTTCAGTGAAATACATACAGTGAGCTTGGTTGTATGTCTCTGAAAACTATGTTTGACTCAGGTTCCTCTTTATTAACAGATCAGATGCCTGGATGTTTCCTAAAGAAACATTTTATGCAATTTGTTTAGTGGCTTCATGAAGAAATTCTCTTTATACAGATTCATCTCATTTATACAGGTTCATTTTTCTCCCCGTAGCAACTGAGGATGTTTGGATTCTGGGCTCTTATTCCACAGTTATGTGTTGTGCTGCAAAGAAAAATATATTTCAAGGATGTTTCATATTCTACCTCCCATTCACAAAGTCATAAATTATGTTTTGCTGTGTATTATTTAAATTATATTAAGACTGACAATCCTGATATCTTAGTTGTAATGAACAAGTGGATGAGCAGAAAATGTCTGTGATGTCATTGCAAAGATGATGATGTGTATTTCATGTGTACGTGTGCACACAGGTATTTGGAGGCAAGAACATAATTTTGCATGTAAGCCTATAATTGATTTATCTAATGCTCTTTAAAAAAAATAAATAAAAAACAAATGCCCCTGAAACAGCTAACATGAAAAAGGAGATTGTTCTTGAAGTATGTATTACTCTGATTTCCTCCTCATCCCTGAATCTGATCTGACGCTTTTTATTTCAATTTCTTCTCTAGGGTGGCATGCTGAGTAATGACGATGTAAATTTGCAGTTTGTGTGTAGTGAATGTTTTATAAAAGGTGTTAAATGTAATTAGCTAAGGCAGAATACAGTGGGAACTGTAGTGTAAAAATGATATAACTGTCAAATTCATTAAATTCAGTATTATATAAATTAAAGCATAGTTGTACGTAAAATAGGAGTTCAGGCATTTAGTTGCTTAGTTTTGTTTAGTATATCCAGCTGATGTCAAGTAATTATTTCAGCATACAGAGAGTCATTTGTATCTGTTGTAAACACAGTGAGGTTAGTAGAACTTTAGTTCTGCTCATGGGAATTATGCCTAAGTTGTTGAAAGAAATAAAAATACCTCCTTTCCTTCATAACCCCCCTTTTATTTTCTGGACCTTCACGTTGTGTAAATTAATGCAACTCCACGGATGCCAAACATGTCCTAAGGAAAGAGAGTTGGATCTGAGGAATAAAGCGTTTATGGTACCAGCTTTATCTCCCTGCTATTACAGGTGTGCTTGGCATCTCTCACTGTCAACAAATTTCTCAAGCTCCATCCTAAGCTGTTTCTTTTCTTCACTAGCACCCTTTCTAAAGCCATACCATCCTGCCGGCCAGAAACCTGTTTCAAACATCCAATTTCAATTACCATAGTCCTTTGTTCCTATGCCAGTGTTTTCTTTTGGCCATTACTACACTTCTCAGCCTTCACTTTGCCAGCTTTGTTCTTCATGTAAGTTAGGATCTCCTTTCTTCTGGTTACCACTGATGCTCTCCTCTGCCCCTGCAACAACTGGATCTCATCTTACTCAGAAATATCAACATTGGTATGATGCTATATTATCTACTGAGCCTGAATATTGTGATTCTATCCTGTGGCTTTTTGAATGACTATGTTTGTTAGTACTATAGGCATACCTGTGAGTGAGATAATCCTGCATGGACATAAGCACAATAAAATACGCATTAGCAAAGGCAATCATGAAACTTTGGATAGTAAACTCAGATTTTTACTTCGGTAAAAATTCTATTAACAAAGCTAGAGATAACCACTTTTTAGAATCTATTGTGTATTTGATTATAATGAAAAAAAGTCTTTAGTGGTCTTAATGGCTAAGAAAATTTGTAGTATTTTTAATTTTTAACAATTTTTAATATTTTTAGTATTCTAAGGAAGGCTGAGAGGCTTATACTGTGAAAATACAAGAGAGATGAATGGGAGGGAATTGACAGCAATGACAAGATGATTGGTTATTGATAATGTTGTATTGGAAGTTCAAAGATTTTAAATTATGTCTGACTGAAAGGAATGGCTGCCACCTGGAAAGCCTTGTCTCTGATATTTCCTGGAACTGGAGTGCATGTCAGTGGTGTTTTCTATACAAAATATCTTATTTGAAGAAGGGGACAGATTATCTGTTTGCAAAGCACATGAAAGGCAATAGGAACTTGAGGAAAAGTTGCCAGAGATTACTCTGAGAACAAGGGGTCTTAGAAAACATTTAGCTTCCTGTTATAACAAGAATGCAACTTTTGTCACATTCCTTGACTTAAAGTTTTTGATACTGTCTCCTGTCTCTTCTTGTAAGCAAGGTAGGAAAATGTGGTTTGATAAAATTACAGTTATATTGGATCAGAACTTAATGGGAAATGGGAGTGCAATTTTCAATGATTCACTGTCAAAATAGAAAAACTGTGATGTGCAAACTCCCCAGCAGTCTGCCCAGGCCTGGCACTACTCAGTGTTCTCATTAGCAGGTTAGAATAAAAAAGAGAAAGTCTGTTCTTTAAATGTTCAGGTGATACTTAGTACAATGTCTTGCCTGAAGAAGGTTTAGCATTCAGAAAAAGCTTGATGAGTGGAACAAATACTTTGTAGTTCTGTGAGAACAAATAAAAGGAGCTAGACAAGGGTAAGAACAATTATCCACATAAGGTTGGGGAGCAGCAGGTTAGGCAGGTAAATAGTAAACATTGCCCTTGCCTGTGCATAGCCTCACATAGCTGAAAATCAGCCATGCTTTTTACCTTACCTCCATTTTCATTTCTGAACTTCATTTTCTTTTGAAGACCTGACCATTATTTTTATTTCACTACTTCTTACCAGAGATTCACTGCTTGGATTGTGGATTTTATTGTTCATTTTTATTTGTACTAAAAACTATAACCTAAATCTTTACCTAAGGCTGAAATTGATGTTCTGCAGATTTTCTTGTTGGGAACTAGCTAGTTTTCCAAGACTTCAGTTTGACTTTCTAATGCTAGGGTGTCAAAAGTATGCTTAAGCTACACAGTTATTTTCAAACTTGTACCAAAGTCCTTCACATGTTCCACCAAAGAGTGGGCACCACAGTATTCCTCATCAGAACAAAGTTATTGCCCTTGCTACAGTACACCTGCAGGGATTTTTTTTGTTTGTTTCACTGCACAATGCTTGCTCCCTGAATACCTTTTTCATCCAAGTGATCCATCTCCAGAGAGAAGTACCTGTGGAGACTGCATGAATGTGCATCCTGTGGCTCTTGCAGGGCCAGCTACTATTTGACAGAGAGTATATTTTAAATATATTCAGGTTCACTGTGACTTTAGTTATGGAACTGTTTGCTGTGCCTCAGAAGCACAGCCTCCTTTGCAATCCCTGTATGCTCAATATCCATGCATATCCCTAGCTAGTAGGAACGTAACCATAAAAGATTAAATGCTTCAATAGACAGTGGTATTCCCTCGGGAGTACATTTGCTGACAGCAGCCCAAGGAATTGCGGCCAGTGCCTCACCACAATGGTTGTAGCATTTGCCAAACATGTATCTATTTGTATTGTCTGTGGTGTGGTTTGGATTGGGCTTTTTTGGTTAGAACCACAAATGGGCTGGTGATAGTGGTGCTGATTGCTATCATTTCACATTTTTAGCTTTTATAGATAAGGTTAGATAGATAGGTTATAGGAGAAATTAAGTTTTCGGAGTAACTTCTGTTTATTGGATCTAATTTAACAGGCTCTGTCTGGTATTTGTTGCCTGCCATTGAAGCAGTTATGTGCGCAGGGATCATGAGGCTCCTCCAATATTTGCAGAAGCTGAGTTCTTTGCAGGAGGTAGCTAAGGGCCCGGCTGGAGATCATGGTAGGATGATTATGGACAGCAAAGTTTAATCTGTCTGTTTTCACAAATCATGCACCAGCTACAGAACCTGACAAGTGACCTTTTCTTGCTTGTATGACAGAATTTAAAAAAAAAAAAAAAAAGGCAGAAAAAAAAAAAAAAAAGCATTAATGCTGTCTAGCATAAGGAATAAGTAGTAGAAAAGGTGGTCCTCTTCCTATCTCTGCTGCTGGCTTGCTGTACAGCCCTGAGCAAGCAACATTTTCTCTCTAAGCTTTGTGCATTCCTATGCTTTTTAACATTCCTATGTCAGGATTCTGAGGGCAGGGACTGTTGGTGCTTCTATAACACAGACCCCGTGAAGCCTGCATTTGAGCGTTGTGCTGAAATAGCACACATGAGAATAATGCACTTTCCTCTATTTGTTTTCAAATTGAAATGTAAGTCGGTAAAGCTATAGCAGTTGTTAAACTGGAAAATAAATACAGAAGTAAACATTTCTATTTCTGAGAAATTAACCTGGCAAAAAATATTGTTCCATTTGGAGTTCAGAGTTTACAATGCATCTTGCCATATAAGAGTAAAGTTATGGTTGAAAAAAAAATGTAGACTTTTAAATATAGTTAAATATTTCAATAAAACTTGAAATTAGGGCTGTATAAATTTAAATGTAACTTCTTTATCTTCTCTTTCATGGTCTGGTGAACTTCATAGCCTGACATTTCTTTCAAAATAGCGGAGCTATGGCAGGCAAAAGTACAGCACCTCAGTGAATAAAAATTACCACTGTTTCCCAATGAGTTTTTGTTGTCAAGAGGCTCTGAAAGATAAGCATTAGGTAAAGACAGAGGGAGGCAATGACTACAGATGTGAAAAAAAAAAAAAAAAAAAAAAAAAAAAGAGACCTAGATTCATTACCAGAGATTATTTTGGTCACTATAAGTAGCAGAAACAGAATGTCTTCAACTAATGAAAGAATTTTCTGCTTAATGGTTCATTATTTTATCATTGTTTGCTTTGATTGATTTTGCTACAAGGTTTATGGGCATTACTAATCCAACAAGTGAGGTGTGTTATCGAAACAGCTCACACATATTTCTGTAGCAGCAGCTGTCCACTTGTACCATATAATTCAAAACTAAGCACTATCTCCTGACACTTTGAACAATTTCTCTTTTTGACTAGTAAGATGTTATATACCCCAGCCAAATTCATGCACATCCAACCAAATGCGAATGTGCCACAGTCAGTAGAAAAAAAAATCCTTTTACTACTGATTGATTTTGGATTGAGGACAGAATTCACTTAGAATGATTATTATTTAAAAGACTTAGGAGAAGAAGATGATCAGGATTCTGGCTTTGATCAGCAAATGTTCACTTGACTTGTGCTTTTTTCAGTTTCCTGAAATTTAAGCTATTACTGGAATCCCAGGGTCTCCCCAGGGGCTGTAATTCATCCTGAAGCCTTTGGTTTGAGTCCTCAGGAGCTCAGCCCTGGGGCTCATTGGGGTTCTGTGCTCAGCTGCTGAGGGAACCTGAGGCTAATGTTATAATTCAGATCCATCCTAAGTACAGTAAGATTTCCATTAAAAAACAAACAACAACAAGAGAAAAACATCTGGACAGGAACTGATTGGGATGTCTTGATGTGGGCAAGCGGATTTTATTGGTATAATGTCCAGCAGAAACTGCAAAAGTATTCATTGCATGCATTAGAAATAAGCTATGGTAAATGGCAGCTGCAAGCCTGTAAAGGAAATTGAAATACCCGCTTTTCTGGCCAGATATCAAATTACTTGTCTTGGATCACATATAAGAGACAGAGGATGTTTTTGAATTTGGACTTAGTATCTAGTGAACAGAGAAGAGGTACAAGGGAGACATTTTAAAAACATTTTAAATTTGTCAGGTGGGTTCTGCCCAATTGTACTCCATTGCAACCAAAGCTCTGGGCTACTGATTTTATACATTCGAAGGGCCTGAGGGAGGGAATCTAATAAGGTTTTGTATGAACTATTTGATGCTTACAAGGTACAAACTCAGAAAAAGTTCCCCAAAGAAGAATACAATTTCCATGCTGTTATTTGCTTTAAGTAGGTTAAAGATAAAAGAGATTTCCTACTTCAAAAGGAAGATGCTGGAAAAGCCAGCTATGTTCCTTCAAACTGCCTGTATTTATTGCAACAGCAAAAGGGATCAGAAAGGTGCCAAAACCCCAGCAAAACCAGTGTTCAGTAGAGGCAGCCAGACTGGCAGTTTGAGAATGCCAAGCCTTATGCTGGGCACTGCGTGTGGATGGGCCATAAAAGCCACTTGTCCTTGCAGTGATGTCCAGTGGTGGATGGATAATGCCATGAGTTAGTCCTGAGCAATCCTAAAGTTTCATGCTGGAGGACCAAAATAGTTGGGAACGGGAGATTCAGCTTTGTGGATTCATATGAATGCTTTCTACATAACATAAAGAAACAACTACTTTTTTAGTTGACAAAAAATAAATTAAAAAAAAAATCTGCTTTTCTACACAATCTTAATGTACGTGGCTAAAGTGGATATAGAATTATTCACCAGAAACATATATTTTTCTCCAAGGAATACAAAAAGTTGACCTTGCAGGCAGGTCTGAGTGTGGTGAACCCCATTTCATAGCTTGAGTGGGCTGTCAGACAGCATAGTGATCAGGTACAGATCCCCTGCAGCCAGTAGTACAGATGCACCTGGCTCTGCTTCCAGGAGCAGTGGCTTAAAGCAGGAGACAGAGATCATGGTATTAATACAGTTGAGATTTCAAAATGAATGGGTAGTATATCACAGAGTTGACTTTGCTGTGTTAACTATTTTATTTTATTTTATTTTATTTTATTTTATTTTATTTTATTTTATTTTATTTTATTGAGCTATGTTATTATTTGAGCAGGTATTATTTGAGCAAAGAAACTCAGTATTACAGTGAATGTCTTGTGTCAGTAGTGCTAAGCTCTGAAAAGGACTCTCTTCTTACACCCTTAGTTGTGGGAACATTTTGGTGGCTAGGTGGAATTTCACGAGCTATTTTTTATCTCTCTTTTTTTTTTTTTTTTTTTTTTTCTTTTCTATTTTTATCTCTGGAAATGAGAGTGGTTCATAGATTTGGCAAGCAGGAGTCAATCAAAGCCATTGTTATTTTGGGTCCTTAAGAAATTACTACTGAAAAGCAAAAATATTAAACAAATACACATCTCATCTGGAAAGTGTCTAAGGTTCAAAGACTTACAAATGAATATTACTTTTCTATGTGGATTTTGTAAGACTTGTGCATATTTTGCCAGCAAAAGGAATATTTAGTAAAGGAACTGTATGTTTAAATGATGGATCTGTCTGGGAACTCCGTGGAAAGTTGTTGGCATTTTAACAGCTTCTATTCAGGGGAATTATTAAGACAAACAAACAAAAACAAACAAACAAAAAAACAAAAACACCAAAAGAAAAAACTTTAAACTTTTGTGTGAGATACACATTAAATTTTTTATCTGGTGGTTCCCCCCCCCCCCCTTTTTTTTTTTTTTTTTCCCTGCTGGCTGAATAGGAACAAGCATGCCATACTTTCAAGCAAATTACATTTTTTTTTTTTTTAATCAAAGGTATTCAAAGAATATCATGGCTGAGTAATTATTAAAATTATTTTTCTTCTTTTTAATTATTTTTTATGTATGTGGAAATAGTCAAAATTTAACCTCTGTTGTCTGATTTGATAAGGGTTGTTCTGAAGTCTCAATATTCAGATGAAGAATGCAAACAGACCAAACTCATGTAATTGAATAAGTAAGGAAATTTTCCTCCTCTATTTCAGTTATTTACGGAGGTGTTTACATAGCAACTAAATAGTCATACACTTCCTGACATCTTTCCATCAAAGTATGTGTAATTTTTTTCTTATTTTCAGTATTTGTTTCAGTTCTAGGGAAAAGCAGTGGAAGAAGGAATATTCACAATCTTGTTTTCAAATCACATGCTGGGTTTGTAACATTTGTTAAAGTAGGCTTAGGAACAGTCTTGTGAGACATGCAGGTACTTTGTTGCTCAGTTACAATGACTCTATCTTCTGTGGGATATAGATGTTTCTGAGACCTATGAACCACATGAATTCATCAAGTATATCTGCTCTCTGTACATCAGAAGAGATGCATTCTAAAATTACCGTGCCTCTTCTAAAGTCAGGGAGGAGGGACCATGGTGCATTATGTTAGCTCAGCTCTCACAGGAGCTGCCGTGATCATCAGTTGTTCAAATGTCTTAAAGCCATCTGCCATGGGTACCCGAGGATGCTCCCTACACCAGGAGGCTTCCCCAGGGAAACAAAAAGTAAAAATTGTTTTTCACTAACAGCTGCTATCCCCTTCCATGTTAAAGATGCATGATGGACCTCAGGAAAGGTGGTAACGTGGGAATAAAGTTGGACTGTTTTATTAATATATCTGATACTCAGCTGCAGAGCCTTAGGACCCCTGCATCTAGAGAATCACATTTTGAATTTCTTCAAGAATTGTTCTACCTTGTAGAAGTGCCAGGATACAGGAATATGCATGTTGTGAATGTGTGGCTAAGGCTGGGATCTAGCTCATACAATTATCTTGGTGTATTTTGGAAATAGTACAGTGGTGGGCCAGGTCCTTTAGTTTTTATCTGTAATGCTTCCAGCTTATGCTGGCATTTCTCTACAAAAAAAAAAAAAAAAAAAAAAAAAAAAAATCTAGCTGAGCCAGTCAAAAAAAAAAACAACAAACCTTGGCCTGCTAGTAACTGTAAATAGGTGCCACGTAATGTAGAACACTGCAATTGAATGCTTGCAGGCATCAATATACAACCCATGTGTTTAATTAATGATATAATAAAAGCAACTAAGAATTCAAAGTAAATGTATTTTTAATACATTGTGATAAATTGGAGAGTATGGGTGTTGAATAACAGCTATTTGCAGACTGCTATTCTTAACAGGCTTTCCCTTTAAGTCTGCTGAGGGTTACTGTTTGTTATTTACGTTTCCTCTATTCAACTGCCATCTCCTCATTTTTGGCTATAAACAGGTACCATATGCTCAGAGGGCTGATGGACTTCGCTGTGCTTGCCTCTGATGTTATTAGTTCACATAATTGTAAAATGACAATATTTGAAGTACCACATTGCATAGACTTTGTGGATTTTAATTTTAGATTTTGGTACTTTTAATGCATTTAGTAATTTGTAAAAAACAAACAAGCAAACAGACAAAAAAAATAATAAGGACAAGAATATTCAGTGTATATTTTTTTTAATACCAATTGAGTCATTAAGAACAACAACAACAAAGAAATTGAATAAACTGTTCATGTTATTATTGATTTACTTCATGCTACTCAATTATACAATGCAATTAATGATGCTAGATGATGCTCTAGAATGAGTGGTGAGTGCAATCCTGCTTTCCCTTGTCTGTTTACCTGCACAAGGTAAGGGCATAACATGTGCGCAGAGCACCTTTCCAGGCAGGTAGGGATGTGTCTGGGTGCAGGCGGTGGGCCATGGCACTAGCTCTATGTGCATGTTGGCCAAGCCATGGCTGCTGGCAGTCTATACCTTCCTCGTTAGAAGGGAGTGGAGAGGCAGGTGCTGATCTCTCTGGGAACTGGTAATTGCATGTGACAGAATGGCTTAAAGCTGTGACAGTGGAAGTTCTGGTTGGATATTAGGAAAAAGTTCTTCACTGAGAGGGTGGTCAGGCCCTGGACATGTTTCCCAGGGCAGTGGTCATGGCCCCAACCCTGCCAGTGTTCCTGAAGAGTTTGGACAATGCCCTTAGATAAATGGTTTAACTCCTGGCTTGACGACTGTGGAGTCAGAACTTGGACTTGATGATCCTCATGGGTCCCTCCCAATTCAGGATATTCTATGATTCCATGAGAGGGACATGGATGGCTGCTGCCCAGCCTACCTGTATCAGGCCCCAGGAAACCAGGTTCATTCCTGACAGTGTTAGGAGTTGCAAGCAACAAATCTATTCCCCAGCTACTGTCTCTGCTGCTGGCCTTTTCCAATCCCCATCTCTGTGGGAGGAGGGGCCCATAATGGGACCACTTGGGTGTCTGTAATGCCAAGTGGTTACCCCAGTCCTAAGCTATCCTTCTCTCTAGCAGCCACCAATGGCTCGTGCAGAGGGAACTACAAGGGGAAACTCAAGGGACCATCTCAAGGGGATCAGTCTTCCCACTGTGCCTCCTGCAAGCACCAACAGGAAGAAAATTTTTTGATTTAGCAAATTGGGAATTTTGCAGAGAAGTATGTTTGAAGAAATTCTTCTGCTAAGTTCTGTTTATATCTTCTTGCTTTATGCACCATTTTGGAGAAGGTGCAGTCTCAGGCTGGATGCAGCCCGGGTTAAAGAGGGAAATCAGTTCTGCAACTGACTGTGAATCACATGAATGGGTGCGCACACAGCACCATGAGAGAAGCACCCTACTTAAACCCTGTGTCTATTGTAAATCTGTCCCTGAAGTGCTTGAAGAAGGCAACAGTAATTTAACAATAATTGTCTTGATATAGTTGCATCCAACATATTTCTACTGATGATGATTTCTAGGATGACTGTCTACAAGTTTAAAAATGTCTTTTTCCTGCAAAGTCATAAACTGTGTGTTTCCCTTTAATAACTCCATTTAGGCAATTATTCTAACTGGGAACTGCAACAATCTGCAGAGAACTATTAAAATTTCATCTCAGATTCATTTCTGTTTTGTGTTATTAAACACTGATGTATAATGAATATGGGAACTACAGAACGTTTTCTGCAGAGAATATTCCAAACTTGGGATAAAAATAATTTTTAATGATAAACAAAGCTGTACGCTCACAAGATTTTAGTCTTAATTTGTAGTCTTTTTACTGGAGAAAAATATAGGTAACGATCACTCTACATGCATACTGCCATAGATTTGCCCCTGGAAAAGATGTCAAGGGAGATGATGTCTCTCCAAAGGTGTGGTAAGGAAGAGTACATGTATGAGAGAAAGCAAAGTGAGAGGAAAGGCAGGGGAGTGAGTGAGAGGGAGAGAAGCTTTGTGGAAGACTGTGGTGAGAAGGATCACTTTGGATACAGATGAGGTAAATCATGGGAGAGAAATTCACAGGTAGTGGGAACAGCCTAAGAGACAAGGAAAGTGGCATTATTGAACAGGAGGGAACTGAGGTCATTTACAGAGAAGTAAATAGAAACAGTTAATGGTATCTCTGAGGAGTGTACTGGGTCTGGCTGGAATGTTAACTTTCCCGGCAGCAGCCCATTCAGTGCCGTACTCTGTACTTGTAGCTGGAACAGCAGTGTTATCACACCAGTGTTGTGTCTACTGCTGAGCTCTAACCCTCCTAGGGGGTGGGCAAAAAAGTGAGGAGAGAAACATCACCAGGGCAGCTGACCTAAACCAATCAAAGGGATATTCCATACCATGTGGTGTCACACTCAGCAATAAAAGGTGGAAACAGGAAGAAGAGGGGAGGGGTGGGCTCTCGTTGAGAAGACGTCGGTCCTCCTCTCGAACACCGGCTGCGTGCGTTGAGGCCTTGCTTCAAGGACGTGGTCAATCATCGCTCATTTGTGGGAAGTAGAGAGTAATTTCTTTCCTCTGCACTTCCATATAGCTTTCATTTATTTTGTTTGTTTGTCTTCCTCCCTTTTTTCCCCTTTCCCTTTTATTTCCCCTTAGTTAAATTGTTTAGTTCATGGTAGTCTTTATTTAATTATTATAATTATTTCCCTTTAATTAAATTATCCTTATCTCAACCCGTGAGTTGTTCTTTGCTTTACTTCTCCCCCTCCTCATCTAAAGGAGGGGGAGTGAGAGAGCGGTTGTGGGGTTTAGCTGCCCAGCACGGTAAAACCACCACAGGAGCAAACAAGACAAAAAGCAGAAAGCTCTCTTCTTGGTGTGAGTCTGTCAGCAGAATAGAAGTTAAATAGTGACAAGAAAACAAGAAAATAACTTACTGAAAAACACCTGAAAGATAACACAGTCATTGGTCACAGCCAACACAGGTTCATGAGGGGAAAATCCTGTTTAATTAACCTCATTTCTTTTTATGACAAGGTAACCCACGTAGCTGACCAAAGGAAACCAGTTGTAATCTTTTTGGATTTCAACAAAGGTTTCTATACTGCTTCTCACAATATCCAGCATGTAGCCAGACAAAAACATAATATGATGGGTGAACAATTGGGTGATGAGTTGGACTCAAAGGGTTATAGAAAATGGTATTACATCAGGCTGGTGGCCTGGGGTACATCAGACTGGATGGGTACATCACTGCCAGCTGGCGAAGGGAAGGGATTGTCCAGCTCTGCGCTAGTGAGGCCTCACCTCAAGTACTGTGTACAGGGTTGGGCACTCAATATGAGAAGGACATAAAAGTATTAGAGATTGTCCAAAGGAGGGCAACAAAGCTGTTGAAGGGCCTGGAGGGCAAGGTGTATGAGGTCACTTGGTTTGTTCAGTCCAGAGCAGAGTAGGCTGAGGGGAGGCCTCATGGCGGCCTGCAGCTCCCTCACCAGGGGAGTGGAGGGGCAGGCACTGAGCTCTGCTCTCAGGGGACAGTGACAGGACCCGAGGGAACGGCATGGAGCTGGGACAGGGGAGGGTAAGGCTGGGGGTTAGGGCACCCAGAGGGTGGTCAGGCACTGCCATAGGCTCCTCAGGGCAGTGGGCATGGCACTGAGACTGCTGGAGGTCTAGGAGCATTTGGACAACACTCACAGACATAGGGTCTGATTTTGGGGTGGTCCTGTGTGGTGCCCTGGGTTTGGCTTGATGATCCTTGTGGGTCCCTTCCAACTCAGGATATTCAGTGATTCTATGATTCAAAGTAAAGCTTGGAAAGTACTTAAGCATGGTTTTCTCCTTGAGATTGATTCAATTTATTATTTTTAATGAAAAGTTAGTTTTACTATTAACTTTTATATTCTAAAAATGGAGATAAAATTTAACAGTTTTCCAGAAAGGATGATAGACTAGATGACTAGATAATTAATCTAATTTAATACTAATTGTTCAGAGCTACAGAGACTATGCATGGCAGCAACAACCCCTTAGAGATGTAAGAAGCACTCCCTATATATCATGTTCTATCTAGAGAGGCTGGCTTCTCTGTCTCTCCTCTATCAGTTGTCCAAGTGAAAGCCTATGCAAGAAAAGAAAAAAAAAGTACAAGCATTTCTGTAGACCAAATGCTCATGAAGTTATTCTATATACTTTGTAGTTTACATACTCTTAGTTAGATAGCTCACCAGAGGGAACTACTTATGGTCTATTCAAAGAGTAGTATAAAAAAGTATTGTCATTTTTGTAATGCACTGTTTGAAATGTGTTGTCAAAAACATAATAATAATTGTTTAGCAAACATCTTGAAAAGATAATATTCTCAAAAATGTTACTTTTTTACAGAGTTTAATAAAACTCTTGATGTTTGCCTCTTTGACCCAATTTAATCAAACTTTGTGTGTCCTGCTTTTATTAAATTTTAATTAAAAATGTTGCAGCTGGTGATCAATGGTTGTAATTTAGAAATTATATCTACCTAAGATGTGTAATTTGGTGTTGTTACTGCCATCCAGCCTGTCACTGTTCAATGGGTATGGTTCTTGATCATGTATAATAGTGTCAGAATCATATTCAAAGAAACTTTGGTTGTTTTGTAAATGGAAGGAGGTTGTCAGGGTGCTGAAGTCACTAATGGGTTTCATCTGCCCTGAACAGCCTCACTTGTACATCCCTGCCCATGGCCTAGCTGCCTCAGTCGACCTCAGGACTGGTCTGCACATTGAGGTATATGAGTACTCCTGAGTTCATATTTGGGCTTTTTTGATCAACCAGAGGTCTGGATCATTCCACTTGCAGCCTCTGTTGAGCTCCAGGCTGTTGTTGGCCATGCTGTGTCACCTACATTCAGGTACTGTGGGTCTGTGCTTCAGGGAACAGCTCTATTCCTGCCTTTCTCTGATAGTGGTGACCTGCTAGAAGAAGGGTTTTCTCAGGTGGTTTGAAAGGTATAAATAGATGGAAATGAGAAGGGAAAGAGGCTTACTTCTAACTGCATATTTAGGATAACCAAAGAAGCTAAAGGGAAGCAGAAAGAGCTATAGATATTCAGCTGCTGGGAAAAAGAAAATGGAAAGAAACAGCAACTGATAACCCAAGGAAGAAGCTTTCTAAGAGCTGAGACAGGGCACTGCGTGGCTAGGGCTTATCAAAATGGAGGTTAAAAGGAGGACTGGAAGCTCATGCTGAACCAATGGTAACGGTTCATTGCTGCACTTCAAAAGATCATGTGGGAACAGACCAGAGTGTGATGCGTGTTAAGCCTAGACAAGAGAGATAAAAGTAATTCCCAGTAGGTCTATGGGGGACAAAGCACAAGTCCCAGGGTGAAAGGTGATGGTCAAGAGAATTATGAAGTAGATGTTGAAATCCAGTCATCTGGAGAGCACAGTAAGAGAGTGCTGTACATGGCTAAGATAACAATCTGTTTGAAGGCATTGTATATAATTACAGGTACAAGATGTAAAAATGAAAAAAAAAAAATTAGAAGAAAAAAGTGAGCATGGGGAAGAAGAGAGACTTGAGAATAAAAAAAGAAACAGGCGGACATACAGTTTGTGTGGAGAGAAAGTAGTAACATTAATGCCTTTGTTTGTATGACTCACTGGGCTCTTTCTTTGCTGGTAGATTATGCTTTAATTATGTCTTTGTGAATCAAATAGTGGAGAGCTGTGTGTATATGAAAGATGCTGGTTATTGGATAAAAGTACATAATTATCAAAGAGGTGCCAGTGTCCTGCAGTCACAGATTTGTGTCTGCTTCCCGTCATGGTGTCTAATATAGTTAGGTTGACTCTTGGACTTTGTTTTGGGTTCTGGTGACCAAGAAATGGTGAAGTGCTGACACAGTGGCAGGGTATACAGAAAGCCTTTATTCTGGTCCATTATCTTATCAGGAGGGGAAAAAAAAGCCCACAAAAACACCTTATCCTGCATAGTAAACATAGGTTTAGTAGTCTTGTTCCCGGTCACCATATTTTCAAATTTCATGCATCTTCATTTTCAACTATGACATCATTTAAAAACAAAACAAACAGGGGAAAAAAAAGTTAGAATTTTCTCTGCTAAAGCTCAAGTGCTGTAGAGGCAGCTCTGTCTAGCCAAAATTCTATGGCTCATTTCTCAACATGTGTGTTTGATAAAAACAGATGTAAGAAGAAGACTGTTCTATTTGCTGAGACATCACATTGAAAGTTTTATGGCAGGTAGATAAAGATCCACGTATGAAGGTCTCTAAGTAGGACTGGTGTCAAAGGAAAACATTGATGGAGAGGGAGAACAGTTGCAAATTTCCCATTAGTATGGTTTATTTATGCATAGAAACCTTGAAATATTAATAGGGGATGCATAAGTAATGGATGGATTACATATTTTTCATTATCTTAATGTTGAGATAGGCAGGAAAATCCAATGGCAAAAAGAGTATTACAGCCTCAAAAAAGTTGTAGTTTAGGCCTAGAAATATCTGAAGCTGCCTAGCTGCAAGGAATGACTGAGCCTTCCTTACACAGAGCATAGCCCACCATTGTGAATGTTATATGTCGTGAAGATATGTCTAAAAAACCTATGTCTAAATATAAATCTATTTCTATACGGTATTAAACATCCAACTTTTTTTTTTTTTTTTTTTTTTTTTTTTAATGCCAGACTCATATTTTTGTGAGTGCTGGGATTGTTACTACAGGCAATACTTGTTTGCGTTGTGAAACAAACTCTCAGGAGTCTGCAGGAGGTGGTATGCATCAGCAAAGTGGGTAGTAGTGAGTTAAGCATCAAACAAAGTTCTGTTTTTTTTCTAATAATTTTTCCTTTTAGAAAAGGAGGGAACAAATGCAAAAGGAAAAGTATTAAAAGTGGAACTGTTAGAAATATTGTCTTAATTTTGTTCCTGTTTAATTTGGTTGACTTCTGGAAGGGCAGTCAAGTTAAAGCCCACTATACTGGATGGCCTGCTTTTGTTTCCTCAAGGTTTTCTGGTGCTGAAGGTATCAAGACCATCAGTACCACAAGCCTACCATCCATCCCAGTCTGCAAAATAGTACTTGTGTTCCCATACTTCCTGTGTTGGGTGAGGGAGAGACAACAGCAAGTAAAACCAGAGTTTCTTGGGATGTATCTTTGTGGGCAGTTGGCAAACCAGTCCATTTTCTTCTGCCTGCTCTTCAGTTGTTTTTCATCCTTGGCAGTGCTCATTCTGGCATAGACCAATCCATATGCCTGTTCTCTTTAGCCCAGATGTCCTTCCTGCTGGATGAGGTCCCAGTGTCTGTATTTCCAGCAGACAGAGATCAAGAAATCCCTTCAATTTTCCTGCAGGCTATTCTCCCTGTCAACCTTTTCAATTTCTGCATGTCTAGTTCTCCCTATTCTCTGATGTTGGGTATGAATGATTAAAAGACTGGGGAGAACGGAACACAAGATGTTGTGGTTTGTTTGTTTGTTTGTTTGTTGTTTTTAAAGAAATATTATTATTATTTTAAATGTCATGGCTGATTTGGTGATAATTTGAAGATTTGCACATCTTGTGGGGTTTGGAGTTGGTTTTTGTTTCTTAAGCTATACTTTGAAAAGGAGAAGTAGGACAGTGGAGTCGTGGTCAGAAATAACACTTCTCCTCCAGCATCATATCAACATTTAATGATCTGTTGATACCTCATTTCCCCTCTTGATAAAACTAGCTAATAGTTCTGAACAAATCCTGTCATGAATAGCCTCGAGAAGTTGTTATATAAGAAGCGGTTTCCTCTTGAGAGCACTTTCAATAGTGGTTTGTACAAGTCCACAGCTCTGCTAATGCTTGTCCTGATGGCAATGCTGGCAGCAGCTACTGGCTTCCTTCCCCAACCGGTCGTGCCTGGATAGCTCTGAAGATAATTGGTTTAAAATACAAGGATTTGCTATAGAGTGTTTCTCCAGTCAGAGGAGTGAGTCAAATATGTTTTGAAGGCTATTCATCCCAATTAATTCCTGACAGTGATTAGTTTGTTTAAGCTATATATGTACTAATTTTTAAGCATTTGGACTTGGTGGAGATTTGTGTCTGTTTGGAGCACTGGCTTGAAATTAATTTACCATGTTAAAATATTGACTTCTTTCCTCCATTTTGTTGTGAATGCCTGTGCTCTCATGGGTTTCTGAGCAGAGAGTGCAGTAAAATACACAGGCAAAAATCAGACTCTAGCATTTTGCAAGTTGTCTGTCCAGAAGGAGACTTATTAGGCCACTTTTGAACTGGGTGTCTCATTTATTTTCCACTTTTATTTTCATTTTTGTCAGAAGTGAATTGACCGCAGTGGATTATTTCCTATTCCCTCACCCGCAGAGCCACCTCATATATTTAAGAGAACATCTCACCAAGCAGATGCCATGTGTCTATGTCTACCCTTTTGAGGTAAAGTTTATCTTGGACATCTGTAGAAAAATTTCTGTCAATTCCAATGTAGTATTTAATATAAACGTGATAATTTCCTTTTGGTTAGTTGTTTAGTGGTATTGCCTGACAAAAAGGTCATGTTAAGTCATTAAGATTTTTCTATGCTCCTTTTGCCTATAAATGGAACCAAAACCTCTTCCAAATTCAAAGATCCCAAAGGAGATTTTACACCCTCAGATGCCCTCAGTAAGGGGATAAGCCCTCAATCTGCATTCTTTAATGTGACTGCTTAAAAGACTAGCCATTTTGTAACATGGCTCACTTTTTCCTTGCCTGGGGACTGGGGCTGTCTCCACAGTACATTGCACTGTGGAGCTCTGTTCCTTCTTCCTGCTTCTTTGGAGTACTCTGCATCTAACCAAAATACTTGCTTACCACAGTGTTTAAAATCAGATGAAAATCCTGGCGCAGCAGGGCTAATGGTTTTGCTTTCCACTTCAGTGGGCTCATGATTATACCTTTTTATTTCCAAGGATGTTAGATTAGGTGCAAAGCATTTTTTGACAGCCTGGACTGGTTAGCAGATTTGAAAGCACCTCTTTTCCATGCTGGACTGACCCAGCAGGCACCTTTGCAATGCTGGGTAAATACAATGAACAGTTCAATTGGAAAATTCTCTTAATAAGCAGCATTTTAGTAAAACCTGTGGTTTGCCCTCTGAATCCCGATTAATAAAAATAAATCTTCATTACCCTCTTGCTTGGCCTTACCTTCCTTTCTTCATAGAAAAATAATTATTTTCAGTAGCAGCAATAAAGATTCAGATGTTATCTGGAGTAATTCTTGTGCACTGCAGATCTAATATACTTGATGCACAGCATTTTCTTTAGGATAAAGGCCAACTGCTTTTATTCATCTTACACAGTCCTTTCCTGAGAGAGCCCTTTATACAGCTCCTGTCATGTCAGCAGTAATCATGGACCAAGTGATGGTGCATGCAAATAAGTCAGCAGCTGCTGTTTAATTGGGCTGGAGGAATCAAAAAATTAATTTTCCAGTAAGTGCAAGGATAGATCATATTTAATGCTCACAATTATTGTATTACTTGTACTTCTGAGAGCTGGCAACTGAAGGGAGATCCATTGATTACCTTTGCTGGCTTCGCCCTGCCCAGCTACCACCCAGGCTGCCGCTGCTTGCAGTGCACCTGGCCCTGCCACAGGCATGGGACAGTTGTCATCTGACAGTAAAATTTCTCACAGGTATTTTATGCTGGGAAATAAAAGCAGAGTTCTGCTATTTCTTGGTGTTCAGGCTTTCCTCAGTTAGAGCTTGGGATGGAAACAAGCCACCTTAGCACTGCAACTGGGTCTTTGGCTGATCTCCGTTCCTTCTCTTAACCCCCAAATTTTGTATCACGTCATTAAGGCAGCTGTGACACCAATGCTGCTCTATGTGACACCAATGCTGCTGTTCTGTGGTTGTCTCCCCACCCCCTCTAATCTTCATGGAAGGTATAAATGCCAAGCATTTAGATATGATGTGAGGCAGGTTAGAAATGTAGACTAAGGCAATCAAGCTGACCCATGTGTCTGACCTGTTCCCTAAAGGTGATATTTAGGCATGAGTATGGAGATGAAGCGACAACTTTAATTTGACAAACTTCTGTTGTGATTGTTGATATAAATCTGGTGTCATGAACAGATAAAATCGCTGTTCCTACTGCATACCATGTGCTTCCATTCCAATGGGAAATCTATGCATTGTGAAATTTATTTTGCTAAAAGAAGCAAAAGCTGCTAAGTTTGTTTTTTGTCTGTATTTTTCTAGTGTTAATTTCTGAGCTGCTTGGATGTGCTTTGGTTCTTACTAGGAGTTTGTCATATCCTTACAGCACCGGTTTCCAGAAGAGGTAGAAGTTACAGTGTGTGTTACAAACTCTTTGAGACTGGAAGGTATCTTGGGAGATTGCTTAGGGCCAGCTACAGCAGGCTGCTCAGGACAAGGTCCAGTTGAATTCTGAGTACCTCCAAATATGAAGACCTTACTGGGCAACCTGTTCCACTGTTTGACAACATGAGTGGTGCAAGACTGGATGCCAGAGAGCTTACCCCAAAATCATTACCAGATGTGAGAACCACTGTGATAGTTCTGTAGCCAGGCAGTGCAGCAGAGTAACTTCAACGAGTTTTCTAATTTTAATCTGTCCTACATCTGCAGAATAGTTTGGCCTTGGATCTGGATCTTTTCTGAATGGCAAATTGTTCAATGCAAGTCGAGCTCCATTGATGAGTCTGTGATGAAAAGATTTGTGGTGCTGCTCTGGTGATTGGGAAATTGAATTTTTATTTTATTTTAATTTTTTTACCTTGGGGTCAATCTACCAAAATAAGTCATGATGCCAAATCTAGATAGAAGACATTTTTAAAGATGCTTTAAAAGATGATTTTAAAGATGCTTTTTAAAGATGATTTGAGTATTTCAAACTTTTGATTTTTGTGACAGGCCTATCTTTGAATTCTTACTAATGCCATTGAAAAGAATAGTTTTCTATTAGTTTTCTAATAGGTTTATTTTAAAAGCTTACCATCATTCCTGAAATACACAATGATAAATACTCTATAGTTTTTCTGTGAGTGGGCTGGTAGCCTATGCTATTTACAGACATTTGTGAATTGACACACAGTTGAAGAAAAAGAGACTTCATCAATTCTGCAGTGTTACACGTTTTCATCGAATTAATCATCAACTGAAACCCACTTAGTAGCCATTGCTGTGGTGACACTTCTTGTCACTTCTGTCCTTATGCACATACAGCTAGATTTTTACTGACAGTAGATTAGAATATTCCAGTAGGATTTCTGTGAATGAGGTGTTAATCACTGTGGAAATAACTTTTTGCTAATACATATTTACACTGAGTTTTTGTATGAGTAGAAGATGCTTTTTCTCTTTACAGAAGACAGGATAGAAAAGTCGTTTTCCCGTCTGCTTCCTCTTCTAAGCCTTAGGCCATTTCAGGATGGGTTTCTCTGAAAGAACACTGTCTTGAATTTCATCATGTGGTTATTTTATCTCCTAGTACAAAATATAATAAAGATGTATATATTATTTTAATTATTTCTGTAAAAGAGATGATAAATGCAGTGTGCAAAATCTGACCATGGCTCAGAAGACAAATCTGTGAGCTGTAAGAATCCAGCCATGTGGATAAAACCAGAGACTGGCCAATTTATGCAAATTGTAATTTCAGTTTCAGCTCTGACAAAATGCTGGTGAACAACATGCTCTAGACTTTGGCAAAAGCCATTCTTCAAGGTGCTGACTGTCAGCAATACTTCCCACATGATGAATCCACTTCTCATTCTACTCTTGTTCCAGGCATAACAGTGGCAAAGTCAGGCAAGCTCTGCTTTTGTTTTTAGCATGTTGACTGGGATTTGCAGATCCATGTTTGACACCTGTGCGCTTAACCAGTTATAAAGTCTAAATTGGCTGATATGGTTTGGATTATCCCCCAGCTACATCCTCCATGTAACATCCATGTGAGATGAAAGGTGGTTCTCTGCAACTACACTCTGATTTGATTATCAACAAGGCATTGCTAAACAACTCTGATAGCGGCTGAATTTTCTGAACTCCCTGGGAAGTGCAGTCTCTAAATATAGTACCTTGACATCCTCACAAAAAAGTTACCTTGGAGCAACTGAGTGAAAGGTTAGAACTGTTGAGTGTTATAATCAATAATATATGAGTTGGATGAGCAGTATACTGTACTTTGCAGTGCACAATCAATAATACATTTTCATGCTCAACTTTTTAATCCGCATACAAACTACATCAAAAATTTTATGCTAGACTGACCATGAGAATCAATAATAGAGAAAGGTTCCCCCTTCCCCTTAGTACAGTTTAATGAGAAGAGTAATGATTTGCAGCATCATTTAGTAAACAAATTCTATTCTGCATCTTCTGGAAATGCCAAGTGGAAAATCTTGTTTAATATAGTAATATAGTTATGAATTTTCAAAAACTTGGAATGTAAAAATTAATGTTTTCATATGATTTTAATGCTTCAATTAGTCTACTGTACATATAAAAGCTAGGAAAACAGTTTACTCATATCAAGCCAGGTCCTCTTCTATTATTTACTACTTGTGATATTATAGTATATAAAAGCCTCAACAAAGAGGTCACGTTCCAATATACAGGACAAATGATTGTCTCTGGCTTCCACTGACTTTGTAGTTGTGGTCTTATATAAGTTTTTTATATGTTTTTGGTTAGATGAAAGTGTTTCTGTGAATGGAATTGTGGCACTAGCTAGGAATCTATTAATAAAATAGCATGTAAAAATTTGAGTAACATGCACAAAAGTTTTAAACACTCGTTTCTCTGCTGAATCACATAGCAAAGTTTTATTACAGAAGTTTTTTTACATTGGTAGAGCATTTGCTCTTATAAAAAAGGAAGATCAACCTTTTTCTAATGTACGTTGACCACATTTCTATTTTGGGCTTGAAGTCATTAATTCCTTCTTGCTGATTCACAAAGTGTATTGCTCTGTTAGCAGTACTTCAGATCCCCCTGGACTTCTGCTACTGTTTTACTGCATCACCAATTATTTGTGATGCATTTTTAATTATAGGTGATCTATACTTGTACCACTTCTGTGGCTGTTTATGGTAGATCTTTTAAACAAGAAACTCCTGTAAACTATGGTTTTTGTTCCTCTGTAGCAAGTTGCCAGCAGGTGTATATAGATGATTTTTATTCAAACTGTTTTGAAAGTGCCGATGTGTTCACATCCATACTGGGCTACTGGATATGCTCACACACTTTTGAACAATGACTGGGAGAGAAGGTTGGAAGTAAGAGACACTAAACTCAATATTATCTGATTTTTGCCCTTCTGCAAAAGAAAATATTACCTTTAGTTTCTGAACAAAGATAGGGAGAGTCAATCTTATTCTCCTTAGAGGGTTTGTTATCCTTTGAAGCTAAGGTCAATGAAAGTATAAAAATGAGTTCTGGTAGAGCTGAGATGGGGGAGTGTAGGAGGAATAGTTTGCTTACCTTGTTGTCTGGTGGTCACCTCTGTTTGTTTGTTTTTTTTTTGTTTTTTTTTTTTGCTGCTAATTTTTGTGAGGTGTAGCATTCAACTGTGATACTTTGACCCTACCTAAAATCAGTACCATATCACCAATGCAACTTGTGGTCCCTAAATTTGCCTTTGCGTGATGTCTGTGTGACCATAAGCATATGCACATGTTGGGAACAATCCTGCTGTAGTACCATAAAAAAAAAAGAATATATATCTTTTGTATTAAATTAACATATATATATATCCAAATAAGCAAATACTGTAACTTTAGCATTATCAAAATCCCCAGAAACCCTGATGCATATTTTCCTCAGCAGTGTATCTGACTACAAATGTGGGTAGGAGGTTCTGGCTGGGTTTTGGCCAACTCTGGTGGGAAACTTCCCTGTGGAGAACTGAAAAGCAAAATTTAACTTTTTTTCATTAACATGACAGAACAGTAAAAGCCAGCTTCTACCAGGCTGGGATTGGTACCTGAAGATAAAGCTGTATTTCCTTATCTCTGCTCACATTTCCATATGATAATTTTTGCAGAATCCTACTAAAGAGGCAACTAAAATACCAAGAAAACACATGTAATAGTTGTTGAAGGAAGCAAATAAAAACAATTAAGAATTCTCAGAAAGTAATTCTCTTGTTTGCAGTCTGCATACTTGCCTCTTGAAATTCCATCATGAGGACATAATGATAATGTGGCTTTTTATGTTGTTTGTCTTTGGGAATGCACCCCCCAGCTGGGACCCCAGTTGCAGACACATCCAGGACAGCTTGCAGTGGTAGCTGAGAGGCCACTAGCAGTGAAATCACAGGAACAGACTTCAGCCTTTCCCAGCTGCTGGGTGAGCTCACCTCTACCCTGTGCAGTACACCCACACTTGTCCTGCATTACCAGAGGTGTAGCTCAGGTAGTGCCAGTTGGGAGTGAGACCCTTAGTTTCCTTTATGCCACTGGAGAGAGGCAATCATCCCCAGAGTATGACTCAGACCTCAATCTACTAATTTTCTGGAGGTTTCTGCCTATCTGCATTTACTATTGAGGGAGTACAAAATGACTATTCTCCTAAATTAGGTAGTCTGCTCAGATGCTTAAAGCTGGAAGAATGAATCCATATTTTAGTCCTGAACATGCTTATAAAGGTGAAGCTGAACCTGCTGTCATTATCCAAGGTATTTAAAGCCAGCTCTACTGTGCCTGCACGTCAGGTCTGAGCCCTGATTTCAGTATGGCAAATGCAAGCATTTACATTTGCATTTCCACATGGATGTGGTTGGACACAGGTAATGGTGACAGCCATGAAAGAGTGCAAAGTTGAGAACAGAGGTATTACATCTGACAAACGGGGGAAGGAATGCAAGAATCTGACAACTTTTCATATGGTAAATCTAATAATCCTCAAGAATGAGATTCTCTCACATAATTACTGCAAGCAGTCAATTACTTGTGTTACTTCTGTTCGGTAATTACCATTTTGAACTTGTGTGGTGCTGCTTGTAAGCCTCCAACCCTGAAGCCCAAGTCAGCTGGCACCTTGCAAGACCAAGGCCTTTGCTAGGAGAAAGAATTATCAGTGGTTCTTCCCAGAAATTATAAACTTTGCCATAGGGGTGCTTGCTTATGGCACACACAAGACTGTCTCCTCCTCTCTTTTCTCTGGAGTAATTAATCACCATTACCATCCCCTTTAAAAGAAAAACTTCACAAAAATCCTTGATGCATCTCCAGACAGAGGAAAAATATGTTTATAAATACTGTAATACAAACACTCCTAATGCTGAAAGTTAACTGCAAACTTGATGTGTTTTTTTTTTTTTTTTTTTACCAGTTGTAAAACTGTAGGAAGAATACCTTAGTTTGTCAGGCTGCATGGAAACTTGTGCAATCCCTTACTCCTTTGCAGAGAGTGTTTCATGGCTACTGTCCAAGCATTACCTGCTTTTAAGTAACAACAGATCTCTCTGTTTCCATCTTTCCTCTGTCATCTTCTCCCCCACAGTAGTTGTTTTCTTGACTGTACTAGATATTTGTATTCATTTCTTATCTTCTTAAAAATTCTGGCAAAAGAGTTTTCTCTTGATTTATATATTTCTAAAGTGATTTTGCACAGTGATCACCATGGACTTATCATTTGACTCCATCAGCAGAAAGACCCCCATATTAACTTTCAGCACATGCATATCATGGTTATTTTTGCATGCCAGCAAATTCATTTGGGGCTGAATGAAAGCAGTCGGTGTCATCCAGAAGAGCTAGTCTGCAATGGAGTTGCTTTTTTTTAATCACTACAGTGTTGGTTAAAATTACTGTCAGCCCCACTATGGTTTGATTGCTGGGTGCTGCAAATTCAGGAGAATTAAAGTTGTTTAAGTAGTGGATAGACTATGGTGATTCAGCAGATATTCTGCCTTTGTTCTTTTTGCAGTACCCCCACATGAAAACCTAGTTTTCCTACTTTGCCCGTGGAGAGACAGCCTATTTTATTTCTTTTAACCACCTCCAAATGATGTCTCTTGAGACCTCTTGGGGGGGAGGGGGGGGGGGGGGGGGGAGGGAGAGACCTATTATTAGTTATAACCCACTCTCTTTCTGGCATAGTTTCTGAAATCAAGGGCTGATGAAGTCAGATGACTTAGCTCTGTCTCTTAGCTCTCTCACTTCAATCTTAGCTTTACATTCTCTAAATGGGGTTGGAGGGAAGAAGGGTTGAAAAACATTGCTTAAGTACTTGCGGAAGAAGAAAAATGGCATTGCTAGATTCAGAAATTTCCTGCTGTGTTTAAGATATTCACACTAATTCTTGGTCTTCAATGAGAATGATGGTTTTAAGACCTGCTTCCATCAACACTGTTACTTCAAGGAGGGACAGGTACTTTGTCCCACTTTGTCTTCTGACTTAGAATATGATTTACCAGTCAGGGGGAAATCTAGTGCAGCTCTGCCCTGGCCATCACTCCCTTTCCCTCATACTTATTGCTTTAGTGACCAGATTATCCTGAAGCGGGTCAGGGCAGCTCACTGATCTGGTCAAAAATAAACTTGTGCCTTGGTCTCACTTTCAGGTAAACAGTGGTCACAGCCCCATGCAAAAGGAGAGGTGAGAATCTGCAGGTTCCTCCTGTGCAGGAGAAGGAGGGCAGGCTGCAGCAGCACCGATGTCTTAGATCTGCTGAGATGGAGGGAAAAATCACAAATTTAGGTGTCTGAAGTGGGAATACAGACTCTTTAAATAGCCACTAGGCACAAGGATTCCTTTCAAAGCTCTTCCAGTGTGACTATCTTCAGCAGCAATGTATTAATAGTCTGCTAATTTAGAAAAGTACCAGTGGCAATTAACATTTTGTAGCGACACCCTTTCAAGGGTGGAAGTGCTTATTCCCATGGTGATTATGTTATTGCATAGCACAGCTTTTGCTGCTATGTTTGTTCATGCAGCACTGCACTTAATCAGGAGCTATGAAATTTTTATCAAGTGAGGAGTTTTGTTAAAGCTTTGAATTTTTATTTTTGCTTTGTTTTTATTTGTTTTTGTTGTTTTTAAGTGTTTTGCTTGTCAGTTGTTCCACAGTAAAGTTGTGTGGGGAAGGAGGCCTGGCTGCTATATAACACAGGAAGGCTGTCCCGCACTCCTCCCCAGGAAACCAGGGATGCTGGGCAGAATGGAACCTCTTGGGAAGTCCTTGGGGAGACCCATCCAGAGTGCTGGGTATTCACCGGGGTGATGCAGTGCTTTTCCAAGGCTGCATACATTGTGCTCTTCCCCCAGGTATTCACCAGTTTCAAATGTGCTCTGATCTTCCCCCGTCCATGTTTGCTTTACTCCAAGGTGCACAAATACAGAGACAAGACTGGTGCAGAGCTCTCCTGTCAGTCAAGAACAATGTAGGGACTTTTCTCTATCCCTCATTGCCTGTGAGGACATAAAACTTTGCTCCCTCCAGTTTTCCTTGTCTCTCTTGCTTGGTACTTTATGTATGGTGACGTGGGCCAAGGGATGGATTCCACCTTGTTTGTGTCTATTCAGTTCACATTGATTCACCCAGGAGAGCAAGCCACTCTGGGGGCCACCAGCTATTTAGATACTGTTCAAGGCTTCACAATGAAGCTGTTCAGCTACTGTGCTTGTCTGTCCTCTCACCAACTGGCAACTGTAGGGCAGAATCCCTTCAGCTCAGCTTTGTTAGCGCCAAAACAGGCTCCTTCCACCAGCCCTGCTCTGCTGCTACGAGAGAGGGAAAGGAGGCAGCCCTGGGGAGCACCAGCAGCAAGGGGCTGCAGGACTGACTGGCATGCCAGATCCGGATTACCGTGTGCTGTGGGCATTGCAGGTCAGATTAAAATACTTGGAAGGATCAGTGTGGCTCATGGGCTGTTTTTTATGTTCTTGTCATAGAAAAGTATTAGGAGTTGTAAGAAGTACTAATATGAGCTTATATTTTACAAATGATGTTGTGTTTTGTTAGGGAAGGCAGAATTTGAAATAGCTATGCTATTTTTGTCTTTTTTTTTTTTTTTTTGTTGTTGTTCATTGCAGCAACTGCCTGTTATGTCTCCTACACTGCAAAGCAAGCTCCATTCCTCCCCTTACAACAATTCAATTAGCCTCATCTCCTATGGTCCCATTTTCTAAGCAACTCAACAGGATAAGACAAATCCTTCAAATTGTGCTAATGTTATGAACACTATCAAGGAGCCTTGATCAGGAAGGAAATATAATGGGATATTCTCCGTTTAAAGAAAGCTGGTTAACAGCAAATATATTTATAAATGTTTATAGATGAATGGTGGTGGGTAAAGGCGTGTGTCTGCATAATGTAGTTCTCATTATGTTTTCCATCCAGAGATCTCAATATAACTTGCAAAGAAATCCAGTGATGTCTTCCATTTTTCTTGGTCCAAAGAACAAACCTGAAACAACTTCTCAAGGGCACGCAGCAACTGGTGGAAGAGCTCTGCAGTTGGATGTCAGATTTGTTTCCCTTAGGCATCTTCCAGCTTCGCCACCACTGCTGAATCAGTGTTGCTTTATGAAGCACAATGTCCCCTTTGCAGTAGACAGGTATTGGCTCCACTTTGTGCATAAGGTACAAGAGACTTAGGGACAGTGTCAGTATCAAGGAAAGCCACATAGAAGGATTGTTTTCCAGCCTCATATGAAGCTGGAATTCTTACTTAGGCTGGAAATGTGAGATTTGCTTAGGAGCAGTGCCTGGCCTGGGAAAAAGAAATGCAACCCTTCCACCTAAGTACCACTGCAGTTGAGGTAATGTCTCCTCCTCTATGCAACATGGTCTGAGCAGACCTAAAACATGCTGTCCAGTAAGCCTGATTTAAGTCATAGAATCATAGAATCATAGGATATCCCGAGTTGGAAGGGACCCATAAGGATCATCAAGTCCAACTCCTGGCACCGCACAGGTCTGCCCAAATTTTAGGCCATGTGACTAAGTGCACGGTCCAATCACTTTTCAAATTCAGACATGCTTGGTGCAGTGACTACATCCCTGGGGAGCCTGTTCCAGCGTGCAACCACCCTCTCGGTGAAGAACCTCTTCCTGATGTCCAGCCTAAACTTCCCCTGCCTCAGATTGACTCCATTCCCATGGGTCCTGTCACTGGTGATTACAGAGAATAGGTAATTCCTCTCCACTCCCCCTCGCGAGGAAGTTGTAGACTGTGATGAGGCCTCCCCTCAGCCTCCTCTTCTCCAGGCTGAACAGGCCCAGTGCCCTCAGCCGCTCCTCATATATCTTCCCCTGTAGGCCCTTCCCCATGTTTATCGCCCTCCTCTGGACACTCTCCAACAGTTTAATATCCTTCTAGTACTGTGGTGCCCAGAACTGCCTCAAGGTGAGGCCGCACCAGCGCAGAGCAGAGTGGGACAATCACCTCCCTCAACCGACTAGCAAAGCTGTGCTTGATGCACCCCAGGATACGGTTGGCCTTCCTGGCTGCCAGGGCACACTGCTGGCTCATATTCAACTTGCTGTCAACCACAACCCCCAGATCCCTCTCTGCAGGGCTGCTCTCCAGCGTTTTGTTGCCCAGTCTGTAAGTATAGCCAGGGTTGCCCCATCCCAGGTGCAGGACCCAGCACTTGCCTTTGTTAAACTTCATGTGGTTGGTGATTGCCCAGCTCTCCAATCTGTCCACGTCTCTTTGCAAGGCCTTTCCACCCTCATCAGAGTCCACAACTCCTCCAAGTTTGCTGTCATCAGAAAATTTGCTCAAAATACCTTCTAGTCCTGCATCCAAATCATTTATAAAGATATTAAAGAGGACTGGCCCTAAAATGGAGGCTTGAGGGACACCACTAGTGACCATCTGCCAGCCAGATGTGGCCACATTTACCACAACCCTTTGAGCCCTGCCTGTCAGCCAATTGCTCACCCATCGTATGATGTTTTTGTTAAGTTGTACGCTGGACATTTTGCCCAGTAGGATCCTATGGGAAACCGTGTCAGAAGCCTTGCTGAAGTCCAAAAATATCACATCAGCTGGTTTTCCTTGATTAATGTCGTGGTTTAACCCGGCTGGCAGCTAAACACCATGCAGCCGTTCGCTCACCCTCCTCCCTCCCTCCCTGGGACGGGGGAGAGAAATGGAAAGTGAAGCCCGTGAGTTGAGATAAAGACTGTTTAATAAGACATGAAAATAATAATAACAATAATAATAATAACAATAATAATAATAACAACAACAACAACAATAATAACAATAATAATACAATGATGATAATAGTACTACTAATAATAATGTGTACAAACAAGTGATGCACAATGCAATTGCTCACCACCTGCTGACCGATGCCCAGCCTAACCCTGAGCAGTCCGGCCCCCCTCCCCCGGCTAGCCACCCCTCTATATTGTTTAGCATGACGTCAGATGGTATGGAATACCCCTTTGGCTAGTTTGGGTCACCTGTCCTGGGTCTGTCCCCTCCCAGCTCTTGCTGCCCCCCCAGCCTGCCCATTGGCAGGACAGAGCAAGAAGCTGAGATGTCCTTGGCTTAGTATAAGCACTGCTCTGTGACAATTAAAACATCGGGGTGTTATCAGCACTCTTCTCATCCTAAGCCAAAACATAGCATTCTACTAGCTACTGGGAAAAAAAATTAACTCTGTTCTAATTGAAACCAGGACAATTAACTAGATGGGTGATCTTATCATAAAAGGAAACCAAATTTGTTAGGCAGGACCTACCCCTCATGAACCCACATTAGCTGGGACCAATGACTGCATTGTCCCCCAGATGCGCTTCAGTAACTTCAAGAATTGTCTTCTCCATAATTTTATCAGGCACTGACATGAGACTGACAGGCCCGTAATTGCTAGGGTCTTCTTTCTTACCCTTCTTGAAAACTGGGACATTTGTCAGCTTCCAGTCTACTGGGACCTCTCCAGATTCCTAAGATTGTTGAAAAACAATTGAGGGAGGTCCCACGATGACATCAGCCAGCTCTTTAAGCACCCTGGGATGGATCCCATCCGGACCCATGGACTTGTAGGGATCCAGGTGGAGCAGCAAATCCCACACACGTTCAGGGTCGGTTGGGAGTTTGTCATTCCTACTGTCATGGTCCTCCAGCTCAGGGCACCCAGGGTCCTGAAGCCCATCATCAGCATTGAAGACAGAGGCGAAGAAGGCATTAAATGTCTCTGCTTTGCCTATGTCATTGTCTGTGAGGAGACCTTCCCCATCAAGTAGCAGACCTAAGTTTTCTTTGGTTCTCCTTTTTCTGTTAACATTTCTTAAAAAAACTTTTTTATTGGCTCTCACAGACATGGCCAGCTTCAACTCTAGTTGGGCACTGGCCCTGCGAATTTTCTCCCTACAAACACGAACAGCATCCCTGTATTCCTTCCTTGTTGCCTGACCCTCCTTCCAGCTGCTGTATACTCTTTTTTTGCCTAAGCTCCAGTAGAAGATCTCTGGTCAGCCAAGCCGGCCTTCTGCCCCACCTGCCTGACTTCCGATATTTTGGAATTGCCCGATCTTGTGCTTTTAGGAGGCAGTGCTTAAAGATTGACCAGCACTGATGGACGCCAATGCCTTCCAAAGCAGCTGCCCAGGGGACCTTGCTGACTAGTTCCCTGAACAGCCTGAAGTCTGCTTTCCCCATATGCAGGGCTGAAGTTTTGGTGGCAGTTTCCCTTCTGTCACCATAAATTCTAAACTCAACCACCTCATGGTCACTATGACCAAGACAGCCACCAATTGCCATGTCTCCAATGAGACCCTCTCTGTTTTCCAGCAACAGATCAAGGAGGGCACCTTTCCTAGTTGGCTCCTTAGCACCTGAACCAAGATGTTATCTAGGTGCTTTATGAACCTCCTGGACTTGCTCGTGTCAGCCATGTGGTGATCCCAGTTGACATCTGGCAAGTTGAAATTCCCCATAAGGACAAGGGGAGTTGATCTCAAGGCATCTTGTAGTTCTGCAAAGAATAATTAATCGATGTTGTTGTCCTGGCCGGGTGGTCTGTAATAGATTCCCACAACGACATCCCCTTTATTTGTTCATCCCTTAATCCTTACCCAGAGGCTCTCAACTTTGCCCAACTTGAAGTTCCACACAGTCCAGCCCATGCTTCACATACATCTCCACCCTGCTACCTCGCCTACCCTGCCTGTCCCTCCTGAAGAGCCTGTAACCATCTATTGCAGCACAGCAGCCACAGGACTCATCCCACCAGGTTTCGCTTATGTCAATGATGCTTTACTGTGAGACTGGTACAAGACTTCTAGCTCATCCATTTTATTCCTCATACTGCGTGCGTTTGTGTAGAAGCACTTCAAATGCGCCTCCCTACAGGGTCGGCACCTTGTAGAGCCGACCGGAGGACCTCACTGGCACACAGTCGCTCTGATTCTAGGGCACCATCCCTTAGCTCATCACTGGCATGCCAGGTTTTATCTCCTTCCCCCTTCAACTCTAGTTTAAAGCCCTATCTGTCAGCCCTGCCAACTCCTGAGCAAAAATCCTTATCCCTCTCTGAGAGAGGCGCATCCCATCTGGTGACAGCAGGCCTGGTGTCACATAGACCTTCTCGTGATTGAAAAACCCGAAGTTCTGTTGGTTGCACCAGTCCCGAAGCCACATGTTAATGTGGTGAGCCCGCTTGTCAGCATCAATCCCTCCTATCAGAAGGACAGAGGCAAACACAACTTGTGCCCCTAATCCTTTAAGTAGTCACCCCAAAGCCCTAAAGTCCCTTTTGATCACTCTCGGACTTCTCATTGATACCTCGTCATTACCAGCCTGAAAGACCAGTAGCGGGTAGTAGTCGGTGGGCTGTACCAGGTGCTTGACTTTCTTAGCAAAGTCTCTCACCTGAGCCCTGGGAAGGCAGCAGACCTCCCTGTGGGTTGGGTCCAGTCAGCATATTGGGCCTTCTGTCCCTTTCAAAAGGGAGTCCCCCATGACAAGGGCCAAAGCTCATCTGGATCTCAATCTAGCTACTGCCGTAAAAGACAACAAAAAATGCTTTTACAAATACATCAGTGCAAAACAGAGGACTAAGGAGAATCTCCATCCTTTACTGGATGCTGGGGGGGTGTGTGGTGGGAACTTAGTTACAAAAGATGAGGAACAGGTGGAGGTGCTTAATGCCTTCTTTGCCTCAGTCTTTAGCAGCAAAACCATTTGCTCTCTGGATACCCAGTACCCTGAGCTGGTGGAAGGGGATAGGGAGCAGGATGTGGCCCTCACAATCCACAAGGAAATGGTGGGCAACCTGCTACGGCACTTGGATGTATGCAAGTCGATGGGGTCAGATGGGATCCACCCGAGGGTACTGAGAGAACTGGTGGACGAGCTGGCCAAGCTGCTTTCCATCATTTATTGGCAGTACTGGCTATTGGGGGAGGCCCCAGTCGACTGGCGTCTAGCAAATGTGACGCCCATCTACAAGAAGGGCTGGAGGGTAGACCCAGGGAACTATAGGTCTGTCAGTTTGACCTCAGTGCCAGGGAAGCTCATGGAGCAGATCATCTTGAGTGTCATCACGCAGCACAGGATGAGGGGGAATGGTCTAAAGTTGCACCAGGGGTGTTTTAGGTTGGATATTAGGAAGAACTTCATTACCAAGAGGGTTGTTAGGCATTGGAATGGGCTGCCCAGGGAAGTGGTTGAGTCACCATCCCTGGAGGTCTTTAAAAGACGTTTAGATGATGAACATAGTGATATGGTTTAGTGGAGGACTTGTTAGTGTTAGGTCGGAGGTTGGACTCAATGATCTTGAGGTCTCTTCCAACCTAGACAATCCTGTGGTTCTGTGATATGACAATAACCCTTCTTTCTTTTTTGACAGTTGATGTAGCAATTTGGGGGGTAGGCTGGCTTGCCTTAGGCACAGTCTTCAACTGGGATGGATGGGCTTTCATCTACTTCATTTTTCTGACTGTCATGTTCTAGACCCTCATACCTGTTATATAAGGGTAGATGGGAAGGTGAGGTGGGCAGGGACAGGGCTTGCCTACCACCCCAAACAGGAACCTGCCTCCATTCCCCACCTTGGCCTAGGTCTCCTCCTGCTGCCTGGAGAGATGAAGGGACATTTGTCTTCTGTGTGGCAGGAGACACTTGTGCTGTGGCAGGCTCGTGAGTCTGTCTCAGAGAGGGTAGAGTATGCCTCCACCAGTCAATTTCCCTCTCTGACTCCCTGATACTCCTGAGCCTGCTCACCTCCTCCCGAAGCTCCACAACCTGTCTGAGCAGCTCTTCAACCTGGGCACACCTCCCACAGGCATACCCCTCGCTGTTGCCGTCAGACACTGACATGAGACTCAGGCACACCCTGCAGCCCAACACCTGGACAATGGCATGTTTCCTGGAGCCCTCCGTCTGAGTAGTAACATCGGTGATGGTGGCTAGAGAGGCCGCAAGAGATGCAGAGGCCATGGTTTTCTGTCTGGTTGATACCATGGCTAGGCTCTTCGCTAGCAGGTTACAAGTACAGATGGGAAAGACCACTGTGCGAGAGCTGCAAGGGGCCCTGTCTGCACAAACTGCTGTGCCCTGCCCTGGCCGCCCGTCCTGGCCGCCGTGCTCCCCAGCTGCTTTTGAACAGCCAGGGAGTTGACGCTGCTGGCTGCACCCACATCTTGTCAGCCTCCCTTGTGAGGGCTGCTGGGCCCTGGTGGCTCCCTCAGCTGCCTCGGGTAGCCTCGGTGCTGGAAAAAATTCCCTGCCTGTCCCAATCCCCCTCTCCGCTGCAGAACGCGTCTGCCCCAGAGCCAATTGCCGTGGCAGGTCTGTAAGAACAGGAGCAGCAGCAGAGCTACAATACAATAAAGGGCAAAAACCATTGGAAGTGTAATTCTATTAGCTCAGCTGTTCTTTTACACAGAAAGGGGAAAAGTTTGGAACTGACCTTATTGTCTTTGATAGAAGGAGGAAAAAAAATATCTAAAAACCATTGGCTGCAATTGGAGGGTTGGCTATACCACTTGCAATGCATTTTTATTTTCTTGTCTTAGCTCTTTCTTAGCTTTTTATATGTAAATGTAGGTGAATATTTTGGGTAGATTTTGTAGGTTGGGTCAAGAAGGCTGAATAGCATAAGCAGTGAGGATAAAATAGTATAAAAAGGATGATATCTTGATATTTGCATTGTCATTTTATATAAAACTTGGCATTCTGAAGTATTTCATCTTTTTTTGTCATCAAAGTGCTGCAATTTTTGGAAAAAAAGCTCATGGAGGAGTATGTGGACATTTAAATTTAGCATTAGAGGTCATTTAACAGTATTTCTGAGACTTCAGCTATTTACTTTTCTGCTCTTAAACCCTCCAAGTTTACACTTCTTGCTCTATACTTTGTTGATACTAGAATTTTGCCTGCATTTCAAAATAGGTTGGGAAAAATGATATTTTAACAGTTCCCTCTTAATTGTTGTTCCTTTAAAGACATCATGTCTGGTTCAAGGAGGCTTATCTGCAGACTGCTGGGCTCTGGTGGTGTTATCTAAAGGTGGTGTGATCATGTTTTCTCTTTTGTATGCTTTCCTGTGTAATCCGTGGTGGTCTCTGGTACTGGCCACTGCCAGTTTTATTGGTACCACTTTCTGCCAGAACCCTTCCAGATCATATATAAATCAACTCATCAAAACTAAAAGGAAAATCCCCCAAATTATCAAGATGATAAAGAAACTTCTCCCTCAAGCCTGTGTGCTCTCCCCCTGCTGTTTTGAAAGTGTTTCCCATTCTTCAAGCCTGCTTCCAAATCCCAGTAAGGTTTTCTGAGAGCTGGAGGAGAAGGGCTATGTGATACACACATCTGATACAGTGGGATTTCAGTATAGTTTGGATCAGGCCATAGTGCCCAGTCACTTTCTATTTTCAAACTTTTTGTTTGTTTTTGTATTTTGAACCAAATGCTTGCTTTGCTGGGAGAAGATTGAGCTTTGAAAAAATAAGATGGAGTAGTTCATAGAAAAATGCTCACTGAAGGATGGCATTGCTGACAGGTTCAGAATTTGTTTTCCAGGTTTTAATCTGATAGAACTTGGAATGAAACTGTTCAAACTGCTAGAACCTCGAAGAAGGATCATAGTCCTTCAGCAGGGACGCACTAGTCTGATCATTTCTTTTTCAACAATAACCAATATGCTTGCCATTTTAGACTTAAGTCTTTGCACTTGGTATACACTAATGAATTTGTGGCCATGGATACATTTTTTTTTCTGTCTTACTACTAAACACTAAAAACTTGTCAAGCTCATTGTCTGTTTACACTAAAAATAGCTTTTATCATTGCAGGATACAACTTGCACTAGATGGACATGATATTAATATCTCTTTTCTATGCTAATGGTAGCAAGAATTTCCTTGAGCAAGGTGATTGGGACACCATTCTGTGCAATTTTCATAGTTTAAAGGAGAAAGGCACAATTTCTGTAGATCAGATGAAATGCTTAAAATGCCTATATAAGAAACTTTATTTTAAACTGGAATCCTGTTTTTTTTTTTTTTTTTTTTTTTTTTTTTAACTTCACATCCTGGGATGTGAAGGTCAGGGCAGCTTGGGATGCAGTGACCAAGAGATGGTGTAGTTCAAGATGGAACTTGGTGGAAGAAGTAAGGCTAAAAGCAGGATTGCAACCCTGGACTTTCGGAGAGACAACTTCGACCTCTTCTGGGACCTGCTTGTGAGTATCTCATGGGCTAGTTTGCTAGAAGGCAAGGGTGCATGTGAGAGCTGGGCTACATTCAAACAGCACTTCTTCCAAGCTCAGGATCAGTGCATCCCTAAGAGTAGGAAATTGGGGAAGGGGGGCAGGAAACCTGCGTGGATGAGCAAGGAGATCATCGATAAGATCAAAAGGAAGAGGAAGGTTTATGAAGCGTGGAAAAAGGGCCTGTCCTCTTGGCAGGAGTATGGAATTGTTGTCAGGGCCTGCAGGGATGCGACAAGGAAGGCTAAAGCCCACCTAGAGATGAGGCTTGCAAAAGAGATAAAAGATAAGAAGAAGTTTTTGTTTGTTTGTTAGTTTTTTAAGTATGTAAACAGTAAAAGGAAGACTAGGGATAATGTCGGTCCCTTGCTGAACAAGGTGGGTGTCCTGGTAACAGGAGATGCCGAGAAGGTGGAGATACTGAATGCTTTCTTTGCTTCAGTCTTTGCTTCAAGGACTGTCCCCCGGGACTCCTTGACCCTGGAGGGAGAGAAAAGAGTCTGGGAAGTGAAGATCTCCCCCCTTGTTGACAAGGGATTGGTTTGGGAGCGTCTGAGTGGGCTCAATGCACACAAATCCATGGGTCCTGATGGGATGCATCCACATTGCAAAGGGAGCTGGCAAAGGTGATCGCTGAACCGCTCTCTATCATCTTTGAAAGGTCCTGGAGAACAGGAGAGGTGCCTGAAGACTGGAGGATAGCCAGTGTCACTCTGGTCTTCAAGAAGGGCAAGAAGGGGATCTGGGAAACTACAGGCCCATCAGTCTCACCTCTGTCCCGGGAACGGTGTTGGAGCAGCTTGTTCTGGATACCATCTCCAAGCAATTGGAAGAGAAGAAGGTTATGAGGAGTAGTCAGCATGGATTCACCGAGGGGAAGTCGTGCTTGACCAACCTCTTTGCCTTCTATGATGGCATCACCAGCTGGGTAGATGGGGGCAGAGCAGTGGATGTCATCTACCTTGACTTTAGCAAGGCTTTCGATACTGTCTCCCATGACATCCTACTAGCAAAGCTGAGGAAGTGTGGGATAGAGGAGTGGACAGCAAGGTGTGTTGAGAACTGGTTGACTGGCTGAGCTCAGAGGGTGGTGATCGGCGGAGCAGAGTCTGGCTGGAGGCCTGTGACTAGCGGTGTTCCCCAGGGGTCGGTGGGGGAATGCCCTGCCCTGGTCAGGCCTCACCTGGAGTACTGTGTCCAGTTCTGGGCTCCCCAGTACAAGAAAGACAGGGATCTCCTGGAAAGAGTCCAGCAGAGGGCCACGAAGATTATACGGGGAGCATCTTCTGTATGAAGGGCTGAGAGACCTGGGTCTGTTCAGCCTGGAGAAAAGAAGACTGACAGGGGATCTTATCAATTGGTATAAGTACCTGAGGTGTGGTGGACAGAGGGATTTGACCAACCTTTTTTCAGTGGTTTGCAGGGACAGGACAAGGGGTAATGGTCACAAGATAGAGCACAGGAAGTTCTGCACCAACATGCACATAAATTTCTTCACGGTGAGGGTGATGGAGCACTGGTACAGGCTGCCCAGGGAGGTTGTGGAGTCTCCTTCTCTGGAGATATTTAAGGCCCATCTGGACGCCTACCTGGGCAGCCTGCTCTAAGGAACCTGCTTTGGCAGGAGGGTTGTACCCGATGATCTTTTGAGGTCCCTTCCAACCCCTTCAATTCTGTGATTCTGTGATCCTAGTGATTTGCATTTTCAGAGTATAGTACAGGCATTAACAGAATCATAGCAAGCCTCTTTGAAGAGCAATGTTAGATAGATCCTTACATGCTATTTACAGCATGCAATTGGCTCACTTACATTCTGTAAATATTATAGAGCATATGTTCACTGTCTTGATTTATAAAGTAATACTGGGAATTACACAATTCAGTGTGTACTAAACCTCTATCTTCTGTGAAATCAAGGCAACAGTAATTTCTAGGCCAATTCTGAGGCAGAATAAGGAGAAACCTATGATGGGTGACTTTTCTGAAATAAGATTCTGGCGGGGGTTAATGACAACCTTTAGGTTGATGCCTCAGGATATATCTAAAATGTGTACAGCCATTTGGCAGCTGTACGCCTTATTGAGGGCTATTTCTTCCAATAATAAAAGACAGTTAAAAAGGGGAGTATTGATACCTCTCTTAGTAAGCAAGGGAAATTAACAAATTATAATGTTAAATTCAAGATCTGCAAAAAGGGGCAGTGGTCCATAACTCCTCCGAGCTTCTCAAAATATAAATTTTGTTGCCAATGGAGCTCTATATAAGAATTAACTAGGGAACTTTTCAAGCAGTCAAAACTCTTGCATGCCATTATAAATTTATCATTGCTGGGAGGATCTAGTTCTGCTGCCAGACATCAGGCTTATATGGCAGCCTGCATGAAAGAATAGGGGATAAATACACTTTTTCCTATGAAGAACCTCAGAAAACTTGTTAGTAGAAAGCCAAACATTGTGTTTATTTTTGTAAGGCATATCTGAGTAAATAACACACTTAGTATTCAGCCATTCAAACCATTGCAGCAGATCCATTGCATTCCCACACAGAATATGTCCACTGTCCTTTTGAATGCTGTAGTGCATGTGCCTGACCCTCAGTCTTCCCCACCAAAGACAGGAAGAAAGTGAACTGAAAGTAGACCATTACTATGAATGTGTATACACAAAATCCTGTTGGATTGTAGGATCAATTTACCATTCCATCATTTTTTATTTGGATTGTATTAACCATGAACAAATGACTCTCACTTGCAACTTTTTGAGCTTATCTCACTCATTATAACAATTCATTTGTGATACTGTAATTCTATATTTAATACTATCAAGAGGAATTGTGAAATCAGTGCTTTGTAATTCCTGGTTATTGCGCAGAGCTGAACACTCTGTGCTTCTACTCATCTCAGCAACTCAATAGTTCAACCCCCCTAAATATCAGAATAAGTGCTGTAGAGAAGGGGGTTATGTATGCTTTTCCTGTTGTGAATGGCACTCAATGGCCAGCCAAAATAAAATCTGTATGCCTCAGAAGTTTTTTTTTTGTTTGTTTGTTTGCTTGTTTTCCCCACACTGTGTATTATGTTAGTGAAGCTACTTTTTACTAAGGAACATTCTTTCTCCTGCTCGTTGCACTATTAGGTACCTTGTGTAGCTCAAACACCATTATAGGTAGGACAATGAAATTGTCTGAGACTGAATAGTGCTACTGTCACAAGTGCTTGCATGAGCTTGCATGTAGACTCCCAAAGAGCACTGGTGCATTAAGCAACAAGACATGGAGGGCAGGTGCTGTGTTACGTGTTTCCTGCTTGCTGCAAAGTGTTTGCATGGCTGTGAGTTACATAAATGAATTAATCTTTCAAGTTAATGTGGTAACCAAGTGGTCTGAAGTTATGCAAAGGTTTCTGTGCTCTGCACAGCAGTGCTCTGTAAGGCACTGCTTCCTCCACCAACTGTGCTTGCTCATGTGCCCAGCACCCTGATGATGTTCTCCAGGAAATTCTGAGACGTATTTGAGTTCCCTGTATGTACCTGGTTTTGTGCTGCCCCTGTGACACCTCCATGGAATGACACTATCATTTCTAAAGTGCTTGTTCTACATGCTTCTTTGTACCTTGTCTATCTACAAGGGAGTGGTACCTGCCACCTTGTTTCCAGCACCAGCAAGGAAAGGGCTGTACCTGGGTATTTGCACTGGCTATTTCACTGAGAACAAAAGTACATGCATGCTTCTGAGAAAGCAGTTTTACTTTTTTCTTTGTCTCTTTGAGTGGGCTCTGAATTATCCTGTTGTCTTAGCTTGAGCATTAGAAAGCCTCAAACAGATAAGAACTAAATACTGTCAAAGCTCACAGTCTGTCTTTCCTAATTCTGGGATCATTTTGCAGCCAAATATCCTCATGTCCACACTGCAGGATTTTACTGGCAAGCCAGAATTGCCAGAAAATCATTCTTTACTTTCAGTGCATGTCTTTCATGTACATGTATTGTACTACTCATGTATATGTATTGTACTAATGCTGTGATCTTACTAGTTTGTCTGCTGTTACCATCCACACTATATATCACTTGTAACAGATATTAGACAAAATTTCTCAGGAGCAAGACTTTGTTAGGTAGCAAATCTGCCTGATTTGATGTTATAATTTCTAACTGTACATTGAGCTGTATGGAAGTTCTAATCCCTGTAATATCTCCCTTTCTTGTTTGAAATATTCTTCACTTACTATAGTGAGTCCTCTGTGTGAATGTGGATGAACCAAATCCCTTAGAGGAACATCCTGAGCTTCTTCACCAGTAGTTCCTTGGTGCTCATGTTCACATGAATACTATTACCAAGACATGGAATATAACCATGCTTGGAGGAAATCAAATATCACCATCCGTATGTCTGTACTGCACAAGGTTACCTAAATAAATGGCATTTGTATTTTTCTGCCATTTTGTACAGTCTAGTTTCCTTTCCTCATTTTGCTTTTATCCCACATCAAATTTGTTTGTGTTTCTGAAGCCTCATAATAAAATCAACCCAAGTTGTGCGGTACAATGCAGAGCTTTTCTAGAGTAACGCCACAGGACTGTTTCTGTCAATTGCTGGCAGCTAGAGAAAAGAAGAAAGAAAAGTCAGAAACTTTTTCTTATCATTGACATTCTGTTGGTGTAAATCACCCACAACAGCTCTTATATATAGCACGTTGCTTCCAGGGCAGTTGTGCTGTCTGGGCTTGTTGCAGAACGGCCAGCACTGTTGCCTGTTCTGCAACAAGTTGCAGAACAGTGCAACTTAGTGGAGGAAGGAAGGTGAATTACCTTCCATACTGATCCCCTTCCACAGTCAGCACTGAAAATAGGATTCTTCAATTACTGCCCTTTCTGTAGTCACAAAAGAGCTCAAGTGTGAGCCTGTGAAAGAGAAAATAATCCCTGGGTTTTGTAGTGCAAACAGTGTTTCGTGGTGCATTTTGAGCTTGACTCTTAATCTTGGTTAGGACTGAAAGTGGTTTATGAGCTATGAGGAGTTAGGGTTTCTGTAGGAATGTTCCTACAATGTTCCTTTTTCTTTCCTGTACGGCAAACAAAATAATCTGTAGCTGTCTGCCTAACCAGTCTAACAGTAAGAGCTGACAGAAGAGTATATGCCTTATCTGGTGTAGCCCAGACCTGCTATAGATAATTTCCTGTTCTTCAGTAGCTGCTTCAAATGACCCGTATACTGAAGAATTGTTCCAAACCAGGACTAGATTATGCATTTTCATGGACTGATTTCCTCAGTGAAAATTCAGTTTGGATAGTAGGATAACCTTTCTTCTAGTGAAAATATTGAAATATTGGACTGTATTACTGTGGAAAAAATTGCAGATCTTTCACTGGAGAAAAGCCCAGACAAATGGCTATTGGGAATGGTTGGGTGGAGTTCATTTTTTTTTTGGGAATGTTGTAGTCATAATTTGGAGGTCTCTTCAGTCTTGTCATTCTGTATTCTGTACTTCATTTCATAGTCTATCAAAACCCATAAATCCTACTGAAGGCTGTTAAAATATAAATCTGACAGTTTAGCATGAGCTGCATGCCAAACAGAAGGTCTCCAGAGTGGTGAAAAAGTCTCTGGAAACCTAGCACTGAAAGATGGATTTATACCTGAACACAGTAACATAGTATGAAAGCCTCAAGTAAGATCCAAGTGACTGGTGTGAAATTGTAACTACAATCTGCTCCGAACATGCAGGAGCACATCAAAAAGCAGGTGGAAATGTTGAAGGAACTTGAAGCAGTGGGGCGAGCAGTAGAAAAAGGATTTCCATACCCTGATTTATTTTATTTCGTTTAATATCTGAGAATTGAAATCTTGAATGCCTTTGTAAACTCAGTAACATTTATGGAATGGGTTAATTGAATTATTGAAATTCCTGTATTTAAAAACATTTATGTTTAGACTGGTCGTATTACGGGTAAAAGATTATCCTGGCACAAAATGACATTTGAGGGAAGGAGAGTGTGAAGGAAGTTACATTGTAGTATTATTATTTTAAACATGCTAGCATGAAATATTTTGATGAGTCCTAGTTTTTATTTATATAAGAATTCAGTTCTAATGAAAACCTTAATGAAGATGATATCATTGGAAAAAAAAAAAAAAAAAAGACCACAACCAGTTCTATAGAGAAGACACGGGCCACTAAATGCAAAAAAAACTGATGGGGGTCAAATTAGAAAAGGAATCATTTATAAGGAATGGGAATAGTATGGATAGCCTGCTGCCTGTTCACTGCGTATGGATAACTCTGTAAAAGAAATAAACTTAATGAGGCTAGTCCGAATTTAAATGTGGAGGATGCAGATTATTGCAGGCTATAGAAAGGAAATCCTTTTTTTTTTTTTTTTTTTTTTTTTTTTTAATGATAGATAAAATATATGGTGGGTGAAGCCAAACTAATGCAAACTGAAAGAAAAAGTTTTAAAGTACTTATGTGTAGGAATATGTTCAAAATTATTGCGAACCTTAAGGAAGAGATGTTGTACTGTTGAGGTTCACTTTATTATGATGTTTGCTGAATAAGTGACAGCAGTAAACACAACAACAACAAAAACCTAAGAAATAAGGGAGAAAATATATATTAGAAGATGGAAGATTGCTAAAATGGAGATATAAATGAATTATGTTATATGCTTGATCTTCTAACTCATCTGTGATGCCAACAGAAACATTTAAATGAAAAAGAAAACTCAATTAATTTGAATGGAAATGAATATATATTTTTGTCCAAGAAACAGTACTCCAGAGAAAGTCATTGCCAGTAACTCACACAGCACAGTTAGATTTTGATAAAGATCTGCTTTTATTGCAAAAGCTGCAGTTTCCTGGTGTACTAGTTGGATAAACACATAAGGAGATGGTGGGTTAGTCTTCTTCCACTTAAAGTCAAATCTGGCTAAAATCCCACTTAAGTGGATTTTTTTTTTCTTTTAAAACATTAACTGTATAAGCAGTGTTCCTCCAAATCTTTTGTTGTTGTTGTTTGTTAGTGTTTTTTTTTTTTTCTCTTTGTTTTTCCTCCTAATTCTCACTTATTGTGTAGGGTAGAGATGATTTCTCTGTAGTATTCTCTGCTGTCTGTGACTCAAGATATGATATCGGGCTGAAAGAATTCTTGATTTCTTTCAGTAGCGAATCAAATACTTCTGTTGAGGTATTTAGACTCGAAAGGAAAACATGTTTGACAGGGACCTCAGGCAACAGACCAGTTTAAGACTGAATGAAATGCAATTTGGTTTTGCTGTCTAGCACCTCGTTTGCACCATTAATGGAACTGCCAGAATTTTAAGTCTAATAAAAAATGTTTTGCATATTTACAGATGTTCATCCTCTTGATTTTTTTTCCCCAGGTTCTCTTTGTTCTAAATACATATTCTTTCACTGTTTACTATCCCTTTTCCCCTCTGAGTTGGAACATTTGTTTAAAAAAGTCTTCTGTTGCTGGGAGCTGAACCAGACACCATGTCTACTGTATTGGCTCAGACTGAGATTTGAGCAGTATCTTGCTGCATGCTCCCTAAGGATGGGTAAAAGCAAATGCCGTGAGTATAAAAATACAAGGTTTCTGCAAGGTGAGTCCTTCTTCTGCCTGGCAATATATATGTTCTATTGACTGAGATTTTCAGGGAAATCATGATTTCCCTGAAGCTCTACCTAATGTTATCTGATTTTATGTAGTATACTTTATGTATTGTTGTACTGTTATATGAATTTGAGAAATGAGCTCTAATGGTTATCACAAGCCCAAAGGGTAGATCTTTTGGGGTACAGGCTTTCTCTTCTTTCAAGAAATGGTAGTTATAGATCTAAAAAATCTGTTTAATCACCCTTAGAACAATTTCTATTTTGGCCCTCCATGGCTTCTTGTGCAAATCTGTTCATCCTAGTTGCTTTTAAATATTCTTAGGGTCAGACTATCATAAATACTCAGTAATGTTTGTCTTATGCCAAATAACACAAATCGATTGTGTTTTAACATCAGCATGAACCCTAGTCAACATAGTATGTGCAAGCTGCATATTCTGATTTAACAGCTTGGGTGCGCTGAAGGAGCTGCAACCCCTCCATGGGAAGCAAGTGGCAGACCCTCCATCTGGTCCTGCTTACTTGTCCTGAGCAATCAATTTTTCTGTGCCACAGCACTGATGCTCCAGCTAAAGATGCTGCATTAGTTATGTCTACCCCGAGCTTACAGGCTTTGAGAGCTATTTTGGACATAAATTTTGCAAACTTGCAAGTCAGCTAGGGTTTTTATTTTTTCCAAGGTACCCAACTTGCAATTAAGTTAAGCTGCTAGATCCTGGTCATTATCAAAACTCTCCTTCAGTGTATGGATTTAGGATAAAGGGATGAATGAGTGTCAGGTAGTGGTTAAACTTTCAGACACTTGCTATGTTGGAGAGTTTCTACTGATCCCTGTCAAGTGGGACTTCATTCAAGTAGACTCTTGCTGAGGAGTACAAGAAAGATGGTTCTCCAGTATGTCTCCACTATATTCCCTCATAAGTTAAAAGTATGGACTGAGATGCATTATACACATTTAAAAACACTATTTAGTCTAATGTACCCTGATTTGGTATTATGAATAGCTAACAGTAGAGTGTTTGGGGCTATAGTAGAGCTGTATGACTTAAAAATATAAAATAAAAAAGTATATAAATGGCATATTACAAATTATATGTTAGAATATAATGTCCCAAGCAGCGGTGTCTTAATGTGCTTAGGGAATGGTTCAGGTCTCTGTTTTCTACCTTGGGACAAGGTGAAATACAGAATCCAGGAAATCTGAACATAGAATTTGTGGAGAGATGAAACAGAGACCTGAGTGTGCTGAAGTCTGTGTTTATGAGTACTTCCCTGGAAGTTTAATGTAGTTCTGTGAGCCTCCTGATGTTTCATCCTCAAATCTCACTCTGTGGATATTTTCAACATTTAGAGAGAACTGTGCCTAAATTTTTGTATTAGTGACCAGCTGAAGGCACAGGCTATCCAAGCAGCAATCTGTAACTGGAAGCTTCATTGTATATTTTTGCTAAGTGTTACTGAGGTAGTAGAAAGCATAGCTTTTATCCATCAAGAATTGATTAGACTGACTATTAAACTTGCAATTAAACCATTGATTAATATGTGATCCATCAATATCACACACACACACACAAACATTTACTTGACATGAGTTTTGATGGATGATTTATTTCCTGGTTTAAACTTTGTCTGATTTCTGTTTAATCTCTTCTGAGCAGAATGTAAGACGCCATTGCTCATTACTTAAACACATACATATTTGAATATTTTAGTAATTTAATCCTATCTGTCATAATGACTTTATTTTAAAAAATATCTCCTTAAATCAAGGCACAGCAGACTTCCTGATTGCTCAGAACATGAGTTCTTAGCAAAATAAATGATAATAGATCTTTAAACTGAGCTGAAAAGAGCTGCTTTTAATAGAAATCTCCTATCTCAAGTTTTCTTTAGAGCAGTCTTGGAAGATAAAATCTGGAAAATGAACCAGGCCAGAACAGCATCAGAAAATGACTGCCCAGGGACCTGTAGGCTGAATAACATTGATGTTTATTACAAAACACCTAACTAAAAAGGGAGCCCCGGCAAAGCCCTTGCACTTATGGTACCTCTCATTGTGTGCCCCAGAGTACAGAGTGAGATTTCATATGGGATAAGCATTTATGTCTTTTTAGGAAGGTGGTAACTTTAGTATACACTTTCCTTTCAGACACTATTGCTTTCAGAAAGGCCAGCCTTTGCAAAGTAGGTCATCTAGGGATGCTGCAGGGGGTTACTTCCAAGGCAAAATGGAGCAATGTCTCCTTTCGTCTTGGATAGCTTCTCTCCCTCTCTTACCTCTCACTCCCAATATAGATCAGATTCCTTAAAGCAGCTGCTTGACTTCCAAAAATGTTCAGCCCTCCCGTCTCCTATGGAGAGAGGGAAATGGTTACTATGGATTCTCTGCACAAGAACAGATGTATTCCAATATGCTGGGTACTAACCATGCTGTTCTCTGTGTGCCTCACATTTTTTTTTAAAGTTCAGAATATGGTTGGACAAGGATAGCCCAGGTAGGGCTGCCCTGGCTTTGAATTCCTCATTTTTCTCTTCTGCCTGCTAGTATAGAGGACACCAGTGAAAAACAACAGGAGAGGTGTGAGTTCTCATACTTTCAGGCATCAAAATCTCTTTCTCTCCTAGCATTTCACTGTGTATTGGATTCATGAATGGGCTCAAGATGAGGTAATGCGTTTGGACAGTGCAAAAGCTACATTTGGAGCTGATTCTATGTTCAGTATATAAAGAAATCACTGGTAGATATTTGTAAATTAAGAAAGAAAGGGAGGCTAGAGCAATATGCATCAAGGGGAGGGGGCTTTCAGTGATTATGCCATTTACGTGCTATTTTTGTATTGCAGCCTATTATAGGGAACTGAATGCAGATTGTAAATTGTAGTTAACAAAAACTAATTCTCAAACTTTGGGGAAATTTGAATGTGGATCTGTGTGTTGTAGTTTGAACCCTCTTCTATAGGCAATGTTAGCCAGTTAAAAATATTTTGACATTCTGCCCATGCAATCCTATTCATTTCAGCTCATTTCTAACGCTTGATTCTGTGCTCTGGTGTATTAAACCTGAAAAGAATGGTGGGGGAGTGGGAATAGTTTCTGGATCATTTCCTCCATCACTGATTTCTGTAGGGGCTCTAAATAGAAATGTAGCATACATTGCAGAAGCGCATGAAATGCCTGTCCTATAGTGCTGTCATTCATGAGAAACTCAGTGATGTTATGGTAGTCATGTTTCTAAAATTGTAGTTATTTTGGCATTTCTCTTATTTTTCTTCTTTGTAGAAAACTGTGTGTCTCTTAGAATTACCCTGTTCAACTTATGTGAGACCTTCTGTTAAGCGCATAAGTAAGCTCTCTCTTTCTTACTGAGTCTCAGACCTTGCAAACTTTTTAAAAGTACTTTTCTATAATGCATATTTTTTGTAATATACTTATTCTGTGCATTAATATCAGAAGGTCTTACAGAATAGAAAGACAGCCTAGAATTGAGTTTCATCTATATTTATAATCTACAAAAGTAAACCTTTTATACATCTGAGCTGTTTGATAAATGGGTTTCTTATTTTATTCTCTATTATTTCTTTTGATTGGAGTTTCACTGCTATGTTTTCTAAAGCATCACAGTTCATTTATTTGATATATCTATGTACACGTAAAAGTATTCATTTGCAAGGATGTCTATTTTGTAGGAGTCTTCAGAAGTCAGCTCAAGTACTCTAAACACAATGCTGGGTTAATTTATAAGTGTCCTCAGTGGGGATGCAAAGTGATTGGAATAATAGTTTGAATAGCTTAAGACTGGGGGTTAGGCATAGAGTAGGTTATGGGACTGATATCTCTACGGGATGAATTAGTGTAATTATTTCAAAATAGTGTAAAAATACCATGGGTAGACAAAAACACTGGGTATAGGACAGGTGTGCTCCAAGCAGTGTCACCTGCTTAAGAAGCACAATGAAGACAATTCCTCAATCAGCATATTCACAGGTTTGGCTTGGGGTCACTCATGTTGGTAAAGATTGTGGCAGCAGTTGACTTGCAGGGCAATCACAGTGGAGATTGGCTTCTTGTTCCCATTGTGGCTGCAAAGGTAGATGGAAATATTTTTTGTACCAGGAATTTTTTGGGGGGGAGGATTTTCTGTTGTCTGCTACAGGCTGCTACTAGCAGGCCTATCTTGAGTTACTATAAGAGATAATGTCTAGATGCAGTATTTTACTACATGGTCTCCAAGCCCAAGGCTCACAGGTCCAGCAGTACCAGCCCTCCAGGCTGTGTGGGTGCTGTGGCCAGTGCAGCATCTGTCTCGCGCAGTCTTCCTGTCTGTTTCTGGTCCCATGCTGCCTGTAACATGTTCTCATCCTGTGCATGAGAGGTACATGTTGGTCTTCACTATTTGCCTACTACCTAATCTACATGCCCACAGCAAGGCTGCGGCAAAGCAAGAGTGAATTCAAATCTCCCAAGTTTTAAGCTAATCTTAATTAGATACTATTTAATTGACTAGGAAACACTTTTAATTTTTTATACAGTGGCACTTTCATGTGTGATTTTTTCTCTTCCTTCTTGCTGTGGCTTGAGCAGCATGGGATGTGCTCAAAGCAACACCCAAGGATACAGAAACATAAAAGATAATGTCTGAAAAATATTAAAGAAAATGAGAAAATATTTAAAAGATTTAGCTCCTGTGAAAAGAGCATCTCATCTTTCTTACCTGATTCTTGGCCTCCTAGGCTTACCCACAGATGAGAATAGGCATGATCAAAAATAGCCCTTTCTTTGATACTCTAGATTTATTCCTGTGTCTGCTATAATTGTTTCCATGTTAATACCCTTGCACTTCATTGGCCTCCTACTTTTTGTAGTTTGGACAGGATAACATAACAACTTCACTGAAATGTTAAGGAGGAGAATAAAATCAGTGTTAGAAATGAATCTTGGTTTTGTTATCCTTCTGGGATCATGGGTGTATATATAAGAAAAGGGAGATCAATGTTCCCTGCTGGCTACTGAGAAGATTTTCCTTCCAGAAGGCTCAGTTCAGCAAAACACATAAGCATGAATTTAATAGAATGAGATGAGTGCCAGTTGTCAGCTCCATGCTTTTCATCTCGCACAGCCCAAATTATCTTCCTTACTGCTCTGATCATGTCTCCCAAATGCATATTCCAAGTCCCCAAGTCTCCATGTCTTGCCACACCTGTTTCACAGACCTTACTCTCACTTTAAAAATGTGAGCAACCTAGGCTTCCCCTCTAGAGGGTTTTGGCTTGCACACAGTCAGGATCTTATTCCCACATGACACTAGTAAATTCCCTTGGTCTGTAGCACTTTTCTTTAGCCTTCTCCCTTTTGTCACCACCATGCTCCTTGCTTCTTCCCTTTTCTGGGACAGCTTCTGTCCCCTGCTGCTCCACCAAGGACCTCTTTGGTAGTCCATTGCTGACTTTGCTAGCACTTTGTCAAATAATTCTGTCCTTGTTTCTGTTGCCCATCTCATTGTTCTTTCTCATAATGATTTTGAATGTATGGTATGGTTTACAACCTCCAAAACAGATTAATTTACAAAGAATTTAATCCGTAAATGACAGGGTCTGATATTCCTCTTCAGGGCTGGTGAACTACTTGTTCTGTCTGAATCAGCAGGGGCCTGGCAGTTCTGTACACAAACCCAGCTGCAAAGATCAAGTATGGATCTGAACTTCTCCTGATACAGGACAGTTCATGCCCAGGTGTTGCGTCGAAGACAAATGTATATGCTTCAGAAAAAGAGACCCCACTAGAGAGGGAACTGGTACAGATATAAACAGTTTCCATCATTTGCTTGTTAATTCTCATGGATGCTTTGTATCAGAATTGAATGGAAAGACTGATTACTTCAGTCCACTAATGAAAGAGGATATCTGCAGAGTGAAGGAGTAATTTTATATTGAAGCTTCAGTACATTAAACGTTTCAAAATTGCAAAATATTTTACCCTTGCAGGTTTTTTAGGTCACTACCTTTATTAGTCCTTGCAATTTTAATGCATTAAAAATAGTGACAGTTTTGGAGAACGTCAGTTCTCAAAATACCAGGTACTGGTATTCACAAGTTTACTTACAGTAGATTAATTTTTTCTTTTATGCTAGACTGCACTTTGACTTACAAAACACCGCAATTTCATTTTGACATGTTTTCTTTTCAACAAAGTTAATTTCAAATCGTTGTTTACCCGACCAGCCTTGTCTTTGCTTGTTGTATTATTTGTTTTTCAGAAGGTGCTGCTGGTATTTACTGTGGCATGTTAGCTATTACATTCACCAGTTAGCAGTTTGAGTTGTATATTTAAATTCAGGTAGTAACTTACTTGATCAAAGTGCTACAAGTTAAAAATATATCTTTTTCTCTAGGGGTCAAGACCTGAAAACCATAAAATTAAATGCCTTGAAAGATTGTTAGAAACCTGATTTAAAATTAATTCTGGGATTCATGAAAAAAGCAATTGTTCCTATTAACTTTCTCTCTCTTAAGAGATGTTAACTATACAAGGAAATCTCCGAAGGTTCTTTGAAAATGTTGCCCACAGTCATTTCCAGGCACTACTTCTATGAGGTCTCAGCAGAGACCTGTCCTACTTAAGAGAGAGGACCAAGCTCTTTGAGACAGGATGACTTCCAGTGTATGCCCACAGGAGTCTACATTTGGTGTCGCTGGAAATGTGCTATGGGAACAAGAGCCAAAAGCATTTGTGACATATAACCATTAGTAGCGCCTTTTATAACCCTTTTCATAAGTCATCTCTAAGTGCATTTCCAAATGTGTCACTGCCATGAGCACCCTATTTTGTTTCTGAGAATGAATTCAAAGCCAGTAACTAACAACTTGGACAGTGTTAGCTGAAGTTCAGCCTCATAAATTTGAGAACACCCCATTTACTAAGTGTTCAGTTTCACTTAAGTATTTTCCAAACAGCCTTAGAGAGTTTGGAAGAGCTGGAGAGGAAAAACAGTTGTCATTTCTCATTAAAATGTAAGAGTTTTTTTAAACATAATTACGAATTTGTCAGACTGATTCAGATGTAGGTTCATTCTAATATCATTCTCCCTGTTTTCTCCTTATCCAGTTGTTTTCTCCAAAAGAATAACTTGAAGTCACAAAAGTATATTTTATGTATGAAATGGACCTTGCTAGGTCTTGTTTGTAGCTTCCATACATCTTTATTGCAGCAATGTGTTCTAAATCAGCTAGGCTGAGACGAAACCATGGTTATGTAGAGTTCAGTGTGGCTGACAAAGCTAATCAAGGGGCAAAATAGAATATATTTGGCATTAAGCTGCTGAGGTCTCTGTTCTACTGTAGCCTATTATAGGTACTAGAGCTGGCTGTTTTAATAAAATCAGCTCATGATTGTCTACAATCCATTGCTGCCACTATTGCAGCATCCAGGAAATACTTGAAAGCTACCAGTCATGTTCTTCACTCCAGAGAAGAGGAGCGAACTAATAAACTCCAAAAGAGGTGCAAATTTAAGTAATGCAACTGAAGAATGAACTGAAGCCTAATTGGTTATATATTGTGGGCATAAAAAATATCACTGTGTTGCTTGTTATTATACTTGTCACTCTCACACTAAAAAGGCTGAGACATTTCAGTGGCTGGATATGACCAAGAGACCCTTTATTATCCTTGCAGATCCAATAGATGCACACAGCTTCACATTTGCTGCTCTTGCTTACTGATCTGGCCATTCTCAAGGAAGTTCTTCTCCAGGAGTCACAAAGTTGCAATGCAGAGATAAGTGTCAGTACCTTCAATTTTACAGATCAGAAAACTGAAACACAGAAATGTAAAATGAATCACTCCAAATCTAGTTTTCTCATGGTGTTCTCATTTATAAAGCTCAGGACTGGTCCACACTAGTTCTTTAACTGATTTACCTGGTGTTTTTCTGTTCCTCTGGGGAACATATCTTTGATCACAGTCAGTATATATCCTGCAACAGAGCCTGATTAGATTTGCATAGTGAGGAGATAAAAACAGTGAGTGTGTAAGTGCTGAAGTGCAACTCATCACAATTGGCAACAGTGCTGTTAATTTAGTTCACGCTGGAAGATGGTCTGATCCTTACTAGATTTATCACTGGCAGAGATGTGATTGCTGATCCCACTGCAGATTTGTTTTTAAATTATTACTTTGCTTAAAGGCACAATGTGTCCCAGTACTTTCTGTCATAATTGTAAATTATTTTTTTTTTTTTCTGAAAGACCCAGTGGAATTTTTTCATAGACATTTCTGAAGCCATTAGAATCAAGGAGCCCTTGTTGGCACAGAGTATCAATAATTGTTTCAAAACCTTCTAACCTTCTTCTTAGTCACTTTGCAGACTGTTTCCCTATATCTTGTACAATTGCAAATATTGTAGAACATTTAATTCTGTATGGTCTTCCAACTTAGATGTTATCAAAATGAATCGAAAAGCTGAAGTTCGGTTCGTATTACAGGTAAAAGTGAAGAACATATGGTTTTCAAAAAGGACATATGGATACAAATGTACATATTTATACAAACATGTTCTGATTGGCTCAGACTTTTCCTTTCTTTCTCTTGTGATCAAAATGCGATAAGGCACATAGGATAGTGTAGTCCCTACAGGACCAGATCTGAGCCTTGCAAAAGACATTAGAAAGACTTCTAGTGATTCCTCTGAACCTCAGACCAGATCTTTGTTGTTGGATAAACATTAGTGAACAATTCAGACTAGCTTCATGCAAAACCTGCGTATATAGTGAGGATGCGGAATATTTTCAATGCAATGTCAATTCTATTTTCAATGTGTACTTCCTACATGACTAAATATATAAATTAATCTATGCAAATAAGCTTAACAAAATATAGATAAAAACAACCTGGAGAGTAAATTTATAGAGATGACAACATGAACAGAGGTATTTGCTATGGATATACAGGTTGATTATTAAGTTATCCTGATTCACTTCTTAGAGAAATCAGTAGAGAAATCAGAAATCATTGTGTTTTAATGGGAACAGCACTAGCCACCTTGTATACCAGATTGAGATCTTCAGCACGTGTAAGGAAATAAGTTAGTTAGTAAATAAGTGTCCATAGATTTACACCAACTATGTAAGTGAGGATCTATTCTTACAGCACCTGTCTTTAAAATCAAATATTCAGACAACTCAAGGGTTTAACCATTTGAATTTCCAAATTTTGCAAAGATGAGTAGTGTTCTGGTATCAGGCAGTAAACATCGTTAGTGTTTGTCTTGTGCTGCTTGTGTTTTTGGAATGAGATAATTTTTATACTTCATTAAAGAAAGTCAGCTCCCTGAGACATATTCTAACCATGCCAAAAGTATACTGAAATACCTAGTTAATGGCAATTTTGTATTGAAAGTAGACTTCTATGAATCATGGGGAGTGTTAAAAAGAAGGCATTTTCTTATCTGTATGTTTAGCTGCTTTCTAATTAGTTACTTGTATTTCAAATAACTTTGCAATTCCTTGTGTTGGTGGACTACTTTGCAAACCAGCATTACTTAGGTTTCCTAGTGTCTTAAATTGAAGTGCAGCCAAAATATCTTTTTTTTTGAAGATTTGCACTCTATTATGGACAATAAGCTATTGCACAATTTTTATCCTGGTAATAAAGGATAAGAATGTGCATGTGCATATTCCATGCCCTCATTTTACTATTTGCTGCTTTCAAATGTAGCTATATTTCATCTGTCATAGATTGTAGATATACCAACTTCTCACTAACTGAAGAACAGAGGGGAAAAATAACAAGCCTTAAAACAAGACAAAATGTTGAGTATTTGCTGGTGAAGCAGAATGTGTTACAAACTCACATTCAAATTCTAGTGAGCTGAGGGCTTTCCAGATCTCTCACGTTCTCAGCATAGCCTGTAGGGCTCAGTGTTTCCTGTACTGCATAGTCCTGGGGACATGCTGTAGCTGCTGACAGTTACAATTGAAGTGCTGGCAAGTTTCAAGGAAAGTAACTATAAGAAATCTAAATTCTTAACCACAACTGCAATACTTTTGCATGAAGGTGCTCTAAAATACTCCTCTCATACTCAAGTTGTTCAGCTTAGTATTGAAAATAAAATATCCATCATTTTATTGTGGAAGAAGAGCATGAATGGAAGGAAAAGAGCATATGAGAGATGCCATCTGTTCTTTCTCTCTCTTTCTTTCTCTTTCCCCCCACCCCTCTATTTTTATTTTTATTTATTTATTTATTTATTTTTATCAGAAAGAAATTTCTAATCACCTGTCAGGCCCTTTTCAGGGGGCAGTGCGGAACAGGAAGGTTTTTATGGTTTGGAGGCTGGTAGGTTGCTGAAGGTGCTAGGGATGAAGTCTCACTTCTGCACTAGATGCTCACTAGATTCTTCCTCATATATTCAGTCATCAGAGAGCAAAAGCTTTCAAGATTCAATGACAGATTTATGGTAAAGCAAATGCAAGGAGAGATGAGGAGTTTCCTGCAGGAGGATACTTCCCCTGAATTGTATCCCTCCAGTGCTGCTAGTAAAGATAAACTTCCAGGGTCTCAGTAGTTCATCTAGTAGTTTTCATCCTCCAACAGAAAAACAGTGCCAGTCCTGATAGTCGTTTGTCTGACCTGTCTTCAAAGATCTCCACTGATGGAGAGCACTCTGCCTTCAGGCAGTCTTTATTCCATATCTCTTTTCACAAGCTACATTTCTTAATATGTATCTTGAATGTTTTTTGTAATTGCTACTTGACCTATTCGCTGAGGACACAATAGGAAAATGTTGTTTCTTCCTTCTTTCATAAAGATCTCACAATGTAGCACACCTGATCTACTTTTGATCATAATTTTGCAATGCATTATGTGTACCAATAAGAACAGTAATGAGAGTTCAGGTCTTCAGGATATGAAAACGGCGTCTGGATCTACAATACAGCTAAGAAAATGTCAGCTGAGGATGCTAAAATGCCTGAAAGCTTGGAGGAGCTCAGACTGGAGTTTAGACAATGAATTTAGGTCTGGGTCCAGTTGTTAAAATCCATTCTGGTGTGGAGAAAGAAGCTTTTACAAGCTGAACTGATGGCTGCCAGCAAAGCACTTCTGAGCACTGTCAGAAACCTGTTTCATGTGCTGGATATAAACTGCATAATGTAGCCAGAGACAAAATGCATGTCCACATTAATGTCCAGGGTCACTTGACACTAGAGCAGATCATTCTGGGTCTAGATACCTTCCAAAATGCCAAAAAATGTTTAGTAGCTGGTATGCAGATGTCATCTTTGGGGCACAAAGGTATGGCATCGAGGCCAACCACACTTCAAAGCATCAGAAAATGCTACAAAACACCCTCAAAAGTCAAGAAACACTCTTGAGAAGTGATCTTGGCCTTTTGTGACTGCAACTGTGATGCTGGACAGTCAGTCCTAGTCCCAGCTTTTGCCACTCATGTATGAATGCAAAATATGGAAGCATATTGTCTGTTGTCACAACTCATCTGTGAAGCAGATGTTTCTTTTGGGGGAATTATTCATGCTAAAGATCACACTTCAAAGTAAACAATAATTGTCATTTGTTCCCTTTAGAAAAATGAAAGCTGGAAATCAAATTAATGAGTACATTTCCTCAAGGGAATAGACAGAACAGGGAAATATGATCCTTTTGCAAAACTTGTAGCAAAGATCTGTGGTCAAACATATTAGTCCCATGCTATTTTCATGTGGATTTAGATACGGGGATACAAATAATAATAGGTGGAAATAGGTGGAATAGGGTGAAATATATTTGGGGAGAAGTCTCTCTGACTGAAAGGAAAAATTGCCCATGAATCTGTAGAAACTGCAAAATCCTGCATGACTAAACAAAAATAGGTATTTTAAAGAAAATACGGTAAATATAAAGTATATATTAAAAATACGATAATGTGATGCTCAGTGACTTGACTCCACACCTTAAACTAACTCTGTAAAGCTCATTCTGAATATGACACGTCTCAGTTCACATAGGCCAAGAAGTCTGCAAAGAGAGAGATTGAAATGCATTAGGCTTGCTGATGGGTCACTCCTTTACAGCCTCCTAGACAAGATTTCATTTCAGTAAACCTGAATTAGTTCACAGAAACCAAAAGTAGTTGCATTTTGAATTACTACATGATTTTTTCCCACAGACCAGCTCTCAATATTTTGGGTCAAATACAGGATGAATGGCAGCCTCTAAGTGTTTGTGAATAACCTGGGAAGTCAGACCTGTGTCATCTGGTTCTTGGACTCATAGGTTGTTTCCCTCGTAATAAATGATGCAAAGGAACATTTCCATGCACCAGACTCAAGCTGTCTGTGTTGCTCCATTGTCACAATGGTCCCTTTGGCTGGTTTGCCATAGAGCTGCAGATTCCTGTTTTGATATTTGATATTTTGGACTTGCTGAACCATAATTGTCAACAAAGCAATTTCATCAGGTAACTTTTGACCTTCTCTGACTCACCGACCACATTCAATGCTTCAGAATACAAGAAACACCCATCTTGTCTTTACATCAGCTCCATAAAGAATGGCAAATGGATAGGAATTCAACAGAGTTTCCACCCATTTTACCATTTACTTTCACTGAAATTTGAGAAAATAATTTGAAAAAAATAGGAAAAATAGTAATTTCTAGTACTTAACTCTTCTTGGAAATTCCTTGGATTGTTTTCCAATGATGCTTTCTCCCTTCTACCAAAGACTAAAAGCCTATGAAGGCATTCTGGAGCTAGCCTCCATCAAGTCTGTTCATTATCAGTTCAGAAGCTTATGGCTAGATTTAGTGCAATTACTTTTATGAACTTTGAGAAGGGTAATTTAATGCTATAGCCTTCATTTAGTTACAATAAATACATTCACTGCAAGTATGTAACCCAAAGAAGATAATAGTTTGTTTGGACTAGCTTGAGTAAAAATGATGTATGTATGAGTTCTCAAGATTACTGTCTACTTGGAAGGTAGGAAGAAAATGTTGATGGGTTGATGGTACGTAGATTTGTGTGTGTGTGTTAAAGCTGTGTCTTGTATGTGACAATTCAAGATGTGTCTGGGTTAGTTTTATGTCTTAGCTCCCAGCAGAAACCCATCTCCCTGAGCTGATGCAGAATTTATGAGTATGGTGTATAAATTGTTACACCACATCATGCTGGATAATTAAACAGCTGCTTTGCACAGAGCTCCTTCATTCTTCAATGAGGCAGATGTTTCATCATTTTGCTGATTTCAAGTATTCCACAATAGCATGCCATATACATAAAGTAACTCATATTTTAAATATTTTGGTGCCTTTCTAACCAAGGATCAAAGCTCCGCACTCCATTGTATGAGGTTTTGCACAGGCAATTAGCAGAGAAGTGGACGCCTCTGACAGAAGAACCCAGGATCCTAAATGAGTGTCAATCAGTGTGTCTCCACTGGGTCCAGAGGATCAACAGCAGTTCATGCTGGCTGACATTTCAGCTGCAGGTGTCAGACACCATGCCATGATTTACATACCAATAGCAGTGAGTGGGAGGATAAAGTAACAGGAGGAGCAGAAATGAGCAGGGATGCAGAAGTCAGAGCTTGCCATTTGCCTGCAGCTGACAATGGCAATTTGAGTTATTCATCTCCATCCTGACTCCTTAACAACAGTATTCACTTCTGATGATATCTTATGGCCTTTTGAGTATGTTAGCAGAGAAACTAGAATCTTTTCTCTATTTACTTTCTGTGTTATCAGATATTCCATGCAATTCCCAAAAGGTAGATGAATTGAATAAAACAAAGTATCAGGTTAAATGATGTATATTTCTTATATATACATCACGTATTTATGCTCTTTATTATCATTGTACTCTATTTCAGAGAGGCACATGGGTGCATAGAGCCATAGCAAGCAGGTGCAGCCCCAAGGAGCTGCTGAGAAGCAGATCTCCTTTTTCTGTAGATAAACCAGAGATGTAGTACATGGTCCATATTCTGGATTTTTATATACTGATCCAGTTCCTCAGTTGTTTCAAGTTCATGTGCCTCTTTGAAATTGAATGAAGTAGATGTGCCAAATTCAGAGCCTGGCTGAGAGTCTGGCTTATTGTCTGGAGATGTTTAGTTTTCTAAGGCTGGCACTTTACCCTTAACTGATGCAGAAAAAATGACTGCCTTAGAAGGTCTCTCTCCCTTTCACATAAAGGCAAAATTTTTAAATTATTGTGTAACATGCCCTTCTCTCCATTACATGGTTCTCATTCTGTTCACCATTATTTTTAATAGACCAATTTTCTCTCTTGCTTTTCATCCACTGAGTCTCTATTATTATTTTCATCAAAGTGTTTGTGGGCTGCCAGTACTTGATATTTCATTTCACTGATTTAGTTATGTCTGCAGCCTGTTCTGGGGCTGTTTATTTTTATAGATCTTCAAATCCTTCTCTTTACCAAATTGTTTACATCCAAATCAGTTTGTTGTTTATATGACACTTGGCAATTGTGTCCTTTTGTACTTTGTATTTGTTCCTGGGGACTGTTTTAGTTTGATGAAATTTTACAACTCCATGGGCAGGCAATGAAGATGAAAGGGTCTTCTCATTTAAGGGTAGAAAGAAGTTCTGGTCATGGAACTAATGCTGTCTGCTTTTTCACCCCTGCTTCCTGAAGGCATGAGTGTGTGTGGGGCCACACCTCTTATCAGCTCTTGGTAATTGCTGGCTTAGGTTAAGCTGGGTCAGCATTAGGTTAAAGGAGGAGTCATTGGACACACACTTGCCCTTGAATGTACAATTTATATAGGATATAAATATTGGGTAATGAAGGGCGTTTATAAATAGGGTATTTACTGAGCTTAGTTTAGCTTTCAAAGGGTGGAGAATGTAGACAGGAGAAGACACAGAGGTGTGAGCACAAGTAACTTCAGTGCCAGCAGGGGTTGTGCTGGTTTCAGTATTCTGATTTAGCCTTCTCAGCATCATGGCCAGCTTTTCAAACTTGGGCAAAGGATTAAAAAAAAAAAAAAAAAAAAGTGTCTACAAGACCCCCCCTGAATTAAGGGGACTTGTGGACTTGTTGTCATCGTTGTCTCTACTGTTCATTAAGCTGTTTCTTGTGTGAGCTGTTGAGGTTTTCTGTATGACATTGCACTCTAGGAACAAAAGATTGAGTCCTCACTTGAAGCTTTCAATTTCTTAGTGTTATGCTTATCCCTGGGGATGTGATTTCCTCCCATCCCTTAGTGTGTCCATCTTTTATTAAAACATTTGAAGAAATTTCTGTCTTGTCATCTCCCCTTGCCTGCCGGATGGGAGAACCTTAGCTGCAGCCACACACACGCGCGTGCGCACACACACACACACAAATGTATAAATGTATTCCAAGCACGTGGCCCTCCATTTTGCTCGTGTCTCGGGAGGCTGTTGTCGGATGTTCCCACCTTGTCCAGGCTGTCAATGTCATCTGTCAGCCACCTTCCTGTCTCATAACACCATCTGCCCAGCTCTGCTCCACATTGTCTCTTCTCCTCATGTCCCTTTGGTATTTTCTCGGGTTTCAAAGTGCTCCACGTCTTCCAGACAGGGTATGATGAAATACAGCCTGCTGAGAGCCCATGATAGTTCAGCTTGCAGTAGAGATGTAGCTAAAGTTCATAATAGCCTTGCCTTTTCCTCATAAATTAATAAATAAGTACTTGGTTTGTTGTTGTAGAGGGAAGAGGATGACAAGAACAATATGAAAGCAAAAATGAAATTCTCCTTGCCTTGCATGGTCTTGGGCACGTGGCATGCAGTGGTGCATCTACAAGCACATGGTTTCTGGGGCAAGGATGCCACCTCCATGCTGGCCTCCTGGCATATCCGGCAGCACCTCATTGCAGGAGCACTCTAGCTGCTCCTGTGCAGATCTGCACTTGGAGTTTATTTAAAAGCAAGGCCTTTTCCCATCAGGTGCCCTTTGTGACAAACTGCCTGTGTCGTGGCAGCAGTGCAGTGTTCATGTTTTCTGTGCTGACAATGGTGGTCACTTGCAAGCCTACTAGAGTCAGAGGATTTGCATCTCACCAGAGCTGAGACCACTGTTTGGAAGTCTTGTCAGGATCCTGGTGGTTCATATGCACCCTTTCTTCAAAAACTTAACAGGCAAAACGTAACATAGACGTTTTTTCAACATTTTTTTTTCCAGTCAATTCCCTGTAACCATTGCCCTTTATGCTGTATCATTATGCAATCCAAAATATTTGATTTCATAAACCCTCACGTGGCTGGGCCCTCACTTTTCATTCCTTCAGCAGTTCTGGGCCAGCCGTATACTATCAAGAAAGCTCTTGTAGCTATTGATCTGTCAGAGAACTTCAGGCTGGCTTTTGAATTTTGCTGACTAGCCTGTTATTGCAATTACTTCAGCAGTGGTGATGCACACGCACGCAGGCACATGTTGTAGTTATCCGAGTTTCTTGCCTCTACTATAATTAAGAGTCCATAAATACATGTAAGTTCTTCTAATGCACTTGACTAAAGAAACTAATTGCTATTTAGGTGGATAATTTATTGTGTGCTAATTAAATGCCCAATAGGTGAGAACATTTTAATGAAACATAACTTAATAAGCTGGTTTTTAATAATCATTAGTTGTTTGAAATATATCTGATGCAGGAGTTGTGTAATAAGCTCTAATTGATGTTTTTAAAGTATATTTATTGTGGATAAATACTATTTTGTTGCATACATGTATATCTCTTTCCCTGTCTTTCAAATGCACAGCTTCCTAGCTGGAGGCCCCATTCTGCTTTATCAGGTCTATGCTTCTCTGCACTTGAAACTCCTCTCACTTGTGCTGGTGAACTCATCTCAGTTATGCCAGCATGAAGCAGGAGGTGAGCCAACAGACACAGGTTGCTGCTGGCTTCTGTAGAACTCGTTCTAGGTTTTAACTTCAGCTGGCTATCAGAAAGGACAGCAGAGATCTGTTTTCTTTCCCAGTCAGACTTACAGTATGAGACGGAGTAACCCTCTAAGGCTGAGATGTGTGCAAGGTGCCAGCTATTCATCTTAGAGTAGAATGATTATGCAGAAAGAATGGTAAACCTGATCATCAGTTGGTAATAAATTTCACTTTAAAAGAAGGAATCTTAAGAATGGGGTCTGGAAAGTGAATGTGCTTCATGCAGTGGAGCAGTGTGGCAACTTTGAATCAAATATCCTGAAAGAAGTTTGAATTGGGAACAAGAAGTATCAGATTTAAGGACTGGGAGAGTAGACAGCTGATTTTCTTTCCTGGCAAAAATTATATGAGAAGCTGTACTGACCTTTCCTTAACACTTGCTTGCTGTTTATCTTCGTGCGTCTTCATTTCAGTGTGATTCTCTTGTTTCTTTTGCCATCATTAGGCAGTGACTATTCTTATTTTTATGAACTTAAAGAATGGTCTTCTAGGACTGAAATGCTTAGGAGATAGAGCACTGGACAGAGGGGGGAGGTCTGTCTAGCTCTGGTGGTGTGGGAGGTAAACATTAAAAAGTCTCTACACTTCACTGAGTCTCTTTTTTCCCCATCTATAAAATGGAGTTAACTATGCACATTTCCTTTTCATCGTTTCCTGATGAAAAATCCTATATATGTGTTCATCATTTGTATCACACGAGCACTGATTTAGGATTTTCTGAAACATTCCTACGTGTTGAGAATCACACTGATACTACAAAAGAGAATGTCAAATTAACCAGGTGTGGTGGTTTTACTCAGGTGGGCAGCCGAGCTCCACCACAACCGCTCTCTCACTCCCCCTCTCCTCAAAGAGGAAGGGGGAGAAAATACAACACAGAGAACTCGAGGTTTGAGATAAGAAAGGTTTAATTAAAGGGAAAGGGAATGGGAGGAAAAAAAACAGAGACAAAAGAAGCAATCAGTCCGCGCGGAAGCACAGAGAGAGGAAAAATTATTCTCTACTTCCCATCAGCGAGCGGTGTTCGGCCACGTCCTGGGAAGCAGGGCCCCAAACGCGTAGTGGTTGTTCAGGAGGAACAGCCCCCTCCCCCACGAGAGCCCCCCCTTTTATTGCTGAGTGTGACATCAGGTGTTATGGAATATCCCTTTGGTTGGTTTAGGTCAGCTGCCCCAGCAATGTCCCCTCCCCATCACTTGCCCACCCCCAGCCTGCTGGCTCTTGGGGGCTTGGAAGGAGTCCTGATGCTGTGCCAGCACTATGCAGCAATAGACACAACACTGGAGTGATATCAGTGCTGTTCCAGCTACGAGTGCAGAGTACAGCACTGTGTAGGCTGCTGCAGGGAAAAGGTGACTCCAGCTCAGACAGACCCAACACAACTTCCACCCCTTATTCCATAACATTTGTGTCACAATCAGGTACAGTTTAGTATATAGATGTTCTCATCACCATTGTTTTCTGTTCATTGAAGCATTTTTATGTCTGTACTTCTCTTTATTCTATAGGTCTTTTCCCAAAATGCTCATAAGAACTGTTGATGGTTTCGCCTTCATCTGTCAAAGTGGTCACTCAGGGCAGGCGAAGTTGGTTTTCTTGACACCAGCACCAGCTTAGCTCACATCAGTGTTGCACTTGCCCGGTTCCTTGCAAAGTTGACCTGTCATTGGTTCTGCAGTGTCCTCCTACAACACATAACTTGGATGACAGATTAATTTTCTCCCAGTGTTAAATCTCCTTGAGGCACACACTTGATATCCCCATCTTTCTGCATTACCCACCAGGTATACCCTGGTCCTTGGGCAAAGACAATCCCACGAGTGGGTTTGCCTTTTCCCGAGGCAGGGGCAACCCACACCGCCTTCCCCATCCACTTCCCCACACGCACTACAGGGACTTTGGCTTCTCCCACAGTGTGTAGGGGTTTTGTTTCAGCAGGACCAGGACGGCTTTCAGACCCCCTGTTGTTAACTAGCCAAGTGGCCTCTGGTAGATTTATATCCCAATGTTTCCATGTCCCAGCACCCAATGCTCGCAGCATAGTTTTTAACAGTCCATTGTACCTCTCAACCTTCCCAGAGGCTTGTGGGTGATAAGGGATGTGATACACCCATTCAATGCCATGTCTCTTGGCCCAGGAAGTGATCAAATTGTTTCGGAAGTGACTCCCATTGTCGGACTCTATTCTCTCCGGTGTACCATGTCGCCACAGCACTTGCCTTTCCAGGCCCAAGATAGTGTTTCGGGCCGTGGCATGGTTTACAGGGTATGTTTCCAGCCACCCAGTAGTTGCTTCTACCATGGTGAGTATGTACCGTTTGCCTTGGCGGGTTTGTGGAAGTGGTCCGATGTAGTCAATCTGCCAGGCCTCACCATATTGAAATCCAAGCCATCTCCCCCTGTTCCAGGGAGACTTTACCCTCATGGCTCGTTTAATTGCAGCACAGGTCTCACACTGATGGGTAACCTGTGTGATGGCCTCAATGGTCAGGTCCACCCCTCGATCACGAGCCCATCTATATGTGGCGTCCCTCCCCAGATGTCCTGATGTTTCATGAGCCCATCGAGCTACAAACAGTTCACCCTTACGTCCCCAGTCCAGGTCCACCTGAGCTATTTCAATTTTTGAAGCTCGATCTACTTCTTCGTTGTTCTGATGTTCTTCGGTAGCACGATTCTTAGGCATATGGGCATCTACATGACGTACCTTTACAGCCAGGTTTTCTACCCGGGCAGCAATATCTTGCCACAGGGTAGCAGCCCAGATAGGTTTACCTCTGCGCTGCCAGTTGTTCTGTTTCCATTGTCGCAGCCACCCCCATAGCGCATTTGCCACCATCCATGAGTCAGTGTAGAGATACAGTACCGGCCACTTTTCTCTTTCAGCAATTTCTAGGGCCAGTTGTATAGCTTTCACTTCTGCATACTGACTTGACTCACCTTCCCCTTCCATGGCCTCCACAACTTGTCGTGTGGGACTCCACACAGCAGCTTTCCACTTCCGATGGCTCCCTACCACACGGCAGGATCCATCAGTGAACAACACATATTGCTTTCTGTCTTCTGGCAACTCATTGTATGGTGGTGCCTCTTCAGCACGCGTTACTTCTTCTGTCGGTGCTCCGAAATCCCTGCCCTCTGGCCAGTCCATAATCTCTTCCAGGATTCCCGGGCGATTGGGTTTCCCCATTCGAGCCCGCTGTGTAATTAACGCTACCCATTTACTCCACGTAGCATCGGTTGCATGATGTGTAGTGGGGATTTTCTCTTTGAACATCCAATGTAACACAGGTAGCCGTGGGGCCAAGAGAAGTTGTGCTTCTGTACCAACAACTTCTGAAGCTGCTCTAATCCCCTCATATGCTGTTAATATTTCCTTTTCAGTTGGGGTGTAATTGGCTTCTGATCCTCGATAGGCCCGGCTCCAGAACCCCAAAGGTCGGCCTCGAGTTTCTCCTGGGGTCTTCTGCCACAGGCTCCAGGTGAGCCCATGCTCCCCAGCTGCAGTGTACAGTATGTTTTGCACAGCTGGTCCAGTACGGACAGGCCCAAGGGCTACTGCACGAGCTATTTCTTGTTTGAGTTGTTCAAAGGCCTGTTGTTGCTCGGGGCCCCACTCGAAAGAGTTCCTCTTTCGAGTCACTCGATATAGAGGACTCACAAGCTGACTATAGCCTGGCACATGCATTCTCCAAAATCCCACAAGACCTAGGAAAGCTTGTGTTTCTTTTTTGCTAGTTGGCGGAGACATAACTGTTATTTTGTTGATCACATCCGTCGGAATGTGGCGACGTCCATCCTGCCATTTTACCCCCAAGAACTGGATTTCCTGTGCAGGTCCCTTGACTTTATTCTGTTTAATGGCAAATCCAGCTTTCAGAAGAATTTGAATTATTTTCTTCCCTTTCCCAAAAACTTCTTCTGCTGTGTTACCCCATACGATGATATCATCGATATACTGCAGGTGTTCAGGAGCGTTCCCCTGTTCCAGTGTCGTCTGGATCAGTCCATGGCAGATGGTAGGGCTATGTTTCCACCCCTGGGGCAGTCGATTCCAAGTATACTGAATGCCCCTCCAAGTGAAAGCGAATTGTGGCCTGCATGCTGCTGCTAGAGGGATAGAGAAAAATGCATTAGCAATATCAATTGTAGCATACCACTTGGCTGCCTTTGACTCTAGTTCGTACTGGAGTTCCAGCATATCTGGCACTGCTGCACTTAGTGGTGGTGTGACTTCATTCAGGCCCCGATAGTCCACTGTTAGCCTCCACTCGCCATTGGACTTCCGCACTGGCCATATAGGACTGTTAAAAGGTGAATGAGTCTTGCTGATCACTCCTTGGCTCTCCAGATGGTGAACTAACTCATGGATAGGAATCAGGGAGTCTCGGTTGGTGCGATATTGCCGCCGATGCACAGTTGTAGTTGCAATTGGCACTTGCTGTTCTTCAATCCTCAGCAATCCTACAGCAGAAGGGTCTTGTGAGAGACCAGGCAGGGTAGACAGCTGCTTAATCTTCTCTGTGCTCAAGGCAGCTATGCCAAAAGCCCACCGGTACCCTTTTGGATCCTTGAAGTACCCTTTCCTGAGGTAGTCTATGCCAAGGATGCACGGAGCCTCTGGGCCAGTCACGATGGGGTGCTTTTGCCACTCATTCCCAGTTAGACTCACTTCAGCTTCCAATATGGTTAGCTCTTGGGATCCCCCCGTCACTCCAGAGATAGAGATGGGTTCTGCCCCTTGGTGGCCTGACGGCATTAGGGTACACTGTGCGCCTGTGTCCACTAAAGCTTTATATTTTTGCGGTTCCGGTGTGCCAGGCCATCGAATCCACACAGTCCAGTAAATCCGGTTGTCCCTCTCCTCTACCTGGCCAGAGGCAGGGCCCCACTAATCCTGGTCGGAGTATCTATCAATTATTTCTTCCAAACGTGAAGCAGAAACCTCTTCATCAGGGTCAGGAGTAATACTATTCCTTCTACTGCCTCTGGGGGACTGTTCAACAGAAACTGGGGCAGCAATCTTCCTAGGGGCCCTCTTTGTTGCTGTTGTATCTTTCTGTAGCTCACGTACCCGAGCAGCTAGGGCCGAGGTCGGTTCACCATCCCACTTCCTCATATCTTCCCCGTGGTCACGTAAATAAAACCACAAGGTACCTCGCGGTGTGCGTCCCGGATTCTCCCTTGTTTGAGCCGGGGACTGCTGGCGCTTGATGGCCGAAAGATTTTTCCGTTTAGGTGAGGACGAAGCTATGTGTTCATCTAACCGTTGGGACAGTTTCTCCACAGCTGAAATGCAGCCCCGTACTGGGGGAGAGAGATTTTCTTCATATTTATGAAGCTGGTTGGACACGGTATCCACAGTTGGCCCCATCCCCTCGTCCCAACCCATGACTGCCAGTGTGCTGGCATGTGTTGGGGGTGCAGCTCGTACAAACTTCCGCCACATGGACGCTGTGCATTGCACTTCATCGGGGTCTTTAGGTGCCTGGGCGTTGTTTAAATCACTATAAAGCATCTCCAGCACAGCTAATTCCCGCAGCTGCTGGAGGCCCTTATCCATAGTGGTCCATTTGTTTACTTGGTAGACAATATCCTCTTTGTGGGGATACCTTTCTTTCACTGCTGTTAGGATTCGCCTCCAGAGGCTGATAACTTGTGCCTCTCTTCCAATTACTCTATCAATGAGTCTTTCTCTAGAAAGGGATCCCAGCTGCTTGGCTTCGTTGCCTTCTAGCTGTTGGGTATTGGCCCCACTATCCCAGCATCGAAGCAGCCAAGTGAGGATGTGCTCACCTGGATGGCGACTGAAGTCTTTCCGTATTTCTCGCAGCTCACTCAGAGATAGAGACCGAGTAGTTTCTGATTCATCTATGATTTCAGTCTCTTCTTCGCGATGTTGCCGTGATAACGCTGCTTTAGAGCCACTTGCCTTTTCCTCTTCTCCCTCATCCGTAGAAGGAGCTTCTTCCCTTACTAAACGACCTGATCTCCGTTTCCACTGTTTCGTCTTCACTACAGGGGCGACTGATACCATAGATGGTCGGTCCTCTAGGGTAGTCACAGTGTGTGCTGTCTCATTATCAAATTCAGGAACCTCCCTATCCCCTTGAGGGTGCTGGGCAATGTTAATTGACATCTGATAGGCGTAAGCCAGACCCCAGCAGAGTGCAGCCAGCTGGTGGAGTTCTCTAGTATTGCCAGGGTCAGGGCATACGTCTTTCAAACATTCCACCAGTTTTCTTGGATTTTGTACTTGTTCAGGGGTGAAATTTAGAACCATTGGAGGAGAAAACCGTGATAGGTACCTGCCCAAATCCCCCCACACACCTTGCCACCCACAACTTTGTCTGGGGACAGGTCCTTGAATAATATTCTTAATAAATTGCTTTACTTTGGGGAAGATGACAAACACTAGACCTAGTGATAGGAGGATAATATCTGACCAGGGGTATCCAAGATACTGAAAGGCTGCTGTAATTAGCCCACAGGGAGAAAAGTAGAAGGCACTGTAATTCCTAATATTTTCAATAAGATAATCTCCAGGAGACCAGGAGGATAACAATGCCGGGTCTGAATACCAAACAAAACTGAAGGCCAGTATGTTACAGCACAACATGATAAAAAAAACAAGCACAGACTTCAACACTTTCTCCGATCGGATGTAAAGGAAAAAAGAAAACAGAGAGTGGGCTATATACAACATATCCACACAGAAAAGTATTACCAGAAAACCGAGCATTATGACTACCAATATGTTAGTTGTAAATACTTCAATCAATGCTATTATTATCTCAACCCTCGAGCCCCACGTTGGGCGCCAAAAAGGACTGTGGTGGTTTTACTCAGGTGGGCAGCCGAGCTCCACCACAACCGCTCTCTCACTCCCCCTCTCCTCAAAGAGGAAGGGGGAGAAAATACAACACAGAGAACTCGAGGTTTGAGATAAGAAAGGTTTAATTAAAGGGAAAGGGAATGGGAGGAAAAAAAACAGAGACAAAAGAAGCAATCAGTCCGCGCGGAAGCACAGAGAGAGGAAAAATTATTCTCTACTTCCCATCAGCGAGCGGTGTTCGGCCACGTCCTGGGAAGCAGGGCCCCAAACGCGTAGTGGTTGTTCAGGAGGAACAGCCCCCTCCCCCACGAGAGCCCCCCCTTTTATTGCTGAGTGTGACATCAGGTGTTATGGAATATCCCTTTGGTTGGTTTAGGTCAGCTGCCCCAGCAATGTCCCCTCCCCATCACTTGCCCACCCCCAGCCTGCTGGCTCTTGGGGGCTTGGAAGGAGTCCTGATGCTGTGCCAGCACTATGCAGCAATAGACACAACACTGGAGTGATATCAGTGCTGTTCCAGCTACGAGTGCAGAGTACAGCACTGTGTAGGCTGCTGTAGGGAAAAGGTGACTCCAGCTCAGACAGACCCAACACACCAGGTTCAGCACTGGAATTTAATAATGACATATTTTTCTAGGGTGATGCTTCAGACAAATCTTATATATGAAAATGAATTGCATTTATAGCTAGAAAGAACCACAAGATCTTACAATCTTACCTGTTTTCATCCCAGCACTCCTGCGTTTAATGATTTATCTTACATTTTTTTTATGACAGGGTAGCCAGAAAACCATTATTTCTTTATGTTTTATCGGTCATTTGTACTAATGGTTAATCACCTCTTGACTTACGTCAAAATTCTTGTTTCCTAGTGTTTTCTCTGTTTCCTGGTAACTAAACTCTTTGTTTGTTTGTTTGTTTGTTTGAGTGTCTCAAGCCCAACAGCCCATTAGTCTTATAACTCTTTGGTTCCTGCCACTGAAAGGAGATAACACATAACTATTTAAATAACAAAGTTGCAGAGGTAAGTATCTTAGGATTTGATCTAACAAAGATGATGTTCATATGGTGAAGGAGCAAAAACTTTATCGTGTACTATCCTGATAAACTATCCAGCTTCACTTTTGAAAAGTAATTACTAATTGGAGAGAAGAGATCTGTGTTGAAATGTCAACACAGCAAGCTTGAATGCTGGCATCATAATCTGATTGTGGTCATACATCATAACTAAATTTTAATCTATTTGTGGTCTTCAAAGGCCATATTCAGAAAGCGCAGTTTCAATCTCTGTTTTATTAATCAACGGTGAATCTTCTGAAGGTTTCAGAATAACAATTTGGCAGATCTAATAAAGTCAGTGAGCAGGGATCCACCTGCTCAAGGAAGAAAAAATGGTGGGCAAAATTGACACTTGGACCACTGGATGCAGATGGAATTGTCAGAGAAAATAAAATAATAGGACAAGATTTGGAAAGACAATTAATATCTTTCACACAACCAGGTAATAGAGCTTGGAAAAAAAAAAAAAAAAAGAAAAAAAAGATGAGTTTTCAAACATAAAAGTGCTTCTGCAGGTCTGGCAAAGAAAACAAGAAACTTCAAATTTTGTCCAACCTGTGAACAAATTAGTGTTTAACTATTAAGTTAAGACAATTAAGCAGGAAAAAAAAAAAAAAAAAAAAAAAAGGTAAAAATGGTAAACTCTTTAGCCATAGTGGAACATCTGGGGATGCCAACAACAGGTCATAAGCTAATGAGCCCCTGCAGGACAGGTAGAGGTAATGGGAGCTCAGAAAGAGCTCTTGAGAAAAGTGGGAAAGCTGTACCACCAAACCACTCCACTGCTGGCTCCAGGGGTTTCAGTGCCTGGGAGAATTCTGAATTTCAATTCCCAGGTATTTGATTAGTCTTCTTTGGGAAGAATAGTAGATTGGGACTCAGAGAATTAATTGGCAGACCTGCAGCTAATTGTAATCAACAAAGCAACAAACCAATCCTGAAAAACCACAATGGAGATTGATTAATTCAGAAATGTCTCATCACAGACTATGAAGAACATTTTTATCTTCCTCTCAACCTCAGATTCCTGCTTTGAATGTTAAGGAAGAAACCTTAAACTATTCTGAATTACTACAGAAACTGTCTGCCTTCCCCAAAATGGGAAAGAAGAAAAAGGTACTTTTAAAAACCTATAAATTATATAACACATGCCCATATATCATTTATAAGGACATTAGCAACTTGTGTTATTTCCTCATTTTGGAGATGAAGCATTAAAAGTGAAAATGCCATTACTGCAGTTTCCTTCTTACATAAAACAGATTTGTGTACACAGTGGCTGTGCTCAGATCTTTGAGGCTGGTTCACTGGAGGAGCAAATCTTGCTTGCTGACAAGTAGATTTCTTTGATTTTCAAGAAGCTGTTTGAAGGTTATTGCAACAAGTTCTTGGGCAATGCATGCAGCCGAACAGATAAACAAAGATAGCACATAAGGAGCCTGGTTGGTGCAAAAGTTTTATTGCAGCTACTAAACCTAGGAACCAAATAACATCCTAGTAAACAATATACTGTAGCTAAAGAGATTGACTATTCATGTGCATTGGTGGTGATTTTTTTTAAATTCACTTCTATATATGTAGTGGTTTTACTTGGGTGGGCAGCTGAGCTCCACCTCAGCAGCTCTCTTACTCCCCCTCCTCAAAGGGAAAGGGGGAGTGTGGTGGTTTTACCGTGCTGGTCAGCTAAACCCCACAACCGCTCTCTCACTCCCCCTCCTTTAGATAAGGAGGGGGAGAAGTAAAGCAAAGAACAACTCACGGGTTGAGATAAGGATAATTTAATTAAAGGGAAATAATTATAATAATTAAATAAAGACTACCATGAACTAAACAATTTAACTAAGGGGAAATAAAAGGGAAAGGGGAAAAAGGGAGGAAAACAAACAAACAAAATAAATGAAAGCTATATGGAAGTGCAGAGGAAAGAAATTACTCTCTACTTCCCACAAATGAGCGATGATTGACCACGTCCTTGAAGCAAGGCCTCAACGCACGCAGCCGGTGTTCGAGAGGAGGACCGACGTCTTCTCAACGAGAGCCCACCCCTCCCCTCTTCTTCCTGTTTCCACCTTTTATTGCTGAGTGTGACACCACATGGTATGGAATATCCCTTTGATTGGTTTAGGTCAGCTGCCCTAGTGATGTTTCTCTCCTCACTTTTTTGCCCACCCCCTAGGAGGGTTAGAGAAAGGCCCAATGCTGTGCCACTGCTGCTCAGCAGTAGACACAACACTGGTGTGATAACACTGCTGTTCCAGCTACAAGTACAGAGTACGGCACTGAATGGGCTGCTGCCGGGAAAGTTAACATTCCAGCCAGACCCAGTACAGGGAGAAAATATGATGCAAAGGGCTCAAGGGTTGTGATAAGGACGGGGAGATTGCTCAACAATTATCATGACAGGCAAAACAGACTCACCATAGGGAGATAGTAAGATTCATTGCGTATTGCTAACTAACAAGCTAGAGAAGTGAGAAACAAAGGAAAGAAACCAAAAGCACCTTCCCCCCATCCACCCTCTTCCACCTCCTCCTCCCTGAGCAGTGAAGGGAAACAAGGGAATGGAGTTTGCGGTCAGTCTCTAGCACTATCCATGCTACCAAAACCTTGCCATGTAAACCCACTACACTTGGGGAATCCATGCTGTCTACTCCCAGTGATTTCCTTGTCCTTCCTGCACCTGGAAATGGTTTCCAGAATGAGTGCTTCCAGCACCTTCCCAGGGAAGGAGGTGAGTGTGACTGGCCTGGGCTTCCCCGGGTCCTCCTCCTTGCCTGGCTTGTGTATGTCAGTGACATTTGCTTCCCTGCACTCTTGGCTACAGTTGCCAGGAACAAACAATGATTCCTGAGAGTGGCGTTGCAACAGCATCAGCCAGCTTCCTCCACGCTCATGGGGGAATCCAGTCAGGGTTACTGGACTTCTCTCTCGGTTTTCTCAAGGCTGGCCCAACCCCATGGATGGGGTTCCCTGGGCAAGGTTGAGTTAGCAGGCTGGGGGGATGCAGAGGTGGGCTCTGTGACAAGAGACCAGGGGCTGCCTCTTCTCATGGCAAACCCCCATCAGCTGCGCTGGCCTCCTGGCCTCCTCTACTGCAGACCCCTGAGCCCGAGGCCTCAGCTGTCGTGTGATGGGCTGGTGCACCAGCCCCAAGGCAGCCGGGCTCTCTCTGCTCCTCTCCCTGAGGGCGGTGTGCAGCAGAGATGCCCCCTGTGCAGTCTCCAGGACTGCATGGAGGTGCAGTGAGGGATGGGGTAGGAGGACTCAAACACCACTTGAAGTTCACTGTTCTTTATTGGTGGCCCGGAGACGAATGCAGGCTGGCTGTGCTACGCCGTCTCCACTTCCTCCACCTGCGGGACACCCATCTTGGTGGCTCCAGCATCTGCCTCCTGTTGGGGTGCTGAGCCATGGGCAAGGAGCTGGTCCCAGCCTGAGGCTTCATGACACACCAGGGCCTCCAGGAACGACGTGACCGGTGATTCCTCACACGCCTCTCAGGCCTGGCATCATAGTGAGGCCTTGCCAGCCTTTCTGGAGGTGGCTCCACCTGCCTTGGCTGGATCTCGTCTCCTGGAGAGTCCACGTCCATGGGCAGGACATCGTTCTCTGCAGGTGGCATCTGCACAGCCTGCACCCGCTGTTGCAGCCAGTCCCTGTTCACAGCTTGGCCGTTGCCCTTTGAGGGTGGCACATCGTCTGTCCTCCTCGATTTTTTCTCAGGGTCCCTGTGTGTGGGTTGGACACGGTCTTGCACAGGTGTCCCCGCGATGGTCCTCACCCATTTTTTTGACGGATTGCAGTTTTTGGGCTTGACGTTGTCTCACGCTGGTGACACCTTGCTGGTCCTCACCCATTTTTTGTTGGGGTATCTGTTCACGAGCTGGATATTTTGCTGCGATGGTGGCACCTTGCCAGTGTGCACCCATTTTTGTGGTTGGCCACTGTTCCTGGGCTGGCTGTGTTCTCCCACAGGTGGCACCACGGTGGTCTGCACCCTGTGATTTGGCTGGTTGCTGTGCCTTGGCTGTCTCAGGGACTGGGTCTTGTCTTCTGCAGGCATCCCCTTGACAGTTTGCACACATTTGGTTGGTGGGCCCACGTGCCTTCTTTGGAAGTTGTCTTCCAGAGCTGGTACCCTGCTGGTCTGCCCCCATTCTTTGGGTGGGTACCTGCTCGTGGGCTGCATGTTCTCTTGCACAGGAGTCACCTTGATGTTCTGCACCCACTTGTTGGGCCGGCCTCCGTGCCTTGGATAGTGTTTGTCCATCCTGGGGCACACCTGATGGTCTTGCACCCCTTTATTCAGTGTGCTCCCCCCTCCATTGCTGGGTGTTCATCCATCCTTGGGCATTTAGCAGGGGGTTGCCACAGGAGGTCCTTTCTTTCTACACTGTGTCGCCTCTTCTTTGCACAAGGCACCACTCCTTTCATCCTTCAGGCTGACCAGGACAGCACCCAAATGCTAGTGATCCCTGCTTGAAGCTTCCTGGCACCTGGGCTGCTCCAAGTTTCCTTGGCGCTCCAGGAGCGAGTGGCAGCCAGCTGCAGGGCTGCCCTTTTTATGGGGCCAGGGACAGTGGGCACCAAGGGCAACAGTTTACTGATGTAAACAGCAGGCCGCTGTGGTGGCAGCCCAGGCACCATCACAGTGGCCTTCTGTGCTGGGTCTGGCTGGGATGGAGTTAACTTTCCCTACAGCAGCCCATACAGTGCTGTGCTCTGCACTTGTAGCTAGAGCAGCACTGGTATCATACCAGTGTTGTGTGTGCTGCTGAGCAATTCTGGCACCACATCAGGACTCCCTCCAAGCCCCCAAGCCCCCAAGGGCTGGGGGGTGGGCAAGTGATTGGGAGGGGACATCACCATAGCAGCTGACCTAAACCGACCAAAGGGATGTTCCATACCATGTGGAGTCACACTCAGAGATAAAAAATGGAAAAGGGGAAGGATTGGAGAGTCTCTCATGGTGAAAGCATCTGTCCTCCTGAACAACTCTTACGTGTATTGAGGCTCTGCTTCCCAGGACATGGCTGAATATCGCTCATTGATGGGAAGTAGAGAGTAACTGCTTTTTGTTTTCTTCTTCTTCTTTTTCCTCTCTGTGCTTCTGCGTGGCCTTTTTTATTTATTTATTTATTTTTTCCCTTTCCCCTTTGGTTATATCATCCTTATCTCAAACCTTGAGCAATTTGTGTCATATTTTCTGAGTGGCTGTGGTGGAACTCAGCTGCCCACCTGAGTAAAACCACCATACCTTCTGACATCACCAGCCTCTCAGGGTGCAGCCGCTCAGAGGCTCAGTTATCAGTGCACCCTACTGTCTGCTCATCCAGTGCAGCCTTCAGCAGCTTCTCTTGGAGGAGCTAACAGGAGGCAGTGTTGCAATTCTTCCTTGACAGCAGGTAGACAACATCTACCCATCTCTCTGCTGATGGTTGGAAAGAGCAATGCTGAGGGTACGAACCAGCCTCACAACTGCTGCCATCAGAGTAGTTCCTAAGACTGTTTATCAATATGATGATAGGCATTTTACATACAAAGACAGAGAAAACAGAGGGTCTGTTATACCATCATGAATGTTTCATGCATTGGTCAAACAACCCTTCCCCTTGGTGTGGTGGTTTTACTTAGGTGGGTGGCTGAGCTCCACATCAGCAGCTCTCTTACTCCCCCTCCTCAAAGGGAAAGGGGGAGAAAATATGATGCAAAGAGCTCAAGGGTTGATAAGGACAGGGAGATTGCTCAACAATTATCATGAATGACAAAACAGACTCAGCATAGGGAGATAGTAAGATTCATTGCCTATTGCTAACTAACAAGCTGGAGAAGTGAGAAACAAAGGAAAGAAACCAAAAGCACCTTCCCCCTCATCCACCCTCTTCCACCTCCTCCCCCTGAGCAGCGCAGGGGAACGGGGAATGGGGGTTATTGTCAGTCTACAGCGCTTCTTCTCTGCCGCTCCTTCTCGGTCACTCTCGTCCCCTGTGCTGTGGGGTCCCTCCAACAGGATGCCATCCTTCCCGAACTGATCCAGTGTGGGCTGCCCACAGGCAGCAGCTCCTCAAGAACTGCTCCAGATATGGGTCTGTACCATGGGATTCATCCATCAGGAGCACACTGCTCCAACCTGGGTCCCTTATGGGCAGCAGCTCCCCCCAGACCCCCTGTTCCTGCGTGGGCTGCTTTCCACAGCCCCCACAAAAAGGACTGTGGTGGTTTTACTCAGGTGGGCAGCTGAGCTCCACCACAACCGCTCTCTCACTCCCCCTCTCCTCAAAGAGGAAGGGGGAGAAAATACAACACAGAGAACTCAAGGTTTGAGATGAGAAAGCTTTAATTAAAGGGAAAGGGAATGGGGAGGAAAAAAAGAAACAATCAGTCAGCGCGGAAGCGCAGAGAGAGGGAAAAAAAATTATTCTCTGCTTCCTATCAACGAGCGGTGTTCGGCCATGTCCTGGGAAGCAGGGCCTCAAACATGTAGTGGTTGTTCAGGAGGAACAGCCCCCTCCCCCACGAGAGCCCCCCCCTTTTATTGCTGAGTGTGACATCAGGTGTTATGGAATATCCCTTTGGTTGGTTTAGGTCAGCTGCCCCGGCAATGTCCCCTCCCCATCACTTGCCCACCCCCAGCCTGCTTGCTCTTGGGGGCTTGGAAGGAGTCCTGATGCTGTGCCAGCACTATGCAGCAATAGACACAACACTGGAGTGATATCAGTGCTGTTCCAGCTACGAGTGCAGAGTACAGCACTGTGTGGGCTGCTGCAGGGAAAAGGTGACTCCAGCTCAGACAGACCCAACACACTGATGCCTCGGAGTTAGCTGCCTCTTAAGCTACTGCATAAAGAAAAAAATTGACAGCTTTTCTGGGTATGGTAAGTACCAGTATACATTCATATATGACCCATGCTAGGAGACTTTCAATTCTAATTTACTTTTCACCTTCATGTGCAAATCTATTTTAAGAATTTTCTATAGAGGTTGTGTGCCTCACTTGAGTCCCCATTTGTATCTCCATCCAAAGGAACGATCAGAATTCTTCAAAGTGGACTTTGATTCCTTTGGAAATCACAAATAAGTGCTATTTTGTCAGCTGGAGAATGTCCTCTTGGTAACTACATAGATAAGGGCTCATTATGTTGATTGAGCTTGAGGACTCCTTCCCAGTGGAGAGGATGGGTGACCTCCTGGGAGCTTGATGTCCTCTGCATGCTGGCCATACTGACGTCATGTCTGTGTTCTGCTCAGCCGAGTGTTGTCCTTCTCTTCAAAGAGAATGGTGTACCTCCATGAGGTCCCTTTTTATATGTGTCACTTCAAGCAGACAGTAAGGGCAATACTGTCATCACACCTGAGCTCTTTGCTGTTGTATGGATGCTGTGTGGCCCATGCTTTAGAGATCTCTGCATAAGTGTTACAAATACAGTGCAAGAGATGATGATAGACATGAGACTTATAGAAATAAAGCTAATATTGAGGCTTACTGTTTCCTTTTTGTTATGCTTTTGCATTTAAATTTTATAGCATAGAAGCTCCAGAGAGGACAGACCACTATTCTTGTTCATGAACAAGACATGTTTGCCACAGCCTGCCATTTCCTGTTGCAAGTCTTTGTGCTTCAGGGAACGACTCCAGCCACTGCAGCACATGTGGACATGGAGCATTGTCGGATGTGTTGGACTATACAGCGAGAAGATGGCCATCCATATATTTAGTGTGGAAGCTTTGGCTTATAGTAAGTCAGATCTCTTAATATTGTTCTAACACGTTTTTTGATCTTCGTATTTAATTTAGGTCAAATCTGAACTACTGAACAGAACTGTTACGTAGTGCACATACTGGATAAATGAAGTGCAGTTTTAGCATAGCTCTGACCTAGATACTTCCTACAATGTTGTCTAAAAGCAGAAATTGAAATCTCTTATCTAAACAAAAAATGAGTCTTTTTTCTCCTGTTTATTGTGGCACTTTGCATGAATTTGGTTTCAAAGACTGATAAAGCTTACAATTCTGAATCTTTCATGGGTACCATAAAGGCTTCTCTTTTCTAGTAACCCAAGCCAACAGTGTATTGGAGTAATGAACGTCTGCCATCTGAGATATACAGAGCAATCTTGAGATATCTGATGGCTGAAAGATGCGACTAGATTTGGTAAATATTAATATAACACTAAAATGGCTAGATATGTTTAAAGAATGATTTTATTCTTGTTACTGCTGTCAGAAACAAAAGATGAGGTATTGGCAGGATAGAAGAGGCAAACCAAATAATGAAATATCAAGATGTTTGAAGGACTCATAAAATACAGATGCGCTTCTCTAATCTTTCTGAAATGGATCCACATTTCCTACCACATGCATCTCTTCATATATAACTATCTATTTCTATATATATTTATATGTATATGTAAATATTGAGAGTCTTAGAGGAAGAGAAAAAAAGAAAAAAAACAAAAACTTAAAAAAATTAAGTGGTAATTTAAATTTAAATTTACATTACTTAAAAAAAAAAAATAATTTCACCCTGGATTATTAAAAAATCCAGTAAAAAGCTATAGTTTTTTTTTTTTTCAAGTTTGTAATCAAACATGTTTTTCAGTAATATTTTTTTTCATTATATTTGACTTTAGAAATCCTGCCAGGTTCTGATTATTGTGATTAAAATAGGAGCAGTGAATGTGCAATGAAGGTGATGAAAAATCGAAAAGAATGTTTTGCATTCAACACCCCTATCTGAGCCATCAAGAAAATTAATGTTTAATTAAAAACCTGATTTTAGAGAAAGAGCTGTGTGGGGTTGTTTTTTTTTTTTGTTTGTTTTGTTTTTTTTTTTTTTTTTTTTTTTTTTTTTTTTTTTTTTTTTTGGTTACAAAAAGATGATGACAAATTGTGAAATAATTGTATTAATAAGTGCTACAAGGCAGTTATAAGGCAAACTTCACCAACATGGCTAGGCAGTGCTTGTCACTGACTTGGCAGGGAAAATGCTAATATCCTAATGGATTGATTTAAGAAGCACCAAGTAATTTGTAACACTTCAAGGAAGTCCAGTGATTGTACTTACAAGGAATATAAATGGAAGCCAGAATGAAGTGCTAAGAAATGCAGAGGGAATAAGAATTCAGTCATGCCAATGAGGTTAGTCATTGGGATTCTACAATCATCACAGAAACATTTGTTACTTAGTAGGACATCAACATGCACCAATGCAATTTAATCCTTTCCAGAGTTTCCAGTCCATGCTTTCTGCTCGGCCAGGCTCTTTCCCATCTTCTTGTTTTGTCATCTTGCCTTTTTCTTCCATCTGTGTCTTGTTTTCCCTCTTCTTTTTGACACCCTTGGCAATATAACACTTGTTGCTCAACATATCAAGTACACAAAACTGAAACCAGACTGGGCATCATCTTTTTTATTATCATCTATTATTTAGCAGGGCAGGCTTTTGAAAGCAATAAGCACTGTTAAACATAAAGACTGCTGGATACCTCAGCAGACAGCATGGCTCAGACATGCCCCAGCTCAGACATATGATGGTGGTGGAAGTAAGAGAGAAATAAAAGTAGTAGTAAAGTAAAAGAGAAAAACGGGTGGTGTTACATGAGCCATGGTGTTACACAAGCCAGGAGGACAAGGTTATTTGTATGACACAGGTTAATTTTTTCCAGATTTATTTGCTTCCTAAAACTTAATGCAAAGGGGACAGTCAGGAAATGTCTCATAAGAGATTGCTGCTTGTGCTAGTTTAGACTGAGACTGGTATTTACAAAGCTGCGGTCTGAGAAGAGAGAGCAAAACCCTGCCCTAATTATGGAGATACACTACAATTCCCGGTCCCCTCATATTCCCATTTGCAAAATGTGTCTGTGGCCTTTTCTCTTCTTCCTAACCACAAGCCTCATCATCTGACATCATGGGTGATATCAGAACTCAGAGTGAGCTTCTCAGAAACTTTGTCCTTTCCTGAGCTTTCTTCATTGTGCACAGAGCTATAAAAAATGAATCCAACCAACAGTAAACAGAGAAGGGCAAAACATTATCTGTGAATGTTTCATCACTTGAAATGTTGAACAGTTTCTAAGGTTGGACAACTCCTTGCCTTATGTGTTCTTAGTGCTGGCTTTATTCCTTCTCCTTTTGAACAAGGCATCATACATCATCAATTGTATGATGAGAAACTACAATTTCCTGAGTGGTCTCTTTGAGTCTAATTTTGTTTGGAACCTAAATTTGAGTAGAAGCTAGGTTGTCTTAACTACTTTTCCTGGTCTCCCTACTCATTCTTCCTTTTGTAACTTGGAGGCATATCTGTCTTGGATGTAGAAGGAAATAGAGAGAAAGAGCAGACTGTTAGGCTACTGTCATAGAGATTCTGCTTTGTCTTCTAGTATTTGTGGCTAATACTTAGAAATTAGTCAAGTTGGATTTTTACATTTCATGTGTGATTATGCTGGGCATAATTCTGCTGTCACTCATGCAAGAATAAATACTGAAACTAATGGAGTTACATGAAAATAAAACTGATCTAAATGAGAAAAGAATCAGGGCCCCTATGGATACAAGATCAGATTACTACCACACTTCAATTTACACTAAAACTCATTTATACCACTCTGACAGTCAAAAGTGATTTTAAATTGGTGGAACAGTGATATCCACTCATTTTAAGATGCTTTTATGCTCCCAGAGCAGTGGTAAAGTCTTTAGTGTAAGTGAATGAAATTCCCTGTTAACAGACACAAAACCCTGTAAAGAAAGCAGAGCTCAGCAGCAGGTCCTGGCACCAGAACCACCCTCCCTGCTGGTGGGCGTATCACTTCTTACACTGGTGCTCCCCTTTCTGTGCTAGAGAGAGCACCAGTATCCGCAGCCTGGGAACTGCTCAATGTGAGGTGAAACAATGGTAATTTAGGTTCTTGCCGGCATGTTCGGGTGATGGTCTTGATGCTGGCCCCTTTGGGAATTGCTGCTTGAGGGGCATTCACTTTGGCCATGTTTTCAGTTTTGCACAAGCAGACCAATACACAGTTGTCTGCAGGAAGTCTTACTCAGGTAGATCTCATTTCTAATCTGTCTGTTAATAAGCATATGATGGGAGGCAGAACATTTCCTTCATGTGCTGGAGAATCTCCAGTTAAATGATTAATCAATATTGGAGTGGGTCCAATTGAAACAATTAAACAATAATAAAATATTTTCCTTCTAGAGTGGGGAGCAGTGCATTGTATGAGTCTATCCATCAGGCAGGAGTCACTGCGAGGCAGGAGGAGTATCGTGTGAGTGGGCTGAATCTAAAGCACAGGATCAAGGTACCAAAACAGGTCTGCTGCATTCAGCAGATGAAGACTTTGGTCAACCGTTGGCCAGCAGAGTTTGCTGTATCTGGGTCTGCTCAGAGCCAACAGGGAGGAGGCAGGGAGAAGGCTCTTTCCAGAGCACTGGAAGTATCGGCTGGAATGAGCATCTGCTCTGAAGTTGCTCTTGTGATTCTTCTTGGCAAGAAATTGTATAATCAGCTTTCTTGTAAAATCTCCCAAATCCTTCCTTGCTTTGACTCTGTGTATAAAACTATATAACTGTTGGATAATGTATACTGCTATGATGAGTCCTGAAATTTGATATTAAATGAAATGTCAGATAATGAAACTGTAAATCCTGTCTTCTTAAAAGTAACTGAATGAACTGCTGAAAATAACCCATCATCTGGAGGAGCAGCCAGGTTAGATGCTAATAATGGCATTTCCCAATATAGTGATAGTGATTCCCTGCCATTTCCCAAGATAGTGATGCAGATTTTTTGTATATGGTATACTGGGACCCCATTGCTGACCTGAACACAAGATGAGGAATGAAATAGGTTTAAGTAATACAGAAAATCTAATACATTTAAGATGATTATTGTTTGCCTGTCGCCTTATAGAGCCTTCCTAACCCCAGGGGATCACTGGAGAAGATAACTATGATGCACACATCATAGGCTGGGAAATATGCTGGAGCTCCTGATGACTTACTTGGAGGGGCAAAACAACTATTTTTGTACTATTTCCGTTAAGTGTCTAATAAATGCTGTCATTTTTTATACTGCATATTTTATACTGCAAAGTTGTTTAAGTATAAGATGAGCATCAAAAAAAAAAAAAACAAAATTGGATGAATACAAATGATTCTGTAAATATTTGAAGCTTAATTAGCTGGTAATATTTTAACAAAATATATAGGAAAAGCCAGCTTGTTTATTCAGTTCAGCATTAAGAGCTATGCTGTAATGTGTTACTTGACGATGTGGTACTGCATGCTTCTGATTTTATAATCTGTTGACTCAAATCACAGACTGTCAAGCACATTTCAAGATTATCCATGTTTGCATGTCAGATTATATTTTTTTAGGAACATGGCTTCTATTTATTCTTAACTCTGCTGCTGATTTTCTCAGATTTCTGCCATATGCTACACGTCACAGGTGAGTATTTTGCTGTCTTAAAATCTGATAGCTCTATATCCAGTTTATTAGTTCTGTCATCTCAGCATTACCATTAGCATTGAATTACAACAGTGGATATTTAAATACTAGATTATGGCTCCAAATATTTGTTAAAATAACAAATAGCAAGGGCAGACATTTTAAGAAGTGTCAGTAACCCTTTAAAAACATCAGTCAGTCAACAAAGGCAAAAAAAAAAGATTTAGTGACTAATTAAAAAAAAATTTGCTCTATGTTTTTATCTACTTAGTTATACTGCAGTTTTATGCATCTCTCTTGATGTGGATTTTATACATAAGTCACACACACTGACAGTACTTCTGTCTTGAAAAAAGCACAGACAATATATTTAATGAACTGTTTCAACAGTTTGAAGATTAAAAAAGAGGAAGATTTGTAGACCTATATTCAGAAAGAATGGAGATATGCTCTTTTGTATAAATTACACATTAGCTGGCTTTCCAGTCTGATACTGTGAAATGTTGATAATATTCAGTTCTTTTGAAACCTCATTCCAGTCCTGCTGAAAGTAAGCACCCAGCTTAGATTCAGAAACACTGAAAAAATAAGAGGTTATGTAGATAATTTCAGTGAAAAACACAGCCTCATAAATGTGAAAGTCAAATAAATACATACAGTGAAATGATAGCAGTCATTTAGTTTCACCTTGTTACAATAATCAGCCCATCGAAGCATCAAAACAAAGGTAAAATGTAAATCTCCTTAAAAACAGGGACTGTTCATGTGCCTGGAATTATACACTTTATTGAATCAGAACCACATTTCCAAATATGATCCAGACCTGAACAACTGAAAGTTTCTTTTTATTGGAGAGGCAGCCTTGTTTCTTTGTCAGTTTGCTTCCAACATTATTTTTCTCTTTTAACATCTCTCCAGTACTTGAACAAGGACTAATCCAAAACCAGTAAGGGCAAGAGCAGCAGGTGGAAATTTATCAGCAGGTGGAAATTTATCCTTATAAACACTGCAACCCCCGTCAGGCATTAGGATATAGTGCTTATTCTGTTTATTTTCACGTCATGATTTTTAACCAATCCTGCAAGTTTGACTCCTGTGAGTGACCATATTTTTTGTTTGTTTGTTAGTTTTTCTCATGGAAGCTGTCCAACATATTCAAGTTATTAATTTTGCTTTGCCTTTGCTAGGAACTATTTATCTGCCTATTGTTCCCAAGCTGCTGGGTGAGGACTGGCCTCTTCATTCGTGGCAATATTGTACTAATTGGAAAACTTGTAGCAAATGGCAAAAACTCGTATGGGATCTTTGTCTAATCGACTTCAGTGAAGCTCTTCACTTAACTGTGTCAATGAAATCTAAATATTAATTTACTCTTCAGGTTTTCATGTTGAACTCAGCATTGCAGCCAGCTTTATGCAGGTCATAACTACCTCAGTATAAACTAGAAGTGGAGAAGGGAAGTAATAAGAACCAGAAAGCACAAATCGCTGTTCACTGTCACTGCAGTCTCCTATCTTCTGGGCATTTTTGGTAGGTAAGTGATGAGGTTATCAACCACTAAATTCAATCTGAAGCCAGCTGACATTTGATGTGAGTCAGAGCCAGAGCTGGCAGCACAGTGGGACAATGTATTTCCAATTAGCAAATATTTTAATGTGCACTGGCATATCCTTCAAATAGCTGTTCTCCCAGATCTTCTTGTTTACTTTGCTGTGAAGGAAGCTTGTTTGTGAGAAGGTTTCGATTTCACTGTTGACAGGCAGGTGATGGGATAGCAGCTTCTGTTTGTGTTTAAACCTCAAGGACACAGATACTCACAAACAGTGCACCTCCCAAGCAAGTTCTCCTCTCCTTACAAAGTCTCCAATATCCAGGCTAACACAGGGATCAATACTGTGCAACAGGGACAGCCATGGCTTTGTTGCAGACGAGGAATGTGGAAGACCTATCTGCATTTCTTGAACAATTTCTGTGTTTGCTCAACATTTTTGAAACACTCAGTGAAGTAAGGATCTTCTTGTGAATCAAATCCACATTGGCAGAGTTCACAGAGAATAATAAATCTGCATACTGTAATAAAACAATCTGGATCTAGGAGAAAATAATCAACTTGCAATCTTGAATTAAATAGTATCCTACTTCCAATAAACTATGGGACTAGGTAAAAAACAAATGATCAAAAAACAAAACAAAACAAAACAAAACAAAACAACTTTTGTTTTCTGAGCTCCTCTCCACATACTGCAAGGATTAGTCAAAATAAGGTATGTGACAGCAGCCTGTGTCCCCGAGTTACATACCTTTCCTGAAGCGGCCTCCAACTGGGTCTCCACATTTGCAGCAGAAGCCATTAGGATTTTCCTAAGGAAAAACTGCTTTGGCTTCATTAACATGGGATTTTTTTTCACATATTTTTGAGCATTTCTAAGGTACAGAGTAAAACTGTTCAATTTCACATTTTTAATTCACTGTTTTTCCATGCTGTGACTCTTTTTCTTTCCAGCTTATTTTTCTGTTTTGCTTGTTAAGCTGCTGCTTTTACTTATCAGGAGAAGCTGTACACTTTATTGATTAAGCTGCCTGTTTTTCTGTTTCATGACATTTTTCATTTGAATGTGTACTTGTTTTGCTGAATCAGCTGTGTATCAAAATGCTTGAGTATTCAACCACTCTTCTATTTGATCTGCATTTTTGGTTTAATCCTCTTGCTCTTTTTTGCTTGCTCAGCTGGCTACTACTTAGCCAAGTAATTTTGGGGGGTGGGGGGAGCTGCACTGCCAATTTCATTTCTAACTAGGAAACATATGCTGTAAAATGAGTTCCAGTCATTCATGGCTGTAACTGTATATTGTTTGAAATAAAGTCCTTTTAAACAGGGAAGAACAGGAAAGGGTGACTTATTTTATTTTATTTACAGTGTTTGCGTTGTGACACGGTGTCAGGAATACTTGGAGAGTGCCCAACCTGGAAGCCAAACATAAGTGATCAGGTGCATAATCTGAAGTCAAATGTGGGGGGATTCAGTTTAGAGGGGGATTTAAGATCTGCCCATTTACTCTCTTCAGCACCTGTGAAGGCTGGAAAGCCCAGTACATGACCTAGCAAAGGGAGCATGGGTGCTGGTTCAACTGCATCCAAGCTGGCAATGTATTGCTATGGTAGTAGCTTCTCTCAGAAGTGATGCTGGGATCACAGATCTTTCTCTATTTTATTTTCACTGGAGAGGGATCCAGTGATGCTTAAACACACCCAGAAATGTGAACTGGCCCAAATCCTATCTAATTCTAGCCAAAGAAACCATGATTTTCTCCAGCCAATTCTGGCTTTTGGCATTGAGCTCCTGATCAAGATCATTGAAATGCTGCAGAAGATGCCTCTGGCCCAAGACACGTTTGCTTATTTCTTGGGAGGGAACGAACTGCGAGGTGTTGTACACACACATAGATAGGTGCTACCACGGACCTTGGTGAGCAGTGAGCTCCTTGGCCAGCAAAGGCATCACGCTGCAGCTCAAGCATCGGTCTTAGAGTTGTGTCCTTCTGCTTTCCTCATTCTTTTTACACATCAGGACAAAGCCTGGAGGCGCCTGAAACCAACCAACACTGGCTTCCGCAAGTCGTTCACAGCAGAACCAGACACTTGCAAGGGTTTTCCAACTTGTCTTACAGCCTCTTTCCTCCCTCTGGAGAGGGGAGACCCTAAAAATATGCAGGAGCTTTCTCACTGACACAGTGACATAACCACCAATGTATCAGCTCCCCTGGGGGTCAGGAGAAAAGGTTTGTGAAATTTGGATTCCTCAGTGGTCATGCATTGTGGCTAGTGTATGTTCATTTAATTCAATTCTCTTTTCCTTCTTCTCCTCATTTTTCTATTTCCCTGAACTGTGTATCACAGTTTGAGTCTGCATTTGTAACAGGAGCTCTGTAAGACCTTCCTTATCCTTATATGATTTCTGGTTATCACCTATTATTACAGGATTTTTTCTGCCAAGTAATTTAGTTGTATTTTGAAAATGGACATGGCAAGGAAAAACTGTCAGTGATAAATCTCATGATTTCTCTGTAGCACCAAGCAACGCTGTTAGCTGTAAAAAAAAACAACACATGAGAGGTTCTCACATGCAGCTTTTCACAAACTCCCCATACAGTGCTAAACAGGTTCCAGTGCAGACCAGGAACTGCAATGGTAATTCAGTGAAATTTATTTCAGTGGCTACACCTGCCTCTTCTGTTCAAGTGATTGCAAATCTGTAAAATAATTACTTGAAATGCTGTCTCCCTCTTCCTGTAAACTCTACAGAAGACTGTCATTGAACAGGGAAATTAAATGAAACTGAAAACAATGCAAAAAAATCAGCCATTGGAGAAAATGTCAAAATTGCAGTGATGTCTAGCAAGAGAAATATATAGTACTGGTGAGCAGAATGTCCATAAATGACTGGTGCTTATTATGTCCCTGCTTAAAACCGAGCTCTCAAGGCCCATACAATCAGCAGGAAGATCCCCAGCTGATCTTTACTTTCATATCCCTTTTAAAAATATGGCATCTTTTTCTACATACATTTCTGTTTACTAGTTAGATTTTATATTATTTCAATCCTTTCATTAAAAAAAAAAAATAAATGAACTCTTCACCCTGAGAGAGACCCAGTGCAGGAGCAAGCTCCCCATGCTCAGAATGTAAAGGCTATAGAGGAAGAAACAGTTTGGCCACCCCAGTGCTGGAGGTGCCCCCAGACGTGGTTTTGCTTTTTATTAGTAGCCCAGGGAGATTAGAGCAGCTAAACTGTTTGCAGTCAGCACTCCAGAGACCTTTGCTCCCTTGAGCTGAGCTGTAACCAGCATCTGGCCCTGCCGTGACCTTGGCTGACTGAAATGATATTGAAGTGAAGGACTTTTTATTTTTTTTCTCTCTTTCTTTTTTTTTTTTTTTTTTTTTTATTATTTTTTAATTTCTTTCTTTTTTTCCTCCCCTTTTTCAGCTGGTTTAATACTGATGTAGATTAGAGAGCCTCTGATATAAAGGAGAGGGGGCTCAAATGGCATCAATGTTATCAATTCATCTGTAACCAGTTCCTGAAGTGATGCCTTACAGTAAGCCAGCCTGCAGCTAAGCGACTCTGCCATCATCAGGCTCAATTCAGCAATGCAAAAGACAGGAGGGCCCATTGCAGCTGCTCTATGAGCCCAGGACATTCTGCTGAAAGGTTGCAGCAGTTCCCTGCTACAGGCATTGTGCCAGAGAGACATTGTACGTATTTGTAACTCTCAAAGAAAGTTTTCCTGTGAGAAATTTCCTATTGAGGAAATTCTATTTCCTATAGAAATAGATCAAAACTGGGAGGAAAAAAAAAAAAAGATCAAAACTGGGAGGAAAAAAAAAAAATCTTAAGGGAAAGGCTATTATTATAGTTCATGAGCTGACATATCATCTGAAGCCAAGAGAGAGAAAGAAAAGTGTTAGAGCAAAACCACCTTAGGAAGTTTGGGATGGCCCTGGCAAGTATTTTTAAATATTTCCAGGAGACTTCTGCAGATCACCTTCCAGCAATATCTACAGTCCTGATAAAGTAGGAATTAAAATACAGATTGGATGATCAGGATCACTGAACACATATTGTATTCCTAGGGCTAAGCCAGCTAGCTAGGAAAAAAGCAAAACCTGGATGAAACAATACTTAGAACTTGTACTGAACCCAGTGTGATCCTTTAGAGCTTGAAAAAAACTCTCTTCTGAGGGGTCCTCACTTCAAAAGTCCTGTCATCACCCCAGAAAATGTAATGAAGAGGCAAAGAATAGGTGGAAGTAATATTCTGAATTGAAATAACCCTCAGTAGACAGTAGCACTTGCAACCTGGTCAGGTATTTAAAATCAGAGTAAAGAATGGCTCTGCCTGCTTTCCCCTTTTTTATACATGGCTGATGACTGCATAGCATATTCCCTTTTGTCACCAGGACGCAAAACACACTGCTGCTGGGATTTTAGCACTTGAACGAGTTACCTGGACATGGTTGAGTTATGATTTTCATTCAGCATTGTGGGAAAGTGCAAGAACAAAACCATGCAAGAAGAAAGAGGAAGAGAAATATCTCCTGCAGCCCCACATCCCCGGCCCTCTGCCTGCTGCTGCTTGAAGCAGACCTCTGTGCATGAGGTGAGCTTTGGGGTGACCTTGTTTTGCTGCTCAGCTTTAGCCTCAAGGGCAACACTGAAAGCCCCCATCACTGGACTCATCACTTGCCAAGAAGAGCTCACCTCTGCAGTGTGTTATATTTAAGCTCCTGAGTTTTGCTGAGCATTTCCTTTCCCTCTCCCTCCCACCACCTGTGTCCCCCTTCCTGGAAATACCTCACTTGAGTCATGACTCTTTAATAATGCTAGAATACATATATAAGGTAAAAGAATACAGCTCACACATCCCTGCCCATCATGAGCTTTTTCCTTCCATGACCAGGTTGGACAGAAGCTGGAGTTTTTGCGGGCTATTTGGAATCAAAGAGAAGGATTTATGATTAGTCTGATTATAATACATTCCAATACAAGAATGTGTGTGTGTTGGGGGGTGGGGGTGGGGGTGGGGGGGGGGGGGGAATCCCCAAACAGACCCTTTACCAAAGACCTATCTGCTTTATGACTGAGATGGGAGAGCTGGATCCTCACTCTCCCATAGTGTATCTGTGTGCAAGCAGACTATAGCTGCTGCAGCTTCTGCTAAAGGTGTTGTGGATGCTTTTATGTGCAGTACTTTGCACTTTGATGGCTGCGGTGGTAGGTTAATATGCAAGAGTGCAAGGCATGTGAACGCAATTCAGAGTCGGTATTTTATTCCTAGTTAGGCAGCTGGATATTATTCTGCAGACAGTTCAGATTCTTATACAGGACTAAATGCCACTGCATTGTTATGGTTTTGCATCCTTGGTTTTGTTATGGATCTGTTAAAATGGCCACACATGGGAAAAATGAATCAAACTCTCCCTTCTCATTAGTGTACATCTGACCTGAAATGACACCCACATCTACATATTTCACTGATGATCTCATGGTTATTATTAGCCAACATTTGTTTTTTTGTGTCCCAAAATTGGAAACCTGCCCAAGCTCTGCTTTTTACACAGAGGGTCTATGTGGACTTCTTTTAAGGTATGTGACAGCTAATGAAGTGAAGCAAGTCTATTTTCAGAGTATCAGAACTGTTAAATAGGGGTTAACACCTCCACTTCAGGATTTTCTGTCAGAAAGAGGCTGAGAACTGCTGCCTTTTAGAGAAATAATTCCTTACTAACCCTGAGTGAGACAGTAAGTTCAGCTAACAAAATAAAAAGGACCAAGCCTGCAACCTGACTGGTATGCACAATTTCTTTTCTTCTACCAGATAAAGTGCAGAAAATGTATAAAGGCTGGAAACTGGTCTCTGTCTAACCTCTAACTCCCTTCTCCTGGTGTTTTCAACAAAGCAGAGCCCACCTGTGGACCCAGAGGCCTAAGATATTTGGTGCTAGGCCCTTGCTACAACTGCCCACGAAAAAGGAGAAAGTGGTGAGTTTCTGAACAGATGGCTCATATGAGGTGACACAAAGCCAGAAGGAGTGTCTGATACACCCAAGGGTTGTGCTGTTATCCAGAGGGATATAAACAGGCTAGAGAAATGGGCCAGCAGGAACCTCAGGAAGTACAACAAGGACAAGAGTGAAGTCCTGCACAGGGGAAGGAACAGCCCCAGGCACCAGCTGGGAGCCACTCAGAAAACAGCTTGGCAGGAAAATATCTGGGGGCTTATCCTGGTGGACACCAAGTTGCTGCAAAGAAGGCTAACAGTAATCCAGGCTGCATTAGGCAAAGTGTTGCCTGCATGTGAAGGGAGGTGATCCTTCCTCTTTGTTCAGCATTGGTGAGGCCACACCTGGAGTCCTGTGTCATGGGCCCCCCAGTATGGGAGAGGACAGAGTCCAATGTAGGGCTACAATAATGATGAAGGGACCAGAGAATCTTTCCTGTGAGGAGAGGCTGAGCGAGCTGGGCCTGCTCGGCCTGGAGAAGAGGAGGCTCAGGGGGATCTCACCAATGTCTACAAAACCCTGAAGGCAGGGTACACAGAGGACAGAGCCAGGCTCTGCTCAGCGGTGCCCAGGGCCAGGCCCAGGGAAGTGGGCACAAACCGGAGCACAGGAGGCTCCTTCTGAGCACCAAGAGGCACTTCTGTGCTATGCAGGTGCCAGAGCCCTGGCCCAGGTTGCCCACAGAAGCTGTGGAGTCTCCTCCTTGGAGAGCTCCCGAAGCTGCCTGGACACAGGCCTGGGCTCCCTGCTTGGGGTGGCCCTGCTGGGGCAGGAGGAGCAGGTGGGCCCAGGGGGCCTCAGCCACGCTGCGATGCTGTATTATGTAAACACATAATGCCAATATGGCAAGAATAAACTGAGTAGTGTTATGAATGGAGATAAGCTTATCTTGTACTGACATTAATTCTTCATGAAGTATGCATGATAATTAATGTTAATCTACAAAGAAATTCTTGGAAAATTATCTGTTACATCTCCAGGGTGAAAAGGTCTGAGTTGTGGCACTGAATACTAACAGCAGTACATTTGATTTACCAGCAATCATCAAGTTTTACACCAAAGGTCAGGAATAAATCCTGAGTTTGTAAGCTGTGAGAAAGAAATGTATAAACACTTTAATTTTGCCCTGTCACTGTTAATTCCATTTCGTATTCACTGTGATAGCATTGCTGCTAATGAATGTATTTGGTAATAATGTGGATGTCATATATATTTATTTTCTAATCTCTTTCAATGGTTCAGCATGCAAAACAAGTTAGGAGCTCATCCATTTTAAATTTTTATAAATTGAGAGGGAAAAGAAATAACATTTTATTTCAAAGAAGTACTTAACAAATATATATCATATTTAACTTCTCACAGTGGGGACCTGCCCTGTCACTGTACAATTATGACTGAACACAAAATGATAGTGTTCAATGGGAAGAATTGTTCAACAGAAAAGAGCAGCAGGAAAATAAATGACTACAAATACACTTTAAAAATCTCTTTGATGACCTAAACCACCTTGTCTATAAATCATGATGTTGCAGTTTCAAAACCTGATAAAATATGATATACATGTACACAGACTAATGTAAGCACCTGTCCCCATCATTTTGCAGACTGGTCCCTGAAACCCAAGGTGCCCAGGCTGAACAGAGTCTAGGTGTGGAGGATGAAGAGTTGTTCTCTCTGTGACCCTCATAGGCCGTTTTTCCACCATTGTCTATTGTTTCTTTAACCGCTTCATTACCGCTTTTGTGAATTGATGAGGTTTGGAAACTGCTGCAGTGAAAAAAGGAAGTGTTTGGCAGCATTTCTACAAATCTGAAGGCTGTTACTGCCAGGGGACATGCTACTCTCTTGTGACTTCAAAAGTGGGACTGAGTTTAAAAAAAATAAAAAATTGGGAGAGGAAGGGATAGAAAACCTAAATTGATGTTTTTCAGACTCTTTCAGTGTTTTCTTCTGAAAAGACTACTAGTTTACTATGCAGTAATGTGTCCCATGGATTAATTTTATTATTTGATTAAGAAAAAGTAAATATTTCCTTTAAGCCTTTCACAATTTGTTGCCTATTAATTAAGATGGAAAAGCACATAACTGCCTGAGCAGTGGATGGATTATGAAATAATTTGCAGGTTGATGGGTTCCCAGCTTATACTTGCAACTTTGTGTCATATCAAATTTAATACCTTAGTGATGTTCTGACTGGCTTTGGAGCCTTTACAAGTGTTAGAAATACAAATAGAAACTAATATTTACAGCATACTTATTTAGAAGCTTATGAAATGTCAGGCTTGTCTTTATTGCAGACTTGACTCATTGTGAAGGAGTCTTCTGGCTTCATTTGTTACTACATGGAGAATTTATTTTGGCATCTCCCTTTAGGGACGGTTTCTTAAACTGTGATTGCATTAATAATATCTCCTGAAGTAACCAATTGAATCCATTTCACATTGGGGAAGAATTAAAGCCCAACATTTGTTTTTTATAGTGAGGAGATTGGGCTGAGAGGCAGCCTCATGGCTCACATCTCCCTTAGGAGGAGAAGCACAGATGGAATTCAGGGCACGTCTCAGAGCTACGCCTGAGGAGTTTCAGACTGGGCACCAGGAAATATTTCTTGCCCTGGAAGGTGGTCAGACACCAGGCCAGGCATTTGGATAATGCCTTCGATATCATGCTTTAAATTTTGTTTAGTCCTGAAGAGGTCAGGCATTTGGACTTGATGATCTTTGTAGGTCCCTTCCAACTGAACTGTCCTAATTCTAATCCAATTTGCTGACAGCCAATAACCAGCCAAGCTATGGAGTAATACACACATTTTCTACCATCTTTTCTGTACGGCATATATTATTTTTTATGTTTTCTACTCCTGAGTTAGTTAAGTGTCCTTAAATGTGGAAAGTTTTTATGTAAAAATAACAAAGTCTTTTAAATAACAACGACTGCTTCTGTTCCCAGAGAATAGTGCTACTTAACTAAAAATCTGGTTTTCTTTTTTAAGTGAATAGATTTTGAGGCCAAAATTGTTGATTTATTAGTATTACTTTCCTCAGATGCAAAAAACAGTTTTCTGGATGAAGAATAAAAGGTCACCCTGATTTTTGCAAGTGTATATACTGTATTTTTTCCATGGTTAAGCTTGTTGATTTTTGGGTTTAGGATTATCAAAATATCAAACATTCATTCAAGTTCTAAAAGATTATTATTGGTGATCTTTGAAGTGCTGAAAAAGGGGAACTTAGCCTGAGTTTTTTAAATAAGGTCTCCTTATATTCACTAAGAAAAACACAAACAAATTTGTCATGGAGTCACCTATACATTATCTAAGAGCATGATCATTTCTACAGAGTGAGTTTCTTCAGGAAACCTACCATAGTCTACAATCAGTGAGCAGTATTGATGGACAGCAGTTAGATCTGCACGGGAATTTGATTTATACCGATGACTTGATGTCTATGGAAAGCACAAAGGGATTTGTTTGTGCATTACATTGACAACCATAAAAATATTGACCAGGTCATTACCATAAAGCAGTAAGAGAAAAGGATTACCAGATGCTGCTGCTTCTGTTACAGGACTAGCCAAAGCCATAGGGAGCATGGGCATAATCCCATGCTGTCAGAATTTAGACTTGCCCATTTTCCTAGCTATACCATAAGAATAATTAGACTTGTATGTAGAATTCCTGCATTTTGTCCATATTTGCCTTCGTTAGCTGATACCAGAAACTGGATGAACCATAAAGTTTGCACAGGGAATAGCATGGATTGAATAAGAGCCATGTTTTTTCAGCTCTGTTTGCTCTTTCTGAGGTTACTGGGGTTGGTAGGTTTCATGTTTGCCTCCATAACAAATTTCTTTCTAGGCTCTAATTCTTAAACACAAGAAGATTCTTTGCATTTCTTCAATGTGATAACTTCATTTTTTTTCCCCCTTTCTAGTGACATTTTTTCCCTCTCCAGAATCTGAATCTTTCTGAAGCCTGTTAAATTTCTGGACTCAGTGGCTTCCTGCGATAATAAGTCTTACAACCTAAGTATGTTACAAGAAAAACATTCTGTTGAATTGTGATTTTTTTTTACCAGACATTTTAATGATACTTGATATTGTTTGGTAAGTCATCTAAAACACAGCAAGGCTGTGGTCATAGCCCATCTGGGTACAAGGTACCTCTACAGCTGTGATCTTCAGCAGGTGCCTAGCTTGCCAAGCTGTCTTTGAGGCATGCCTGGACATTCTGACTGAGAAGGGATAGGAGAAAGGAAAAAAAAAAAGGGCTGACCCATACATGTTAAATTGCAGAGGATCTTTGTGAAGAGCTCCAGGGTAGTTCTGGGGCACGACAGAGCCTCAAAGAGCACCACCTTGCCCTGCTCACTGAGGAACAAACTCCTCTCCCAGGCTGATAGCCACACATATCTGAATCTATGTGGATTCCCCCAAGATAGTTCAGAGACAAGAAAAGTCACCTGTGAAAGTTAAGCTTAAAAAAGCAGCAGCACTGATGAGTATTTTTGGCATGAACTGAAGAATCCTTTTGTTCCAGCTACAGCCCACATGCTGATTCAGCTCAGCAGCTCTCCTTTCTGTTCTTTTCCTTTCCCATGGCTTTCTTAAACACCACTTCTAGGTTGCTGTTTTCTTCCAGCCTGCTTAAGTTATGTTTTGTAATGATAGTTCATAAAAATATTGGCACATACTCTCAACTGGTGGCAATAGTCTGTAGAAACATGCTACCCATCAGGGTATGACTGTGCTCTTTTTCATATTTTTGCTATTTTTTATCTCAATTACAATAAAGTCTTTTGATACTGCTAAAGTGCTAGAAAGGCATCATATCGTAAATGGTAATCAGGCTTTTCAATATGAAATGGTTTGCATAAATTTGTAAAGGCTATCCAGAGCTAAATTCTGCTGTAATTTATAACAGAGTCGCTGCCCAAATCGGTCAGCATTAGCAGGCATAGCTTTTCTGGGATGGAGGGGTAGTGTGACCCTTACACACTACACCTGTGTGTGTTCTGCTGACCTGAGCTCCAGACAAAAGGCAATTTTAAGCAGAAATTGATCTTCAGGTCTATTTATTTCCTGTTTAGCACTCTTTATTTGCTAAATTGCTGTAAGAATGATAGCTGAATAGACCAGTATTGCAAATAAAGCAAGAATCACATTTTAGTGCATGCTAAAATATCTGAAAATATCTGAGCTAGAGACATGGTAGAGATGTTTCTTCATGGTGGGTGGCATTAAAGGAATTCTAGGTATTCACTAGTGTTTCAAGGACCACGTGATAACAACCAGATGTGTTTATTTGATTTCATCCTGCAAAACCAAAATCAGCTTGTACAGATTCGCAGGCAGATCAGTCTGTTCCTCTTATTTTTCCCTTTTTTGGACCTATGCCTGACATGATGTCTATGCTACCAAAATCGAACTTTTCTTCTTCTATCTTCAGGTTTATGATTTTTTTTTTTTTTTAATGGGCGTTGGGTAACAAAAAAGCATATGCTTCCACCACAAATACAGCTGTGTTGGTGTTGGTTTTATTTCTTGTACTATTATTACTCATCAGACTAGTTTATTTGACAAATCACAGAATCACAGACTTTCTAGGTTGGAAGAGACCTCAAGATCATCGAGTCCAACCTCTGACCTAACGCTAACAGTCCCCACTAAACCATATCCCTAAGCTCTACATCTAAGCGTCTTTTAAAGACTTCCAGGGATGGTGACTCCACCACTTCCCTGGGCAGCCCATTCCAATGCCTAACAACCCTTTTGGTAAAGAAGTTCTTCCTAACATCCAACCTAAAACTCCCCTGGCACAACTTTAGCCCATTCCCCCTCATCCTGTCACCAGGCACGTGGGAGAACAGGCCAACCCCCACCTCGCTACAGCCTCCCTTGAGGTACCTATAGAGAGCGATAAGGTCGCCCCTGAGCCTCCTTTTCTCCAGGCTGAACAAGCCCAGCTCCCTCAGCCGCTCCTCGTAGGACTTGTTCTCCAGGCCCCTCACCAGCTTCGTTGCCCTTCTCTGGACCCGCTCAAGCACCTCGATGTCCTTCTTGTAGCGATGGGCCCAAAACTGAACACAGTACTCGAGGTGCGGCCTCACCAGAGCTGAGTACAGGGGGACGATCACCCCCCTAGCCCTGCTGGTCACACTGTTTCTGATACAAGCAAATGATAAGCTCTATTCTGTGTCTCACATGACTTATGTCTGTATGGTTTCAGCCCAAACTGTAATGACAGAGCCTTTTCTCTGAATCCTCCCCTCACCCTTTCCCTCAAAAATCTCCACAACGCAGCTGATGCTAATTCATACTTACATTTCACTACCAGTGGCCATGCAAGGACAGATTGTCTCTACTCAGTAGAGGCAAGTGCTGGGTATTTTGTGGTCATCATCTCCCAAACTTTAGGGCATGCTGACAGAAAAGAAAAAAAGAAAGTGAAAGCTGAAACCTCAAGTAAAAAGCCAGCACATTAATTTTTATGCCTGCCTAAGAAGGACTCAATAAATGTGGACAGCAGGTCAGAAGTTGTTTGTGGTGGTACTGGCGATCTTCCACTGGACAAGTCATGAGCAAAAGGAAACTCAGCTGCAGCTGCCTGAAAGACTTGGGCATCCTGAAGTATGTCTGCCAGTGAATTTCCACAGTGAATTTCCACCAATACACACTGGTGGTATTCATGTGGCCCAACTTTAGTTGGCCTACTTTAGTTGGCTGGGTTAAAAGATTAGTCTCCATAGGCTTCTTTGAGGGTCACCGAGGAGAGGTGAGGAACCAAAAATTCTGGTCTGAATTTTCTGGAAGCACCATTCTAATTAAATAAAATAGACCTCTAACAGACATTTCCCCATAAACTAGATGAAACCCTGTTAAATCAAAGATGAGTATACTTGGTGTCCTTGACTTAATACTCAGGTGTTCTTTTTTTATTCGTATTTTCTGAAGAATTTTTTTTTTCCTTCTGAAAAAATGTTATAAGGAACTTGAAATTCAGAAGATTTCAACCAACTGTGTTTCTTATCTGATGTCCTTTCACAGCACAACCTCATCATTGTCAGAAATGTGTAACACCTCAAGAATAAAATGATTCTGTTGATTCTATGTAGGTATATTAAAATGTTAGAAATTACCTTAGCACGGTGATGATGATTTTTTCTATTTCTTTAAAAACTGGAAAAAGAAGAAAGTGAACATTGGACTATTTTCTCCTTTTTTTGACCTTCCTTTGGAACGAAAGATCTAAAAATAGCATTCATTGCTAGTGACAGGATGGCGTTTCAGATGCAGGTTCTAACCCAATCAGTTACTCAAATGTAGGAGTAAGCTATTTCTATTGAGCAGTAAGACAGATTAAACACAGAGTGGCATTAAAGGGAGACAGGGAAAGTAATGCAGAAGCATCACCGTTATTTCTTGAATTTAATATTAAGTAAATGACCTTAAACTGCTCATACACTTGAAAATAAATTCCTGTTCTGCTTGGGTAGTGCTTCCACAGTGTTTATTTTATTTGTGAGCAAATAAAATGAGGCAATGAGACAGATCCTACATTTTCCTTTTTTCTTTTCTATTTTTTGTCAAGCAAACTTAAAACACAAGTCAAAAGTTAAAGATTTTTTCAGGAAGTAGATGATAATACAGTAAATAACCTTCCAGAATGGAGTCGTGGGTATGTTGATGCCATCAGGCCTGGAGCAGGTACTGGCATGGGGATACCAGGATGCTCAAGGCACCAAGCCAGCTGCTCTCCTTTGCCAGGCAGCACGTGTCCTTCCCTATTTTGTGACCACAGAAGCAGGTTGAAGGTGTGGACACTACATCTGCCCATGTTTGTCATCCTCATTTAGGCTGTAACACTGTGTCTGACAGGGACCCAAAAACTGCATCAAAATTATGATTTCTAGTCCTTATTTCCACTTTTTCCACTCCTTGCCTCTCCTCTCCACTGCTCTTCTGTCTCCTTTCCAATGGCACAGGGAAGAGACTACAGGATGGAGCCCATGTCCCCATCATCTCTCCATCCCAATCCATTTTATTTGTGAGGAACATAGAGACGGTGCTTCGTTGGTAGCTGAGGAATGCTGAAAAACTTTTTTGGGGGAAATATTTCCCTGTAATGAGAATATGTCTGGGTTGAGGGGTACCTCCACCAGCAGGCAATGAGAACAGCAGTAAAGCCAATGATAGAGGCTGAAGCTGAAGTTGATCCCTTTTCATGTCTTCTTTGTCCCTGCATCTGCAGTATGGTTTACATAAACCAGGGGATCTAGAGAGTTGCTGTAATACACCATAAATGTTTGTTCATTGTCTTTTGTATTATAAAAAACAAGGAGTTCTGTTTGAGGAGCGGGAGTTGTGAAAGCTCCCTGCTGAAGTAAGGAGCTGTATAATGCTTGGCTAGAAACTATGAAAATTCTTTCACTTAATGTAACAAAAAAGAGAACCCCCTCCCCTTCTCTCCTTCTGCATCTCAGTTGCCTCTTTTGTTCAAAGACCCTGCTGCAAAGCTCATGTAACCATCTCCTGACAAGTTGCTAAACTAGTGTATCAACATCCTGCCTTCCTGTCTCATGCTGGGCCAACATGACCAAATAAAAAAAAAAAGTTGAACCACAACACCGAGGAAGACTATGGCCTTCATCTTCACGACCACCAGAGGGACAGAGACGACCCCCTAGCAAGAGTGCGCGCAGTCGCAGAACATACCAGGATGTGCTGCGTAATCCCGGAATTACCAAGATATAAAAGGGGACCCTGGCGGGGGTGAGATGCGCACCATTGGCGGAGCCGAGACTCCCCGGCTGCCCAGTGCTGTTTTGCTTGCTGTTGGCTTACTCAATAAATTCCTTTCTATTATTAATACAATGCTCTCTGAAAATTAATTAAGAGGGCAACTTATAACAGTTGCATTGCTTAAAGAACAATCTAAGATTCTCTGACATTAATTTTGAGAAAGGTGGTTGTTTTGCAACTCCAAAAACACTTCTTCTAGAAGAACAGTTTCACCAAACTGAAGCACGGTGCAGCTGTGCATGGTGTTTGTAATGTATCGGTTTTGAGGACATGCTTATTTGTCTCCTGAAAAAGGACATACACTGATCATAAGCATGGGGCTAAATGTAAACTCAGCAACGAATTAAATCCTAAAAATCTCTCTCATGAATTAGAAATTGTTAAATTATTTTTATGACTGCATGTCCCTAGTATGTCATCTTCCATTCTTACAAAGCTGTTTATTTTATAATACTGTGTTGTTGCTATCCTCGATCTCCACATAAAGGCAAATGCCACTGGAAAGCAACTCTGACAAAGATATTTGAACCATGGGCAACTAATTATCTGTTGATTTGCCAGGTATGACTGTCCCTTTCAATCCCTTTCCCTTCAACCAAGATGTCTGCTGAAAACCTGCGCTCCTGAGTTCTTTACTGCTCCCAGGGCTCTGTAATCCCTCCTGATACTCCTCAGACTGCTCCTGGCTCCATCTCCGGGACCCACATCAAACATGAGCAGTGAATAACAGCCCTTTGGCTGTATGAGGCTCAGCAGTCTCTAGTGACATCCCTGATACCAGCCCCAGGTAAGCAGCGGACTTTCCTTAAGAGAAGATAGGGTTGGCAGGGACTGCTTATGGGGCACTGCTTCGTTTTGCATTTGAAAATGTGCAGCCGAGGCCGGCCGCCTCGGAGCTGGCCCAGCCGCAGTGCCAGCCTCGTGGTCACACAAGGGCCTTGAGCCACAGCCTCAGCCAGAGGGCTGAGCAAGAGTGAGAGCGGCAGACGGGGGGCGAGCAGTGCCAGGGCAATGGCGGCTCCACCCAGGCCCTTGGCACAGAAACAGTCCCTGGGGAGGTGGCGATGGATGGTGCGCACCAGGCAGGGGGACGGGGTACACAGCGTGTGAGAACTGTCCGCAGTGCTGTGGTGCCGGGTGTGGGAGCTTGTGTGGTAAGGCACAGAGTTCTGCCCCTTCCTTTCACAGAATCACAGAATCATCCAGGTTGGAAGAGACCTCCAAGATCATTGAGTCCAACCTCTGACCTAACACTAACCAGTCCTCCACTAAACCCTATCACTAAGCTCTACATCAAAACGTCTTAAAGATGCAACTGGCACAACTTTAGCCCATTCTTTGTTGTCCTGTCACCAGGCACGTGGGAGAATAGACCCCCACCTCACTACAGCCTCATTTAAGGTACCTGTAGAGAGAATAAGGTCACCCCTGAGCCTCCTTTTCTTTTTCAAGTCCATCCTACCTACTGGCATTCTCTGTGAGCACAGTTTTTGTCATGCTCCCTACCAGGCAAAGAACTTGCCCCAAAAAGACTGTGGTAACCCAAACAGTGGGCCTGTCCAGAACTGTGGCTATATAGGACTCTGCCTGGTGTGAGTGCCAGAGCATGCTGCTGCCAGGGGAGGGAGGCAGGCAAGTATTCCACCTGTGTGAGGTGTGAGCAGCTGGAAGATCTACTAAGTATGGTAGCAGAGCTGAAAGAGGAGGTTGAGAGACTGAGGGCCATCAGGGACTGCAGGCGATATCTAGGGCCACCTCCAGAAAGGCTGACAGGGAGTCACTATGATGCCAAGCCCGGGAGCCATGCGAGGAATCACCGCTCATGCCATTCTTGAAGGCCCTGGCATGACACAAAGTCTCAGGCTAGGTCCAGCTCCCTGCCAATGGCTCAGCATCCCAACAGGAGGCAAACGACAGAGCCACTAAGATGTGTGATACCAGTGCAGCTCTAGCTACAAGTGCAGAGCACAGCACTGTATGGGCTGCTGTAGGGAAAGTTAACTCCATCCCAGCCAGACCCAGCACAGAAGGCCACTGTGATGGTGCCTGGGCTGCGACCACAGTGGCCTCCCAATGTCACTTGCTCTTGATGCCCACTGTCCCCGGCCCCATAAAAAGGGCAGCCCTGCAGCTGGCTGCCACTCGCTCCTGGAGCGCTAAGGAGACTTGGAGAAGCCCAGGTGCCAGGAATCTTTAGGCAGAGATCACTAGCATTTGGGTGCTGTCCTGGTCAGCCTGAAGGATGAGAGGAGTGGTGCCTTGTGCAAAGAGAAAACACAGCGTAGAAAGGAAGGACCTCCAATGGCAACACCCTGCTAAACATCCCAGAATGGAGGAACGCGTGTACCTGGGAAGCAAGAAGAAGCACGGTCAAGACAGGAGGGACCTCCAGTGGCAATCCCCCACTAAATGTCCAAGGATGAATGAACACCCAGCAATGGAGGGGAGCACACTGCATAAAGTCACACTCACCTCCTTCCCTGGGAAGGTGCTGGAAGCACTCATTCTGGAAACCATTTCCAGGTGCAGGAAGGACAAGGAAATCACTGGGAGTAGACAGCATGGATTCCCCAAGTGTAGTGGGTTTACATGGCAAGGTTTTAGGTAGCAGGAGGCCATAGGGGTGGCTTCTGTTAGAAGAATCTAGAAGCTGCCCCATGTTAGATAAGGGCCCCGCTGCTGACCAGAGCCGAGCCAGTAAGTGATGTTGTTTGTGCCTCTGTGAGAGCATATTTAAGAATGGGGAAAAAAAATGCAGCTACACAGCAGCTGGGAGAGAGAGGATTGACTTTTTCTAAAAAATATTTAACCAGACTGCCTTGATGGCCATTTTGGAGTGGACTCTTTCCTGAAGCAGTCTGGCATCACATATGTCAACACTGGCTTTTTCTCAGATCTCCATGAAAAATGGCAAAGCACGTTGAAAATGTATTCCCTTAACTTTATTTCAGGCCATTTGCAGGGTCTTTGAAATATTGCAGCTGTACTGGTACCACATTAGTGGATTGACACTTTCAGGGGGGAAAAAAATTCACAATTCTTAAATAGCTCCATTTTTTAACACCATAAGGTATTTTCACAGCATTTCTGTCACTGGCCACCCATTTAGAGGAACTCTCCAATATCATGCTAATAGGCTTGTGGATGCAAGTGCACTTCATCCACCCAAGTCATACAGGAAAAATGCTGTCTTTCAATCCTACAAAATAGTCTTTATAAGATAAAAGATCTTAGGGTATTAAGGATAACATTTTCACACTAGAAAAAATGCTGATGTTTTCTCCAAGGATTGTTTATCACACAGCTGTGCCGCAGCACAGGATGGAGGCACATAAGTATAATGTGCAGTTCCTCACCACTGGCAGTTTTTAAATACAAATATAAATGCAAAAAAAAAAAAAATAAATCATAGGAGAATTAAGATCATTCATATCTGTTTTACTTGTGCCTGGTCAGAAAATGAGTCAGCTGACAGAACGCTCCTATCTGTCACACACGTGCCTGGGGGTGGCAGGACTTGCACTGCATGATGGCCCCATGGTGCAGCATCCTTTGGTACAGGACAGAGTCAGTAGAGATAGATCTGTGCAGCAGGGAGCCCTTCATCTCTGACAGAATGTATTAATTTTACTTGGTGGGTTTTCAGAGCAGAACTGTTTTTAGAAACCCACCTGTAGCCCTTTTACTGGAAACATTTGCCCTAGTCCCAGCCTGGACACCAATCATTGTGTCCATTGGGGAGGAAGAGAAATAATCCTCCCTACTCTACACATTCAGCCAGAAACCATCAACCTTCAGTGCTCTTTAAAGCTGTAATATCAAATATCTTCATTAACTACTTGGGGATGTGTGAAGGTTGAAAACATAGCATGGAAGTATATTTGTATTCAGAATATATATGCACATACACATGTACAGGGTACTCAGTGAACGTTGTTAAGGAGCTCCAAGACAACGAGGCTAAATTTAAAGTGTGCATGGTTTATTGCTATGCTATTTGAGGCCCTATTGCAGCCTTCTCTATATTCTTCCCTGACTGGTGGCATCTCCTCACAGTCCATACACAGATTTGACCTGAGTTGTCATCGATGAAAGTCTGTGAGAGCAGACAATAGTCCTTGATGGTTAATAAATATTCTTATTCTCTACAGGCTGTTGTGAAGGCACTAATGATTCATGTCTTTTGAATAAAACACGTTGCTACTGTCCCTCTCAGGTCATGGGTAATTACAACTCCCATTGTCATCACACAAATGCTCTAGGAGGGCAGTTCACATATGGCAAAGGATGGTAGAGTTTTATGAGGTTTAGCATTGATGTCTATACTTTCTTGGCAATTATAAAGCCCACCAAATATTAAAATGCAATTAGAGTTATTACAAATTTTGGGAAGAACAACTTTCCACTTTTAGTTGGTTAGACATGCTTGTGAAAACAAAGAACTGAATGAGGAAGAGAAGCTAGTCACAAATTTGGGTTTCAGCAAATATTTTCTCAGCAACAGAAATCATCTCTTTTTCTATATCTAAAGAAAAAAAAAACAAACAAAAACAAAAAAACTAGAGGTTTCACAGGACTGCAAACATTCTGCTATTGCCATTTAATCAAAAAGGAAAATATTGGCTTTACATAGAATGGAATAAATTCTATGTATGGCATATAACAGGGTGGAAAAAATTCTATGTATGGCATATAACAGGGTTTCTGGTTCACTCCCTGCCAATGACAAATGCAAAAATTAAAACTGGAACCAGTAATTTTACAACAAAACTGCTAAAATGTGGGAACCTGTCTACACTGCCTTCCCTTGAAAAACTAAATACTGTTTGCCATTGGAGCTTATTTGTTAGTGGCACAGTGAGAGCAAGAGTTGTCTTCCCACTGCCTGGCTAGGCAGATGGTCAGGCAAAGCTCCAAATTAAATAATCAGGCTAAAACATCCCTGGCTTCCCTAAGCACAGCGTTTGATGCTGAGTGAAAGGTTAAGGGAATAAAGGCCCCCTATCCAATACCTCCACAGAGCCAAATGCAGGGTGAGGGTTGAAAGAGTGACACTCCAGATTCTAGGGTACATGGTCACCTAAATGCTCAGACGCAGCTAGACCATGCCCAAGGCATGTCTGAGGCTGCTTCTCACTGATCTCTAGAGATGAAAGGTTCAGCTGGGCTGTGGACATCTGTGAAAACTCAGCACTGTGACTCTTCACATTTTCTTGCATTTTTATACTTTACAAAACCTAAACTCCAACTTGTAGTGATTCCCACATACGAGTGAGTGAAGACTGAAGCCAAAGAAGACAGGATCCAGGAACCATTTTACTACAGTTATGTATGGAAGAAGAAACTCTTCATTTTCTATGTCATCAGGCCACTATCAACTTTCTACTTCTGCATTATGTTTTTTCCCCCAGTCAAGGAACAGAAATAGGCAGATCCTGGCTCTTCCTTCACAAAGAATCACAAAAGTGCTCAATTTTCAGCAGCTGCATTGAGAAAAGCAGGCTAAAGGTATTATAAATATCACCTGAACAGCACTGCAAGTCCATCCAACATGATGTAGCAGCTTTCATTAGGTTTTGCCATGAAGAAGCTTCATAGGAGACAGGAAAATTAATTGGGAAAATTATGAAGTTTGACAGTGATTAAAAGCATTATCTAACCACTTCCTTTGGTACTAAAGAGCCATTAATCACACTGTGGATATGGATTTATGTAGGGCTCAGCAGTGACCATGAAGGAAACAGCGCTTTCTTGAAAAGAAACAGAAAAATGCACGAGGCTAAGGATCTTCTCAGAAGGGATCAGAGGACTTGTGGCTCACTGGTCCCATCACTCATTGCAAAGGAGAGCTGCTGCCCTACATATTGCTACATGCATCACTGCTGCTTTGCTTGGGAGAGCAGATGAGCTGAGGTTCAGCAATCCCAGTTCAGCAGCCCAGCCACACAGAGCACCACATTTGCAACTCCACTCCCATCTCCATGGCCCTGTTTCCTTTCTGCTCCTTTCCCTGGGTTCTCATGTAACAAATAAAATTACCTCCATGCTGATATTTTTTATTTCAAGGTGCATGTTTTATCAAGGAAAAAATTACTAAGTTTTGCTCTTAACTAGACTTCAGTAATGCCCTTGTACTCTAGGTTTGTGTTTCAAGCCAAGCTGATTCCAGCAAATTGATCTGCAGAAAGCATACCAATTTGGAATAGTGATAACACTTCATTGACTGAAGTTGTATTTTATTTAAGTTGTAAACTGAACTTCAATTTATGGTCATTATACACTCATTTCCTTTTTTTATTTTTAGAATAAATAAAATATAAATTGTAATATAAAATTGTAAAATGGCTATGCTTACAGAATCACACAGAAGTCTTCCCAAACAGGGAGAAAAAGGCACATCTGTGCATCAGAAAAAAAATAAATAAATAGCCACACAGATAGACTTGTAGTTTACACTGAAGGAAACAGTTTCCCTAAGAGAATTCTGTTGTTCTTCAACAGTGATTATGTTAACCTAGTGTTTTTGAAAGTTTCTGTGAAAAACGTTAAGAACATGAAATACCACTTAAACCATAAATTTCTTCATTTGGCTAACTTGAATTCTGAAATCATGTTTTGCTGCTATAGTCATCTTTTCAGTCTTTAATTCAGCTAAGACTGCTCAGATGTTTTGAATTCACACCAAGATATTTCACAGACTATCTCTGGGGAGTGGGATTTAAAGCAGCTGTCTTTTTACAGCATGTTTATGACTCCTTTTTTTTCAGGTCTAAAGCATAAAATTTGGAGGGGTGAGATACTACTCCCTTTATGGAAAGGATGAAAGAGCTTTCACTTCTGCTACTGGTCCATCCTGATTCTCTGCCTGCAGGAAATGCACTTCCAGACTCTTACACAGTTATACCGAGTCTGAAACTCTGGTGCTTGGAGTACAATTAACATGTTTGTTTGTTTGTTTGTTTTTAATAATGGAGATTAATGGCATGATCTGTTAACAGGACTAAACTTAAAATTGTTTAATAGATACCAGTGAATACAGACATATACTTAAAATTAAGTAAGTATTTAAAGTGCTTCTGCATGGAGGTGCTGATAGGCAAAAGTGACTGGAGCAATGGGAAATATGAAAAGCTGGGTTTGAAAATGAAAGGTAAGTTTGCATTTTCTTATCAAGCTCCATACACCCATAACCACATACACTAGATGAAGATTTAGCCAGAAACAAGCTCTGATGCTTGACCTGAATTTCAAACATAGTTTCAATGTAGGTTTGTACAAATTCAGGCTTTGACATTTCAGGGGGAAATGGGATCATTGGCTCCAGTACACTGGTGACCAATTTTGAACATTGGCTTAAAAAGTTGCACTTCTAGAAATGGACAGAAATGTTTATGTGAGCAAATATCCAAAAGAAAAATGAAACAGTGTAGTGGGAAACAAAGGCAAATGGCTGGAAAATGTAGCAGCTCAGCAGTACAGTGTATAATGACTTTATTCTGGTAAATGTAAAATAAAATTGTAAGAAAGAATCTGAAATGCAGCAACTGTGCCCATCTTTGCACCAGGTCATCCAGCAGTGGGAGATGGCTCTTCACAGTGACTTCTGGAGCCACTTGGCATAAAGACTGAAACCCTCCCCATGCCTCAGCAAGACCCACATGTCCCTCAAATCACAAATTTACCAGGTCCCTGCTACTCTCCCTGCTGGTGTCTGCTGCACCCACTGCAAGAGAAGACTTATTAACACATGGCTAATATCAGAATTGTAGTAGGAAACCCTAGAGGTCAAGTAATACCTGAATTCCTTCCTTCCTTTATATGGATCTTCAGATGAATCACTAGACCTTCTAACATACAATTCACCTTTCAGATTTATTTAGATTTTGCCATATTGCTATTAAAGGAACTCCTGGCCACTGCATGCACCAAGCTTAAAAAATTTTGCAAAAGCTTCAGTTGTTAAATAGTAGTGTGTCGATAAAATATTTGCAACAGAGCAGATGGGCTCCTACCACTGTGTGTGTTGGCCCAGGGCTCCTGGTAAATATAGAAGAGTGTTTTCTGTCATTCTGTTGAGAGTATTTATATACTGCCAGTCACCATCCTATCAAGGGCAGCATAGTATTAGCATTCTTCCCAACATGGTTTTCTGGACCATTGAAAAGTTTTGCCATGGCCGAAAAGGTCACATAGAAAAATGGTAAGTAGATAAAATAAATGTAGGGCAGTGACCCTATAAAACACAGAAAAGCCTTCTATCTTCCTCCTTCCAAGAGGCACAGCAGAAATCTGAGCTTCAGAGGGAATATTTCCAAATACAATGCTTATTGGAGACAGATGGGGAACAACAGAAGTGAGCATTGTAGAAAAGATAGACAGAAAGCTTCTACTTTTTTAATATGTATTGTAAAGAATCCAAAGAAACACTATATTAAAACCAGATATTCAGAAATACTTTTTTTCTCTGTAACCCTCAGCTCTGATACTGCCTGTGATGGAGTAACAGTGAATTCAAGATGCCAGCAGAGTGCAAGGAGCACTAGAAATGGTAGAGCAATGAAAAAACTCCTAATATCTACAGCTTACCAGGGAAATTATTTTTTAAAAATAAAAGAAACTGAAAAAGAGAAGAGTCACCTTGCTCCCAAACATGGGCCAACCCATCCCGCCCCAGGTATTTTGCAATGATATTGCTCGGCTGGCCTATTCTCTCTAGCCAAGAGTGAGGCCACCACTTCCACCAGAGCTTGGTACCAGACACAAGCTGTTCTGGGAACCCCACTCTTATCATGGGCTTTTGTGGAGGAATAAAACCTTGAACCTTTCCCCATTACTCATGTCCCTGACAAGTGCTCAAGCTCAGCCACATGCAGTATACAGGAAAACTTCAGAGGTATTTTAGTAGAAAAGTGAATACAGCATTACTGATGTATCTGTAGCTTAGTAGTAATCCGCTGACATTTCAGGTTTGATGCAAACTCTGCTGACATGAATGAGATTATTTCATTTTAATTCAATGAGCTTTGGATCAGTTCTGGAGAAGGAAATTGAACAGTTTTCAACAAAATGTGTTCTTATTGCTATCATATAAACAAAAATGCCAAATACAAAATTCAGATGAAATCACTTCACATGCTCTCATCTCAAGCCTTAATCATATTTTTTTAAAAGGCTCAAATAAATTCAAAGACCCTGGAGAGAAAACGAAGTAGTCTTGGACTTTTCTGAAAAAGCTTAAACAAAAAGAAAGATACCAGTTCCTCACTTCACTGTGTTGGATAGTAAGTGCAAACATTTGAATTTATCTAAAGTTTTAAATTTTTAAAGATTAATATATGCTCCTCACTGGGCTGCACATAAAGCGTTCCGTAAATGCATGTGTGCTTCTTCCAAAAACAGCTCAGCAGCAGGGCACTGACAGGGTGCCAAAGCATAGTGCTGTTACAGGGCTTTTTCTGATTAGGGATATTATTGGCAGGCCATGCCAGCCTGTTAGTAATGCAATGGATGGAACAAAATTCCTCTTTGCTTATACAGACTCATTTGATTTAGACCTTGTCAAATACCAACCTGAGAACAGCACTGCTAGAGTTGCAGAATAATAACCTAAAATAGGGACTAAGGTACTGCCATCGAAACAACAGATTAGGGTGATTTTGGATTGCCAATTATCAATTCATACTTTTGGATCAGAGCTATTGTTTTCATTTGCAATTGGCATAAATATTTTCCCAGTGTTTCTCTCAGGGCAAAATTGCTGTTTGTGACTCTGTGGGGGACATCACATGCTGTTGTGGTTTAACCTGGCAGGCAGCTAAGCACCACACAGCCTTTCCCAAGGAATCAGGGAGTCTTGGTTGGTGTGATATTGCCTCCAGTGCACCATCATGGTATCGATTGGCACCTGCTGTTCTTCAACCCTCAGCAACCCCACAACAGAAGGGTTCTCCAAGAGACCAGCCAAGGTAGACAACCTTTTAATGTCCTTTGTCTCCTAGGCAGCTATGCCAAAAGCCCACTGGTACGCTTTTGGATCCTTGAAATACTGTCTCCTGAGGTAGTCTATGCCAATGATGCACTTAGGGTACACTGTGCACCAGTGTCCACCAGAGCCTTATATTTCTGTGGGTTCATGTGCCAGGCCATCAAATCAGCACAGTCCAAAAAACATGGCTGTCCCTTTTCCTCCACCTGGCTAGAGGCAGGGCCCCTCTAGTCCTAGTCCTAGTTCTCATTACTGTCTGGGGTCTGACCACTGGAAGCTGGAGCAGCAGTTTTCCTGGAAGAACCCCCTTCTGCAATTATTTTTCCTTGCAACTCATGTACCCATGCCTCTAGGGTCAAGGTACATTTCTCATCCAATTTCCTCTTGTTCCCTCCATAGTCATGCAGGTAAAATCACAGAGTGGCATGTGGTGTGTACTTCTCTATCCTCTTTCATGAGCAGAGGGATGCTTTCTCCTAATAATGGAGACACTGAGTTGTACAGGTAGGGGAGGAAGGTATATGCTCTTTAACCTCTCGGGAAAGTTTCTCCAAAGAAAGGGAGGAAGGTATATGCTCGTTAACCTCTCGGGAAAGTTTCTCCAAAGCACTCTCCTTGAGTTGTTGGACCTCTTGGAAAAGTTTCTCCAGAGCTGAGACACAGGTTTGTGTGTAAGAAGAGAGACTTTCTTCATGCTGCTGGAGTTGATTAGGCAATTCATCCACTGTGAATTCCTCTCAGTCCTTCCAAGTCATTACAGCCAATGAGTTGGTATATGATGATGGTGCACTCTATACAAACTTCTGCCCTGTGGGTCATGTGCATTTGACTTCACCCGGATCTTGGGATATCTGTTTGTCATCTAGATCATCATAAATCACCTCCAGCATGCCTAATTCACTCGGGTACTGGATACCCCTCTCCGTGGTGTTGCACTTGCCTGGGTGACATACAACATCTTCCTTAAAGGGATGACTTTCTTTCACACCTGACAGGAGTCATCTCCAGATGGTGAAGGCTTGTGCCACTTTTCCAATTGCTTTGTCATTGCCCCCTTCCCTAGCAAGCTGCTTGGCTTCCCTGCCCTTTAATTCCAATCTATTGGACCCATTATTGCAGTATCAGAGCAGCCAGGTGACAATGGACAACAGCTGAAATATTTTCGCATATCTCATAGCTCACTCTGGGATGCAGTGGTTACTGCAGCTTTCATGATATCTTCCTCTTTGTCCTCCTGTTCCCATGAAGGTCCTACTTCTTTCCTACTCATCATAACACAGACACATCTTTTGTGTCTGTGTTATGATGAGTAGGAAAATAAATCCCCTCTTGGCTTCAGAAAGATTTTTCAAAAAGGCCTGATAACCCTCACATCAAATTTCATGCTCATATCAAGAGCATCAAATTCTCTTTTGAACAACAAGACCCAAAAACTATTTTCGATTTTGATGACAGGCATGCATAAAATCAGCAGGCCTTTATCATCCCAGGACATTATTCAACTGCACTTTCTTCCTAGGGCAAATGTTTATGAAATAAGATTATCCTTATCTTCTGGAACAAGCTGGCTAGTTATAGGAATTCAGTCCCTTTGCTTTTGATGACATCTTTCCATTGGTGTTAACAGAGAAACTCAACTTCTGAAAGTTTATAACCCGCTCAGTTGTGACTTCTCGGAGAATACATTTAATCCTCCCCCCATTATGACTTTTCTGTAGTCCAGACAAACATTATGAAGACTTGCCTACATGGACAATTGGCTACAAAAAACTCTCTAACTTCTTACCACTTACATTTTTGCTCAATAAAGATGTTTTCCAGTTTGAATTTGTCACAGTCCCTTCCTGTGGGATTCCAAAACATCTGCTAGTTTCTGCTAGAGAAACACAGATGCATTAGCGCATCCACATCCATCCTCCCCTGAACAACCTGCTTCTGAACAAAACAAAGTTCCAGCCTTACAAGATGAAACAAAACCAAACTAAATCAAGAAGGGAGACAGAATAATCTTGTACGGGCATTGGAAAATCAGTCTTTTTTGTCATATGTCCTCCCCTCTCAAGGTAAGTAATAAAAGAAGAGAGTTTCTAAAGAAGATACTTAAGTGGAAGAAGTCATACTTGTGTGATGAAAACAACTTTTCATAAAAATGTTTGGATGACCCACAAAATGGACATTGATGTGCAGTGCATGACACAAGAGTCTCAGTGACTTTGAGCTAGCACAGCATTTCCATGTACCCATGGACAAGAGGTGCACAAGAACATAGCACCTCAAAGACTATCTTACTCAAACCATCAGCAAGAGCTGGTTGGACATCAGCAGCTGCTAGGGGAAAGATTAGGGAACAGGCATTTACTAAAAGTCAGCATATGCCTGAATGTTGTCCTCCGCCAGAGAATGGCTATCCATCTGCACTGCAGCCAAAATACCTTTTTTTTTTTTTTTTTTTTTTTTTTCTCAGAGGGTAGTATTTATGGTCTCATGTGGCAAAGAAGTATTGATAAATATCTATCTGTCTATTTATCTACTCATCCAGGAAAGGGAGTAGGCATATCCATTGCTTATGAAAGCACTAGAATTCAATTTCCTTCATTGAAAAAACAAAACAAAACAAAACAAAAACAAAAACAAACAAACAAACAAACAAAAACATTCAAAGCAGAAAGAAAATCTACCTGGACTTTGTTTTGATTATGATAACTGGACTGTTTTATTTTTCTAACAAGTCTATCCATTACAAACAGAGTAATGTGCACAAACTAGGAACTTGGTTATGAACAAAGAGCTCGGGTAAATACCAGCCATCCTGTTCCCCAGGATAGGGGTACCTTTATTCATTTTTTCTTTCTTTCCTCCTGAAAAATTAAATGTCCCATTTTCTAAGGTAACTGCAATCAGACGCGTAGCACACCTTCCTCTTGGGAATGGCAAACAGCTACACCCACCTGCAGGTTAAGACACCATCACAATGGTTACCTACTCCAGTTCCAGGGAGCTAAAACGAACAGCATGATCCCCAAAACAGAATTTATACATCTGAATTATTTCAGATAGAAGAACATCATATACTGTCTCCAGTAGAAGGGAGTCTTCTTTGCTTCATTTTAGTCTTTTAAAAAAAGACTAACTAGATTTGATTTCTGTTTTGTGACTGTGCAGAGAGCGTGTTGTCATCCAGCATAAGTCTCAGCTGGAGGCTGAGGAAAATAGTACTAAACTGAACAAGACATAAGTAAAGTACAGCAACACTTTCGGGCAGTGGTAAGATAACCGTGCAAATCTGCCATCTGCTAGAAGACAGCTGGAGCTGGGCTGGCTGCAAGAGTCTGGTGACTCTGTACTGCCTCACTGCAAAGTGTCCTGAAGTCTCCAGACCCTTGCTTCCTTGTAACTGTTCAAATCTTGTTGCCTTGACACAATTAAATCATTAGTGCTGCAGCAAAGGAATTTATTAAGTCTATCAGTGCGTCACTGACAGTAATCCTAAACAAAACTCAGAAAGCTTTTTCTGTTTCACAAGTGTCTGTGCTCTTTAGTTCAGAGATGGGGCTAACCTAACACTGCTGGCATTTTAGAAAAATAATATTCTAGTCAGGATCAGGACTCAGGAAACAAATCCTCTCCACAATACATAGTGCAGGGCACAGGCTAATGACAGAAATGATACGGTGCTTGATGCTTTGACCTTGCTTTCTATGCAAGGCTCTCCAAGCTTCATATTTCTGGAAGTGCATCATTTGCAATGGGCAAAAAAATCAGAGCTGAAACTCTGAGAAGGCAGAGCTCAGAGATACACATTTGTCCATAATGAAGACTAACTGGTTCTTAAAAAATACGTAGCAATTTTGCTTTAAAGATACATTAAGTCAAAGCTGAAGTCAGTATTTTGGGACAGTTATAATTGAGTCTGCTCAGACAGAGAAGTTAAACGAGACTAATTACCCACCATCTCTAGTTGAAGTAAATATTAAAACAAGGAAGATAAATATGGGCTGAAGTGTGATATTCAAATAACATGTAATTAACAGGTAAGGACCATGCATTTTAATCACTATGAAATTTTAGACAGTATTTGCAGCAAAGTCAGTATGATGGGAAATTACTATTTGTGCTTTAGTCCCTAGTTGCAAATAAATATATATATATATTTATATATAAAACATATATATATATATACATATATACATATATATATTTATATATATATATATTAGTCGAGGCCAAACCACAGGCCTCAACTTCCTGAAGGGCATATTCCCAAGAAACCCAAGCTCAACAGGTATCTGACCTGCTGGTCCGTCAGATCTGCAAAGCCCATCTGGACGAGAGGCCCTAAGTGGTGCAAAGTCCCCATGCCAGTTGGACACCCCTTGCTGAAGGATAATGTCAAATATACACACAAGCCTCTTAACTTCAACCACTATGGTCCAGAACTGGCATAGTCAATGAGTACAGCTGTTTTACACTGTTCTGTTTTTTTTTTGTTTTGTTTTGTGTATATATATGTATATATGTATATATGTATATATGTATATGTATGTATATACATATATATATGTGTATATATATATTTATATATATATATATATATTTGTTTGTATATATATATATATATTTGCCTGTATCCTGTCTCATTGTTGTAAGAAAAACAATAAGAAAATTCCTTCTTTGCCAAATTTAAGCTGCTTGACTCTTCTCAGGGATTGCTTTGCTAGAGAGGAGGGTAAGTCTTGTGTCACTTGTACCTTATATAAAGCAGAATGAGATTCTTCAGAAGCTGCTTGCTTTAAAGCATTTCTAATCATACCGAAGTTGATAAAGTGAAGCCAATTCTTAGCACTTCTTCAAAACCCAATGGATTGGCTTTTTGTTTTTCTGCACGAAAAACATGGTGAAGAACGTAATTGAAGAAAAGACAGTCTGACAAATAATTTCACAATAGCATTGCTCTTAAAGAAAAGGCAAAACCAAAATATCTTGGGTCTGGTCAAGGCAGCCAACGATTTAAAATGAGCCTGAGTATGAAAGGGCTGGAGGAAAGGAAGGGGACAAGGAAGGAAAAGATGACCTCTCCATGTGGTTTCTGTACAAGTTCTGATGTGTTCATTTTTTATATGTAAATAAATTTTATATGTGAATAATATGTTTATATGTAAATATGTTCATATGTAAATAATATATGTTTATATGTAAAGATTTATTTTTTTTGGTGAAAAATATTTAGAAAGAGAAGTTACAGTGACCTCTCAAAAGTTAGAATAACCTTTCTTCTTTATCTTTTCCTTTCCCCCTTTTTTCCTTTACTTCTCCTTTTCCTGTTTTACTTCTTCTTCCCCTGAGGGGAGGTGTTTATAGAGAACAACTTTTATGCAGAGTGCCAGAGGGAGCTGGGGTTGTTTAGCCTAGAGAAAACCAGTCTGAAAGGGAGACCTTATCACTTGCTAAAGCCACCTCAAAGGAGGTTGTAGCAGGGTGAGGATTGGTCTCCTCTCCCAAGCAACAAGCAGAAGGACAGGAAGAAATGGCCTCTATTTGAGCCAGGGGAGGGTTAAGTTGGTTATTAAGAAATATTTTTTTCACTGAATGGGTTGTTAGGCATTGGAATGGGCTGCCCAGGGAAGTGGTTGAGCAACCACCCTTGAAGGTATTCAAAAGATGTCTACACATCTGTGGTGCTTAGGGACATGCATTAATAATAGAATTGGCAATGCTAGGTTAACAGTTGGACTTTATGATCTTAGAGGTCTTTTCCAACCTAAATCATTCTGTAGGCTCCTGGCATACATTTCCAACCTACTTTAATCACCGGAGATTTGGCTCAACTCTTGTCTCAGATGGGCTGTGATCCGTTTTTCTCATGACATCAGTAGTTTTAAATAAGATCAAACTTCATCCAAGGCCATCATCGTATGTTTCAGACCAGTGCTGTACCTGCCTAACCTCAAGTACCTGACAGCAGCTCCTTGGCAATCAATGCAGCTATGTTACTTTTGGTTGCCCAAGACCCTTGCCTGCAGGACCAGGGTCCTTTCCCAGGTGGGGAGGAGAGCTAGGCTGCTGGGCTCATAGCCCACTCGGCTACAAATACCATACCAACACTAGCCTCTGTAACTAGGACCAGGGAGTGGGAGCTCCTAAAAATATACAAAAGAAAACAAGAAGCTAATGCTTCTGGTTTGTGCTCAGAGAAGATGCATTATTCATACTGTACAGAGACAAGAGAGGGAATATGCCTGGCAAAGCCCCCAGAATGGTTTATTTGCCCTTGAGTAAAAACTTAGATTTTTTGAGTAGACTCCATAAATTTAGCAGGACTCCTGAAATGTCCAGATGTTTCTGAGCAGATGAATAAAGTTATCTTTCTGAAAGCTTACTGAAATTTTTATTATCTTATGCACTGTTTATGTGGGCAGATCTTCTGAACAAATAGCAGTAAATAGCAATTGCTGCTACAGGTATCCTGCCAGAGACACCCAGCTTAACTGGGAGGCCCTAAGGATGTTGTAAGAGTGGCTGGCAGACCACTGTTAAACACAGAAAATAACCATTGAGTCAATGAGTTAAACCTCTCTTAGCAGCCTTAGTGTAGCCTGCTACAAAGAGAGGGTTGTTGAGCAATGCTAACCAGGCCCTCAGGCAAAGCCCTGGAAGAGCAGGGTGTTGTGCTCTCAGGTGTACAGACCTCAGCTACTTCCATGGCAGATACATGGCCCTAAGAAGATTTCAGACTTAAGGCAGAAATTGAGTTAGCCCTCTCTGTTGAACTGATTCTGCAGCTTTTGCAGATTGGAAATAGTTTCTTCTCCATGGTAATTCTTTAGTAATGCTGCTCCACTTAGAACAATTAAAACTGGAAGAAAAAGATTTGCTGGTGACATCTTTGCCTCAGTAGGACAGCAGGACCAGATTTATATCTTTACTTAGTCTTTTTGTCCGGAGGGCTTACACTTCCATCTGATTATGCTCTCTCTTGTGAGATTCTCTCTGTGCTCAAAATAGAAAATGCCACTAACCCTGGGACTGCTGGTAAGGCTGGGGCATCTCTCAAATGGCAGTTTTGGTATTCATTCTCCCTACTTGAACCAACCTGCCTCCTTCTCTGTCTCTAATAGTAATGCTGGATTAGTGCTAGCCACATGTACTGAGAGGGTTGAGCTGGCTTCCTTGATTTCATAATCTATGTATGATTATTTTGTGCTTTTCCTTCTGGATTTTAGTTTCTCCTGTGCTTGCTTCCATTGCACACTAAAGACTTGATACACTTGAATACTCAGTTTTTGTATGTCTCTGCTTTCTCTATTGATTTTTATTTTTTTTAATTCCCAAATGTGTACATACATTCCAATAGCTGTGTGCAGTCAAAATGAGCTTTACCCCAGTTGTTGAAGACCACTGGCAAATATTGTGGTACTACAACCTTGACACACTGTTCATATTTACAGCCTGACATAAAGAGAAAGTCAAGGGCTCATAGGGCAAAAGAGATTGACAGGAAAGACCTTTGAGGAGCCACAGCTCTGCAGCTCAGCAGTCAGCACATTACCTGAGGAAACATGAACCTGGTGCTGGGAACACTGCTTACCCACATTACATCAGAGTTGTTCGGTAAAACCCAGAAAACATCCTGGGACAAGAGACAGGACCTGAGGTTTCTTTTGCCAGCTCTGTGCTCAGCTTCATCTTCCCCGCACCATTTACTGACAACTCTCCTGTCTTCATGCAACAAGGTACCCTTGCCAGGATATCTGTCATTTTCATCAGTTCCTATCACTCAGCTGTGCAAAACTTCCTGCTAGTGTCATTTAGGCTCTCTCCTTCTCATGGACTCATTCTAGCTGCTAATATATACCAACAATTTTCACAGTCGCCTGCTTTCCATCTGCTACACTTTCACTGCTGTTTTTTTTGTCTTACTTCCTCTATGATCTCAGCTTGCTTTTGTTGAAGTTACACACTTTTCCATCCTTGCAGTGAATTTTAGTCTTTTTAGACATCAAATAAAAAGTCTCTAAACACTTTTCAGTTCTCAATCACATTTCACCCTATTTCTGTTGCTTTTCACAGATGATTCAATTCTTAACAGTTTTCAGTTTGGTAACTCTGGCCATTTCATAGATATAGGCTCAAAACTAGTGTAATGATTGACAGCAGGTCACTAATGCCTTGGATAAGGCCAGCGATTCAAGAATCTGCGGAAGAAAAGGACCGAAGAAACTTTGTAGTAGTCAATAGAAATCATGCACTTTTTTTATTAGGACGATAAAAGAAATGAAGTATTAAGTGGGAATGAAAGGTGCTGAAGGCTGCAAGAAAAGCATTGACTACCTTACCAGTAACAGCAGTTCTGAGCACTGGATTTAGGTGTCTATAGAAAAAGGAACACAGTGTTCACTATGAGAGCATGTTTATAAGGCACTGAGGAGCCTTCAGAGATAAATGGCAGATGATTTCCTACAGATTGATGATTTCTGAAGACAGAATTCATTCTGAAGCAGTGAACACAAAATTTACATAGAGATTTTTCGACTGAAGTGAAAATGGAAACAGCTAAACTGTGTTTATGCATGTGTATGCATATAAATATGTATCAACTTTGTTTCCCTACTTGACGTGATTGCTAAAGAAATTCCCATCCTGGCTTTTCACACCCACATGGGTACAGGAAGAAATTTAAAGGTTGCTTGAATTAATGAAATTATTCACTGTGAAATTCCTGAGCACTGAAAAGTACACATTGGTGAGGAGACATTAGTGCTATGTAATTTATTGTTTGAGGGCTTCCAATTGAAATGTTACTGTACATCATATAACGCTTTTTGTTGAGTGGGAGTTCACCTTGCTTATCCTTGGCCAACATTTTGCAATGACATTCACTGTTCAAAATCTACCCTTTACAATGGAATTAGAAGCATTGAAATGGTGAGATATGTGTTAATTATTGCTTGGAAACATCTACAAAAGCATGGAGGGGTTTCCTGTGTTCAACAGATGAGAATGCAGTTTTTTGCTGTTGATAACTTCATGATGGGAAATGGATCTTCAGGGGTCTAGGAAGGGTGTTATGCAAAATATGAAGGTATATGTCCAACAGCTTTGTGACAGATAATGGAAAAGAACAGCCCTGCTTGGGAGGATGCTGGGAGGCTGCATGCTAGGACCATGCCCCACAGCGGGTGGCACAAAGGCAGGGATATGCCCCCCCCACCCAGAGCCACTACTTGCCTCACCCCTGCACCCAGGCCAGCCAAATCTACAAAGGCTCCTGACTAAGCAAGTTGGCTGTTCTCTGCAGCAGCCTCAGGAAAGTCCTGAAATTCTGCAGCTTTATATTCTAATAAAGAGGGGAAAAGGGACTACAAATTTAATGGGTTGGGAGTAAATGTTGAAGCCTAGAGGGAAAGAGAAGTCTTGTACAAAATTGCTAAAACAGAATTGTAGACCTCTTGTCTTTGTTTGAAAACTTCAGCCCAACATACAGGGTCCACTGCCTTGCAATGGTGCCAGCAAGCTTGTTCTCATTCCTTCACTTTTATAGTTATCCATTTCTACCTTACAATTATTCAGGGATATCAAATGATGAGAATAGAGAACTTCAGCAGATGACCAAACTTATAGATCATGAAATGTAAAATTCTTAAAACCAGTTTTACAGAGAATACTGGAGAAAATATTGAAAAGATTCAGACTGAGACTGAATTCAATGCCAGAGATACTCATAATGGGCTTACAAACCATACAGATCACAAACATTAAATTGAATTTCGTTACCTTATTGGTTGGCATGACAGGCTTATCATCGTGTATGTGTATGTTTGCATGTGTAAGTGTAAGTAAGTGCATCTTCCTATGCTTTATAGATACAATATCATAGATTTGACTTTTCTGTCTTGGAAAGCAAGCCCCATCAGTAATTATACAGGGAGAAAACATACATGCTTCTTAGCTCTAACCTTCCCTGAATTATTGAGTCATTCAAAAAGCTCTGCACACCATTTCAACAGCTATCATGCCACCACCTTTTCTAAGAAAGCTTTTTGACATCAAAACAACAGACTTAATTGCTGCATTCCTCATAAACATAATGAAGGAATTAAGAAAAAAGAGATCAGGGATGACACTGCCACTAGTTTGGCTCTCCTGAATTCTCCAGTGCCAGTTATATCAGCCCAGCTCTTCCTATTTTAAATTAAAACCATACTTCATCTCAGAATTAATTTAATTCCATGGAATAAATGGATTTAAAAAAAAAATCCAGCTTGGATTTGCCACAGGATAGGGGTCAGATATCAAAGCATAGAAAGAATAACATGAGGGCCATATCCAGACAGCACAACTTACACACGAGTCACTGGACCTGGGATTTCTTACAGCCTGCCTTAAGTCTGTAGCACACAGAGTATTTAACTCTGGGACCTAGGTGGAATTTATTCTAACCACAACTCAAAATACGGTTGTTAGTGGGACTGACAACAATACAACAGTATTTAGGTAAATTGATACCTGTGTCCCAATGACTACTCAGACACTTGTATAAAAATGATGCTACCAAGAGCATCTTGCTGATATTGGCATGTCAGAAATGGTGGACCTAGATGAAACAGGAGCAGATGCCCTGGTGGCTCTCAGTGTGAGTCAGATACATCAGTATCACTCCCATTCCAGCATGATACTAAAAAAGTGTAACTTCATGAGGCTGGCCATGAGGGAATACTTATGTTAGAACATGTACAGTGCTGTAATAAACAAAATGAGTCTGTGGAAATGGGGCACTGCTGGCAGTCATCGTGCCCTAACTGTATAGATTAAAAAAAAAATAAAAAATAAAAATAATAATCTTACCTTTGTCCTTGATATAGTGCATAAAGAATGAATTAGGATATATATAGGATCTAAATGATCTATTAGGATATAAAGAATTCAACACTGTTTATGAGACTTTTATGAGACCACGAAATCATCTGTGATGCCTAGGAGCAGGCATGTGAACATGCTGGGAAAGGAAGATTGTTAACCTAATTAATTCTCTTGGGCATCTTCCCAGCTTGGGCCAGGCTGTGAGATCAGGGAGCCTTTGGCACTGGGGTGGGCTGTGCTGTAGCATTGGCACTGCTCTGTGCCCAGGGCCCTCAGCACGGACTGAAAGCAAGTTTCACCCCACTGCAGGACCTCAGACTGTGCTGGGGATAGAAAGGCGATAAGAGAAGTGCATTGCCCCGGCACACTGTAACAGAAGTTACATCTTCAGCCTGGCCCTCTACAATTAGTGGCAGACCAGTCAGCTCTCAGTTTTATCATAGGTGGCGAGGCTTTGCTTAAGGAATTGTTCCTGATTTCTGCAAGCAATGTGTTTTCCCCAGGCTTCACCTTGCAACAGCTGTCCCATAAATCATGTTCAAAAGAAAATGTTTAGAAAAGCAACCAAAAGCTCTGCAGCTTAAGCCTTTTAATTAACAATTGCTAAAGACCTATAAATGTGTAGAGCATGTGCTGTAGTATTCAGCCTATTTACTTCTCTTGGAGTGGTTGCTGTTTCTGGCAAAAGTTGCTAGCAAAGATGAAGTAGCTAATGTTTTTTTTTTTTTTTTATTGTATTTGCAGCACACTTTGTCCTTCTGCAACTGCTCATATATTTGTTGATAAATATAATCTGAATTCGCAACAGTCAATGAAACAGAGAAGAACAGTACAATACAGAGCAGGGATCAAGAAGTTCAATTTCTGGAGAAACTGTATGGCTTCCTGAGCAGTGACATCAAATAGGGGGAAAATTTATGTTGGAACAATGTGAAAATTCATTGTTTGACTTTATTGATATAAAAACAGGAATAGCAATATAAAATGTTGTTTTAAATTCATAGTAAAGAATCTCTTTTTGCTTTTATTATTGTAATAGTAGGCTGATTGCACTTCTGTTCATGTTTTTATTATGTTTGGAGAGCATTTTGAAGTAAAACAGTATGCTCACATCTTGTTCCACTTTGCTTTTCTCTGTAGTTATACAGCTCTGTTATGACCTTCTCTTTGGAAATATACACAGGAATTAAATTTCTTTATCAACTTATCTTCAACCATATTGCCTTTCTTTTTTAAATCCTGGATATTGCAAACCATTTCCTAGGCTTTTATGATACTCAGCAAGAAGATTTGATAGGCATTAAAATGTGGCCTGTTTAAATGAAGGATAGTCCTCAACTGTCAACGATTTTCATTAGCCTTAAAAGAGGAAATAAATCCTTATCTCTGTTTAAAATATACCCCTGGATCCATCCGCTAAAACGGTATTATCAGAAGGATCCTTTTCATTTATAATGAAAAGACCTAATTGCTTCAAAAGTAAGGAAAGTAACCAAGTAGTCAAAAATTTGATATTTTAAAAAGTAAACTCAAGAATCATAGCAGAAAAAGCCTTATTTCCCTTGCTCAAAAAAAAAAAAAAAAAAAGAGAGAGAAAAAAAAAAAGAAAAATCCTCTCAGTTCAGCTTCACTGTCATTCTATGTTTCAAACAGTCAGGAACAACAGCATTACATATCTTCTGGTCTATATACCTCTGACTGTTCTAATTAATACTGGCTTGAGGCTGTGTTCATTTCTTAGCTCATGAGATAATAGGTTATTGACTGATCTGCGAGCTAATAGCCAAGGCTAAGTCTCACATAAGAAGCGATTGTGTGGGTTGGAGTTCATCATTGATTTTGTTTCCACACACTCAGGGGGACTATGTATTTAACTGTCCTGCAAATAAGAAGAAAAGACCCTTAATGACATTCATTAACTTCTGAAGATGAGATTCCTCACCTGCAAGCACTGCAATTTACTGTGGTCAGCCCCAACAACTATGAAACTCATCACTAACTTAAGTGCAGTAATTGTAATTCACTAGATCTTCCCTACAATAAGCAGAAAAATAGGAAGTCAAAAAGAAAACGCCCAAACATGAAAACATCCGAGCCTTCCCAGAGCATGACAACAGCCTGACAGAGTGATAGGATTTGGTACCAGCCAGCTGCATCAGCATATATTATTCTCATTTCAATTTCACATTCTTCTAAATGAAAGGCTTATCTCTTGATATTTTACATTGTAGAAAAATATGTTTATAGAGCTAAAATGTACCATGGAGAGGTAAAGTATATCAGACAATAAACAGGAGTATACCAGACTCTGCAATGAAGAAAAACAAACGTATTTTTCTTATCAGTACAAAACATGTTTCTCTAAATAATACATTAGTTGCTTTTCATTTTTCAAATAAGAGGCTACTATTTTCAACTGAATATCACACAATACAGCCTGGATGTTTTTAAACACTTACAATCACAAACCTAAAAGACGCTGGCACAGTAAGCAGTTTAAGAGTAATGAAAAAGACATAAGTGGAAAGGTAGAACAGATGAAAGCAAGCAATAATACTTTGTGTGATCCTAATCTCCTTTTCAAATAGCTTCTTATTCCTATGCAGAAAGATGATTGTGCTTGTGCTGCAGACATGGTGTGGCTGTGGAGCAGGATTGGTGGTCTGAGAAGGATGGGGGAGTCCTCACCAGGACTTAAGCAGCAGCCAGGGGACCAAAGTATGCTAAAAAAGCGATCCCAATTGTCATAAAACAGTATTTTCATACCTAGAGAAGTTATGTCTAATGCCATCCTAATTCAGAAAAAAAAAAAAAAAAAAAAAAAAAGCGCAAAAAAAAAAAGGGTTCAAGCAACTGAGCCATTGTAAAAACATCAATATTTTCCTCCAGGAGGGGGAGAGAGATTCCCCAGCGTGCACAAAATAGAAACGCACATTTTTTAAACATAAAATTATCAAATATAGTACAGGAGAAGGATGCAAGAGACATTGCTGCTTTAGCATATCCTGCCTTGTGACTACAACAACCGGCAACCTCGCTGAAATCACTGCCTCCTGACAGGTTTTCCTATCTGTCCTTTCCTGGGATGTCACCTAGGGTGTTCAAACAGCACACAGCACAAGTCAGCCCTGACCTCGGCTCAGGCGTCCTGGCCCCCAAGCACATACACACAGATGCAGTCACTCAGCTTCTTCAAATACTGATGCTTCCCACATTTTCATTACATCACTATTTTTTAATAATTAATGATGATAAATCATTTGTTTACCTAACACCAACATAGAATTTTTGGCTATTAAGTGTTTGCTAAGAGTCATTAAATGATCCCCTTCTTACAGGAAAAAACAGAATTTTCTATACCTTTGTTATAACATTGCTGCAGCCATTGGGGAATGAGTACCTGGCAATGAAGCAGAAAGCAAAAATTGCCAAGTCTGTTAGTTTAAATCCTAACATTAAGAATTTGCAGATAAAGAGAACAGTCTTCATTTTGATAGCCTGCAATCAACTTGACAAACTTAAAAAAATCATCCTTAAAATATAATTTAAGGGAATAATAATAAAATGTATCATTTTATCCACGATTACGAAATTCTGCATTTTAAATGCCCTCAGGTAGCTATGATTACAAGCAGACTTTCATTAGTAATACAATCTTTTCTCTACGAAAATGCCCACAGAGGTGAGCTCTGTCAGACTGAGTGCAGTTTCCCATGTCATAATATACTTTTTTTCAACACAGAGGCTGAAATTCTCCAGAGCACAGCTTGTGTCCTGCTGTGCAGAATATGATTGTTGTGACCACAGTAATGATTTCATAAACAATAGTACTTCATTCACTAAGGAAAGTTTATGCATGGTATACTTCATTCTGCCTCTTATTACTAAAGTCAACACTGTAGTAAACACCTTTCCAATTGCATTTCACACCTAGCAGGCAAAATACTCTCCTTTATTTATAATGTGATTTACTAATTTTAGCAAATACATTTCATAAACATAGACATACATGTCTAAACATCATTAATATTAAAACACACTTGATATTGCGTTTGTTGATAGCTTGGCTTTTTAGATTTTGCATATTTATTTTGTTTGCAATCCTGGAATAGTCCCTGAAATAGTATAAATCTTAACATTTTTTTTTCTCTTTCTTTCTTTCCCCTATCTCTTTTCACTAAGTTGATGGGCAAGGGAACATACATTTCAAAACTCTGAGCTCCAAGACATATTCCATCCTTTGTGTCTCTGGATGACTTTAGAGGGGTCAGTAGGCTTTTGTTGATTTTCATCAACTAATTTTTCCCAAGTCACTAGAAAATTGCTTCTGCACAGGGCTCCCCCACGTGAGAGCGGGGACCACTGTGGAAATGCTGGCAAGAAGTTATAAAGTCCAACATCTACTAAATCCTCTTCTATCCCAGTTTTCTCTTGGTTCAGCATTCCTCCTTTAATGCACCAGGAATTGTCATAGTGGAACCAGACCACATCCCTACAGCGTCCCCTGGGGCCCATTCTGGGGAGGAGGATGCATCAGGCAGGCCCTAGCAGGGGGCGAAATTCTGCTTTTCTTTTATCCATTGCTTTGCCTAGTATGGGAGTAAGCAGGAGTAAGCAGGAAGACCTTGTTTTGCCATGTTTTATCTGTCAGTACATAGAAAAGGTCTTCTTTGGACAATCCTTATGGCATAAATCTACCACAAAAGCCTTATTTTTGATAAAGGAAGAAAAAAAAAATCTTACTTTTGATTCCCTATGGTAAAATTACTTACTTACCTATATGGTAAGATAACACAGACTTCATTTAACCTCACCATTTTAAGGTAGTATTATGACGATATTGCTATAACAACATTATGACTGTGTTGTGATTACCACATAACAGCAGACAATTATTACCTGACATAAGTATCCAAGTTAACTATGTAGCACTCATTACAACAACCGTGAAACATTCATTTCTCTATTGAGAGGGTTTCTTCTGAGTACCAAGCAGGTGCACACAGGTATTTCTGTATACTGAGAAAAGAAAGTCAGAAGTCAGCTGGGGGTACAAGAGAAAATACCGTTAAATGCAAGTGTAGCCAGGGGGTTGGAGAGGTCCGATGTGTGCCATAAATCAGTGAGTCTATCAACAGGGGCAGTGCAAGGCCAGGATCAGTGATGTGGTCAAAGCAGAGAGAGTTGTAGAAATGAAGAACCAGGACGACTGCCTGGCTATGGGTGAGGTTTCTGCAGATGTACTTGTTAAGGAGGTGCAGCTGCAAATCCAAACAGAAGTGTGGTACATCATTCATCCACTGCATGGCACTGTGAGAAGTGCAGTACAGTGAGTGGTGGAAGCCAAATAAGAAGAAAATAGCCAGCACCTGCTCCCAAATTGGCTTAGATTATCTACAAAGCTTTAAAACCACACTGGTCTTGATCACAGTGAATAACTAGGTTTCCAGTTCAATATTCAGAAATTTTCAAAATACAGTATTTCCAAAATGTAATATGCAAGGTTCAATATTTCTAACCTAATAATTAAAATAGTAGTGGAATAAAAAGACACAGATATTGCAGAGGTAACTGTCTCTAGTTCATTACCCTTTAGAAATATCTGCATATATGAAGAATGTACACTGCCCTGAGTGTCTGCACTGCATATGTACAAGAGGTCCTTATACCTAAAGCTTGAGTGTCCCCTGCACAACCCTAATTAGAGGATCAGTCGAGCTGGGCACAGAGCCAGTTCAGACTAACACTGATACAGGGAACCATTAAGCCCTAGGCCATTTAGGATTTGGTACTATAGCACACAAACCTTCCCTATAAGAAGGAATTCAGAATTGGGGCATAAACTATTACTGCCTATAACCAGCAGAACTTCAGGCAGCTTGCTTTGCCCTTCACTAACAAAATGTTGTTTCTACCAGAATACGTCTATGATTTATATATGAATGCTGTATGCTTTATATATGGAAAAGCAAGCATTCTTTTCCACTGAGGCAGTATCTAAGTGCTCTCCAGACATGAACTGAGATGCACCATCAACACTGTAAGTGACTTTCTTCTTCTCCAATACAATTGCTATGTGAGCTCTTTTTAACAGCAACAACTACAACAAAAATGCAATACATGGTATTGGTGAGATCAGGTCTAAAAATCACATTTGGAATAAACACAGGTTTGTAGAAGTGTTAGTCCTTGTGAATCTCTCTCAGCTCCCTTGCCCCTGCTGACAAGCTATGCCCTTTCAGCGGATCCAGTGGGTTTATGGCGATCTTCAACACATGGTGATACCACTGCCACAGGGGGAATTACAGATGGAAGGAATACACTCTGAATTTGCTATGTATACTTGAGGGAGTTATCAGCAGGTTACATTTGTGAACCCAAATTCACTTCTGGGGCTTGTGGACACAAATGTTGCTCTAAGTATAAATCTATATTTGTGTCACTTTTGTAGGAGCACTGGCACATCAACACAGTTGGATTACACTGCTACATTGTGCCTAGCTCACTCAGAACAGCTTAGCAAAGAAAGGTTCCTGAAAGAAATACCCTGAGCATTCATTTGCTTTGCATTGAAAAAAATCCAGACTGTTTTTGTTCTTCTTTTCTGAAATGTACCTGCCCCATTTCTTGACAGACTCTAACCTATGTTATTTGTCTTCTGCACCACAGGTAATAAAATGATTTGCCAGGATTTAATGGGGAAAAAAGAGTTTCTGTTTCCTATTATTTTTTGCTCTGCTGTACAGCACCTGCAGCAAGTGGCCACTTTAAACGTGTCCTGGAAACAGTTTATCACAGATTGGCATCAGTGCAGCATGCATGGAGGTGCTATAGTCAGAGCCCATTGCATTTCAGCTGCTGGCAAGGAGTCAATACAATGTGACAGTGGGGAGAGAAACTTGATTGGAAAAGGTATTACTGGATAAAAGCCTTTTCAAGATGAACAACCCCTTTTTAACTTGCAGAGGGCTGTGTCTGAATGCTTGAGAGGGTGCAGATGTCACGGTATATGTCTCCTGAAGTGCTCCACAGTCTATCTTTTGTCTCTTGATGCTTCATTATCAGCAGAGATTGATAGTGCTTTGCTGATACCAGGGAGGTCCTCCCTGAAACACCTCTCTGTCTAAATGCAGAAACGTGCTTGTCATGTTGGATAAATGCTGCTGAATCTCCTTGAGGAATCATGGGTTGTTGGACGTAACCTAAAGAAACGTGAATGGTCTCTGGAAAACGTATCCTGGCAGAGGACTTGGCACATTGTGCAGATTAGAAATTGCTCCCTGTTTTCTGTTTTAACTGCCTCATTTTTTTTTGTACCAAAGCTGTCGATTGCTTCAACTGTTGCAATTCAGAGAAACGTTTTTCATGCAAAGAGAAAAGCGGCAGTGGTAAGCATTTAATGACCACTGAAACACAGTACTTTTCATATTTGGTTTTATGCCATACCGCATTGCTCAGTTTCCTACTGTTGACTGATGATAGTGGTACAACTCCTGATCTCAGGACAAGTTATGTGCAACAAATGCTCATACATTTTGGTGCAGCTTCAACCCTCAGCTAGGAAAATAAAATTAAAGGTGGTTATGACACAAATCTGCAAGAGCAGTGCCTCTTTTCCCATGAAACTTGCAGGATTGTGGCCCATTAAGATCCCCCTTCTTGCCCTCCCTACTGCTTGAAAACTCAGCCAGATTTCAGAAATGGCAGTTTCTGTTGCATTTCTTTCAGGACCTGATGTTTCTTAAGTAGCAAGAGTGTTGGTGGTTCAGAGCAAACACTTACTGTGTTTTGATTCCTACAAAATCTTCTGGCTCTGAGACATGCTCAGCCCCTCCCAGTGGACGTAAACACCTAAATCACTCTGATCCATCAGTGCCTGCAGTGCTTACAGGACCTGGCTTTTCTTCTACAGTTGATTTGAAGCCACCAGCATCATGCAGGAAGGGCTCCCTGGTGTTCCAGCCTCATCCCTTCCTGGCCGTGATGCCAGAGAGGTCAGTGACCAAACGCCATCACAAGTAGCTTCTGGAGCAAAATTAGACACCAAAGCTGTGAGTGTATGTCAGTTGGGAGTCTCATGACCCAGCTTACGGATTCATGGTTTAATCACTGGTAGGACCTAAAGCAACTTCAATACAGCAGTCTCCATGAAAACATCATCCTGTGGCTTCTCAGGAGAAGTTCATAGGGTACTCAGAATAGTAAACTGGAAGGTACAAGCAATTACTGTCTTTAGAAAAATGCATCATTTGAAAAGATATTAAAAAATAAAAATAAAAAGAGGAATCTGGGGCTCAGTGCAGCTCACACTGAAGACAGAAGCAGAGCTCTCATTAAGGCCAAGCAGAGGCTCAGCTATTCTCAAGCATCTGTAAAATCATGCCACTGCAATACAGTGTATTAGTTAATGGATGGAAAAGCAAATAATTAACAATCTACTCATTGCATTTATTCTTTTTAATGTTAACATGCCCCATAAAAATAACAAGGTAAAATCACAACGACGTATTTTAAACAGATTATAGGACCAGTTTGAAACCAGGATAAATTAATCATCTGGGACAAAAGAAACTTAAAAGAAACTTTACTGCTTAAAGAAAGTAAAGTACCACAAGAAAAAAAAAAAAAAAAAAGAGTGGAAAAAAGAGTACAATATAAAAGCAGCACAATTTCTTTTATTCACAGAAACTAGAAACAAATTTGACTGAAAGGAATGCAATCTCCAAAGGCTGGAGTCTTCAAACCCAAAGCATATCTGAGGAACAAGCATGACACATCTGAACTATCATGATGCCAGCGAGAAGTCTCTGACTGATTTCAGAAAGGCTTTTGACTAGACCTTGAACTCTGTTTCAAACTTTTGTCAAGCAGACTGACATTCAGGTAAGGGGCTCAGGGTCTGCAGCCATCTCAGACTCCTGTGATAACCTGAGAAAATTCATCAGCAACAAAACACTCTAATGAAACTGGCTGGGCCTGAAGGCCTTTGGAGGACTGCCTGAAAGATAACATACTAAGTTTAAATGCTTGTGATAAATGATGATGTAAACCTCTGACTAATAAATTCTAGCAAAGAATCCCCTGTTTAGCAACATAAATAGACTTCAGGGGCAAAAAGGGATAGTAAGTATTATCTTTTCCTGTGGCAGAATTTGCAGGATACATTTAATTATCTTTCATGTTTTGAACAGACAGCTCCAGTCTTGTAAGAACAAAACAATTGCTCAAATGTACAATCACAGAATCATGATCTAAAGCATCTCACAGAAAGTCTATACTATCCCATCCTGGGCTGCAACAACCTCAAACCACTTAAAATCCATCACTTCCAAACTTTCCCAAGAATATAGAGCCACTGAGCCCTGCTGGGCCCTTTACCTCTCCCCTCCCTGCTCATGGCAGCAAATTCCAGGCCTATTCCTTAACAAGTGTTTTCTCCAGAAAAGTCTGCCATTAGGTACCCTGAGGGCATGGAGTGAAGCCATGTCTCATGGCCCACCCGTGCTCTTAGGTGCTGAGATTTAGTAATTGTGAAAGCATTAAACAAAAGCAATGGCAAACTCAAAAGGCTACACCACACCTTATCAGAAAGCAGAGCTGATCTCAGGATGGGTAAAAAATATATTAGAGCATTCTGTTAAGCATCTGATGGGTGTCTAGATGAAAATCTAGATGAGAATCTAGATGAGAATTCTAGATGAGAATCTGCTGCTTCTCAAAGTTACCTTCCTGGATCTGACGCATGAATCTGGTGGAAACACTTCTGACTTCAAACAGATTCAGTTTACTGTCTTGTACACTGCTCTGCTTCCATGGGCACTGAGATAGTTTCACCATTATGCTGATGTTTGGATTAAATCTTAACACTTGTGAGCAGTAGATCAGTCAAGACCCAGAACTTGTAGGCAGCTCCCAGTTCCACGAGGCCCCTTTATGCAAGAGGAAAGAATGAAGTCCTCTGTCACTGGAGGATGGTACCGACAGTACCACCACATCACAAAGATATGGGATGCAAAAGAGAGCCCCAGTGCAGCCTGTGGAGGAGGAAGAACATGATTTCCATTTGAGATAGCACAGTCTGACCTTTTTGTTTATCACTGTGTGAGGTAGTCTACCCATTTATGACAAAAAATGTGTTTAATGAACACATTTCTATCAGGTTTCATACCTAGTTACATCTATTCAGGCTCCTCCTAATTAAACAAACTCTCAAGAGCATGATACCTTCCTGAGTACACCACTTGAATGAGGAGAAAAGCAGTTGGCATTGACTTTCAGTAAGTTTGAAGGAGGAGAATGCAGCCCCATGATGAGACATCTGTCAAAGTAGTGGTAACCAGATTACTGTCCTTGTCCTGACTTCTCATGGCTAAAAACCTGTTTGGCTCATAAAAATTGAAGATATTTCCTTGAAATCCAACAGGTCTGATCAAAGGAATCAGGGAAGTTAAAAAATAAGCCCTGCATTAGCTGCTTTGCTTACCTTACATTAAATCACTGTGGTTTTTTTTGTTTGTTTTTTTGTTTTTTTTTTTACTATCATATTTAAAACCTGAACATGTGGTCATATTTAATCCTTGTCTAACTCCTAATGGTTTGACAACTGAGCATCTTATATTACCACTCAGACAGGGAGACAGATCATACAGGAAAGACTTTGAGATGGCAAGAAAATAAGCCCGAGTGCCCAGACAACCTCCAACCAAGATATACCTATGTCTCTTCACCTCTTTCTAGTAAGCAGGAGGTTTTGGGACACTTCTCCCAACCCCTCCTGCTTTAGGACCATCAAGCTGATTGCAAACACATTGAATTTTGACTGCTGGGCATGAGCCAAAAAATCTCCATATTTTTAAAACATCTGGTTTCAATTAAGCTTATCAGGATTAATAAAATGCATCTCTCAGTCCATAAGTAAAGAGATTTTTTAATCTTTTATACCATCAACCAATAAGGTTGAAGACTGATTTAAAAAAAAAAAAAAGTACATGCATGTGTAAATCAGTCCTTTTTCATTTCCCTTCATTATTTTTTTTAATGTCATCTTACTTCAATATTTTAAAATACTTCCTATTGGTATTGCTAGCAACTGAGATTCATAGGGCTGGTAATGAAATATGAAGCTTTTCATGCTTTGATCATCAGTTCAGATCTGCAATATTTAGACTGACCTACAGTTACAATCATGTGGTGATTACTACATGTAGATTAACTATCTTCCTATGTGATTGCTGGTCCCTTTTTACCCCAGAGTGGACAGGTATTCTGCTTGCTGGCAATAATGCCTTCTCCTTTGCTAGAATCTCAAGCATTCAGTTAAAACTAGAGAAATAATTTTGTCTCTCTCCCAGGCTTCTCTTTTTCTAAAGGACCCATGTCGTTCTTAGAAGGTAATGTTCTTCACAGTGATAGCTATCTGTCTTCCAGCACAACTTTTACTGTCTGCCTTTTCCATCCACTGTAACAGTGAAGGAGAAGGAATTCCTGTAATGTGAACAGGAGGAAAGAAATACCTTTCTCATTAGAAACTATTTCTGGGCTCTGGCTCTCACAGTAGAGCAGTGACAAAACACTGAGCAAATGAGAAATGAAGGCTCTGCAAGTTCTCTATGAACATTAATTCTTAATATCCCCCAACGACCTTGTGAAGTCTTTATGGACCCTGGACTAAATAAATAAATAAATAAATAAATAAATAAGTAAATAAATGAATGAATAAATAAAGCTGACATCCAGCTTGTGTCTGTTGAGGTAGTTCAGATCAAAGGTGGTGTCATCCCTCCCTAGAAACCCCAACAAGATGCCTTCAAGGTCTAACCATCACGCCCTCCCTGCTTCCTTCATACCCACAGGGAGGGTGCCCAGCTGGCTCCTATCACTCCTGTGCTCACATGCTCCAAGGCTTTTTACCAGGTGACTCCAGCGTGGTTGTCACTCTAAGGTGATACGCTCAATTTTTACAGCTTAAACAGAAGAAATCACAAGGAATATTTAGATTCCTTTACTTCTGCTCCCTTTGACCTTTTTCCTGGGAGAGACAGCTTTTACAGAACATGCAAATTGTCCATTCAGGTGTCCTGCCAGTGGAGAATATTTTTGTTTCCATTATTTTATTTCCCTGATCTTTGTTTAATAAAACCTACAAAGGCACCAAAATATTACTTGTCAATTGGGCCATCAGTTTAGAAAATGAGTAGCAGTAAAGAAAGGTAAAATGAAGCAGCTACAGTGTAATTTTCTGATCAGTCTATTAGACGTTTATTCATTTGAGCAGTGTGGAGGAATGGTTAAGTGAAATAGGACACGTGGATGTTGGGCAGTTAGGAGGCAATGGGCTAGTGAAGTACCGTACTCAACTCACATGAGTCTGGCACGTACGCAGCTGGCTGAGAGCCAATCAGGCTCAAGGACATGATGCCCTTGAGCGATGGGGAAAGTCCCTAAGGCAGGACAGTGGCTAAAAGAAGGAGGAACTACCTGAAAAGAGCGGGAAATGTTAGCCAATCCTGAGCTTAGTTTTTGCAATATGTATGAGTTGATTATGTTCGAACTAGATAAAAGGCGACTGAGCTATCCATTAAAGTTGAAGTTCATTGTTCACTCATATTGAGCGTCTGTGTCTTCCTTCCATCGACAACAGAGCAGTTCATACCTCTGTTCTACTGTGTCATCTGGCAACTACAGATGTCTGAAAATTACATTTTTTCAACAGGCATAAAGTCTATAGCTCTCGTTAAAATATTCGTGACAAGAAAGATTTCAATCAGTTGGTGAATTGCTATTACAACTAAAACACAAACCACCACCATGCCATTAGTATGGTGTGGGAGAACTTGATGGACCTGCAATAAGTTATGGATAATTACAGAAAACATGAAAACTGTGATGAGTTTGAAGTGGCCAAGGGATTCTTCTCTGTAAATGAAAACTTGTCTACAGGTAAGTCTGCAAAGAATTTTGTACAGAAAATCGTTAAAAAAAAATGAAAAGAAGAAGAATATGAAAACCAGTTATAAACTAGTTACCTTAGGTACCAGTAATACTCAGCTGCAGGGAAAGCAGCACAGAGGGACTCTGCCAGCTCAGATCATGTATATCTGAACTTACTTTCCCTACACAAGTGGCAATCACTGCTGTGGATGCCCTACACAGCCCAGTCCTAACTGCGGAACTACCTATCAAGAGTGATTATTACAGCAGCCACTGTGTATTTAAGTTAAAAGAATCATCAGTCTGACCATCCTACTTAAAATAAAGATTTTCTAATTTCAGCACGATCTGGAGTAGCAGTCTTTTACATTTATTTGAAAGGGATAAAGAGGACACCACAAAAGAAATGTAACTTTCCCATGGCAAAGCCCAACAATTTCACCTGGGACATGCCTTATCAGGAAGTCCAGCACCAATGCTTCTTCCATGACTGCAAATCCCTATCCCTGTACGATTTGCTACAAGAGTGGTCTGATTTAAAGATATGAAACATGAACAAATCCAGTTCCTGGGTTTGATCAGAAGCTCAATGAATTCTGTGAAATCACTTCATTGACTCCTTTCTTCAGCTTAGATTTTTGGAAAGGCTGCTGTTAGAAAATGTATGCAAAATGCCTAATCCAAAGGTCTTTAAAATAAAATACACAAACGCTCAAAAAAAATATTACCTTTATTATTATTTTCCATCAGAGTACAGATGTCTTTATAAACAAGGGTTTACACAAATTTACCCAGCATGTAGCTATCAGTATCTTAAATAGTAGTTTAAAAATCCCACTATATTTAACCAATTTTAACTATTCACCATATCATAATGATTACAGATCATTTCTATTCTCAAAATAACCTTGGGGACCATTTAGATACTCTTTGGGAAATGCTCAGAGGACTATGGAAATCTCAAATTTCTACATCAACAGAGGGCTTTGCATGCTTGGTTAATTCTGGAACTGTCTGTTCCTAATTTGTTTCTCCAGATGAATATTTATTTAATTCACAGCCTATTTCACAGATGCTTTTAAACGTTATCATCAGCAAGAAGCCTGCACACAGAAAGAGAAACTCCTATCTTCCTTTCCCCTGTGTTACTAGCAAACCTCTCAGTTATTTGACCTTCCAGTTCTGGTTTAAATAACAGATATGACCTAACCTTAGATATACAAACAGCCCGTTCATTTTCAGACTGGTATTTAGTTGCTAAAGAGCAAGAGTCTGCTGAAATATAAGCATGGGTGAGGGACTTCATTGTAACTTCACTGTAAAGAACATTTCTTGCATCTTTTCTCATGTTGAGTGGCAAGTTCCTGACTCCAAATCATGCTAGGTTATTACAGCAGAGAAGCTGGCAGTTTTGGAAGGAAGGCTGAGCCATAAGAAAAAAAAAGAAAAGAAAAAAAAAAAAAGACAAATAAAATGGAACAGAGCTCTCAGAGATAGATGATGCTGGATTATCAGTGGCAGTCAGCAGAGAGTTATCCTGCTTGCACCAGCTGAGTCTGGCCTCCCCAACAAAACAGTACAAAAAGCCAGCCACATGCAATCGATTAAATCAGCTACTGCTATAAACCAGGACATAAGTTGTTCCATTAAACAGATATTTTAGCTTCAGCTCTGATCAGTGAACCTTTCTCTGCTTTCCATCTGTGATGCAACCTCCTCTATCTCCTCCTTGGAACCTCCCAGCACACCTACCTTACCCGTGCTAAGCAATGGCTGTGGGCAACGCAATGATTCAGCTTAAAAGTACTGGGGCTCATGTGTAGCTTCTGCTGCTGCAAATGACTGCATTAAAGAACACTCCTCACCCAGAAAATCCCACAAATAAGCATCATCATGACTTAAATGGAAAATGAAAATTGTAGGTTCAAATTTGAATGCATTTCTTATTGGATTTGATTTACCAGAAGACACCCAACGTAACTCGTGCCTTATACGTAACCCCGTGCAGAGCTGCATGGAAGTCTGTTTGGAGAAGGATTATAAATAAAGCTGTCAGAAGCCTGTCCCCGCAGGGCCACTTGCTTGTCTGCACAGTGACAATGGTAACGCTCTATTTTCAACAGCTTTTTCTTCCATTAACATGGACATGACTTTGAGCTCATATGAAGTCCAGACAGCTAGAAATTGTAGCCAAGTCCTGTGGTACCATTTATCCTTGTCACTACATCCTCAGTGGCTAAGAAGCAAAGATCCAGCTGCCAATTAAAGCAAGAGCAACCCTCTGAATAGATTAACACGTGCCTGAAGTTATATCCGCTCAATGGCCTAATCCTGCTCCCAGAGAATTCTTTTAAGCTGCCTTTGCTGAAATCCCAAACCAGGGCAGCAGTATTAACATCCCTGAGGCTCCTATGACCCTGCCATAAGGTACTCAGCAGAAAACTCAGTATTCTCATCAATGATTTGAAAGAAGTGCTCCAATGCCATAAACTACATACTGCAGGGGATGTACCCAGGAGGGACAAAGAAGGGTCTGACCCTATTTTAGCTGGTGTAAATGTAATTTCAGATTTACATTTATAACCTAAAATAATTAAAATGCAAATATGGAAAGCAAGGGTCTTTTAAAATTTCAATACTTGTTATTCATTCTGACTCTCTGGGTTTGTAATCAGCTTTAACCGTTTAATTTCACTTATAGTATGTTTTGTGACAGCACCTTTCTCACATTCTGAGACAGCTGAACTCTGTTTATTAAAGCCTTGGGTGTTCCTCGTGCTTTATTAATTTCAGTGTATTATATGGAATTTAGCACAAGTGGGAAATTAGGATTGTAGGGAAGGCCAATACAGCCAATACAGAGGTTAGGACATGCAGGGAGGACTCCTGAAAACACTAGGGGAAAAGCCAGACCAAACAAAGCTGAACTCACCCCAGAGATCAGTGAAGAATGAACAATGTACATCTGGTACATTGGAAAATGAAGTCAGACAAGATAGCAGGCTATCTCCAGCAGTGTGCGCACTTGCCAAAAGCTTGACAAAGAGCTGGCAGTACTTCAAGATTCCCACAGTATATACTCACTGATCATACACAAATAAGTGGGTTGGGAACCAATTTATGCCAGTTTATCCATGCAAATGCCACCTGGAAAGCCCGTCTGATTGAAAGCAGTAGGACCCCTCTAGCTGGTTCCTATGGGGCTGGTGAACAAAGAGGAGTTACCCTCTTTCCTCTGTTCCACATCAGGAGCCAGGTCACTGCTACTCTCCAGTGCCATCACACTCATCCACTTCTCTCTACCCACTGGTGCTCTCTCATCTTGTATTTTTAGCTATTTATTGCAAAGGTACTTGGAGAAGATCGGCTGCCGTGGCTGCAGTGGCAGTTATCTACCCAGTCTGCCACACGGGTATTTATAGATATATTTAAAAATTATAACTATTTTAAAGCAAGGTCACTGATTATGTTGCTAGATCTAAAATAAACCACTACTGAAATGCCTGGACAAAATATTTTTTTGGGAAAAAAAATTTATTCAGCTTCATAATTTCCATATCGAAGCCAAAATTTTTCATTATTATTTGTGAATCTGAAACAAAATATACACCCTATTTATACGTTCCACATATCTACAGGAGAAATCTCATCTCAGGGGGATGTCATGATTGTTAAGACATTGAACTTGTTTCCCCTCCAAGTTCACACATTCGACCTTCACTTGCAGCATACTAAATCAATGCATGCAAATCCCTTTTCACAGCTTTGTTCCCATTTAAGTCAATGGCAAAACTCCCACCGAATCAAATTAGGGAATAATTAAGTCCTTGGATTTCAGTAAATTCCATGCAGAGTAGCACACAAACCTATAGACTGAGTAGGAAACTCGGTATGCAGTTGATGCAAAGCATACAGGGGAACATACAGAGTAAGAAAAGTGAGTTTCACGTACATTTTAGCCAAGTCTAATCATCCATTCATTAATCTAACTGTTCCAATAGAGAATTGCCTAAATGATATAAAAGCAAGCTATCCTATACTCAGACCTGCCTGTGGACAAATATACCACCTACATCTTTCACATTCATTATGACTAATTTCACATTAGTCATAGGATGACTAATCTGCAAAAGATCAGATTCTGGCCCTTTTATTGATCCTAACATCAACTTTCAAAGAGATGATTTGGGCATATATCTGCTTACTGTGTGGCTGCACTAGGTCCAAAGTCAAGAAAATAACCCCAGGGTTGCTTCTGAAGAGTCAGCACAGCAAGGTGGCTGTGCCCAGAAGTAGGAAAAGTTAATCCTCAGGGATATTGTCCCTGAGAATTCGGAGGACTTCAATTTAAATGTATGTATGGTATACTGAAGGAGGGAGAAAAAGAAAAAAAAAGAAAGAAAAACAGCTAGACTCGGTTGTCTGGCCCTAGTACACCGACTCTGTCCAGCAAACAGCAGAGCTGGAGATTTTCCCTGCAGTTTTTGCCTGGCTGTCTGTACAAGGGGAGAGGGAACACATACCCAGCAGTGGCAGGGTTTGTCAATTTGAGAGAGAAATCATTTTCCCCAACTCTATGACTGAGAGTGGAATTTTGGGAAAAACATGATTTGCCATGATTTGGAAAACATTACAAAAAACATTGTTTCCCAGAAGCCCACGCAGGCTTGTAATGCCCCTGTAAGTATTAGTTTTGGAAAATAGCTTTAGAGCATCTTCCAAATCTTTGCAAACCAAACTTTTGAGCTCCACAGGAAAGCACTCCAGCCTGCTCAGCACCCTCTTCATTTCATCTTTCTGGTTTGTCCCTCCCCTTCTGCAGCCCCAGCCTTACTCTGGCAATGCAGCCACGTGCAGAGTGGGTCTGAGTGAGCACCACATGAGAGGTGAGCTGCTCCCCTGCAGGACAACCCTACAGGTGCTGCAGATCTGCTCCTTAAAGTGAGCACAGGGCAATAAACAGGAATAGGAATTAAAAACCCTGCTATAACGAAGGGCTGAAAATAAGAGGTAAAGGAGAAGGAAGATGCTCTGCTTTTCCAGGGTTGCCTCCTCCAAATATTCCTCCTAAAGTACCAATCTGCAGGTGAGGGTTGTAGGGTGTGGTGTGGTGCAACTGTGGGAGCAGTGCCTTTGCTTTCCAGAGGCATGTTGCCACTGGTGGGATCTCAAGCAATGAAATTCAAGGAACTGAACCTTACTCTGGGAGTCTGGAAATCACAACGAATTTTTGTGCAAGCCTGGACTCAGCTTGCTACTATTTTCTTTCTAAATCTGTTTTCCTTCTCTTTCAGTCAGGAAACAAATTGCTAGAGGGACAATTTTGCCATGTATATGTAAAATCTTCTACAAAAGATTTATGTTCCCTCCAGGGGACATTGCACACCCTAATAAGCAAATAAATTCAATGAAAGTGCAGAAGTATTATCTCTCAAGTGATGTTACAGGGATAAATACATTTGTAACACACATGCATATATATATGCCCATGTAAATCTGGATACACACAGACATATATGTTTATGCATGTATGAACATAATACTGAGTTGCACAGAGTAGTTTTAGTTTGGCAGTGACACAAAAGATACTTAAAGGAAGGTGGCAGAGGCCATACAGCTGCTGGAAAGCTTTGAGGTCTGCAAATTTAATACCCACCACTAGAAGACTGATCTCCAGGTCTCTGGGCTTAGACAATGAGCACGAAGGTTCAGTATCCTGAAAGTTATGACAAATATTTAGGGGCATGGAGAAGCATGAGAAGACAGTGCCTGTCTTTGTGTGGTGTGTGAGCACAAGGCAGTTCCTGATGCCTCCCTCCCAAGTGGGGACTGTGCAGGAGATGCCCTTCACTCTGGGGAAGGAAGAGAGACCTTCCTGATGAAAAACCTTTGATTTATTCCCTGCATAAACATCAACTTCTTCATCAACTTCTTCTTCTGTTGCAGGGTGGAGTGCAAGCACAGTTCTGCTCACCTAATGCTGTCCCCTTGGACTACCCGCAGCAGTGACACTTCCTGTGAAGCACATCACAGCAAGACAGAAGACAGAAATGCTTCTCCAAAGTGATGTGTCAAAAACTTGAGCATTTCACAGCCAGATCCTTGCCACAGATTTTGATGCTGCACTGCTTTACATTGGCCATGATTTGGGGCTGCTCTATTTTTGGAGAGCTGGGCAAGATGCTGACAATTAGTACTCTCCAATATATTGACAAAAAGAGAGCCACGCAAAGGCAGTTCTGGGGATTCCCAGGGAAGTGACCTTGAGAGAGCCTGGCTTGGCTACACACGCTGGTAAACCTCAGGTATCTGTTTCCAGACACAGCAGGCGAGCATCATTTCCCTTCTCTTTAAACATCTAAAATATAGACATCTAGTCATAACCTACCTGAACTTGTTCTCCCTTAAGTCAATGAAGAGAAAAGAGAAGTCATATCGACGTCTTTCCTGCAGGATGAAATGACTTACACCCTTACAACAACTACTTTTAGGACAACCTCAATGTAGCCTGAATGTGAAATATTCAGACTTAATTATACGCACCAAAGAGCAAACACGAACATCTTAACACAAACCCAAGCTTTCTCCCATAGTTTTATTTCCAATGACTCACACTGAAAGGATATTGTTTTCTTTCAGGCATTAACTGCTGAAATGTAAATAAGAAATTTCTGGACCAGAGCACCCATGTCAGTGAATAGATATCATTTGTGAGCAAGGGAAACATTGTTCCCTTCACCAGCCTGACTCTTCCTATTACCAAAAAGGATTATGATGGCTGTTTCAGTGGCAAGTCCTACATCTCACTCGCATCCCTTGCAGCTTGTGTACAAACACGAGGTCAGCTCCCTGACGAGGTGTTTTGTAGCCTCCTAAGCACTGCATGGACACAATCAGGCAGCCACTGCAGCAGAACCATCAGTCACACCCCACTAACACATCCACCACCCCTCAGCCCACAAAGAAGCTTATCATTTCCAACAGAGCTATACCACTGATTTATCAAAGAAAAAAACTCATAGAAGACCATATCAAATCAGAGAAAACATTTAAGCAGCTGTGAAACTTTCCTCTGGCTACAGTCACCTGCACAAATGTAAGAGATTCTAAATACTATTTCTCTGCTGGTCTGTCTTGTTCTGCAGTGATGTGTACTTGAGGATTTTTTCATACTGAAGCATGGGCTGAATTTCAAACACAGGTGTCTCACCCATGTTAGTGGGACCTGGGACCTCATAGAAAGACCTATTTGAGGGCCCAGCGCCAGTCTGGTGTGCCCCAATCCTGAACCTTACTTCACTTACTGTGGTATCCATTCCCTAATTTCCCACTCTACTCGGCACTGGTGCGGCCTCACCTCAAGTACTGTGTTCAGTTCTGGGCACCACGGTACAAGAAGGACATTAAACTGTTGGAGAGTGTCCAGAGCAGGGCTACAAAGAGGGTGAAGGGCCTAGAGGGGAAGACGTACGAGGAGCAGCTGAGGTCACTTGGCTTGTTCAGCCTGGAAAAGAGGAGGCTGAGGGAAGACCTCATCATGGCCTACAGCTTCCTCATGAGGGGGGAGTGGAGGGGCAGGCAATGATCTATTCTTTTTAATCACCAGTGATAGGACCTGAGGGAATGGTGTTAAGCTGAGGCAGGGGAAGTTTAGGCTGCACATCAGGAAGAGGTTCTTCACTGAGAGGTTGGTTGCACACTGGAACAGGCTCCCCAAGGATGCAGTCATGGCACCAAGCCTGTTGGAGTTTAAGAAGCATTTGGACTGTGCTCTCAGTCACATGATCTGAATTTTTGGCTAGACCTGTGTGGTGCCAGGAATTGGACTCGATGATCCTTATGGGTACCTTCTAACTCGGGATATTCTATGATTCTAATTTGAGCCCTATAACTATTACATCATGGGATGAACACTTAGTATGAAAAAATTCCAATCACATTCAACAAGAGAACTAAAATACGGTAGGGCTTAGAATATGGACAAATCCGGGGCAAAAAGGAAGGTGTCCAATCTCTGATGGACATCAAGTCAGGCAGACTGCCAGCTGCACCAAGATGTCAGAGAAGGAAGGAGAGAGACCAAGGGAATCCTTCTCCTTGACAACATTCTCTTTTGCGTAAGGTGAAGTAGAGAGGAGGGCTCTTTTGCCTGTGCCTGTGTTGATGATGTGAAGGGTGTGTCTTTAAAATCCTTTCAGGATTTCTGGAAGAGGTTGAAAATTCTCCAGGGAGAAGATATTTCCCTTGCCGGTGCCCTGTCATGTGCTATGCTGCTTTGAGTTATCCTCTGGGAGCCTTGGACTCGTGCCCAGTTTCAGTTTTCTTCTGTCTGAAGAAAAGATGACTTACTTATTTGAATTGCCAAATATTTCCTGAATATGCAAAACTTCTGGAAAAAAAATATTTACAGACTTTTTTCACCCAATTCTACTTCTACTGTCAACATCTCATGAGATCAGTACAGTCAGAAGCCTATTTTACAGTAAACTCTTTACTGTCCTACAGTAAACAAGTATTTTGGTGGAAAAAAGAGCTCTATAAAATATATTCTGTTAAACTGAGAGAAATTGGACCCCTTTTTAAAGGTTAGTCCCTTTTTATTGCAATCAAGCATAATTTCTAGCAATCCCAACACCACAGACAACATTTTCAGGAGGTGTTTGTCCTCATACCTGTGACCTAGTCACCAAAACTGTATGTTTTAATACTTAAGTTCTTTTATTTATGCTGACAATACTGTGGAAAAACTCCCTTTTCTTGAAGTCATGCATTATTATTTCTTCCACATCTCTACCTGCTCCGGCTACCAGGAAAGTTGTCAGAAATGAGTGGAAATGAGTGCAAATCGGTTTTACTTGCAACTTTTTTTTTTTTTTTTTTTTTTTTTTTTTTTTTTTTTTTTCCCAAACAAGTGATTCAAGACAGATTTTATCTGTCTGACTTCCTGCTCATGAAAACACCCTTCCTGGATGATGGCTAATTAGGTAATATAATAGTTTATCGTTCTAATGTTCTGATTTACTTGGCGAAGCAAACAATATGCTTCTGTATTTATTCATGTCGCTTATGTAACTGTTTGCACATAGGTTTTGCAGTTCCTGTGAAATAATTATAATGATACCAGATTAGCATAAATGTTGCATTTTGCAGCTCAGGGAGTATCCCTTTTGATTTCAGGGGGCAAAAAGAAGTGGGAGGATGCTTAAATATGTGAAAATGAAACATGTTCATTAACAGTAGCTCAGTTTATGAACTTCAGAGGTTAAACATCAGCTACAAAAAATCTTTTAATCTAGATGGATCAAGCCTCTTCACTTAAATGCATTATCCAAATTTGCAGTCATCTCTAGTTAATGAGTCAGTCTAAATTAGCCTTTCAAAAGAATTAAGGGAAAAGAATCAATGCTTTGATGGTGTTTGAAGCACAAGTTGAAGTAATTGAATCAATGTGTTAAATCTTAGATGAGATCATTTAATCCGTAAACCAGTGATTGAGAACTTTTTGACTGAAACTAGTGGTTAATCTTGAATTATTCCAGTCAGGGAGGTCCTCCACAACAGCTTATCTGAAGGGAGAATTTGCTTATATTCGTATCTCAGTTAAGAAAGTACAATTAAGGTTGAAACTTGTCAGTTCTTCCTAGTACATTGCCCTGTGCATTCAAAATGGATTTGAACTTTTAGTTCATGGATCATATGTAAGTGAGTATGGTGCAAACACAAGAGTTTTTGAGCAAGACTTTTGGGAGTGCAGCTGGGAGGGTTAATAAATGTATCTTTCCAGGTCTCTGCAAAAAGAGTGGGTCAGTTAATAGACAGACTCTCTGCATTTGCATTGTAAACCTCCTCTTGTAGAGCTCAACCAGATCATTAATTTGGAAATTTCATGTAGCAGGACAGTAGGAGAAACATCCTGTTTCCCCAAGAACTACCCTAACTTGATCTCTTTTGACATAAAATGAATGAGATCCCTCAAAATCATGCAAAGATGAGATCCTGTTCATGTAAGTATATATGGGCTGGTATGTAAGAGCTCTTTGAATTATATGGTGAGAGAAACTATAATATCAGGTGTGGGCTTTGATGATAGTTCCCGCTAGCACAGCCCTTCGAAAACAGTGTTGTGCGGCAAGGACAGAGTGGGATTGGAGTGGGGGAAGCAGACCGTAAAGGCCAGCTATGCTTTGTGTGACAACCTGCAATCACTGACAGGTCTAGCTGGCACATGTAAAGGACACCCAGTGATAGGGAAACAAATGCTCCTTCCCAGAATACCTTAAATCAATGCAAGTTTGAAGCAGTCCTCCAAGGCCAAGTCCTACCCCAGGTAAAGACAAAAAAAATCTACAATGACTATGGGAACAGGTCAAAAAGGCACTTTGCCTGCCAGACTGAGTTGCCAAGGGGAGAAGTCAGCCTCACTGAGTCTGTGTATTAGTCCCAGTTTCCTGCTGCCCCTCACTGCAGCTCCCATTGAAACAAAAAAAGGCCTTGCTTTTGTTAGAAGTTTCATTAATGTCAGGATTTAATTTCTGTAATCAAGGCATGATGAAACAACAGCCAACCAAGCACTTTTCTTTACCACAAAACAATAACTTCAAAGCTCTCCGTATTCCTGGCTGTGCCCTGTAAAGCCCTCATCCTTTCACATTCTCCAGCTGCAGGTGGCTTTACTCACTGACAGAGCTGAAAGGACAAAGAGTGGGCCTCAAAACACAGCTTTGAAAAAACACAACTGTGTTTGAGAAAGGATAACTTTTTTCCTTTATGGCTCCTGAAAGCTGCCATAAAATGCATGAAATGCACAAAACATTTTTGAATTAGGAGCTATCTGAAAACAGAGGGTTACTCAGGTGTCACACTACAAATGCACTGGGAAAGGAAATACACAAGTAAAGCTACAAATAGAAGCTGCTATCAGAAATGAAATACACAACAGTCACGTATGAAGTCAGCCAGGGTTGTTTTAGCCATGGTGCGAACAGAGGTGCAGCACTGCCGAGCTCTTCCCAGGCCATGCACCAGCCCTGTGTTTCAGGACCATGGGATAAAGGTTGGAAGAGACATGTAAGGTCACTGGGGCTGAACATCACCCTGCCACCAACATTGCCTGTGTCTACACACAGAGGACTGAAAGCAAGAGCTGAAGCACGAACCAGAGCCATACCCGAGGTCAATGCCTGTTTAATATCTCACTCCTTCAGACAACAGATTGCATTAGTTCCCTCTTCTGTTTTCTCTCTCTTTTTTTTTTTTTCCTCTCTTCCTCCTCTCAGTTGTCCCTAATCAGAAATCTGTCAAAATCCTCTCAGCTTGTCTGGACAGACATCACTCAAAAAAAAAAAAAAAAAACAGAAAATGAAGGCAAGAAAAAAAAAACGCCCATGGGTGAAGGAGCCCCCTGCTCCTCCTGGTCCCCCTGCCTGGAGCAGGCTGCCCACAGCCCTCTTTTGGTGGGGAGTAGAGGGTCTTGGGTAGGATGCTCTCTATACAGACAGATTTGCCATCTGAGAGACACTGGTGACAGACAAAGGACACAGCTCCAGACGTAGTTAAAAACAGATTTTCCTTACAGCAAAGGAAAATTAAAAAAGGGGGGTGGAAAATGCCATGCAGAACAGTAAAGATTTGAAGAAAATATCACATAATATAACCAGATTTTTGTGTGGGAGAACTAAGCATTGACAAAATTCACATGCCTGAAGGGAATTTAATTGAAAGATATAACACAAGTCAAGGCTCAGAGGCCCAACAGCAAAAGATAGCATGCATTAAAAGTGGAAGTCATACTTGCTCAGCAGAGACTGTGCCTAGGCACATGCTTTGTACTGACACAACCTGATAAGTCTGCTTATAAGTAATCTGAGGCTCTTTTACTATGATTTTTTAAGATTTCTTTTTCATAAAAAGACAAAGTACATATCAGAGCAAGTAAAAAATGGCTATATAGCCAGTCTCTTTTTCAGCACACACAGATATGCCCCACTAATCACCAACTTAAAAAAAAAAATAGACTACACTAAGTTTCAGAGGTGAGAAATGGAAAAGACCTATTAGGGCTTCTCACCTAATTCCCCGCTGAAGCACAGGGCTTTCTGTGTGACATTTACTCATTTTCTAGAAAACTGGCCCTTGGACTAAATAAAGTATTGTAAAATGTCCTTAGGAAGGTCTGCATTTTCCCTGAGCTTAAATAGCTGGATGGGTTTCCGTATGTTTAAAATAGTCTTTTGCTGACATATGTCAGTATAGGGTTTCCATATTATAACAACCCAAGACCAGCTCACATAGTTTGAGGAAACTCATCTGTGCTGGAGCTGATAGCCCCCCTCCCTCTCTCCTGCAAGACAGGATTTAGGGCCTGTTTGGAGTTTGGGGGTCTTTGATAATGGGAACAAGATAATTCTGGAGGATGGGTGTCCACAGAGCACTTGGGAGAGTCATTTGCTCTCCTCTGGACATGGACGTGTCATTGCCTCCCAGGCACTTAGAGCTGCATGAAAGCAGCCACAGAGCAAGCCAAGGAGGAAATAAGGGATCACTAAACCTTCACTAGGATTCCCATGGACATTACAGTACATCAACAGTACATTACTGCTGGGCACAGTAATGTACTGTTGAGAGAAAGAAAGAAAAAAAATGTTGAGAGAAAGAAAAAACAACAACTCAGTATTACTGCCAAATTTTAGAGTTTTTTTTTTAAAGAAGAAGGATAATGTTGTGCTCCAGAGTTATTAACACTATTATAAATCATTTTAGAGAAATGTAGGTCACAGTCTGAACTGGTGGTTGGATACATAAGAGAGGACAGCAGTTTCCAGCAACCCTGGTTTCAGATTCAGATACCAACAAGGGACAAAGCAGACACTGGCAGAGCAGCACAGCAACACATCCTGGCCTCGCCAGGGTCAGCAGCAAAAACCCACTGGCACCATTTTAATTTTACTTATGCCCCTTGCAAGGAAAGAGAAGCTGTGATATATCTTAGTATTTCGATTATTTTTTGTTATGAGTGTCCCAAAGGTGCAGACCCTGATTCCAGCTGAGCTGCTCAGAGCAGCAGCACATGGGGCTTGGAGAGGACCGTGGGAACCTCCAGTACAGCATAATGTACAAGTGGATAACAGTAAGCTATGTTCCTATTTGTCTGCTTCAGGTTGTTTGCTTTTTTAAACAAAGAAACAGGAAGAGACAAAAGTTGTGAGGGCAAAGAGCAGAACTGTTACCATTTGACTTCTGTAATTAGATTAACAAAACACCAAAAAGCATCCAGGTCGAGACATGTGGGAATAGAAATGTTGTTTTTGCAGAGTTACATTGTTTAGAAGGAGGGAATGTGGTACTGAGATATGCTTACAGTGATAAGAAAGTTTAGCAGGCGACCTTGTAAAATGCAGACAATCAGACTCCTTAGGACAATTAGGTGAAAATCACGGTGTCAAGTCAAGTCAGATAAGTGAAGAAACATTACCACTTCAAGCAGTAAAAATGTCAAAAGAAATTTGAAATTTAACAGGCCGGGCGACTGAAGGCCATGCATTGTTTGTGAAGCATCAGATAGATTGTGAATCTGGATTACCCACTCAGTGGGGAAACAGGGGAGGGTCCTGCCATCAAAAGGTATATAAACTGTGTTTTGGAACTAGTAGATGCGCTCTCTCCTGCTTGTGGGGTGTCCACCATTGCAATCGCGAATAAATTACTACTTCACTGAGATCCTCACCTGAGCCTAAGTTATTGGCTACGGAGTGTTTCTCACAAGACATAATCAGAATATAGAAATTGCAATGCTGTGAGGGCAGTTAGAAAAGCAATGACATTTTAGCAAATATTTTCTTGATTTGTTCTGAGAGTAAAGGTAGTAGCAAGGCAATGAGAAAATATAACCTCTTTTTCTTCATTGTCTCCCTTACAATATACTATATTGCTACAAAAGTTCCTATCTCTCAGCTTGTACTGATCTGAGTATACCTTCCCTTTCTTTTAGTTGTAATAGACTAGCTTTTTAACACTGAAAAGCTAATGTGTGTGGCCAAAGTCATTTATCCAGGAATTATTGCACCGCTGATTGCTTTTTTTTAACGAGTAGCACTATTAGTTTTCATGTCCTAACTACTTTTAACACAGCCAAATTAATGTGAGAGTAGAGAAATAATAGAGTACATAATCACAATACAAATGTTACTGTATAATAGCATAAATACATGTAAAAATCCTAGTAGGAAAATGTATGTTTCTCTTGAAGTATTTTTTAAGGGTGACTAAGTGTCCTAGTGGCCACAGAAATCCCCGTCAGTCACAAGATTCCTATTAACTGTCGCAAGCTGGAAAGCCCTCAGTCTGACCTCTAACAAAAACTTCCACAAAACCAAATTCTACAGCATTTCACTTGAATTTCCAGTTCTGAAAATAAAGATTTTATTATTTTTTTTTTCCACAGGAGAAACTCAGAAGAGCCAAGAATTTCTACATGACTGAAAGAAAACAATTGCACGATATAGTGAACAGTTTCAGTATATCATATCAAGTTTGTATTAGGAACCCATTAAGAATTAACAAACAAATAGTTTTGCACTGTTCTGTTTCATTATGAAGAAGATATGGCTAGGTCTGTGCCATAATGAGTGGTGCTGAGGAAGGGAAGGCAGCAGGCAGAGCTGTATCAGGCCAGTCTGGCAGGGGGAGCAGCTGCTGGCTCACGTCCGGCCATGAGGGATGGCCAGGCTCCAGCATGCCTTTGCCCAGCCTGAAAGTACAGTAAGTCCTAGGGCTGCCCTGGGGATCTGATGCTATTGCTGTGTTTGTACCTCTTCCATGAGGCTCTGTTGAAACAATCAGCACTTTGTGCTGGTAGAGGCACAACACGCCTTCTTCTCTACCCCTTGGTGCAGGGGAGGGGTTAATACCCCAAGGGGCAGGGACACCCAGGCTGGTTGAAAATGAGATTAGCCCAATACCAAGAGCTGCTCACAGCTTCACAGGGAGACTTAACCCACCTGGCTGCACCACAGTGAAGGCTACAGCTTCAGCATACCCTCGGGCTGTGCCATCACCCACCGTAAGCAAAGGCTGCCAGCTTGCATGCAGCTCCAAAGCCACTGGTTACATTAAAGAGTTCCTTCACTGACAGTGTGACTGATTCTTGTCCTCTGGCGTTCAGGCATAACGTGACACTTACCATACAATTACCCTGGGATGAGAGTAGCCAGCAGAGATGCTATAAAGACAGCACAGAAAAATAAAAACTGACTCGCATACCGAGCAAAGCACTTAAATGCGGTGCCGCAGTATTAATGAAAGCCTCGAACCAGCGTTATGTCAGTGCTATCTCTGTAAGCTACACTGGCTCTTCCGCACCTGCAGCAAAGCAAGTCGACTGGGAAAACAGCACCAAGTGATGATTTGCCAAAAGGGGTGAAGGGCTTCCTGCAGCAATAACGTCAGCGCTGGACCCAAATGCCAATGGCAGTGGGGCCGTGCAGGAACACAGCTGGGCTGAATGTTAATGCTCTAGGAATGCCGTGATTGCAGTTCTGGGAAAGTTTTCTCCTTAATCATCCGAGTAGCTATTAAAATGCAAATCATCATATCAATTAAGACTAATTAAAATAAATAATAAATGATAACAGGAGACCAACATGTTCTATTTCAAGGCGATGTAATACAAGCTTTTCCTTATTATTCATTACGACCTAGTTAAATGTATTCATTTCTCTGGATATGTAAATGTCTGGATTCCAGGAGGATAGGTACCTAACTATTTTTCCTTCTCTCTCCCTATCTTGAAAAGGTAAATGCTGTTGTGCTCAAACTCTTTGAAAAATGCTGAAGAAAAAGCCAATAATAATTAGATCTGATGGGGCTGTAAATATTTTTAGAGAAAAATAGAATCCCCTTCAGAAATCATCAAAGTAATAGTTACACTACAGGAGCTTTAAGCCTGAGAACAAAGTTAAGAAAAGGGTATTTGTTTTGGAGGTTATTTCATTTCTGGTAGAAATTGCTGCATAGTCTGTTTCTTCTTTTCCTTCATTAATGTTCTTTCAAGCATGGTATTGACTTCCAGTAAACATTTCTTTTTTCAGTCTGGGCTTTGCTATTCAGAATAAACTACATCTACTTCTGTGAACATATAGAGTATATGTTGTCTCAATTTGAGATGGACTTTTGCGTGTGGGATTGTACTCACCATCTCCCTTGCTCACAGACACAGGGCTGCTGCAGGATGGAGGATGCTGCAGGGTTTGGGCTGACCCTGGGACTGATGCACTTGAAAGAGAAAACCTCTCAGGCTGCAGAGCTCTGGAGCAGTAGGGATCCTCTGTGGGCAGCTAGGCAAATAAACCAACCCCACAGTGTCCTGGGGTTTGCATTTGTTGGGTCCCTAATAAGCAGGGGGAAGTCAACAGAGCTGTGGAATAAAGCTTCACCCTCAAATCAAGACCAACAGATTTCAAGATTGCACATCTCCAAACCAAGATTAATATATATATATAAGCACTCTTAAAAATATGCTTTTAGACTACTGCCTAATATCCAGCATATTTTTGATATCAAAGGCTTGAGAACAGCAATTTCAAACAAATAACAAGCCCAGCTACCTCTTCGGGAAGAGCCATCCTCAGTCCAAGTCTCTAAGAAATTCAGGATACAGCCCATGAAAAAAAAAATAAATAAATTTTAAATTTAAATGTACTTTGCTTCTTCTCTAATGGACACCTCCAGATGATATTTTGGGGGCTTTTTAATGTCATTCTTGCCTGACCTGAACAAACATGACCAAACTGATCCATCTGTCTGAGCTCTTGCTCTGGTACCAAAGGGGTTGGGTGGCTGAGTTTATTGTAAAAATCAATGCATTTTAAATGGAAAATCATTTCCATGTGTATTACTGTAGATACAGATATGGAAACATTAGTCACAGTTTGCTGAATGATAGGCAGTTTTGCCTTAGTGCTGTTTTGTGACCAACACTTCATAAGCAATACACCGCTTCCATGCAAATAGAAAGCCTAAATCTCTCCATGTACATGGCAACCAGCATTGCAGAACGTGAATGATTCATATTAATGCACCGTATTTCATAACAGTCCTATGAGATACAAAATTGTCAGACGATAAGGAAGTGAGGCACACAGATTAAATGATTTAACTAACTCTCATAGACTGTCATAGACAGAAAATTAACTCAGAATTTCTCAGTCCCTCTCCAATATTTTAATCCCAACATTAGCATTATTCTAGTAACCTCTCTTCCCAGCACAGTGATTACAAAGGCAATGGGCCACTAGGGATTGCTCCAGATATCCGCCTTGGATAAGGGCTTTGCAGCTTTTCTTCCGATTGATGCACACGCTGGGCATACTGGGACAAAGCACATAAATACACAACAATAAGTCAGGCCCACAGGCCCTGGGTGAAGTATTAAACAATTTTTAATATGTAGATGAGGCTTTGGCATTTCTTTGAACCTGACAGATGGGACTTGTAACAGTCTCACGTCCACCAGGACCGCACTGGGCTCTGACCTTGGCCACAGAGAAGCTTTCCATCTACTATTTCTTGCTCCTGTGAGGTCTCCTGTGCACACTGTAGCAGCAAATTTTGAGTGGTATGACTGTGTGGCTCACGCCATTTTCCTGAAAGTACCTGTGCTGTGTTTCTGGCTGGTTCACTGATTTCTCTGCAGCTATCTTCTCTCCCATCATTTTTAGGGAAAGGAAAAAATAGGTGAGATATTTTTAGTTGGGATAGTTCTCATTTCTCTCTAGTTTGGCATAACAAAAACAGAAACAAACCTGTGAGCTACAATCTCTTCAGAATAGTTTCAGAAACTGTTTTTTAAACTTTTTAGTTCTTAAGCATGCAACATCCACTGCATACAACTATAAATCACCAGATCTTAATGACAAAGTAATTCTTGCTTTATGTTTTGCCTCTACTCATACAGAAAATGGAGACAGCTAAAAAGAGTCAATCTGTGTTGCAACTTTTCTTCATTCCATTTCTTGGCACTAGCCAAAACAAAATAAATCTGGAAGTAAAAGTTTCCAGACTATTTTACTGATATCACATTGAAGTTCATTGATTTTATTTTTTTTTTTTTGCCTTGAACCATGTGTCAGACTACAAAAAATGTAAACCTCTGACTGACAGAAATTGGCTATACTCTTTCTACTGTTTTCCTGAATGTTAATTTTACTTTAAAGGCTTTGCAGAGATAGTTTTTGCTGTGTTTTGTAATCTGTGCTCGTTGGTCCCTTAAATATTTATGGAAACCTTTGGAAAACAATGTCCTGTTTTGAGTACATCTGCAAATACAGCAATGGTTGCATGACTGTAACAGTTGCAGCTCAAGCTCACACTGATTTGAGTATTTTTCAACTAGTAATATATATATATATATATTTATAATATATATATATATTATATATATATTATTTAAACTGAATTTAACCAATCTAAAGTCACCTTCAGAAGACAACAGGATTACACAGGAGAGCTGCACTATGATGGGACATAAAATCCAGGAACCACAACATGGCCCAATACAAGTCATTAGAGGAGAAACAACCATGCAGGTTCTAGCCCGGGATTTTTCCTTCAACCTACTGCACGGGACACAGCCCACCATACCCATATACCGGGATGCTGAGACCATATGGACCTAAACTCTGTTGCATGGAGAGACATTCTGCTTGGCAACCTTACTCCTTCCTGACACGGAAAGGCACATTTCCGACGGAGTCATATCATCATTTTAGTTCCACATAACCATACAAATACTGGTTTGCATTCAGTAGCTGTTCTGCATTCTGCAAATTGTTAGATACCATACTTCTGAATACAGTTGGCTTCAATGTTTTCAGTGCTGTGGGTCTCTTCAACTAAATAAACCATTTTGCTAAAGCCAAACTGTTTCAAAGGAGGATAGTGATTGTAAAGCTTCTGATGTGATGGCTTCTGGGGATTGTATTGATTACTCTGGCCACTTTCACAATAGAGACCCTAAATAAAACATCTGACCTTCTCAAGTCAGAAAATGGATGCTTTGCCAGAGTCTGCTCCAAAAATATGTTTGGAAGTGTGAGTCAAAAATGATATGGAAACAAACAAACAAACAACAAATCCAAAAAGAGTCCCAAATTGAAATTATCAATCTTCAGCCATCTCTGCTTCTGGAAGCTGTTATATGTAGGCTAAGATATCATTATGAATCAAACAATAATTATAATAAAAATACCACAGAACTCAGAATAAAAAAGTGCTAAGTGCCTTCCAGTGAGCTTAGATGAAATTCTCTTTTCACAGTTATGGTTCAACAATACAGCACACATCTTAGGCAGTTCTATAATCATTTGTAACTGCAGTAGGTGGCTATCAAATAAATTGCTATGTAGATAGACTGACTTCAAATACATTGTTGCCAAAACAGCTTTCTGTTTTGTTTTAGGCTCATTTACCAAGAACCCCAGAAGATCCATTCATTAGTCTTAGCTAAATTGTTCAACACTGAAAAAGAAACCAGGAAACCATTCTATAAAATACAAGACTAGCTCTGACTAATAGCATGAATAGAAATTCAAGATGATGAACAACTGGTATGCATTCCGACATCTACGAAACCTACTATCTCACATGTCATAGCATTTTCAGGTGGATGCTGGTTTGAGAGCCAGCCCTCTAAGGCACGTTTAAAGACACACATATGATATATTTTAAATGAGAAAAATATATTTAAATGAGAAACTTCCACGAATTAGTGACAACATGTAGTTACAGTGCAACTTGCTATGCACTGTAACTGCACTATACTGCACTGCACTGCACTGTGTTGCTACGAAGTAAGATTTCAAATCTGTACAATGATTTATGGGGTAAGTTTGTGGTATTCCATCTATGTACTTTGACTCTCAGATAAATCTGATTAGATTAGGGATTTTTCCTTATTTAGTCAAAACAGTTACAATATATAAAAGCTACTTTTGTATAACTTCTGAAGAAAACAAGTTTAAGCTGCAGGAGATTAATAAATAGAGGATTTAGATGTTCAGTGCTATCCATAGCCCCAAGGGAAGAAAAGTCTGCATATCAGGGAAAGAAAACACTACCAGTTCAGGAAACTCATGCCAAAGACAAGCTCCTCTGCTATTTTTACTGTCACATTTTACTGTCACACTTTGAATAAATCAAAATCATGATTAGAAATCTTGTTCATTACTTCAAGCTACCTGTACTCGGCTCTGGTGAGGCTGCACCTCAAGTACTGTGTTCAGTTTTGGGCCCCTCACTACAAGAAGGACATTGAGGTGCTTGAAAGAGTTCAGAGAAGGGCAATGAAGCTGGTGAGGGGTCTGGAGAACAAGTCTTACGAGGAGTGGCTGAGGGAGCTGGGATTGTTCAGCCTGAAGAAGAGGAGGTTCGGGGGCGACCTTATTGCTCTTTATAAGTACATTAAAGGAGGCTGTAGTGAGGTGGGGGTTGGTCTGTTCTCCCACGTGCCTGGTGACAGGACAAGGGGGAATGGGCTGAAGTTGTGCCATGGGAGTTTTAGGTTGGATATTAGGAAAAATTTTACTGAGAGGGTTGTGAGGCATTGGAATGGGCTGCCCAGGGAAGCGGTGGAGTCACCATCCCTGGAGGTCTTTAAAAGATATTTAGGTGTAGAGCTTAGTGGTATGATTTAGTAGAGGACTGGTTAGTGTTAGGTTGGAGGTTGGACTCTGTGATCTTGGAGGTCTCTTCCAACCTAGACAATTCTGTGATTCTGTGAAGCTCAGATGACTGAAGTAAACACAAAATATTGTAATGAACAGCAGGTTACAATAAATGTGCCTTTATTTTAATTAAAATAAAGAGCTTGCAAGTAGTGAGATCTTATATTGAAATGTCAAATGCAATTTACTTATCATTCACCACTGAACTGAAAGCTGCTCATACCACAAGAGCAGAATTTCATTTCAACATATTTCAATATCAATTGATTTTTAAGGGCCATTACATAAAGTAATCTTTAGTAATGTGGGTCTGAACATGTCTAGAAAAGGCTATTAGAGTCTTTGCAAAAGACATTTTGACTTGATAAAGGAAAGTTTACATAATCCAATATGTGTGCAGTTCACAGCCCTGGTAAAATTAATGCACGCTGGTGTAATTCCCAAATCAAAAGTTTTTTTTTAATTTAATTTATTATGCAAGGATACTAATGGAGGATTTGAATAAGTTACTACTCTAAGTTACTCTCTACTATCTAAATAAAGAGGCAAAGCTGCATCCTATGCACACACCTTGTGCGTAATCTGCTGAAAAGCATACACAGATCTGACTGAAAAAATGGTAACTCATTTCGGAGGAACTTTTTAAAGAGAGTTTTGTTCCTTCCTCAACATCTTCTTACAGTTTTGGAAAATTTCTAGTTTTAAATGAAGTGCTAGAAAGTCCTGAATGTCAAAAGCGTAGCTTTCCAGTTACAACCATATTAACTCAATTTGGCTGCATCCTAGGAAATGGAGCAAACATTTTCCAGTGCCATTAATCAGTGGCAGTCTAATTCCACAGCAGAAAAATCTTGTCTTGGTCACTGAGACTATACAGAGAGCTTTCTCACCCCAGGCACAGGCAAGTGTGAAGCCTAGAAGACAGCAGGAAAATTGCTGTCATATACTATTGTTTTGAAAAATTAGCATCCAGCCCTTGTTTACATTGCATAATTAACACAGAAAACCCCCTGTATCACAGGGCTGTATCACACAGTTAGCAAATAGCAAGAGATGTAGAAACATAAATCTGCCTTTTGTGTGATGGATGAAGGCAGGCGGAGAGGCAGCAAAGTGCTGCACAGGCCATAAGTCAGATCTAAATGGAAATAATCTCTGATATTTTAAAATTTCAGTGTAAAAAAGGGGAGAAAGGGGAGGAAGATGATCTCTTAGACACCTTGGTGTTGACCAGGACAAGGAGCAGGGTACACAGGTCAATGCACCCCAGCAGCCTGCCTGCACCAGGGGGACATCCCCTGTGCCTCCCAGTGCTGCCTGTCGTGGGTAAGAGCCACAAGAGCAATTGTGTGCTTGTGCAAAGACCACACTTGTGTGCAACACACAAACACACGTGATTAGGCTTTACCTGGTGGCAGGGAGCAAGGCTCAGGGCTTGGCAAAATATCTCACACTGGCCTGAACGTTATTTACTAAGAGTTTCCAGCAACGCTGATTTCTCACCTCAAGCTAGTGTCTAGTAAAGAGTCATTTTATCACTCACAACCATGTGCTTCAGTCATTGATCTCCTAGGTGAAAGCCTGTCACGTGTTTTTACATTAGTAATTTTTAAGTAGCCATTATCTGCCCAGTTTCTCTTATCTAGGGTAACCTAAAGACTGGGGATCAAACAACGGCAAAGCAGCAACAGCAAGACTCGTAGTACAGCCAAACTGATCTTCTGCCACGTCTGAGGAGCTATGTGCTGTTTTGGGGATGTCATCTGTACTTGTAGCCAGTCGGATAACAAATGTAAGTCAGCTGCTGGGATGCTTGGAGCAGAAATCACTGTTGTGAACAACCGAACCCCTGACGCTGGCACTATTTCCATTCGTTTGTTTCTTATAAAAAAAAAAAAAAAAAAAAAAAAAAAAAAAAAAAAGAGAGAGAGAGAGAGAGAGAGACCGGGGAAGAGAACATCAACTTACGAGACTTCAGACTCGAAAATAACTAGAGAGGTACGATAATCTGGTAACTGCTCTAGCTAGAGAATCCTCAGACCGCTCACACCCCCCGGCTTTGTCCCCAGGGACCTTTAGGGGCTGCTATAGCCCCCGCGCACGGCGCCGTGCTGCCACCTGGCGGCGGCGCGCTCCGGGGCGCGCTCCCGACCCGGGGACCCCGGTCTAGGATGGAGAGGATGGATGGATGGATGGATGGATGGATGGATGGATGGATGGATGGATGGATGGATGGATGGATGGATGGATGGATGGATGGATGCCGGGGGTATCTTTATTGCAAGCAGCTTACATGCCCCCACCACGAGTAATGGGAAGCTTTGAGGCTGCCATGCAATGTTACAGACATGAACTGAGATCCAGAGAAGCGCTTCCAAGTGGCAGGGCCATTACTTTGTGTGCTTTTTTTATTCTGTTTACTGATGCTCTTTATCCTGCTGATGCTCTTTCCAGAATGCAATTCTGAACAGAGGAAAATGTCCAAGCACCTCAGGGAAAAACGCTGCAGATGTTAGATGTAAAAAGGCTTTTTTAACATCTTCCTCCCTCTCCCACCTTAGCAAATGGTTTTTATGAGTCTATTAATTTCATTAAAGAGTCAAAAGGAAATCCATCAGCACTTTAAGTGTTTTCTCTCTAGTGATTCTGAGATATTTATGGACTTGGAAGATGCACATTTAGGGCATCTCAGTGAATGTATGGGGACCATAAGGCTCCCTGTTTTCTTTAACTCTGAGCTAGATTTATGTATTATTTGGTGAGCCCTGTTAAAAACAGGATAATTTATACTCCCTCTTCAACTCATTATTAGTTTAAGAGAAGTTTATTATTAGGGTAGCTGATACAGCACCTTCTGGCAGAGAAACGTGTTCAGTGCTGAGGGCTGCTGTCTGCTACCACAGCTACCTCAAGCTATAAACAGGCAGACGTGCTCAGAACTGAGGGCACACGGTGATGCTCTGCAACAAATCTGTTAGGTTGTGTCATTAAAACATCTTCCTTTAAAGGAAATGGTTAAAATATCTGCAGCTTCCAATAATTATCCTGTGAGCCACCTGTGAAGGGCACCTGTGATTCAACCAGTGAATAATCCTCACCTGTGTGAGCTATGGGAAGGAGAGCAAGGCACAGGAGATTTATGGCTATTTCTCATTTCCTGAGTGCTGTTTGCCAGGAGCAAGCAGGGTTCAGGAGGAAACACCCAGTCTTCCCCAGGCAAATGGAGGATTGGCTCTGCCAGTACTGAGCAGCTATTTCGAGACACAAAAGGAAAGGGCTGCGACAGCTCTTTCTTCTTATTGAATCAATGGATTACACAGAGGTGCATGACCTACTTTTATTTGACAAAGGGGCTGTAGGGGTAAACCAAAACAATGCAGATTTGACCCAGTGTTCACCAGGGAAATTGCTTGTTTGTGTCTTGGGGAAGGCACTGAGGACACCTGTTTCAACTCTCTTGCATGCTTGACAATTTGGATTTTTATTTGTCGGTTCAATTGTTTCCAGTTCAGCATCAAAAAGTCAAAACCTCTGTTTTTGATCCAAACTTGTTTTCTGCAAATGGGTAGGCATACACAGCTTCCTGAAGGTGGGCACAAACTCCACATATCTCCTCTATACAACAACCAGCCTGCACAGTATCATGCAATGCCAGCACTGGAGCAGAAACACATTTGCTCACACAGGGGAGAGCTGGCAGCCCAAGCCTGAACCAGGAGCATCAGCCAGCAGCTCGGGGCTGTCCCACCTCCATCTGGCAGATACACCCAGGCAGCATGCATGGGCTTAATTGCAATGACCACCAACCTCAATGTAAGAGCTAGGGCATGGCCCCACTGTTGGGTGCAGATGTCCATCTACAGACCTCTTCTGGTCTCAAGCTGTTTATGTCTGACTACATCAATGCTGAAAAGAAATCCAGTCACAACTTATCAATGCCAGCAGAATAGCACAAAAACAAATTGCAATAGCTTGAGGAGTGCTCAGGAGCACTGGCATGAGGCTGGGTCCCTCTGGCTCGTGCAGAGTGCTAGGGGATGTTTATCTTCTCAAAGATTTAGAGGTATCGTCAGCACCCATTTGGGGAATTTGGTACAGTGTGAAAAACTGTTGTTGGCTCGCTCCTGTTCCATAACAGCTGCATTCATCTATCCAACATGCACACAGATGTGTAATAACCCCTAAGCTAGATGCCACTTGTTGAGAGCTTGAGTGGAAACCAGAAAGCATATAAGCATGCCAACATCAACATACCTTAGCTAAGAAGCTGGGAGCATTAGGCCAGGCAGAATGCTGGACTTCCTCAAAGCCAGTTTGGGTGTCCTCAGAGGAGCACAGCCTTATGTTGTGAAGATATGCTCCAATTCCAGTGAAGTTCAGTCTTTTGTAGTATACAATGCAAGTGAAATTTCCCAATTTTAGCCAAGTGATCGGTGTTTTAAACTACCGCTCTATGCTGTGTGCTTTTTATAACTAAAGCCATTTTCCAGTGTTAAGACCTATGTGCAGTGACTGCACCTACCAGACAGTGCTGAAAACTGAAGAACAAGAGGCAGCAGAGATAGAGAGGGATAATCCCTCATTCTGCTATCACAGTTCATACTCTGTTCCATAATTTCAGAACTGACCCTGTGATTCAATTATTAAATGTGTTAAATGAGCTCCACATGAAGTGCATAGCATACAGATAGGAACGTGAGGCTTTCGCTAAGAAGACAGCACTAATGCATTTTCCTTCTACGCACTCACATAATTACAGCCTGTGATATTTACAGTAATTTGGTAAATAATCTGACACACTTCTCCACTTTCTCTTTAAGAAGTGCTTAGCAATGCTGAAGCATAAATTTAATATCTTCCATTCACATGAAGTCTGTCATCTAAGGTGCCATCTACAGTGGTTAAGAGATTTTACTAGGGGCTATACAGATTTCTTGACATTCGTGCCATGCATGAGCAACTTTTCTTACATGGATATCCAGAAACTTATTGACTGCATTAACAGCACAAAGAAGGACTTTGCAGGAAGGAGAAGTGAGAGTTAAATGTCATGAACTATCTCTGTAGAAGGGGCACGCTGCTATTGCCTGAAGTGGATTTGATGTGGCTAATCCAAGGTAAGATTATTTTAAAAGTACTTTGAGGGCCTGAATGATGACAAGGGATCAGAATCACTTACTTGTCATTGACAAGACAGACCCTCCATGTGCACTATGTCCCCTTGCAGACACCAAATGGACACGCTGCACCTAAACTAACCACCACAAGAAGAACAGCCAGTGCTGCTTCCTTCAGCCCTGAACAGCTGCAGAAGTCCATGGTCAACTACTGCTCTTGGCAAAACCTCGGTTTACCATTTCTAACAAAAATTGCTGCTTGAAGGAGTACACCAGCAGAAATCCTCAAATGATGTACCTTTGTGTCTATTTAAAAGTCGGAGCAGGAATATACTAATAGTGTCATGCATCAGTGACAAGGCTAAGGTCATTTCAGAGAGAGCTGCTCTATACACCAAATGTAATTCCAATCTCAGTTAACTCTTAACATGAATCTCAGTTAACTCTTACACTCATGATTAAAATGCTAAAGTTTTAATGGAAACTCTGATGTTGTGAGGAGAATAAAATAATATCATTGGGCTCTTCACTGTGACAAGTTCCTGTAAATGTGCCATAAGAGCTTTTGAATCTTCTACCTGCAGCAATGATCAGATTTCAATTTTTAAGATGAGTTTTCACCTCAATAGAAATGAATTTCAAAGCAGCTTTACAAGTCCTACCATTTTTCCTCAGTCCCTAAATAGCAAGCAATTATTATTTTAACTAATGTCTTAGGAAGACAGGTCAGGTTCCAAGTTAAACTTCACCTTGTAAAAATGTTGTCTCATGGAAAAGCAGAGAGAAGGGGATTAGCAATTTGCAATACACTTTCTCTGAGGTACATTTACTATGTCAGCACTTGCTCACAGTAAGTCAGTATGATTTGTATGCTGCAAAATCCATTTTGCTCTTTGTCAATCCAGATAAATATAAATAGCATTCCACTATGAATACCCCACTCCTGTAGAAGCATGGCTTCCTTAGGAAGCCATCCCAAATACCCAATGTTCATCTGCAAGGTAACCACCTAACGACTGCCACATCACTTCTCAGTAAATTGCTCTATGATGAACCAAGGAGAGTGTAACACAAACCAGAGTACAACAGACAGCAGTAATGCTATAGCAACAACTTCTGCAGCTACATTTGGAAAGGATCTAAGGACTTCCTGAGCTTACCATACAGGTGAGTTTTTACTGTAATGCATAAACTGCAAGGGAGAAAATAGCTTTTTATGGCATGGAAATTATGCTGCTCTCTTCTGTGAACACCAACTGTCTTGCCGCTATAGCTTCAGGGCAGAAAGCTCTGCTCCTCCTGATGGGAAGGTTGCCTTTCCAAAACAAAACTACATGCACTTCAACATGTAGTTTCAATATGTAGAAGCTCCATTGCTTCTTGTTGGCCAACACACTGGACCATGTCTTGTTCTAATTTGCATGTGAAGACTAAGATTTTTTTCTTCCTGCCCTGGAGAGAGGAGCTGAAGGCTCCACTTGCTGCAGCTGTGATGCACAACCCCATCAGTGGTCATTTCAGAAAAGTGAGCAGCAGCTTTGAAGGCAAAAACTGCTTTTTGAAGCTGTTTTTTCCACTAAGCATGTGAGTGGTACCTCATGAGTGCAAAACATAAAGACTTCATTAGCTTTTATTACAGTACTTTTTCTACTTACTTTCTAAATGCAGTTAGAAGAATTTATAAGAAACCCAGACTAATGTCATTAATAAGACTATGCTGGTATAGTAATTATGATATCCAAAGTTCCAATAAAAGTGTAAAGACCCCTGTACATTTGTCCCTGGACAGAAAATATGAAAATCAAATACTATGATAGGAGACCAATTCCTTCCATGGGCATTTGTGAGTGGGGCCTAAAGGTAAAGAACTCTTTAAAACAACATTTTTTATTTTTTATTTTCCAGAGTACACATCATCTCTTCCATGGCTGAGACTATATACAACACAAAGTATTCATTTGTAACACCACCAAGGGGACAATTTCCAGTGAAAAAGAATCATTGTGGCTGTTGAGAAACAAAATGTTTCTCCTTATGCTTCCTTGCAGCTCTGTGAAAAAGGGCATCTCTCATTTTTTCATTTCCTGATCCTCAAAACAGTCTGATCTGAAAATCAGGGATTTCATAAGACATTATTTTCCCTATTGGTACTGTATTCTTCAAGCTTTCTTTCTTGGTTAACTCTAATCCAGCAATATTAAAATCAGGTCATCTTTGCTTATCTTCCTTCTGTGTGGCTACTCTGAAAAATATATTTTTTTAAATTGTCCGAAGAGGATGAGTTGCCTCATCCATTACAGTTAGCCTTCCAGTAGCAGCATTAAGGCAGATGACTGGCCGAGGTGCTCAGAAATTCAGGTGGCTGAGTGCAGGCAGCGTAAGTCAGCAGCTGCAGACAAGCAGGGACCTCCCCAGAGGGCAAGGAAGCAGCTGTGGAGATGGGTGCCTTGTGCCAGCAGCCCAGCCATACCTATCACTGCTCTGGGGCTAGACACAACTGATTCAGCATAGCTGTGGCTGAGGCCAGAGCCCCCTGGGCCCATCTGCTCCTCCTGCCCCAGCAGGTCACCTTGAGTAGGGGGTCCAGGCCCGTGTCCAGGCGGCTTTGGGAGCTCTCCAAGGAGGAGACTCCACAGCCCCTGTAGGAAGCCTGGGCCAGGGCTCCGGCACCTGCACAGCACGGAAGTGCCTCTTGGTGCTCAGAGATAGCAAAAGAGGGTAGGAATTTAAAATATTTATGTTTCTGAACTCATTTCCTGTTCTTTCCAGTTCCCAGTCTAGTGGGAATTTACAGGCAAATATTACCAAAATACTAAGCTGCCTACTGAAAAAGGATGTTGAGTCAGACTCCAATCTGTATTAGGCACTATTAAATTATGGAGAAGCACCGATATTATCTGCTGACATTTTATTCAGCAGAAAAAAATTAAGACAAAAGCAATGCTGTGAAGGAAACTGAGGCCATGTCAATCAGAGACTTGCAGCTGTGCAAGAAGTGCCAGTGTAGTTTGGGGTGCCTGGCACTTGCCAGTTCCCTGTGGGTTGGGATCACTGGTGAACAGCACCAGTATCACCAGAGATGGCTCTGTATGGAAATGAAGTCCTTTTGACAGTGAAAGCAGCACCTCCAAAACCCAGCCAGGAGTGAACTGAGAGTGCCTCATTGACCACCCAGACTCCTTCAGCCACCCGCAGAAAGAACCTGACAACATACTGCGGAATAAGATCCAAACCACACAGACTTTCGTTTTATAATCAGGTATAATCCAGGTTCCTTGCTTCCACTTTCTCTTAACAACACTCCCCCACCCCCCCCTATTTTCATTATTTATTTGTCCTGCTCCACACTGAGACGTGCTGCAGTGCCAAAGATCTGACTCAGGATCAAAGAGCTCATCACGCTCCGTATTACTCTTCTCTGACATGTGCAAATAAGGTCTCCATGATGTCAGACAGATTAGAGAGCATAACAGATATTATAACAAAAAATAACATAAGATCTAGCAAATCGGTGGGAATAGGAAGTGATTGGAGGTAGATATTTTAAAAGGTTCTGTGTAGGCTTGGATTAGACATGCTGCATTTTTTAAGACTCCTGAGAGCTCATACTATGAACATTTTGAGTTATACCCAGTTAAAGTGTCATAGTATCTACTCAACCTGAATCTACAAATCCATGAATTTAGGATAGGATACACCCAAAGTGAACTTTCAGAAGCATCCCTATTGCTTAGCTTTTAGGAATTGAAGAACTTCAACTTTTGTGTCTATGATTTTGATCTACTGTGATACATTGTTTCACACAAAACAAGATGAATAATCCATAATTTTCTCAATACACAAAAAGTTATAAGGAAAATGTCAGCTTGCTTAGAAAGGGACTGAATCTTTATAGAATTTATTTTTATGACAAAAGACTTCAGGTTTTCATAGGAACGAAGGACATAAATTAGAGCCTCAGGAAAGATGGGGGGCAAGGGACAAAGTTGAACTTTAAATCCATTTTGAACCTTTGTTTTTGTTTGTTTTTTAATTTTATACACACACACACGCACACATAAGCAGTTTTTTTTATATTTATATTTTATATATGAAATATATAATATATATATATTTATATATTTATATATTTATATTTTATATATGTTTATATTTTTTTATTCCTTAGTATACACAAGGATTAGTTTTATCATTTCTCCCATGCTGTTGCAAAAGCCAGTTCAGAGAAGGATACAGCCAATGCAATTTACCAGGATTATTTGGGGATTTTTCCACTTAGAAAGTTTTGTTAGATGGATTTGAGATGCACCAGTCTCCCCTCTGGCTGATTGCTGATCACAATTCTGTGATACAATTGGGCAGGGAGGCTAGACCACAGAGACCAGACAGGAAGTACTCCAAAAATACATTCAAGGACACAGAGGTGCCCTAAAACTACTGAAATATAAAATTTAATATTCCAAATTTAATATTCCAGTCTAGTTTAATGTTTTTGGGGTAACAATCACAACTGTACTATCTTCTGTCTATACATCTCTTTCTCCAAGTGAAAGTGACAGCTGCACTTTCAGCCTGTAACCCTCTCCTGGTTCTGGACCAGGAGTCACTAAGCAACCCCAGCACCATTTACAAACCTTAGCACTACAAAAGTTCAGTCACTGAGCTCTGCAATGCACTTGTCTGCAGAAGCTGTAATCAACTAAGATACAGAGAAACTTTTTCAAAGTAGTATTGTGATTTGTCAAGTGGGGTAAACAGTTAAGTGACAAAAGGGTTAAGAGTTGCAGATTTCCTGACATGTTGAGAAGAGAATCTGAGCCTGGTTTGCAAAATGATGGATCAATTACAGTTCTAGACTATGTGAGGAAATTCCATTAAAGAGTTCTTTGAATTCTAGAGCACAACTCACTAAAAGCAAACCCCATAGATGCACACACTTTTTAAATAAATGAGGAAATAACTCCCAGTTCTCATAGTACATGTATCAGAGCACCCCCTGGACATTTACACAATCTGAATTATTGGTACTTTGTGAAATGCATTTGGAATCTCAGCCCCATGATTTGCACTGTGACCTACTCATGCAGAACCTTAAACATGAGCTTTACTTAGAGCATTGGGGAATTAAATACATTTGATGTTTGTGTATTTCAGGGTTTCAATGGCGTTCTAGACTACAAAGCTTTTCCTGAGCTAAAATCTAAACTGTGTGAATAATGTGATTTTATTCATGCTTATTAAAATAAGACCTAAAAAAATAAAAATAAAATTTACTTTTCACCTGGGACAACTTCTTCATGGCCTGAGGAGTCAAAGAACATGCTTGAGACATGCTGTTGTGGGCCCTATAAATGTCTGAGTATATGTGTTGTGTTTAGGTGCTGAAGGGCTATTGACAGAGATACACATCTAGTGGATGACACAATATTGCTGCACCACTTCTTAGCTTTCATATAATAATAATAATGATAGGTATCTACTCAAAGCCAGTTAGACATCTCTAACCACTCTGCAAACTCCCTTAATCCAGAAGAGAGGTTTGCAGGAAATAGTCTGTTCTGCCCATTTTGTGTGTTGCACAGTAGAGTTATGCTGAGTCCTTATCCTTGCATAGAGGGGATTTTATCACTGGCTGTGCAGACCTTTCACAGTGCTACGAGATCATATAGAAAAGTTCCCCCTCTATCTTGCACTTTGCATAGTGCCTTCCCTTTAAGAAAAGTGCTAGTTTAAAAAATATTTCAGTGCCCTCAGTAGAAATTGCTGTGCAGACGTTGCTACCTTCTTGCTACCAATCTGGTTATTGTAAATATTGCAATTTGCAAATGCAGTCAGATTCTTAGTAAACTTCTAAGAAGAAAAATAATAGTAAAGGGTTGGTTCATGCTGCTCCTAACTGAATAAAAACAATGGTTATTTACTTCTAATATAGCTACTTCCCTTAAATCATAATTTCTTGAAGTATGCTATATACTTCATTTTTATGAAAACTGACATTCAATGTTATCTTCAGCTATAAAAACAGTGGCCTAACAAAATTAAGTTCCTAAGTAGACCAGGAATTGTATACACACTTATAGCAAAGGCATAAGCAAATAAGCCATAGCAGTGTTTACAGTGATACAAGATTTCCATTTACAGAGGTGAAGTTTCCTTTGATGACTTGCAGAATTATTTCCTAGCTTGCAAGTGATAAAAACTACATCTGAGAGCTTCCAAATGTTTACACTTTTGTTTGCCATATGGGAACAGATGAGTTCATGTGAAGCTTACATGATCTCAATCCCCAACTGTAGCACTATTGTATTATTAAAGACTTGTTTGAGGTCACCTTTGTGCATTAGATAACATTACTTTTAAAAGAAAACAAGACTCTGCATGTTCTTAGTACTCAGAACTAAAGAATGTTCAAACTCCGGAAAGACATTTACCTTTTCTTACAAGCATAGCAGTATTTACGCAATAAAGTTGAAAGGCAAACACTGAGTAGTATTTCACAGATTTCTCTGTTTAATACAAGAGGGAGAAAAGGAAAAAGAAAAAAAAAAAAAAAAAAAAAAGAAAAAAAAAGGACTCATTGAGGAAACAAACTGCATTACAATTAACAGTCCTGACCCTTGGTGTTGTCTGTCTTGCAATAAACCTGTTACAGTACCAAAAACTGGCAGTGTCCAGTCTCTGAGTGCCACAAGCCAATTTTCCACTTACAGTACTTTGTCACTAACTTAATTCTCATCTCTGCTCACATAGTAGGATTATATGGGTTATAACTCTGACAAAAATATAGTCCCAAACCTGTGGAAAAAAGACTGATGACAGGGATGGCAGGAGTCTCAATATTCTGGAGGACCAAGACAAGATTTGGTGTTTTCTTTAAGTGAATTTCTGGCATTATTTTAATTCAAATGGTTTCTCACATCTGCTGTTACAAGACTGATTTGGTTTGAATTCAAACATTTTGTACCATCAAAAATAAAAGTAGAGCTGCTGAAAGGTTATTTCACTGAGATAGACTTTGCTGCAGCTTTTGGATCACTTTCAGCCTGGACTGAAGCAGGTAAAAGATACAGATTCCTGCAGTATCCCTCAGTAGGTAAGCAGAGGTTTGACTACTATGTGCTCTGCAGATCCCATGCACTTTGTCACAAGATTTTTCACTGCCATTTTATATAGTTTTATTTAAAACCTTCCAATAAATCCACGTTTCACATCTTTGTTTGCTGAGCAATTGTCCATAAAACTTATTTTATAAATATTTTTAAAGAAAGTGTTCATATGTATATATGAACGGTACTATACTTGCCTAATTCTAAAAAGAAGGAAGTAGGAATACACAGCCTGCATGAAGGATTACACAATACAAAGTGACATTGACTTATAAAGGCAATGGGAAAGATAGTGAAAGGTGACATCTTACTGGATCGACAGCTGAAGCAGGAAAAAGGAACAACCTTTCTGAGCACACAAGGCCACAGTACATATCAAGTTTAACTTAATGAGGTTACTACACCAAATCTCCTGAAAGACTCCAAGGTCGGGGAAGAGGGGGGACAGGAACGCTGAATAAAGAGAGAACTGTGAATGTGTTTCTGTACTGTTTCCATGGACTATGTATGGAGATACATGAAAGATTGCAGAATGCAAAGATACCATCCAGAGGGATCTATTAAAAGAATTTTATTTTGAATTCTGGATCTCAACAAAATGCTAAAAGCATTGCTTTTCCAAGCAGCCATTCAGCCTCTGAATGCTCAAGGTCCCCAGAAGCACAGGCCCTTCCCCAGGCTCCCCACAGAGCCGAGATGGCCGCCATGCTCTGGCCGCGCACTGTTCTCTGAATGTGCAGGGGCCTTCCAGCCTTGTGAAACCAGACAGTTTGCTGTTACACGTCTACTGCACTTACTGTTCTGCAGAGCAGGTGCTAAATGCTGTGATCCTGAAACCTCTCGAAGGCTTACAGACTGACAAATCATGATTATTTTCAGAGAAGTACATATAGTCCATATGTTTAGTGGGCCTGGTTCAAAACCTGTAGGGATCAATAGAAAGATACCATTCTGACCACAGTTCACATATATTGCATTTAGCTTTCTACAGCAAGGCTAATCAGGAAAGCAAAAACCACCATTCACTTTGCTTTATATAGCTTTTTTCTTTTGAGGGGTCAAAGGTTGAAAATCAGTCATTTCAGGGACAGCAATCGGTCAGCCTAAGTTTAAGAGAGAAGTATAATTGCTGTTATGCTTGGCCAGGACCCAGCACACTGTAGGCATGTTGCACCTATCCACATTTTAAATATCCACATATTTTTCTTCAAATCCATACTACTGAATTGGAAAGAAGGGTTAAAAGGGAAATAATCACGTTTAACCTCTACCCTTCTGTATTTAACTATTTTTTATATTTTTATATTTAATATTTTTAAATATTAATTATATACCCTGCTGTATTTAACTATTGTTTATTTTCATATAAAAAGCCCCTCTCTCCCTGCAAGGCTCAGATGTGCTGGCTCTCAGCCTTGCCCCCTGCATCATGCAGTTTCTCACTGCTGTGCAGAGGAGAGGCTACTTGGGTCTTATCTCCGGTGCCGCCGTGCCTAGATGTTCAAGAGAGACCAACAGAGGCACTGGGCCAGGGAAGAGGTCTCTTGGCCTGAGAGGTTACTGCTACTGAGGAGAAGGGTGGCAACCAAAATGGAAACTGTGAGTCAAAAAAGACTTTTCTGCATTATGCTTCTTAGAACGACCATTCAACATTTTCATATTTCAGCTGCTCCTCAAGCCCGTAATAAGTTACGTTTTAGTGAAGTGAAAGCCTTTTATTTTCTGAAGGGTGTTCTCTTTCCTACTGTGATGTCTGGGCTTTAGAGTAAGGTACAATTTAGGTAAAATAGTTAATATATTCATCTTTTAAGTCCAATTTCTTCCTCTTCTGACCTTTCTCTCTCCCTGGAGCTGCCTGTACCTGACATAAAGGTGCACATCTCTATATTAACAAGCTAGGGCCATCATTTCTCCCAAACAAGCAGGAAATTCTTTGCTGTAATCAATTTTACTTAATATCATGCAAAAACATACGTTGTTTCACTGTTTCTCAAAAATATAGTAAGTAACACATTTCTAGTGGACACATTGCTCTGGACTTAATAAATTACCAGAACTCCAAATTTTATTTATTTATTTTAAGTGCCGCAGCAAATGCTGCTGCAGTAGCATGCAGCTCTCCTGGATCTCAAAGCAAGTTGACCTGTTGCCTAAGGCAAGTAACAGCTCTTCTTCCTCACAAATAATGACCAGCAAAAACCTCTTTGGGTGGTCCTGCCACAGGTGAAGGTCAAAGTCCTAAATATGATGGGGAAGAAGGGAGAGCAGGCTTACTAGTGGATATAAAAATGAAGTATTGTATACTTCTGGTCCTTCTGCAATAATTTACTCAATTCAGAAGCATAACCAAATTGCAAATTCCCATTTTGCAATTCTTGGTAAGTGGCTAAGACATTTGTTAGACCCTCACCAACTGGCACATAAAGGAGATCTTTAACCCATGGAAAAAGGCCAGGAAACGGGATCTCACTGTTTCCCACGTGCTGGATGTCACCATGCCTGACAGCTTCCTGTAAAAGGATTACCTCCACCCTGTAAGACTTCTTGGAAGCTCAGGTAGATTACCCTCAGTGCTGAACCAGATACATCATAAATCACAAGTGATAGAATAATTTTTAAGTCATGTGAAAACTATCTGCATCCTCAGATAACTAGCACAGTACAGCAAACTATAAATTTCTCCAACCCTTTTTGTCCTCTGCTTCAGTCATTGTCTGGGACAGTCATCTTGAGCTAAAGGACAATTCAACTTTGTGACCTTTTCAATCCCATCTCTTTAACTGAGGCTGCCAATCATAATGCATATACTAATCAGAGCTCTAAGTCACACAAAACCAAAGAAATCAACTTCTATTAATAAATCCTAAGTTTGACTGTGCCTCAATTTAGACTGCAATGGACTTTCACAAATGACAGAAAGTTTTACAGAAACTCTCTTCTGAAAATATGACAAGAAGAGTACAGATTGCCTGGGAAGTCCCATTCTGTGCAACAAAGGAAGACTGCCTCTTCAGTAGCATCTCATCTGGCCAGCACTGAAATACCTTTCTATTTAACAGTACCTGCCTGGTGAGAACATTAATGTCCAGCGTAAAGACGTGTTAACAGCATTTCAAGAAGCTTGCTCTATTAATCCAGGCTCTATTCTTAAAGCTTTAAGAGCAAGTCTGCAATATTTATAAAATAATAATAATAATAATAATATGCTTATTAAGTCTGAGGAAAACTCCTCAAACCTGCTGAATGTCTTTGATGCTGATGAAGCTTTATTTTCTTTGTGTAGACAATGTCCAGTATACCCATGCACTACAGGATGAATTGCTATGTTAAGGAGATTTATTACAAGTTTTAAACATAGCTCTAGAGTTTTAAACATGGTTCTCAAGTCTCTTTTTATGGACATTAAAAATAAGTCAGTTGTAACAAGGACTATTCTATACTTTGGATTGAGAATAGAGATGGTGGGGAAAGGAAAACTAAATAAAGGAATATCTAAAATGTTTGCTGTTAAGAAGAAATAACTTTCAAATAATGGCAGTCTTTTCTTCCTATAAGCACAATGTATTTATGACATGCCACACATACTTTTCTTTATAAATAAGTGTTACTTTGCCTTCATTTGACTTGTGAGGCCATAGAGTCATGTACAAGAGGAAATTTTGCTAGGGCCTTAGTTATGAAGTATTACTTTCCCCATTTCTCTCTAAGATTTACTCTGCATATTATCAAGATCATCCATTTCTTGAAATACTTATTCAGAATCCAATATGCACCATCAAATTCATTACAGATGTTATTATCAAGTGGCACCTGAATATGGGAAAGTTTAATGTTATTTTGCTATTGATTAATGTAAATGCTTCCTAGAAATCCATGGACTTTAGCATTCAGGATACCAAAGCAGATAAATACTGGTAATAAAGTACTTGAGACTGATGAGGAAAAACATGAAAAACTCAGGAAAATATACAGAAGAGCATATTTGAGTGAGATACAGATCCGTGGCTTGTCTTCAGGCTGTATAATTAAATCTGTGCTGCAGCTTCTGAGAGCCAGAAACAGGAATGGTGTCAGTCAAAAGCATACAAACTAATTGAAAAGAATTGTTATTGCTTACCCAATGCTTCCAAAGCTACATACTGTTTTGCTACCTTTACAGTTCATCATTGTAACAATTTGACAAATTATCAATCTGAAAGCAGTTCAGCTCTAGAGGGAGAGCACTTGGGAAGTCAGAATAAATACAGCCATAAAACAACCATCACTACAAGATCAGCTCTCTTTGTTATTCAAATCCCATTATTGACAAAATTATCTTTTAGCCGTCCTTGCCACATCTGTAAGTTATTACTGCATCTGCAGAATTTTGCAGCACCGACACTTCAAGCTCAGGACAGATGCGCACAATGCCGATACATCGACTGCGCTCACAGTGCACGGCCTGTCTGTTTGCATCACCCTGCACGCCTACAGAGCAGTGAGGAAAAAGCAGTAATGGAGGAAGCTGTCAGCCCCGATTACTGCCAGAGCCCTCAGACGGATGCAATCCCATCCAACATTGCCACAGGCAACCTGCCTCCACTTGTAGTCAGCTGCACCATGAAAACTGCTACTCATAATTTCAGAGTAAAAAGTTTAAATGATTGAGCATTCCACTTGGAGAGAGAAGGGTTCTAGTACACCATTAATAATGCAATGATTCAGACACTTTATTGTCTTAAGAGATGGGCTTGCTTGAAGAGCAGGGGGAGGGAGCTCCCTGTTCGTCCCTTTCAAAGTGACATGTCTTTGTTAGGAAGATGGAGCCCACCCCAACACTCTTCCCACATGAAGTCATAACCATGATCCTCACAGAGACAGAAAAAGGTTGATGTGATGCCAGGAGTTTCACTTTACAAACAACTGTGCTTTATTAACTGCAATTACACCTCAAAACATTAGGAGGTGTTTTCAGTGAAATAGTGTAAGTTACCTAAAACATATCTAGTTAATCAATGTGAAATGACTATTTTAAGAGTTAGCAAAAACTCCCTTGAACTGCCCTAAAATGAAAAAGAAGTGATTCAACTTTAAACAACTTTGAGAAACAAACTAAATTTTTATTTCTGAAAAACAAGAGAAATGTCTTGATTTTTCAGAAGCTACTCAAGTACTGTTTCCTGATGGCAGCAAAGCACAGTATGTTCAGCTACAAATCCAACTGATTCTTTAAGACTGCAGTTCATTACAAAAATTACAGGGAGAATCAATTATTTTTCCTGTGCCATGTTTGTGGGTGATATGCCTAGGTGAAAATCCAATTCTTTATTTACCATATATAATGCAAGAGCACAACTGCAATGAATAAAAATGGACAGGAAAACAGTATTTCTCTCTGACAAATACTGCATTAAGCTTAAGTAGAATATGTACTGCTCAGTATGAAGTCTCATTAAGACCCTTTTAAGTTTCTGATCAACATAGTTAAAAAGTAATTTTTACAACATTTAAAAAAAAATCTGCTACATCACCCTTTTACTAGCTTATAGCAATCTAGCAACATGTTTTTGACTTTTCACAAAATAGTGTAATACTTGGGAAAAGGGTGATTTGGGGACTTGTAAGTTAGTCATCTAAAAATAACAAAATACTTTTATTATATTTCTTTGCCTTGCTTTGTTCTTTAAAGAAAAAAATAAAACCAAGACAGAAAAGAATTCATCAGGAAAATGGGGAAGTACAAAACCTAAGGATTTGAACAAAAGCCCTGCTGTAGCAATAATTTAGCACTAGCTGCACATAAACACCAGAGCAAATACACATTTCAACCATTAAAACAATAATGAGCAGATTTTTAAAGATCTGGTTTTATGTCTATTGAATCTAATTATATGCTTCTCTCATATCCTCATTATACACAATTAACCCGACAATTTCTTCCTGTTTTTCATATCAGGCTGTTAAAGTGTTCATATGCAGCCTAAATCACTAAATTTTAAAGCAAATATTCACTTATTGGTTGATTCAAATAGATCAGGCTTCTTTTTCCTCCCTTGTCCAATTACTAATACTTCATAACCTCCAAGGAGGCAACAGTCAACGCTGAAGAGATTTGTGAGCTCTATATGTTGTTTGCATTCTCTGAACGTGGAGAAGACAGTACAGATGATCTATATCACAGAATCACAGAATTGTTTAGGTTGGAAGAGACCTCAAGATCATCGAGTCTAACCTCTGACCTAACACTAACAAGTCCTCCACTAAACCATATCACTATGTTCAACATCTAAACGTCTTTTAAAGACCTCCAGGGATGGTGACTCCACCACTTCCCTGGGCAGCCCACTCCAATGTCGCACAACCCTCTCAGTAAAGCAGTTCTTCCTAATATCCAACCTAAAACACCCCTGGAGCAACTTTAGCCCATTCCCCCTTGTCCTGTCACCAGGCACATGGGAGAATAGACCAATCTCCACCTCGCTACAGCCTCCTTTAATGTACTTAAAAGGAGCAATAAGGTCACCCCTGAGGCTCCTTTTCTCCAGGCTGAACAATCCCAGCTTCCTCAGCTGCTCCTCGCAGGACTAGTTCTCCAGACCCCTCACCAGCTTCATTGCCTGAGAGAAATTATTACTCTCTGGACTCTTTTGAGCACCTTGATGTCCTTCTTGTAGCAAGGGGCTCAAAACTGAACTTGAGGTGTGGCCTGACCAGAGCCGAGTACAAGGAGACAATCACTTCCCTAGACCTGCTGGCCACACTGCTTCTTATGCAAACCAGGATGCTGTTGGCCCTCTTGGCCACCTGGGCACACTGATGGCTCATATTCAGCCGACTATCCACCATCACTCCCAGGTCCTTCTCTGCCAGGGAGCTTTCCAACCACTCATCTCCCAGCCTGTAGCTTGGGGTTGTTGTGCCCCAGGTACAGGACCTGGCACTTGGCCTTGTTGAACTTCATGCAGTTGACCTCAGCCCATCAGTCCAGCGTATCCAGATCCTCCTGCAGAGCCTTCCTACCCTCGAGCAGATCAACACACGTACCTAACTTGGTGTCATCTGCGAACTTACTGAGGCTGCACTCGATCCCCTCATCCAGATCATTGATAGTTATTAAAGAGGACTGGTCCAAGTACTGAGCCCTGGGGGACGCCACTAGTGACTGGCCTCCAGCTGGATTTGACTCCATTCACCACGACTCTTTGGGCCCGGCTATCCAGCCAGTTTCTAACCCAACAAAGCGTACGCCAGTCCAAGCCACAAACAGACAGTTTCTTGAGGAGAATGCTGTGGGAAACAGTGTCAAAATGCTCAATGGAAAATGCTCATTCTTCCTGAAAAGTGTTCCATTTAATTGGTTAAATAATATTTATTTCTATAAAGTCTTAGATCCTGGCAGCTTAGTCAAGACCAAGGTCCCATCACATAGCAAATCATGACTGAAAGATCACACACTCGATATTGAGATAGGTGGTGACAGAGGGGAAATGAACCAGACTGTATGGCACTGAGCTGGGGACATGCAGAGAGTCAGCAGCGGAACCGGGAGCACAGCCTCTGGGAACTGGAGCTGGACTCCAATGCCTGGGAAAACACCACAGTTCATTCTCATCCCTAAAACTTTGTATCTCTCATGTCTGTAGTGTCCGTTGCCTTCCAGTATCAAATATGCTATTCTAAAGTACAGACCACTGCAAAAAGAAGAGCATATTCATCTAAAGGTAATTAACAATGAAAAAAAAAAAAAAAAAAAAAATAAAAATAATAAAAAAAAAAAAAACTTTATTTTCCACCTCACAAAAAGCTGCCACAGACTTTCTGCAAATGTAAATATCTGCTTTTGTTATCTGTGTTGGCATATGACTTGACATACACATTTGGTAAAAATGTTGTCTTCTCCCCATGCTTCTGGAAGCCATTTTCATCCCATCTGCCTCATTCTCAAATACTTAAATCTGCTTCATCTTCAGCAACGAGAACTCAAACCAAATAACATACATCCTTTGTTTGTTGATATGTCTGTCAGCCATTTACTACTTCTTACTCCATCTGCCTCCTCCCAGCTGTTCATCCCTATTGCTTCTTTCCAACCTTGGCTTTAACCAGTGGCACTAACAGCATGAAGAAATAATATGCGACCCTCTGCCAAGACATGCTAGGAAAGTCTGGGGGACAGAAGCACTACACAATGGGCGAGGACCAAGTTAGGGGCTTGCAGAAGCAAGCTGGACATATATAAGCCTGTGTGCAATCTGGACATATATAAGCCTGTGTGCCCAGACAGGATGCATCCAAGACTGATGATATATTTCTCACTAGCATAACAAGGCAGATGTCTACCTCTTTTGAACAACTGCAGGAATGTATCTTCAATAGAAGGCAGAAGAAAGATGTGAAAACTACAGGTGCTTTAACTTAACCTTACATCTTTAAAAAAATTACAGAGCAAACCCTCATAGAAACTGCTGCCAGGCTTACAAAGGACAAGACCATGAGGAGGAACAGTATGGATTTACCAAGAGAAAACTGTTCTTGACCAACCCAAACTGCTAGGAAATATCTGGCTCTGTAGAAGAAAAGAGAGCAAGATCTCACAAAAGTTCCATGTAGGCTGTGTAAAAATGGACTGGACAGATGGACTACAAGGTGGGGTAAAATTGGCAGGACTCTCAGGCTCAAGCAATGGTGGTCATTGGTTAAAATCTGTTGTTTTTTTTTTTTTTTTTTCCCCATTCAGAAGCAGAGTTTCTCTGGGGATAGTACCAGGGGTGATACTGCCTAATGTCATAATCTAAAACTTCAGTGATGAACTGGGAGACACACTCAGCAAATTTACAGCAGCTCAAAAAGCTGCAGGAGTGGTCTGACAAGGAGCTGACAAAGCTCAGCAAGGACAAATGAGAAGTCCTGCACCAGGAATAGAACATTGCATGCACCAGTAGAGGCCGGGGGGCTCTGCACAAAAGGCCCTGGGGGAAGGCTGGCAGCGTGCTGAGCAGGAGCCAGAGGAGCCAACCCTTGCCGTTGCTTCCATATTTCTTTGGTTTCTACAACCATCAACCTTCTATTTCACAATTACAGGTTCATCCTGAAGATTCTTTAAGAAAAAAAAATACACATTAAATGGAGCAGATGGTTTGACTAGGGTTATAAATAAATGTATTGTCTAAATACAAGTGGTTGATTGTATAAAAAAAAATCTCTGAACAGTCACAATGCTGAAGTTCACTGTACTAAAAAGGTATTATTTAGATCAAAAAGAAAAAGATTGCTTAACTCATTTTAAACAAAATCAATTGGGAACAAAGCAATTAAATGTCACTAAAAATGATAGGTTAATTCAACTCCCAATGAAAAAAATAACATCCCAAGAGCCCATAAGGAAGTCAAGCAGTTTCATGATTTTATAGATACACATGCATATAGGTGAGCAGTGGTAGGACATATAAAGGGCTTCTATACTAATGTTTCTTCATCTGTGATCCATAGAAAATATCAGAAAAGGCTATATGAAACAATGGTAATAAAACCAGACACATCTGTCCACATACACATTTCCCACAATTAAATGTGGGAAAAAACTTTAAATACCTATGCATCGTAATGATAAAGTATCATCCAGTTGTGAATTAAAGCATTTCAGCAACGTCACATTGGTTAGTTCATTCCTCTTTTTCCAAATGGATTTATATGCTTTTTAAGGCAAATGTAGACCACCAAATGGAGCTGGGCTGATAAAGGTAGATCTTAAAAAGCAGTTAAAATGTTTGTACACTATTCAAAGTTAAGAAATTCATAGCCCCTTCCTGAATGGGAATTTAGTCACTAAAGAGAATGGAGTCTCTGGAGGAAATTGAAGATTAGCTTGAAAAAAAAAAAAAAAAGGAATCTGTACATCACTGCAGTTAGTCAAGGCTCAACTAATGCTTAAGAAGGCAACAAATACATGAAACTACCAAGACCACATGCAAAACAGCTTCAGAGATTGGTGCTGCATTCCAACAGCAGAGAATGTTAATTTCAACAGGAACTGACCATCCAGAGATGTTGAGAGTTTTGAAAATTTGACATTTAGCTCATCTAGAACACTAAAAAGCCTTATTTTGGTACTTATATGTAATTAGGACCATAAAAAGTGTTTCCAGGAGATACTGGCCAGGGAGCAATAAAATATACCAATATGAGAAGATCAGGGAAAAAAATAATGCTCTGCAAAAGTGAGAACAAACTGGAAGGATCACTCCATCTTCAACCCTGTAATGGAAAATGCACATTTCCTTCATTTGTTACATGGCTTCAAAATTTTGACATAAAGACTTGAAAGAAGACAAAAAAAAATATAAAAAATCCAAGTCAATGATTAAAGTGACCTACTTCATATAATTTACTCAAAGACAAATTTTGCATGCAATGTGCTTCTTAATTGATACATTTACATGCATCTATTTTTGATAGATGAAAAGAGTTGAAGAAAATTAATGACTCCAGACAAACTCACTTGATGCATTAGAAGCTGCAATGCTACTTTAATATTTACTGGGAATAAATTAAAGAAGTATTATTTCTGTTTCATAGTTCTAGGGATAGAACTATTAATACTCAGACCATTCTGGACAAACAGATGAGCAATTTCACATTAGGCCATTATCAATAATGGATCCTCATCTTTTCAGGAAAAATTCCTAGGCTTTGGACATTACTGCTTATATAAATACTTATTCAGAAATAAATAGGTTTTACATATCCCTACAGTGTCAATCTAAATATAACTTTGATTGACATAGATACTTAAGCAAATTATACTCAGTACAGCAGAAAACTACAATTACTCAGTTTTATTTGATAATCACCCTATATTTGCTGAAGTGGCTAGAAAGATTGCGTCACTTGATCTCTTGCCTTTGTAAAAGGTACTTTGAAACACTGACTTCTTCAGTTATTTTTATTGCATATCGCCAGGCTGGCCACTTTGTTCGCAGACGATTAACAAGTCAATTTATTATTTTTTCCTCCTGTGTGCGTGTTTATTTATTATTAACAAAGCTGTAGGAGATGCTTTGGCCATCCCCAGGGGCTCTGAGATAGGGGCTGGTGGAAGGCTGTGGGGCTCCCCCACACCAGAGAGCTCTGCCCACGCCCCTTCTGCTCCAGGGCAGTATTTGAGCTGAGGCTCCTCCCCTCCGGACCGACCCCACTGCACTGCTGTGGCTGCTGCAGCTCTTTATAGGTCCAGGGAACATCTCGAAGAAGCTGCTGCATGACTACTCTTAAGTGCCAGTCACTGAGCAAAAGAGGCTGCAAGTAGCCTTTTCCCTATCCGCAAGATTGTTCATACCAGCTTGCCAGCATCAATATTGGATCACCTAACAAGAGCCAAGGTTTCTTTGCTCTTAAGAAATCCTTTAATTCTTCACATCTTAAAAAAAAACATTCCCTTTTGTATCACCACCAGTTCTGCCCACCTGTTCATACTCTGAAGGCCAGGAAAGAGCTGGTGCCTGCCCATACGGGCTGCTTCATTTTCATTTACAACACAGGTATGCTGAAAAGTTTTCTTGTCTCTTACTATTGATGAAGGGAAAAAAAAGTTTCAGCAGCATAACAAAAGATAATGAACATACCTTGTTCTAAACTGCAGTAAAATACCTTATTCTCTGAGTTGGGATCAGTCTTCTTGGTTTACTGACTTTAAGGCGCTTTGAGCACTTGGCCCTACTCATGACGTATATAAATAGGAAATGAAATTCACTGGTCTAAACTCTAAAAGAGCTAGTCGAAAAGTGGGTATATAGCAAACATTTGTAAGGAGGACCATGCAGTCATGATAATTTTATTCCCTCTATTAGTCACGCATTTCCTTGGTTTATTCCTACAAATTCTGTGGGATATTTCACTTTCCAAAGATGCAAAAGAACAAGAGCAGAAAACAAATTTTGTTCGAGGCATAGGGTGACCTTTTCAAAGAGGGAAAGTATATGTCCTCAAATCCAAGTTGTCCAGTCTTTCTGGAATTCCACTTTTAAGTCAGCTCACAGAATAAATCATGTCTTCTGGTAAAACAGGAATCCGAAGTCTGACAGATGACTGCAGTCTTAAATTTCATGGAAAATAGCAAAGCACACTCATGGCCTAGGATATCTTCAGCTTAGAGCAAAGACCTTTTGTTGCAGGACTAAAACTTCCCAAGAAGAAAAATCTCACAGGTGCATTTCCATTATCAGATAAGTGGAGTGGTTTTGAAACATATGGAAACAATCTTACTGATACATTCAGATTTTTATTTTTTTTTTGCAACAAATGACACCAAAAATGTAAAACAGTCAAGGTACGCTTTTATTGGTAGAAGGAGTTTTATTTTTATCCTTCCATCCATCGCCAGTTTGTATTCCTAAAATATCATCGTAATACCAACATGTTGCAGAATCATTAAACAACCAGTAATTTCCTCTCCTTTAGGCTAGTCATTTTAGAGAAGCCTCAGAAGTGAAGGGAAAAAATATTTTTTCCTCATTAAATTGCCCAGAAAGCCAAATGTGACTGTTAATAAGGAGCCAGATATCATACTTCTAGATCACTTACTGGAAATTTCACCCAACTGACAAGCCCACTGGAAGCTGTGAACTGAGAGCCCAGGTGCAGAAGTGTTTCTTCACTTGGAGAGAGACATTTCTGTAGGGCATCAGCCTGCTTCTCATCTGGTCATACCCTTGTGTGAGAGCTTCGTCCAGCTGCTAGAAATGTAAGTTTCTATTTGGCTTTATTACTTTTTCACCATGTTGCTCAGTTCTGCCAATTTTTATAGTTAAGTGAAAAATATAGTAATTCAGAGATGAAGGAGAAAAAGCTAAGCAACTATTTCCAAGAGATCAATATTTGGCCATTTGTTGCAAAACTCAATTATTTTTTTTTTTCATGAATAGTATTTTATGTTTTCACTAAGTGTCAAAGCTCAACCCATGATGTTCTATGAAAAAGAGACTAGGTGGCCTTTTCTGGATTTCAGTATTGGATACAAGCAAATGTAAAGGGGAAATAACAACCAGCTTGTATAGTGCTTCCAGATAAGGGAAAAAAGAGGAGAGTTAGAGACCATGTCTTTTGGAAGCTGCACTTCTAAATCTGCAAGTCGTTTACTTGTTATGAAAGAAAAATTAAAAGGAACAGGGATGGGGTGTCAAACAGCCATGTAGGATGTACCCAAGTCTTGTACCAAGACAGTCTGAATGCAGGCAGTGCAGATGGAAAAGCAAGAAAACAGTTTGCCTGTCTTTTGCTTATAAATTAAATTGGTACCGTCAGGTTAGTGCTTCAATACAAGTGGGAAAATCTACAATGGACAGTGGCCTTCCCATTGCTAGAAATCTTGCCTAATACTTGAGCTTAAAGGTAACTAGCAAAAACAGCATTTCTGACTTTCTCTGCATCAGTCCTCCTGGCCAGCATTGACAACTTTGACATTTCCCACTGGAGGACCTGGCACCAAATTCCACGTGAAGTTTCAATACAGCTCCTGAGTAATAACAGCAGGCACCAATGGCACATGTGTCCCCAGCTCAGCAGCTGTTCCCCTTGTTATTATGCCGTAACTAAATGTCACCTTTTTCCTCACTGCATAAAGTCACTGCTAGAAAGCTTATAAGAGCTCCAGAAATGGATGGTAAAAGGCACTGGCAAATTTTTTATACATCATGTCAGCATTGTTTCCTGCTATGCCTGTAGGAATAAACAACTAGATTGAGATTCCATCAGCATGGAGCATCTTCATGACTTACCTAGAAAATGTGTTTCAGCAAGGAAAACTTGAGACCAAAGGGAAGAAGACAGTAAATTGCAAACATCAAAAGGGGGGAAAAAAGAATGGCTAACACCTTCATTAGTTGGAGGTTAAAACAAAACAAAACAAAACAAAAACCACTGCACTCCTAACAAAATTCAGGAAAGGACAGAGAGAACAAAGGACAGAGAGAACAAAGGACAAACTTTGCTATACAACAAGCTAATAAATTGCTGAGGCGATCTTCTGCTCAGGAAAGACAGAAGAAGAAAGATCTGCTTTCATGGCTTGGACACCCTGTCACTGGCCCCCATCAAGTGTTCATTCTGCACATACTGGCACATACAAAATAAAGAAAATACTTGGCCTACATCCTACATCCTACATATGGTTTTATTAGAAGTAATATAAGATTAACAGAATATTTCTTATTGTAGAATCATAAAGGTTGGAAAAGACCTCCAAGATCATCTGGTCCAACCGTCTCCCTAGCATCACTAGCACCCACTAAACCATGTCCCTAAGCACCATGTCCAACCTTTCCTTGAACACCCCCAGGGATGGTGACTCCACCACCTCCCTGGCAACCCGTTCCAATGCCTGACTGCTCTTTCTGAGAGGAAATGTCTCCTCATTTCCAACCTGAACTGCCCTGGCACAACTTGAGGACATTCCCTCTAGTCCTATCACTAGTCTTATCAGACTGTTGTAAAGGATAACACACATAACAAGTGGGTTGCTTGTCTTGTGGCTTGCAATCATTTATGGAAGTCAGTGTCGGTATATTTTTGCCTCCTAAAAAGACGTACATGTGGGTATTTAATTCTCTCAAGTCATCAAACATAGTCACAAAGTCAAACTTCCATCTGTATGAGACAATTTAGTTCTACGGAATTTGCTCTGATCTTTTTTTCCTTCAGCACAAAATTAGCTAAAGTGACCTTAACTGGGCAGATGGTAATCCCTTTGCGTAGAAAAAAAAAAAAAAACTGTACATAAAGGAAACAGCTTAATATTTACTATCACTCTAAAGAAGCAAAAAATGACCTTTCTTAATTAAATGTCATGAAATGAAGGATAATACTAGGATAGAACATGGGTTTGAATAAAGTTAAGACTCACGTGTCTGTGGTACACTTAAATATTCTGTGCTCAATTTTGTCTTAAGGCTGGTGAAAAATTAGGAGTTGCTTTTTTTGAGATAAATGGAATTACCTTGCTTTATATCAGAAAAAGCGGTGCAAAACTAAACTCTCTGATCTGAGAACTGCTGGGATAAGAACATTTAAAGAATTTATAAAGTTCCATGGAAAAAAAAAAAGGAAGTATTTTCACGGTCTTGTACTTAGAAGGAGGTGCAGCTCTATATTAACTTTCACTCAGGAATGCTTCATTATCCAAGATTATAAATTCATTTGGCATAATGGAAGGACAGGATAAATTATTCAAAAAAGGATGTAAATAGTTTATATGCCATCAGTAAATTCTCAAGGACAGGGAGATTTGAAATATTTAGAGGCACAAGATTAGTTACCTATCTGGTTTGAATTCATACATAGATATTCTGATCTGAAGTATGATTATGCTTTTAAAAATATAACCAGAACAAAATGTTACAGTCTGCTTATTTCATCATCTTAATCAAAGCTTTAACACAGAATATACATAAGATAATATACATTTCACTGGTTAGTTCTTCTGCTGATAATTCATGTGATTCATTGGTTTCGGCCACACTAGAATAATTTTAATATTTATACCAGACTTCCTCTTAATGTGTGTGTTTTTTTTTGCAAATGAGAAGTGTACAGTATGAGCATAAATGGTTCTGAATGCATAATATGTTTTGAAAATTCAGAGGATGTTCAGGACATGGAAAGGAACCAAAAATTTTTCATGCAAAGACTTATTTTAAACCTTGACAATGTAATATGTTTAATTACCTCATTGTTTTAATTAAGCACTGTGTAGCAAGGGTACAATACAATAAAAAGCAGATGACAGGACTGCTAATAAATCTAATTTAGTATAGTAGTTAAGCACATATGTGAGAAGAGAGATAAGACGAGATTCAGTCCTACTCTTAGATCAAGCAGATGCTCAAGTGCTGTTCCGGAATAACCATGACTCAACAAAAAACCTGGTTAGCCTGGAACAGCTGTCCTTGCTTTCACTCACTTTGAGCAGACCCAACTGTTGTTCTCACCAGGTGCTTGGTGCCAAGTTAAAAACATGCATGAATTTTGTAGTACAAAACATAATGAAGGAGAGCATGGGAAGACAAAATCAGTACTTTCAGCTGAGGGTTTTGCTCTCATATCTATGAGACTGAACATGAAGGAAAAAAATCGTTGAAGCATGATTTGCTTCATGTTGAAACATGAAGGCAAAAAATCATGCAAAAAATCATAAACTAATATATTAGCAAAGATTAGTTTTTGCATTTTCTCAGAAGAGAGGCAAAAACCTGGTGGGGAAGCTAGTTCTTTGCTGTAGAATCTCCTCAAAAGATAGGTTCTATATTTGAATCCTTGCTTAATTATCTATCCAAACATGGGTCAAAAGATGGGAGTTGGGATCTTCTGTGGTAGTGATTTACAGCTGATACCGACCTGTAGTGTCCAATACTTGGGGCAAGTGTTACTCTATTTATAGACTTAACAGGTGTCAGGGTTGACTAGAACAAGCTAAGTCATTGTTATCCTTATTTACTTTGCTTAATTCCCTGAGTTGTTTTACTATTTTTAATAGAGCTGTTCATGGAACAAGCTACCATCCTAACAAGTGTGACAGTGATAAGGTCTGACCCACTGAAAATCCACAGCAAACGCTCTATTAAATTAAGTAGAATAAAGACTACAATCATCCCCGGTCAGAAAAATGTTGTGGACCTATAGAGGCCAGAGAGACTAGGAGGACAAGGACAGTCTACCAGCTTGCATTAAAATAATATACTACATTCACACTCAAGCATGTTCAGAGTTGTGGCCTGTAAACTTCCATCCACTACCCTGGGATGGATGTTTTAATTCCAGTTTGTCCCTGGTGAAGTCCAACCACTAAATGAGCCTTGCAACCCAGCCAAAGAGGAGTCCCTGGGCTATGTGCTTCTCTGGCATGAACTGGTGCAGCTCCGATGACTTCTGCTACTGAAGAGCTATACTAATTTGTACCAGTTGCGACTGACCTTTTAATTTTGAGATCAGTTTAGTCTACATCAGTGAATAGGTTATCTCTAATTAAAATCACTGCTGCACTCTGAAATTACTCAGTATAATTTGATGGTTGACTAAGACTAATGAAAAATTTGTCTAACTAATGGCTTGCACAAAGTTGAACTTTCCGGTATTAATCTTGGTAAATTGAGAAGTAGTAAAATGTGCCGTGTTAGTAAAGGATAATTTGTGTCAGAGTTGCTGGTGAAGGAATTGAAGAACAATTGTTTAAATGAGATGCTGAGCACTACATTCGTGTTATGGACCTTTATCTCAGGTGTGAGTGAGAAAGTGCAGGGCACCTTTCCACTGCTGTGTGGGGGAGCAGATCATAGGGAGCAGATCACAGGAAGCAGCATGGGCACACACAGTGCCACAGCCCCGGCTGCTCCCATGGACAGGTGCATAAACAGGCGACCCTGTGCTCAAGGAGGGTGTGCTTCTGGCCCCTGTCTGTGAGAAGGAGTGGGCAGGTAGCATGCATGAATGGGGCTGGTTACAGGAGGGTGTTGAGGAATGCATAGCTGTTTATTAAACCACAACATTATATAAACCGCACCTTGCACAGGATGGTATCCAGGTGGGTTTTGAATATCTCCAGAGCAGGAGTCTGCACAACCTCTCTGGGCAAGGCTGTCCCAGTGCTCTGTCGTCTTCCAGTAAAGAAGTGCCCCCTCATATTGAGCCGGAATCTCCTGTGCTTTCAGTCTGTGCCCGTTGCCTCTCATCCTGGTGATGGGGCACAACTGAAAGAGAATGCTCCAACCTGGGGTATCAGCCACTCCTCTGAGCTTTGTGTCACCAGCATACCTCACTGAGGGTGCACTCCGTTCCATCATCCAGGTCACTGATGAATTATTTGAACAACACACTGTACCCAGTACCGACCCCTGAGGACACTATTAGCCACAGACCTCCAAACAGATTCTGCACCACTAAGCACAACCCTCTGAGCTGTACACCCAGCCAACAGCAGCAGGCAACACATGGCCTCTTGCATTATTGTTATTGATCCTGAATATTTAGAGCACTGATTATGCATTATGTTGCCACTACTAGTCACTTAGACCACATTGATCCTGATTTGATGTGATCCGTGGGCAGCTTTTAGCCATGACACAGCACTGCAGCCTGACTCAGCACCAGGTCCATGCAACCCGGGGTGTCCCCATGCAGCACACCCCTTTCCCTGGGGCAGTTTCCACATTGTGCACCAGCAAACAGAGGAACCAACACATGGACAGGAGAACATATCTCAGGCAAAGCTTGAGCAGGAGGTGATTGGTTTATAATATTTGTAGTAAGCTGCAGCTTAGAGGCCTTCTGGGCTACCAGGTAGCATGGAAGGGACAGGGTGGTACCCAATTCTTCCCTTCCCTTTCTCCATCCCATTACAGACTGCATCGACCCTGCACCACTACAAACTGTGTGAAGCTCTGGCATTACGGCTTTTTGCATTCACATCTGCTGCCACCATTCACTGAATGTGAAAGTTTCTAAACCAAATGAACTGTCCCTACAACAATGTGAGAAATAGTGCCTTTTGTAAAGGTTTTCAGCAGAATACCAGGCTAGAGATACAAGATAAGGATTTTTAAGGAACAGGATATGCATTATTTTATTGCAACTTCAGTGCCCTAGAAGTCATTTTGAAATCTATTTCTATGAGATCAAAATTTCCTTGCCAATCTGAGAAGTTTAAGAAAGCATCTCTCATACAACTTTACTGAGGGTCATCAGCTATGATTTAATGCTTTGCTGATACTGCTGTTACAAACATAAGAAAAAAAAGAACAAAAACAGTTTGATTGAGAAAAATATGGCCAACTCTCCTATCTATCAAGGTCTAATAGAATAGCAGAGCTGTTTTTAGGAGCCACATTCAACAAGAGTGACTGCCCTGACTAAAGTTTTACTTCATCAGTAAGCCATCAGGCAGGGTACCAGCATTCCTAGGTGTACATCAAACACTTGATTTATTTGTGATTTATTCCTGAACTGAAAATTCAGCACCCTGTAATCATTGAGTCTGGTCCACAGCATATGCCTGAAGCAAACATGGATGAAAAGTGCAGCCTTCTAATTACAAACTCACATGACCTCTTCCATGGTGCCTGCCCTTTGGTGCTGGCTGTGATAAATTAGTGGGGGTTTGTCATTGTCTTTGAGGCCCGTGGAGAATCTGCTGAGGAGATAAGGTTGTACAATTTAATGGCCTTGATAAAGGGGGAGGATTAAGCAGATACCAGGAGGGGGTGTTGGGTAAACATCCTTGAGTGAAACCAGACTCTGTGAAATTCCTTACCACAAGACATCCTTTTTGCCGCTTCACTTCCCCCACCTGAACACGAAGCAGAGGAACAACGACCCCCACTCTCAAACAATAGACTGCGCAGCCTCAGCCAGTTCAACAAGTCCTGATAAACCGGAATTCAAACTGCTATAAAACAGCAACACTGGAAAGGGAAGTTGCGTGCTGTTGCGGAGCGGAGACTCCCCAGCCGCCCCAGCGCTGTTTTGCTTGTGTCTGCTAACTTGATTAATAAAATAATTTCAATAGGACCAGTAAATTGTGTGGTCTAATTTATAACAATTGGTGCCGTGACTCGGATGAAAGGCAATCTGATTGAAAGAACCTTTTGGAGGGGGCGCCCCGCTGATTTCAGCGGCCTTCGCTAGGACTACTTTCATTCAAACCTTCACCGATGAACCCAAAATTAGACACAATCAAATAAAACTGGTATACCCCAGGCAACCTTTGTGCACGAAGCCCGAACGAAGACCCACGGGGTGGGTAAGTATAGGCCAGTTCGTGTCCGTTCGGTTGGGGTTGGGTTTCCCAGAGTGTGACAACTGAGACGTCCAATTGCGGACGAAGCGAGAGGCGGACCCCTCGGTAGTGCGGTTCCCACATCCCGCAAGGGGACTGGGCCACGAAAAGGGGGAGCGTGTGTGTGCATGTGAGGGCACTCTGGAAGATGGGACAGAAGAAGAGTAAGCCTTCTGGTCCCATGGGTGGGGTAACGTCTGATGTTAGGTTACCCCAGGATTAATGATTAAAATTGGCAGGGTTCCCTTTTAGGCGGGGGAAGGAATAAAGTAAAAATGATACATTATTGTGTTGAAGTTTGGGGTGGTAAACAGATTCAAGGAGACCACCTTTACTGGCCTGATTTGGGTCTTTTGAAGATTGGGTTTGTCAGGCCTAAATATTATGTAAACTCAAAGGAACCCTTTAGTCTAGAAGAAAGTGAGTATGCGCACCTCTGGATAAATTCAGATACGAGGATGCATCTATATCCTCTAAAAGAAAAAGGAGGGCGGGATAAAAAGAGAAAGGACTTAGAAGTCCCGACACCACCCCTGCCCTATATTCCACCGCCCGCACCAACGGCTCCCGTCCTTAATGGACCCCCAAATTAGGTAATCCAGGGAATCGGAATCGGATCATGAAACACAGGGACCGGTAACCAGAAGCAGGGCAAGAAATCAGAAATCTGCTTTAAGGGAGGGATTATATCCTCTACGAGAAATAGCGATGGGGGGACCCCAGCCAGGAATGGAATATGTGGCCATCCCCATTAACTCTGGGGATGTCCGAGATTTTAAGAAAAGGACAGGAGGAGGGTAAGCAAGCTTTAATGGCAACTGGCATAGTGTTTGCAGCTGCTGAGGAATAATTCTAACTGGAATAATAACTGTACATTGTATATTGTATATATAAAAAGCCCAGGCATTTTTGTAAAGTATTTCTTTTATTCATATGTTAATATGTAACTATGTAAATATAAGAACTGCCATTGAGGTGTATGTCTAAAGGAACAAAATTTGCCCAGGCATATTATCGGCTCATCAGGTTTAAATGTCCTCAGTGTAATTGTCAACAGGCAGTTAATTTACAGTGGTTTGATTTTATTTGTGTATCTATATATTGTGAATTTTGGAGGGATTGGGATTGACTAGTAAAGAGCTTCTAGGAAAACAGTGGAATATTAACCACTGTAGATTACAATAGGAAATGTTCAAAGCAAAGAAACCCCGAGGAAAAGCCCCCTAGGGTGTATACTAACACATTGGAGGGATATAGTGGGGTGAGAGGGTACAGAAAGTAAAAAGAACTCTTATCAAATATTGTAATCAATGGTGGCCACTTTATAAACTAGAGGATGGAGCGAGTGGCCCCTAAATGGAACTATTAATTATAACACCATATTACAGTTAATGTTGTTTTTGTGGAAAGAAGGAAAATGGGATGAAATATGGTATATTGATTGATATGTTGTTTCAGTATCTTGGAGGGAAAAGGTATGGAATTAAGTTGGACTCTGATTGAGCCTTTGGTGTTGGTATTAGAAAAGTACGGGCTGGACAAAGATAAAGGAAGTGTTAAAAGGGTTGCTGAAGGTGTTAAAGGTGTGGCATGTAGTATTTAACAGAGCTGTTTGAAATTGAATGAGCAGGGAAAGGTGATGTAGGCATTATCTAAGTAACAGTCTAGAAGTTTTGGTATATTTGCATATTTGCTGTGGTGTTTGTTCAGTTTCCGAAGCATCGGGGAGGGGGGAACAGCCTGCTCCACCAGGGGCCTCTCCAGTAGCCGCAGGGGGGCTTCGGCTCCAGCGCCTGGAGCGCCTCCTTCCCCTCCTTCTGCACTGACTTTGGTGTACATGGGCCTCAGCCATTCCTATCAGTATTTTGGGGGTTCTCGCAGTGATTTCATCCTGCATAGCGACTCAACACCACCCCCACCGACCTTTTAAATGGACTTTAAGTTGATTCGAAGATCAACAGGTTATTGCAACCCAGATAACATCGGGGGGGGCCAAGCTTTACTTCTACACTATGTCAGCTGATCTTGAGGCCCCGATGCTGGGAATATGTGGGATTTTATTTGTCTGCCCAAGTTCTAACCTGGGAAGGGGGTACTGTAAATGCCTGAACGTGTATTATTGTGCATACCCGGGGTGTGAAACCATTGCTACAGACTGGACACTCGGGCTGGTCGGGATAAATTCTTACAAGGGGATATGGGCTGCAAAGTTGTAACCGACAATTGGATCCCCGTTACAGGTGGTGAGGGCATGGTATAGGTTATACAGGAAACCATCCCACGGAAATAAAGAAATTTGCAAGGTTCTATATATAAATGTAACAAACTCGGACGATACTAGCTGGGTACTAGGAAAAAATGGTCAGATTTTACGAACACGGAACAGATAGGGGAGGACTCATACTAATAAAGAAGGGAAAACCCGAGACTTCCAAGGTAGTCAGGCCTAATAAAGAGTTACTAGGGGAAGGTTTGGTTGTCCAGACTGTAAATATACCTGGGACTGCCCAACCTACTACAGTGTTTTCTAGTAAGTCGACAGAGTTATCCTTTCCCACACTGCTTCCACACATTCTGAAAAAAAAAAAAAAAAAAAAAAAAGAATGGACCAAACACATAAATGGTTAATTCCTGCAAATAACACTAGGTGGGTATGTTCATTGTTGGGAGTCACTCCTTGCCTATCTTTAAAATTGTTTAACACATCTTATGATTTTTGTGTACAGGTGGTCATTATACCAAGGATTCTATACCACACTGAAAAGTATATGTATACCCATCACACAGTGGCTGAATAACATCTGGTAAAGATGGAGCCTATTACGGCCATCACCTTAGCCACTTTAATGGCCCTCGGGGCTGCAGGTGCAGGAACTGGAATTGCTTCCCTGATAAAACAAAGTCAGGAATTTACTTCTCTACGCATTGCCGTAGATGAGGATCTGGCCCGTATAGAGCAGTCAATAACAGCTCTGGAAAAATCGGTTAGGTCATTATCCAAAGTGGTACTCCAAAACTGTACAGGTTGGATTTGATTTTCTTACAAGGAGGACCGTGTGCAGCCCTACGTGAAGAATGTTGTGTATATGCAGATCATACTGGGGTGGTAAGAGATACAATGACTAAAATACGGGAAGGATTAGAAAAACGCAAAAGGGAAAATGAGGCTCATCAGAATTGGTATGAATCCTGGTTTAATTATTCACCTTGGCTTGCCACACTATTGTCAACTATAGCGGGGACCTTTATTACTAATAATAATAGCACTGAGTTTTGGGCCATGTATTTTCAATAGGGTAATTGCAATTGTAAAAGTTGATTAGAAGCTGCTCATCATATGCTCGTGCGTGCTAAGTATGAATCTCTTGAGCAGGAGAAGGACAACGCAGAAACTTTGATTGCTCAGCAAGCAAATACTGCAAAAATTCAATGAACAAATATGTTAGAAAAAGAAAAGGGGGGATTGTGATAAATTAGTGGGGGTTTGTTCATTGTCTTTGAGGCACTTGGAGAATCTGCTGAGGAGATAAGGTTGTACAATTTAATGGCCTTGATAAAGGGGGAGGATTAAGCAGATACCAGGAGGGGGTGTTGGGTAAACATCCTTGAGTGAAACCAGACTCTGTGAAATTCCTTACCACAAGACATCCTTTTTGCCGCTTCACTTCCCCCACCTGAACACGAAGCAGAGGAACAACGACCCCCCTCTCAACAATAGACTGCGCAGCCTCAGCCAGTTCAACAAGTCCTGATAAACCGGAATTCAACTGCTATAAACAGCAACACTGGAAAGGGAAGTTGCGTGCTGTTGCGGAGCGGGAGACTCCCCAGCCGCCCAGCGCTGTTTTGCTTGTGTCTGCTTACTTGATTAATAAAATAATTTCAATAGACCAGTAAATTGTGTGGTCTAATTTATAACACTGGCTATACCTTTTGAAGGCCTCCATCTCAAGATATTTATCCCAGAAAGTTTAGTTTTAGACTTCATAACTGCTCATCTTTAACTCTTTCCAAAAGGTAGTATCACAGCATTACAGAACACCATAAAATCAGTCAAAGTATCACTGACTGTGCAACTACAGATTTATAAATAAATTCATGGAAGTTCATGGAAGAGTAAATTCATAGAAGTTCATGGATTATCTGTAAAAGACTTGGTGATGTAGATTTAAATGGGAAGTGGTCATCTAGTACTTCCTATAGAAAAGGCTTCACAGATTAATGTGAATAAAACTTGAACTGGGGGAGAGAGAAAGCACAGGCATTAGAAACAAGATTTATTGGCTACTTATAAAACTGTGTTCAGTTTTCACATAGCATAATCACAGAAAGTGGCCTTTCTGTGCATCTGCATGGGTATACCTATTCTCAACCTGCTGTGTCCAGACATTTACATCTCTCACTTGAATAATTACTTCACACCTACGTCAGGTTAAGGAGAGTGCAGTACAAAGGCATAAAGCTGGGAATTACATCTAGAAACGAGAAGCGTGAAACCAGCCTTCAGCTGTTAAGGGACCCATTCCCCTTTCTTTTGCAATGTTTCATTCAGCTGTTAAGGGACCCATTCCCCTTTCCTTTGCAATGTTTCATTCAAATGCAAAGTGGTTTCATGGAAGCTACTTGTCTCCTCCATTCCCCTTGCCACCACACTGAGAATATAAAGGGGGACGTGTTTACCTTGTGCTGTTGACAACACAACTGCATGTACCTCTGGCTCTCACTTCATTAACTGCCCCAGCACTCAGCCTCAGGAGGTTTGAGAAATGGCAGGAACACTACATGAAATCTCCAATGCAAGATCCAAGTCCAGCAGAAAGGACTGTAACTACATCTGCCAAAGTTTTACTCTTCTGAAATACCTTAGTTCACACTTCCCCTCTTGGTAAGAAAAGGAGACTGCAAATTTATATAGCTATATAAACAGCTATATTTATATAGCTATATAGCTATATAAATATTTATATAGCTATATAAATTATTTTCTTCATCACAGAAGCATTTAATAGCTGTATCCCACCTCTACCTGAGATTATACATTAAATGAAGGAGCAGGGAGATCCCTGAATAACCTCAAGATCCTTTCCTGATTTTTTAAATTATATAATTTTCTGCTGCAGGGGTCCTAAAATGCATTTATTCTACTCCACATAAAGCTTTAAATCCATATGAAACAAGTTTAAGTCAAAAAAAAAAAAAATCAGAAGCAATGATGCTTTATGAATGTGCAACAGCCAGTGAACTACCAAATTATCAAACAAAACTTCCATATTGGGTCCCAGCAGTGGTTCCTTCAAATAATCCCATTACTGTTTCCAAGGAATTTCAACCTATAAAGAATAGAAAGGAATAATTTATAGCATATCAAAATTTAAAGCTTATAATGCACCAATTAAAGTTATCTAAACATTGAACACTAGACTGCGTGTGACACTACAGATTAAGATCCTAATCTTCCTTGCTTACTCCCACCCCTAGCTTTTTCTATTTATCCTAATCCTCTTTCTGCTCATGAAAAAACAAGTCATTGATTGTGCCCTTCTATTGATCTATTGAAAACTTATAAGAATGAGGACGTGTTGCTTTTTCATAAATGTCTGGTCTTTAAACAATTAAGAAAAGCTTGTGTCAGAGTAATGCTTTTATAACAAAGGGAAGGGCTTTTTTTTTTTTTTTTTGGTACACTAGAGAGTAATTTCTGAGAAAGTGTCTTTGTTTTCTTCGTTAGCTTAATGAATGTGCCAGAGCAGCTTGTGTTACTTGCATTTAAACTTGCATACCGCAGAACAGATGGGTATTGTGAACTGCTGTGATGGCAGAGAAGAAGATTTTAAATAATACATGGAGAATTTTTCTACCTCATTAAATTTCCAATTTCCTTAAGAAACATCTTTAAAATAAATGCGGAAGATTCTCAGTGGAAGCTGTTCTTATTTTGTGTAATTAGATGTCTTTAGATGTCATGCTGAGAAATACTGGTATCAGAACAAAAGGATCAACACAGCTTTAACTCTGATCTAGATTTTGTGCACACAGCTGTTCGAGTGCACACAGTTCCTGCTACTTCTTCAAAACCAGGAGAGTCAAACACTGAAATCTGAGGAAACAAAAAAGGAAAGTGCTAAAAATACCATCCCTTCCTCCTCCCATATTTCTAGAGTACTTAAAAAGGTTTCCTCATTGTTTTCCCCAGGTAGTTCTCTCCATGTTTTTTTGCTACTCCCTTTTATATACTTATTTTTTCCCATTCAACTTCTCAAATCTTTTTTTCATTTCTTACTGTATGGCCCATTTAGTAGTCAGAAACCCTGTCTTTTTGCATATTTTCTGAATTCTATTAAGCGATAAATCAGTGAGTATAGCAATGTCTTTACCAGTTTCACTCAAACTGCACAAACAGTAGATTATTTGGCATGCTTTTGAATAGAGAAAGAAAAAAGCCAAAGCTAAATAGGAAAAAATGCAATTCAAATTTTCACTTAGAACACTTATTTTCTATTAGATTGATAATAAGATGAGGCAGTTTGAGTCTAATACTTTTGCTGAGATTCAAAACAAAGTTTAGATTTACACCAATCATAATAATGAAGAAGAAATGCCAGTTGTCAGCATTAATTTTCCTTCTGAATAAGCTGAGCTCAGATGCAATTTAAATGTGATGAGCCAGAGCAGTGGATCAGCACATAAGGACTATGGCCCAATATACAAAGCAAACATGTTTTGAGTCTTGGCAATGAGAATACTTTCATTTATTAAGACATTTACCAGAAGAAGAAAAAAAACTGAAGGCTTACAGAATGCAAAAGACCCACCAGGATGATCAGCCTCACTGCCATTGCAGTCATTCCATCACAGGCAGGATAAACTGTGAGGGGAGCAAAACCACCTGGAAATATCCAGTCCTTTATTAGAACAAGACAAAAGTTCTCCCTTTCTTGCCATAGCTTCCATTATGGTATATCTGCACTGGAGATAACAGCTTTAAAAAAAAAAAAAAGGTGATGATCTGTTTTGAGAGCACTTTTTGGAGACAAGACTTAGCTTATGGCAGTTTAAAGTATTGCTGTCAGGTATCAGCCCAGCAATTTATTTCCTCTTACAAATGGCAGCACATGCCTTGATTTCAGCTGACCATTTGCACATAGGCACAGACCCATCACATTGAAGGTGATCTCTATTCTCTGCAAAGCTCTTAAGCTTCAGCCAATTCAAACGGGTCTTACCCATCCTCTTGCCCTTTAGTTTCTGAGTCTAGTGTTAGATTCCATAACTGTCCTGCATCAACTACACTAACACGGCACAGCATAGTCCTTCTTTGATCAGCAGACCCCCGTATGCATATTTCTGACACCATTTGCTCATGCCCCGGGCTAACAATCCCCATAGCTTCCCATTTCATTCCAGAAATGAGCTACCAAATCTCCGTTCACACTAAAAGCACGCACAACCTCTTTCCACAGAAAACAAAGTTGTGCACTGCTTTTATCCACTAGCTACACAATTCAAAACTAGAGAGCCCCTTTCCTAAGGATTTTTAGGATTAAAAACAAAATAAAATAAAAAATAAAAAAAATCACTCCTAGGGCTATTAAGAGCTGCTCAAGACTTCCTAATTTCCGTAAGACACACTTGATACATTGTGATACAGACTTTCAAAATTATAACTTGTCCCTGATCTGTTCTTGGGAGTAGCTACATACTGTCCTCCCTTACTTGTCCAGGAATTACTCTGAGCATGAAGCATTAGTCCTGAGGATCAGACATTACTGTTTGGTCAACCAAATCGGACTAATTGGACTATACAGTATTCATTTCACTAGTAACAATTTGTTAGGGCACCTACAGCCTTGGATGGGATTTCATTTTTTTTCAGGAGGGAATTTAAGCCCCACTGAATTCCCTTTATAAGAGCAGCCTATGAAGACAATGCAGACATAGTACTCTGCCCTTGTTACCAGCCAGACACAAAATGACTAACTTAAGCAAGGAACCCCATGGACTTTGATATGGCATGGGTATCGAGTACGAGGACACTGATGGTCTGTGACAAACCAAACACTGGAGAAATTGAGGAGAATAACTGAGATGCAAAATACAGCAGACCTGGGACAGGGCGAGGTTCCACACCTCCGCAGACCTCTATGAAGTTTGTGCTCTGTTTTACTTTCTGCACTGTATAATCCACCACCTCTGGTTAGATTTGACCATGACTATGTGTCCTGTACTACCAATCTGTGCATCTCTTCCCAGCTTCTTCCAAAGTCATATTTCTGATCATCTCATTCATGGTCTATTCATAGAACCACAGATACATCTAGGTTGGAAGAGATCCGCTAAGATCACAGAGTCCAACCTCCGACCTAACACTAACCAGTCCTCTACTAAATCATACCACTAAGCTCTACACCTAAACATCTTTTAAAGACCTCCAGGGATGGTGACTCCACGACTTCCCTGGGCAGCCCATTCCAATGCCTCACAACTCTCTCAGTAAAGAAGTTCTTCCTAACATCCAACCTAAACCTCCCCTGGCACACCTTTAGCCCATTCCCCCTCGTCCTGTCACCAGGCACATGGGAGAACTGTCCAACCCCCACCTCACTACAGCCTCCTTTAAGGTTCCTAAAGAGAGTGATAAGGTCACCCCTGAGCCTCCTCTTCTCCAGGCTGAACAGACGATAACTTCACTAGACTTGCTGGCCACACTGCTTCTTATGCAAGCCAGGATGCTGTTGGCCCTCTTGGCCATCTGAGCACACTGCTGGCTCATATTCAGCCAACTAGCCACCAATACGCTCAGGTCCTTCTCCGCCAGGGAGCTTTCCAACCACTCATCTCCCAGCCTGTAGCTTGGGGTTGTTGCACCCCAGGTACAGGACCCGGCACTTGGCCTTGTTGAACTTCATGCAGTTGACCTCAGCCCATTGGTCCAGCCTATCCAGATCCTCCTGCAGAGCCTTCCTACCCTCGAGCAGATCGACACACGCACCTAACTTGGTGTCATCTGTAAACTTACTGAGGCTGCACTCGATCCCCTCATCCAGATCATCGATAAAGTTATTAAAGAGGACTGGTCCCAGTACTGAGCCCTGGGGAATGCCACTAGTGACCAGCCTCCAGCTGGATTTGACTCCATTCACCACGACTCTTAGGGCCCGGCTATCCAGCCAGTTTCTAACCCAATGAAGCGTACGCCAGTCCAAGGCAAGCGCAGCCAGTTCCTTGAGGAGAATGCTCTGGGAAACAGTGCCAAAAGCCTTACTGAAGTCAAGGTAGACCACATCCACCGCCTTTCCCTTGTCCATCCAACATGTTACTTTGTCATAGGAAGAGATCAGGTTCATCAAGCAGGACCTGCCTTTTATAAACCCATGCTGACTGGGCCTGATCACTTGGTGGCCCTGCAAGTGCTGCATGATGACACTCAAGATAACCTGCTCCATGAGCTTCCCTGGCACTGAGGTCAAACTATCAGATCTATAATTTCTTGGGTCTACCCTCTGGCCCTTCTTGTAGATGGGCATCATGTTTGCTAGCCACCAGTCGACTGGGACCTCCCCCGATAGCCAGGACTGCTGATAAATGATGGAAAGCGGCCTGGCCAGCTCCTCCGCCAGTTCTCTCAGTACCCTTGGGTGGATCCCATCTGGTCCCATCGATTTGTGTACATCCAAGTGCCATATCAGGTTGCCAACCATTTCCTCATGGATAGTGAGAGCCACATTCTGTTCCCCATCCTCTTCCGCCAGCTCAGGGTACTGGGTATCCAGAGAGCAACTGGTCTGGCCTCTAAAGACTGAGGCAAAGAAGGCATTAAGCACCTCAGCCTTTTCCTCATCTCTCATCACTAAGATTCTCCTTGCATTCAGTAAAGGATGCAGATTCTCCTTAATCCTCCTTTTCATGTTAATGTATTTATAAAAACATTTTCTGTTGTCTTTAACAGCAGTAGCCAGATTAAGCTCCAGTTGAGCTTTGGCCTTTCACATCATTACAACATCACACTGCAGATTCTCCAGTAACATACAATAATGTCAAATGGCTATTAATTTTGGCTGCATTAGTGTTTGCTCCTCTACAATCTTGTAGTCTTAGCACATTTTTAGAAGGACTAACTTCCAAGTTGCCTTTCACTATCGCACAAATGTGTGTTGTTGTGTGTTTTTTTTTTTTTTTTTTTTTCTTTTAAACAAATGGGCATTACATCCCCAGTTTAATAGCCAAAGAGCTTCCTGCTTGTTAAACATTTATGAGCTGACTCAGTGATGCTAGTTTACTGTTCCAGATGAACAGTATCAGCAGGTCTGTTGAAAGAGAAAGTGGTTAGTTTTCCTTAGTCTTCATAGCTCCTTAACAATTTTCAGTTGTTTCTGCCTATATGTTGTATATTTCTATAGATGACCTTTCTCTCAGCACTGATGAGTTAACTAATGTTTTCCGCTAGACTTACTATACAATAGTTCCCTCTCAAATTAACTCCTTACTACGCCTAGCAAAGAACTCAGCTACATCGTCACATTGAAAACGACTAGATACAGGGATACATGTAGATAAATTGAAGTTCAAACCTTGAAGCCTCCCTCCCTTTTTTTAAGGGGTTAGTGGTGACAGTAAATAGGATAACTTATAGCAGTTAGTGTAGCTGATAGATTTTGGCTGCACATGATAGCTTTTGGCACATGGCCATTGCTTCTGGCAACACATAGATTACAGAATTGTGTATTCAACTCTTTCCTTCTCATGTTAGTATTCTGACAAGTCTCTCAGGGCTTATTCATGCTTTTCAATAGCATCTGTACCTCCTACTTCACATTAAAATATACTAAATCGAAATGCAATGAGATGTTCTCAACATTTCCTAGTTTATTCAAGAGCTTTGTTGAGTTTGATTAAAGTTGTTAAGCAATTTTAATTTGAGGGGGGGAAAATGATGGAAAGCAGGAATAATCATAATAGAATTATATACCTCATTTAACACTTAAAAATGATCTATGAGGCACCAACAAGACATGATACCTGTCAGCCCCAGTAAATGCAGTAAACAGGTCTTATATGGGCACTGTCAGGTGGGAACTGGCACCTGCAGAAGAGGGCATAAAGGAGTAATTTGACTATGGAAGCAGTGGAAGGGAACAAGAACCATCTAACTAGGCAAGGAGCTGGCCCTCCCCTCCCTTTATTCCTCTGGGGCCTCCATCTTGCAGCAGGTGCTTACTTCTGTAGGTGCCAAAACCCTGTCTTCTTGTGCAAGCCTTCTCTGAAGGAAGAGATTTAAAAAATGAAGGGATGAGGCAGGTAAAACAGCTATGGGAACAACATCTGGCCACATCTGTGCAGAAAAGGCACAGAAAGGGGACTACAGGATGAAGAGCCACTACAGGCTAACTCAGCTGATGTAACCAGAAGCCATTGGAGATTTTCTTGGACCAAACAACCTTTGAGGCAAAGAAATAAGAGAATTGCATAATCTGTTGAAACTCTCAAAGCTGTGACAAGAGCTGAGACTTCTCTTTCCAGACTAGTGCAAAGGCTGGATTCATTCTCTTTAGAGTGAAGTTGATCAGATGAGGATGCTTGTGTAACTCATTAAAGCTCCCCCAATATCATTAAAAAAAAAAAAAAAGCTGACCTCCACAATTCCTTTTATTGTTGTTTTCATGTTTTCACGACACAGATACTTGAGAAACCTTGCATGCTGTTTTCTGCTGTAGTTCAAACACACCTTCCTAACACCCAAAACACGTATCTGTTTCATTTACTCCACAGAACAGACTACCAACAGGTAATTTAGAGCTTCATTTCTCTTTAAAGGAAGGAGATTTCCTTCATCTCTTCCTCTCATTTGAGAGTGGATAATTCACCAAATAAGAACTCCTACTTTCTATGAGCACTGCCCAGCTAATAATGTGACAGCTCTTGGCATTCAGAGTACCTTGCTTCAGTTGTTTTCCAAATGAGTGAACTTGCTGCCATTTAGTTTGTGAACAAAGAACTACTCATTTTAATGGTTCTTCAAAGTGAAGGGTGTTAGTTCACAGTATGCATTTGAACTTCTCCAGAGAAATAAGCCCATAAATGAGTTTTTAAAAACTCTTGTTAGAGTATTGTCAAAAAAGCCATTTTTCCTGTTCTCCTACTCTCTCCCAATGAAAGCAGAACAGGTAGCAGTCTTCAGAAAGATCAGTTCTTTACACAAGATTTTTCTTCCCAAATGTGCTCAGTGATTTTTCTTAATGTAAAGGACAGAAAATCAACTAAGAAGTATCTCCACTCCCATCCCTCCTTACCAGCTTCCCCAAGAGTAATTTTAGTGGATCTTTGATTGATGTCAGAGGAAATTAACTGGAAACATTTAATGTGTTTAACATGTAGAGGCTTAGGGCTCTATTCACTCAGAGTTAGAGACCTTCCATGCTTCATAAACTCAGAGGACGTTGGAGCCTGAATTTCAGCTCTGCAGCCAGATGACTTATTAAACAGCACCTTGACTCCTGCCATTGCTGCTACTTTTCACTTTATTATTAATAGGTGGAAAACTTGAAGTGATGGCAGCAAGGGTAGAATCAGAAGGTCCTGTGGAAGAAACGCTGTTAATTTAATCTAATGGTTACTAATCGATGCAATGCTAAAATCAAGCTACATTTCCCTCATCAGCTGTTGAAAATTCTGGTTTAACCAAGTGAAAAAGAATATTGTGCTCCAAACGGAAGGAAGCATGGGGACCCTGCTAACAAACAGCATAGAAGGAAGGGCTCTGAATGGAAAGAGAGCCTTCATCTACTCAAGAGCAGAGCTCTCTTCAGCTTTTGAGAACGTTCCAGACATTTCAAGTCCTAAGTATTAACATTTGAACCATTTTTCTGCCTTCTCTCATACTTGTAGGAGCATCCTGGTGAGGAAAGGTTTATTTCAAAGTTAACCAGTAGGTACATCAAGTTGGAAAGAAAATGTTTTTTTCACTGTGTACTTCCTTTTTGACTACATCTACCAAAGGCAGATTAAACCTGATGCAGGATAAATGAGGGGATCTGTGACTCTTGAAAGATGTCTTATTCAACCAAACTTTGAGCAACATGAGAGGAGATCAAGAAGACTATTGTTAGCAACATTCAGACATCTGATATCTCCTGCTGACTGAAGTAGTAGGCTCCAAACAAGCTTCAGAACAAGTGGACTGGATCATCTTCAGCCATCTGTCAAATATATTTTTACTTAAACCCTAAAGCCATTTGAGCAATAGAAATTCCATAGTCTTCTCAAATCATAGGTCACTGTTGATGAGTTCAGGGAGAAGTAGTCTGAAATAAATGGGTGCTTTTTATGCAGTTAATACCTTTGGGCAGAACAGCTGTCTTTCAAAGAGCCTCATGCACTCTCTAGCTCCAGGGCATGCTCCTGCCCCTCCGCAGTCACTGGAGTATTCTTATGAAACATTCATGTGTTAACCTTGGAGCTAAATGGAAACATAAGGGTCATAAAGAGCATGTCAAGGCAGCCTTTGGGCAAGGAAAGTTCCCTTTGAAATTGGTAGGAATTTGAATACTGATCTCTTCACACGATTTACTTCTTGCCCCTGCTCTCCTACTCTGGAATTCAGTGTTACTTTATTGATATATAAGCCAGTCTATTGACAGTAGATTCTTTTTCCTAAATGACAAAGAAGCTTTGAAAGATCAGTCTAGACAAACACCAGACAGTCTACTCTTTGCTATCTCGAGGTGTATTTGTTTGTGTTATATATTACACTGTCAGTGAGAAGCCTCATAATACTCTGATTATTTACCTACTTATCTTCAGCACACAATCGATACAGCAAGCTCAGAGCAGTTGAGTTTTTATAAGGTTATGCTTCTGTTATAAATGAAGAAACAACTCAATCTGAAATTAGTAATATATATAAAAGGCAAGTAAACAGTGCTGGGTGTGCAGGGAGTCTATGCTCTACCAACACACACACACTAACATCGAACTTTCTAAATATATAGAACATTGCTTTTACATATTAAACCCGAGTATGCTTATACATATGTACAATCAGAAAAGGTATCAATTGAAACATGGCAAAGCTTTAAAAGGCAAGTGTACTTTAAGTCTATTACTATTAATGTCCATGACCGGGGGAGCATAGTTGGAGATGGTAGTGCTGGTTGAAGTGCTCCCATATCTTCCATGACTTCATTATTTTTTTCTCAGAGCATATAACAGTCTCCATTTTCCATTCCTTTTCTTGATTACAAACACCGGAGAATTCCAGGGCTAGTCATGGGAACAATATGTCTCACTTTAAGCTGTTAAACAACTCAGCTTTCGAGCCACATGCATCCCACTCTTCCCAGATCGAAGGGAAACATATCCATCTCCTTTTCAAGGCCAATAGAGCCTGGGCCAAAAAGGCACGTCCAGGTCACCAGGGGGCGTAACAGCAAAGGTCTGTGGTGGCAGTAGCGGGAGGGGGGCGATAGCATAGCAGTCGGATCAGTAAAGGAGCCCGCAGCTCCCTCACTGTCTGGCAAACCACACGTTTCTGACTGTGGTCCCACAGGGCTCTTTAAGGCCTCAGAGACTGCTCACAACGTGCCAAGCAATCCCACTGCAACCTTGTCATTTTTAGTTGCAGAGTCCCACACCTTGACCTCAATTTGGTCCCATGTTTCAGGATCATAAACTGTCTGATTGTTAATAAGAAGAATAAGCTGTAAGGTTACCAGGACAGTCTTTATTTCCAAGGACGTATGATTCCCCATAATGCGCAGCTTCTGACCAGCCAGGGGCAGTTGTGTGCACGGCTCCACTTCTCTCAACTTGAGCTTCTTCCCAGCTCCAGTGCGCCCATTTCCAGCAACTTTCTGTACGAGCTTCTTTGAGCAGTTTGCTGAGTTTGGCTGAACCTATCTTCATGAGGTGATCAATGTGCCTGTTCCTGTCCTGGTCCCTGTACTGCTAGCCTGTCCCTATTCATTCCTTTTTTCTACTTCTTTATTGATGACATAACTTCATTATATCATGTTGCCATTCTGTCTTGAGGACAGGCTCCCCTCTTATACCCTTCACCCCACAGCAGTCTTTTTCAAACAACTTCTCATTGGTCAAACAACTTTGCCTGGCAACCAGCAAACACCCAGCAACTTCCATGCCTTAACAGCGGGAGAACAAGCAAGCCCAGATGACAAGGCTCTCCTCAGTCACCCTTCTTTGTTCCCTCTAAACTCTTTACATTCTTTATGGCCTCATTGTTGAGTCTGATGTTATCACCAACCATGGGGCTTGAACCCCATGGCCACACTCCCATATCTCTCCCTTCTTTATTAACATCAACCATCTTCTTGACATGAATTATTATTCCATATATTACACTGCAATGACACAATTATACTCTATTACTTAGTTATGACTTACAAAGCTTGTCAGCAATTCTTCAGAAACAAGCTGCAGTCATGACTCCTGTGGCATATTCACTACAACAGTGATGTTAACAAACAGTTACCAAAGAACAATAGTTCCACTTTACTGTATGTTAATGTAGACTTTTGTCTTTTTGGCTTTGAGCCATTTTTCCCCCCTCTCATAAGATCCTGATAAGAGTTCTGCAAGATATTCTCAGGATTGTTACGTACTTTAAGTAGTAAGTTCACATCCTTCCTTTATCAGATTTTTCACTTCCATAGTCCTTATTTAAATCCTATTTTCTCCCACAACTCTGCATGAGAGCAGTTTGGTTTCAGTTGCTATGCTTTGGAGTCAAGCAACATTTGGGGGGGGGGGGGGGGGGGGGGGGGGGGGGGGGGGGGGGGGGGGGGGGGGGGGGGGGAGGGAGGGGAGAAGGAGGCTGAAATAAGCCCAACTTTCTCATTTTATGAAAGACTAAGCTACTTGCATAAACATTTGTTTCTGAAGGCATTAAAGACAAGGTAAGAAGTCAGTCAGCTTGTCCAAGGCAGAGAACCAGTTGAGATGCAGGTGCATTTTCTTTTTAGCTGAGATGCGGTCATAGACCACAGAAGTATCCTCAGCTCAATGCAAAATGAAACAATTCCTTTAACTACTTATACTACGCTGTGAATGTGTATATAAATTTAGGTCACATATTATATACATTTCTCCAAAATTAGTCCTTGCACCAGCTTGATTTAAAGTTCAGCTTCCCAGAAAAATAAGCTGGGAAAGTAGGAGCAGCAAGGACTTGAGGCATGCTATGTACTAAGTGAGAATTTAAAACAACACATTTCATTGCAGTTTTGTCCTTCTGCAGCAGTCTAAGTAGGTGTAGCACATATGCTCTTTTGTTTTTGTTCATCTCCAGACAGCTTTAATATACTTTGGTTGTATTCAATAATTGCAAATAAAAATGTTGAAAAGTAAATCCATCAGGAGCCATTTTCTAGGTTGCATCTGAACCCAGGAATAGAACTGATTTTGCTGTTTTTAAGATTGCTTGTTATGTTTTCACTACAAAATAGACAATTAGAAAGTATCAAGAAGGTTCTATCTGATACAAATACAAGGTCATGCACAATGAATAGGACACTGACAAGTCCAGTAGGTCACATTGATGGTATTTGTTTCATAACAGTATAAAGAGGAAGAGTTCCTTTGCTATGCCTGTTATGTCTCCAAGATCAGCGATCAGCAACACTATACAACGACAGAAGTTGCTATTGCTTAGTATCAGGGAACTGAACAGCCTGTGTAGTTCATCATTGACGTGTGTCTGAAGTGACTTACAGAAAAATAGGCATTGGAACTATCACCACACGTCTCAAGCTCTGTCTAATGTAACTGAACAGCCAGGTTATTTAGAATTATTGCTGGATCTATCTGCAGTGATAGACCACAAATATTGCCCATCAGCTAATCCACAGGGTAAAATTTTTCCATCACGGAGAGACTTTGAAAATATGTGAATCTCTTCATGTACATAAATGCCCAGGTATACAGAGGTTCCCCCCCGGGTCACACTTGCAAAAATCTTGCGCAACATGTCATGATAAATGAATTGCTCTTTTTTAAAAAGATACTAAAAAAGCATGTGTTCTGACTCAAGTTAATCAAAAATAAGCAATTATTTGCTAAGTATGGCATCAGTCTGATTTCAAAAATGATTCATTACCTAAGATATTTTGGTCTCTTCCTGAAGCATCCAAATAAAGAAAAAGGAAATTTATTTTCTTTTTAAGTATGAAAAGCACAAACCTGCATCTCACATAGCTACTCTGCCAAAGGAAAGAGTAACCCCATTTTCTTCAACATGCATGGCTTATATTTTAACTTCCTAGCAGACAGAAAGACATGAAACAGAAGTCATAATAGGATGTCCAGGAGATGCAACGTAAGTTGCATTCCCTCAAGTTATGTCCAGCATATCCCATTAGAAGCTGCATGCCATACAAGAGAACTATGAAGCATTACCATCTGTATTTTACTTTATTAGTGTCCTATTCCCAAAACAGCAGTAATAATTTTTCATAAACACAGAAAATCAAATATTAAGGAGTTGAACTTCTAACGCCACAGAAATCACTGGCAACATTCCCAATATTGACCCCACTTACATTTTTATTGAAGAGGAATAAGACTGGAAGAATACAACCCAAGAAAAAATAGCAAGCACAATCCAGACTACCCCAGAAAGACACACTGCCTAAACTACTAGCAAAAAACAACAACAAATCACTCTTTATAGTCTTCAAACCTCATCTGAACAACCCATTAAAAACAGATGAGACTGGAGGGATGGTTAAGGTCAACAACCTAATGGTTTGCTGAAAAAATAAGGGTGAATGTCTGAAGCTGTGCAAACACCCGTCTCAGAAAGCTTTTTGTCTGTAAGTGTAGTGAGTTGCTGACTCCATTAGGTCATGGGGCATGGAAATGAGAAGCCGTCTCCATCTATCAGGCTCTATTAGAGGAAAAACATTATTCAGTATCTCTCCTTCCACAAATGTTAATTAGTTTGACAAGGCAGTTGTTTGCCTCTCCATGGAGCTGGATTGCACACAAACTAAGATGGAGCTGAGAGCATTATGAATTGTGATCTATCAGAGTTGAACACGCCCAGAACAAGGGACTACTATGCATCAAGTATGACTGAAATGGATTTCAAGTAGCAGGTGCAGTGCTGGTGGAGGACTGGGCAGCGCTGCCTGTGCCCAGATGCCCATGCCCCAGCACTTCAGCACCATGGGAGCAGAGCACAGCTTTTGTTAGCACAGCTGTAAGCTAGAGCACTCACCCCAGCAGAGCAGGACATTTCCACAGCCTTCTCCATCCCAGTTAATTGATTTTCTGTCACAGGACTGGCCACAGTGAAAGCCAACACTATGCCAACAGCTACTGCCTAATCCCATTGCTTTGGGATGAGCAGAGACTTGTGGCAGGGAAGGAGAGGAGACCTCCAAAACCTCCTTAGGGAGGTCTGAGGAGGGCAAGTGGAAGTTCATAGATGTCCCCTAGGCAGCAAGGAGGCTGCAGGATCTAACAATGAGATGAGATGGCAGTGCTGGAGGAGAAGCTCAAAGCAGCTTGTGTTCAGAAGATGAAATTTGTATTTACAGACACTTCTCCACTTCCAGCACTGGAAGTCTGTAGTCCTGTCTTTGAACCCAGTCACTTTCCTTTATATCAGAAATCCCTGCTTTAAAATGTAAGGGACTACAAAAAATCTGGAGTTAAATACTTTGGGACTAGATAAGAAGTCTAAGAAACAACAGTAAATTAGTTCACCCCATAAGAGATTTCACTCATCTCTATTCAGAGATAAGCACACAGGGAGCTGGCAAAATAAATTTGCCCTTTATATCTTCCTTGGTAACCAGTGAGGAGAATTAAACCCAATTTCTTCCCCAAACGTCATATTTATTTTGCCTGAAGAAAATCAAGTTTTTCAATTATATGTAGCACTTCTGATTAACCATTAGGGATTAGGGGAAAAAATAAAGCAAGTTTAGGGGTTTTAAATGACTACACAGATAGCTGTACATGATTTTCCATGTATAAACAGAGATTAAGGGGAACAGAGCCTATACCTCAGGTCGTATTTACCACAGAGCACACGTCTGCTTGAGCTACAGGATGCCAAGGCTTCTAGAAGCTCTCATAGGATCAGGGCTCTTTCTTGACCTGTTAAAGGGTGTAATCCTGTTAAAAATATGAATTGAATAGAATAAAAGCATAATCCTTTTTTGTAACCCCCAGATTATCCTTAGTTATATATAATTTCACATACATGCAGCCTCAGATTGTTTTTCCCAATTTCTTTCCAAAAAAGACACTTTAAAATTATCTTCCTTCAGTGAAAGAAGTTAAATGTAATCTGCCCTACTGCATTACTCAGGATTATCTCCCAAAGCCCTGTCAATAAAGATCAACAACTGTTTACAGAATATCTTAAAACTTTTTTTTGTATTCCTTATGCCATTTCAAAGAGCTGGATTTTCATGCCATTCTGCATACATAATATATAGTATTGACCTCCAACATCAGCATGTATTTATGATAAAAGGCTGGAGGTGTTTGCAGAACCAGGATCACAGTTCAGATGATGCTCAAATGATTTAATCTCATTTCATTGTATTGCTTTTTTTTTTTTTTTAAACCCAGTTGCTTCAAGCAACATGAAAATGTTTTTCTGCTTAGCTTTCATCCAGTGCCACACCTTCCCCAGTAGAGAGTCTTCCCTTAACTACAAGAAAAGTCCCACAAGCTTCAGTACTTCTCTCTATTACCCAGCGCTGATCTTAGTTAGTCATTCAAACAGTTGTTTTAAGTGAAGGAGATTGCTGTGGATTCAGATAAGTGCTTACAACTCTCTGCTTTCTGAAGGAAGTTTTTTGGTTTCTTTATTGGCAGGACTGAAGCATTGTTGCCATAATTCCATATGCAGCATCAACACTTTACTCTGTCTTTTAATTAGAAGAGCAAGACCGAGCAAGGGCCATATGAACCCACTTGTTATCTTAGTACCATAAACTTAACACTTATTAATGAAATACATTATTTTTTTTTCCATTACAGTGTACCAAAAACCCCTGCCATTATATGCTACTTTGCATTTTGGGTGTTTGGGCAGACTTCCAAACATGGCAGCACAGGATATAGAGACACTTCATCCAGCCCTAACTTTTTCAGTTGGTAACAGGTGATTGAATTGCCCTAATTACACCACCAGGACAACGGTTCTGAGGTCAGCTTGGGTATAGCAATCACCATTTACTTTTCTAGAAGAATCTTCCCTCAAACAGCATTTTCAGTGTTTTTTTTGTTTGTTTGTTTGGTTGGTTGGTTTGTTTTTGTTTTTGTTTTGTTTTCTTTTTCTTTTTTTTAAAGACACACAAGTCTGAAACACAAGACAAGACATAACTTATTGGGTGAAATATTTAAAAAGGTTTCTTAAATTAAGTGGCACTTTTGTTGCAAAAAGCTAAAGTAAATTTGCTGACTTTATGCTAAACTTCCTTTTCCTCCCAGTTTAAAGTGACCTTTGATGCAAACTAAAATGTGCAGGTGTCAAAGTATATCAGTATCGTATACCAGAGAAGTGCACAACTGAGGTTTTTTGGCACTTTCTCCTTCCAATTTATTAAAGGTTGTGTCAGAATAAATTTATGTAAGCAAGGATCAGGTTTTATTAGTGGAACTTGCTTTTAATGAATAGGGCTAGTTTACGAAAATAGTTGATTAAACTAACATTTGAGAGATGAGCTATTTCTCCTCACGCCTGCTATCACCACTCCTTTTAACCCTGCAGGTACACAGTACTTGCAGTTTATACTGTGGACTTGAGGAGATTAAAGCATCTTTCTTTTCTTAGAAGATAAGTCTAGTCACATGAAATTATGCTAAGTCAAGCTCAAAGCAAAAGAACATTTAGTTCTTCTTTACAGCTCCTCTCCTTGACTTCCCACCCAAAAGCTACTGTTTTCACATCCTCCTCGTTAAGATATTGGTGTTTTTATTCAGCATGACCTGAACCAAAAAAGTGATACAAAGCTGTATGCATAAGTACATCTTCCCATGTGCAGTACCAAAAATTTAAAGTGTAGTAGAAATATCAATGTTTCCTTGCTCCATTTATCTGTTTCCTCTTCCTCTTGTTAGCAAGCATAGTTCACTCATTTTTTGCTGAGAGAGACAAGTACTTTTTTTTTAATCATTTTATACTTTGTGCCAGTGTACACTCTTGTTGGAATGCTACTAATCTGGACTTCAGCCATGGAACAGAGAAAGATATATAGAATAGATAGAATGGAAGGTGGTTTTCCTATGTACCTTGAGCAGTTCCACTTTATAAAGTCATCCTCTCTGTGAAAAGTGAGAATTAGAGGTTAATTAGAGGTATCAGGAAAATATGTTTACACTGAATAAAAACAAACAAACAAACAAACAACTCAGTAACTGCTCCAAAAAACAACAACAAAAAAGATAGGTAAAATAGTTGCAAAATAAGTCAAAGCTTACATTGCGCAAGTGAAACCTTTCTAGCAAACAGAGAAGTACATCTGCATAACCTACAGCAAACGTGTGTCACAACATTTATTTTTTTTTTTAATAGCCCTACCTCCTTATTCATTGGTTGTAAAAACACGTATGACAGCCTTGTTTGAAGCTGTATTTGCCATTTTCTGGTATCATTTAAAATATTTTAGAGTTTTTGGAGGTAAGCTAGTCTGAGCAGCTCATTGAACATCTGTGACAACTGCCATTCCAAGTAAAGGATCTGCAATTCACTTTCAAAATTAAACTTAATGAAAGGAGAAAGGTAAAGAGATAAGTATACATGCACTAAACTTTTAGTTTTAATCAAACAGTTTCCTGTGATGCTCAGTTTGCAGTTACTATTGAAGAGTTATACCTGTGCATTTCTGGCTGGCAGCCTTACTGTTTTCTTTAAAAACTCTCCCTAATTTGTGAGTCATTCCTCCCCACTGCCCCAGTTTTTATTCTCATAAAAGCGGTCTCTTATAAACCTACAAAAATATGTTGCTGTTTTTGTTTGTTTGTTTGTTTGTTTGTTTTTGCATATTCCACTGCTCTTTGTTTGCAAAATAAAGACTGAAGACAAGATTTGAGTCATATTTCAGTCACTGCACTTTGCAGAAGTATTAATGCATTGTGCTCTTTAGTACTCAAAATTAATATTCATGTAATCGTTTAATTTCATTGTTAGTTAAGACAGCTTTGTAGGACAATTGATCTTTTTAAGCTTCTTTAAAGAAATCCTTCCCTGCTTGGCAATGAAGCTGTTTATTTCCATTAATGTACAGAATACACTCATTTGTGCTGACCTGGCCACATGTCAACACTTTTTAGTAGACACAGATGATCCCTTTAAGTCACAACCATTTCATTACTAAAACAGAAAATATTTCCCAGCATGCTAGCTAGCTCCTGTAATGCCTTCAGCTTCACACACATCATACAGCTATTGGTAATGATTGATACTACTTGTTTTCCAGGTACACTCCTTCTATCCCTCTGCTATCTATAATCCTAGACTATATAAAGCAATATGGAAGTGAAAGAGGAATTGGGAGGGGAAAGGACAATAGAATAATAATAATAATAATAATAATAATAATAATAATAATAATAATAATAATAATAATAAAACTATTATACTGAGTAACATGAATTGAAATGAATGCTTTGTTTTGCTGTGATACTACTCCCACAGCCCCTGGAGAAAGACTATTTAGGTAGTTCTCTCTGACTCTGATTAAGTAGGATTAGGTTTTTCCAATGAGAGGAAAGAACAATGCACTAGGTGAAATCTGTACTCTGTGCAGGCCCAAAGGTAAGAGTGTTCCTTCATTCACATGGATCTCTGCTCATACCAGTCAAGGGGCACAACACTCATGAGCATAGGATTTTTAACTGTTTGACCAGAATGAGATATCTTCCTATGAGATTAATTTAAGGCTTTACTGAGCTTACAAGAACAGTTTGAAGCTCAGCAGTCCACTTACTGTGGCTCAGTGAAGGATCATGGGATTGGTTTGACTTTTTTTTGGTCAGAGAAAGTGTTCCTCTACTGCCGTATCCAGGCTCCTACAGGAGATGAAGACAGCAAACACTGCAGGGATGCCCCACATTGCATCTCCAACAATTTGTACTGAGCTTTCTAGGGTTAAAGTAAATTGTGGCACTTGGACAGCTCTCAGATGGGGTTATTCATTTACAGGTATTTCCCAGAAGAACATCATACTGAACATATGAAACTAACAACTCCACCTTACACATATTGAGGGCACAATGCTGCATCTTCGCAAGAACCTCCACATCAGAAATACCATGAGCACAAGGTACCAGTCATTTAAAGGACAATCATCCAAAGCTTATCCAAAATGGGTTTTAGGACTGTAGAACACCTAGTTTTTGATAGGACATTTTTTGCTCTCAGATGAGCAGTTATAATCTAGATAGGTCCAATATATACAGGTCTTCATATACATCAAATATTAGGTAAATATTAGATATAATGAATTAAGAAGCAGTGTCTCCAGTTCTGTAGCAATTAATGTTATTTTACGGATGAGACCAGTACAAATTGAGTTCCCAGTTACCTATGAGCAAAAACACTGGCAAAGGTGCATTTATTCTTTTAGTGTGAAAACAAAGTATTAATAACTAGACCTTCTTTTTCCATTTAAAGGTTTTGCTTTTCTTCCCCCTTTTTTTCTAATGTATTGAATTGTTTTTTTTTACCCTTTTCCCTGCAAGTTCAGCATAACCAGTTAAGTGGATTTACCCTGTCTCAGGCATTCATAGACAAATTTCATTAAGAGAAAGTTTGCTGCAGTTACTTCATACATTTATTTCCAGAAGTAGTCTCCTATAAGAGACTATCCTCCACATCCATGGAGGCATTTAAACCTATTATTTGTCCCTTTTCACATGCAGAGATGCTCTAAGCTTCTATTTTTACCTTGTTTTAGTATTATTACAGCACTTTCACTAAGTGCTTTGGGTAACCAACCAACTAGATTTACTTCCAATGCTATTTCAGAGGTGAACGTGAGACAAATCACTGCTTGGTTTATTTAAACACATCGCTGGCAATCTGCTTTTTGTTTTGGTCCATGGACACTTAAACATTCATCTCCAGGGCACATATCTTTTTCTAGCCCTCTAGGAAGAAGAGGGATGGATGAAGCTAGGTAGCACCTGGAAAAGAGTAACTTGCAGGTAGCATTCACTAAAAGCAACACTTATTTATTTATTTATTTATTTATTTATTTATTTATTTATTTATTACATTGGAATTACTAGGTAATCTCCAGGTTTATTATCTCTGTTGTATTGTGGTTGCACCCAAGAGACACAGCCAAGTACAGCCCTTAAAAGAAACCTGCACAAACCTATCAATTAAAAACTTAATCACAGTTATATCAGATTCTGCTATGCGAACATATCTATTACATGCTGATAGTGTAATATCATTGTCCTTCCATACAGCTGTCACTAGCATCTAGCAAAAGTTAAAACACTCATATTGCCAAGTCAAGGATCCATTTATTTTTATTATCTGCAGATACTTTGCCCTGTGGTCCTAATGTTAAGGGGCAAAAACCACCACCAATTTCATTAGGTTTTATAAATCCCTTTAGTTGTGAAACCCTTGCAATAGCTTGACAGAATTTGGGATTACTTCCCACCAGCAAAAGGTGGTTGAAAGATCCATGCATGGTCTGGTAGTCAACCAGATGCATACATTTGTTCATGTATGTTCACATTATTATAAAAAGAAATTTATTATTATAAAAAAGAAATTAACAAGATTAAATATTAACATTCCACTTTTGGTCATTTTTATGTCAAAGAAAGACCCTGAGGCAGCTCATTTTTATCCAGAGCATAGTCTCCTCACCTAAGACATAATTTTATCCCTTTTTAGAATAAGAGAGGGTGTTACCTAGGGAAGACTTGGCTCAACAGAATCAAGGATGGTAAGGTCCCTTGGAAAAACAGAAGACTGTAAATGGATCTCTTTGCCTCTGGGCCTCACACATCTTCCTCAGCGTTGCCTGTTATATTTCCATTCATTAAAAACATTCAACAAGATGCTGTGTCTTTGCCTCCTGCCATATTACTGTACACTGCCACCTTGCCTGCTTTCATGCTGCTAATTTCTATTTCTACTTCCCTATTTCTTTCCTTGTTTGCTGTACAGATCCTTCTTGCAGCCAGAATAAGGTCAAGATACTATTTTGAAAACTATTAAACACATAGATCTGGAATTCTTTTGAAAGTATTTCATTTGATCTGACAGATGGTTCAAGAGTTCCAGGATGCTGCAAAGTTACCAGAATGTTTGCTTATTTGAGGATCTAGTAGTGATATTATTGCCTGCCATAAAACTGTCAGGCTAGTTGATATGAAGTGGCTATCATGTGCTTCTAGTGTTGTATTAAGTCCTTTTAAAGAGTAAAACTAAAAAAGATTTGCTCCTTAGTTTCCTCGGTTTATTTTACTGCATTCAAGAATTGCAGCATGCAAAGGGCTTAAGGAAAAACATGACTTTCTTTTGGGTGGGATGTAGCTCTCTGACTGTCTCAGTGTGGTAATGCATGTGCATTGGGTAAAGTTAGCATGATGTCTAATACCTTACACTTCACTAGCAATATGACTGCCATCAAAGAAGGTGATGAGAGGTGGAGAAGTGAATGAATTACTAAAAGGGTGACGCATTTATATTTGGAACCAGCATTGCCATGCCATTATCAGGATGTCTTTGAGTAAATTTCAGGATTTAACATCCATCAAGCTGCCTGACAACACTAAGCCTGCATTTGTGAAATGTCTCATAGGATAGAGGCATAAATCTGAGTTATCTACATAACAGGGATATTGAGTTATGTTGCACAGGAGAGGCCATAAACATAGCTGTTCTGGAAAGCATATCTAAGAATGGAGATCTAACTCTTATTACAGTAACACTTTTTATTATAGCTTTAACTTTTGACAAAAAACAGAAGGAAAGAAATAATTTTAGAATTCAGCCCTGAGGCTGACTGCTTAAGCCACTTGTGACATTTTGCAGCTATCAAACGTAGGTAAAACTGGAACAGCCACTTCTGTTCTTACTTGGAGGACAGCTTATTGAAGTAACTGTTAGCAGAATTAACTATGAACATACAATTCATTGAGCAGAAGATGAACCAAGCTTCAGTAGGCCATATCTACTACTGGTTAAAAGAGCTATATGCTTAAGTAAAGAATTTTGACTAGTAGATCTCACCTTAGCTTGTTATCTAGGATAAAATTTTTGAAATGTGATGTTTATTGGATCTGTTTGTTTTTCATCATCAGTATAGCAATTCTAGTGTTTATCACTTCCACACAGTCATACCATCTGGAAGCTAATGGCACTTCACCAGATGGTAAGATACCACTGGACTTTTTTTTTCTTTTGTTTTTTTGATTTGTTACTGTTATGAATTGAATAAAATACTTATCTGTTTTCAATGTAAAATACATAAGATTCTGCACTTGTACAGTAGCATTAATTTTTTAGTAATTACACTGAGATCTTTACATTTTATAGAATGTATTGCTTTGGAGAATACTGTTTTCAACAGAGTGAAGTCCACTTTTAGGCAATTCACTGGGATATTTCAAGTCGTTCTTGTTTTTAGAACTCTACATTTTTGCTCAAACACTCAGAGTGGGCTGAAGTAAATCATGATGTGAAACAGCACTGAGTTGTAGTTTCTTCTGGAAAGAAAAAACATGTATTTGCTCAAAATGCTCGGGTCCTGGATACATGGCTGATTTTTATTTAAAGTTTATGATGCATTGCATAGTATCTCTATTTCATCAGTCAAAATGATTTAATGGAATGGAAAATGATATGATCATATGCTGGTCAGTGATGTTAAAATATCTGTAATCATTACCTCTTTGAAAATGAAGCATAATGGGGAGCTCAGACCCCTTTGATCCCTGCTGTGTTTCCTAGACTGACTGAAATAACATTATATGGCTCACTGATTCTAAGTACATCAAAACCCAGAGCAATTAACCCTGTGATTTTTCTGAGGCACCATCCATTGCAATGTGTTTTGAATTAGATGTTCATGGGGTTACATTAGACACTTAACTGAGCCAGGCTGAAAGTCCTTCAAACCCTTAGATTTCAGAAAGAAGTGGGAATGCACAGCTTCAAAAACATGCTTAATTCTCCCCTTCCTTTTAAGGATTCTTGGTGTTTCATAGAAAACATTCACATTATAAAAGGAGGAACATGTGAGAGGAAAAAAAAAATCGGGGAAAAAACCAAAACAAAACAAAACAAAACAAAAACAAAAACAAAAACAAAAACAAACAAACAAAAAAAAACACGACCTAGACTTCCAGTCATTACTGGGGAGAGGTCAGAAACATGTGATTAGCGCTGACCTGAAAAGGAAGTGCCCAGAACATCACTGGTTGTGAGCATCTTTCATTCTAGGGGAAAAAGAAAGAAAATATTCTTTGGGAATGCTTGTGTTTGTGTTTGCACCTGGACAGGCAGATTTGTATTGCTTCACAAGGAGCAGGAGCATAATAATAGAGGGATAATACCTGCGGTCTGTGAGAAACACTCCGTAGCCAATAACTTAGGCTCAGGCGAGGATCTCAGTGAAGTAGTAATTTATTCGCGATTGCAATGGCGGGCGCCCCACAAGCAGGAGAGAGCGCATCTACTAGTTCCAAAACACAGTTTATATACCTTTTGATGGCAGGACCCTCCCCTGTTTCCCCACTGAGTGGGTAATCCAGATTCACAATCTATCTGATGCTTCACAAACAATGCATGGCCTTCAGTCGCCGGCCTGTTAACTTTCAAATTTCTTTTGACATTTTTACTGCTTGAAGTGGTAATGTTTCTTCACTTATCTGACTTGACTTGACACCGTGATTTTCACCTAATTGTCCTAAGGAGTCTGATTGTCTGCATTTTACAAGGTCGCCTGCTAAACTTTCTTATCACTGTAAGCATATCTCAGTACCACATTCCCTCCTTCTAAACAATGTAACTCTGCAAAAACAACATTTCTATTCCCACAATTCCCCCCTTTTCTTTTTTTTTTTTATAAACTGTTGATTTTTGCAAAAACTCTTTTTATTTTTATTTATTTATTTATTTTAAGTGTAATTTGGTAAATATCTTCTTCACTTTCTTTGCTCTCCATTTCCTCTAATATCATTTTATCTGAGTAGGGTGGTGGATCTATGGTCATTTGTTTCAATAATGTGGTTTCAATTAACCGCTGGACAAGTCCCCTTACACAGGGGATAACACAACAGCCAATAGCTGTCAAAACTCCTGCTACTATAATCAAGGATGTAAATATGGACATTACCATCCCTTTCCATTTACCAAACCAAGATTTCAACCATCCTGTGATGGAAGTGTCTGCTCCCGAATTTTCTGCCAATTCATTGGCAAGGGTGGTAAGCCCTTGCAATGCTCTTGTTACTGTGCCATCCCGGGCAGTATTGTTACGGATAAAAGTACAATGGTTGCCCAGCATCACGCATACACCACCCTTCTCCACAAGCATCATATCTAATGCTATCCTGTTTTCCCAAGCCATTTTGCTGATGGCATCTAGTTGTTCAGCGATTCCTCTCATCGCATCCTTAGTATAATTGATGAATCTCTGCTGATTATAATAGAAATAATTAATCCAATCCACATTTTTATTGATTGTTACCCACCAGAACAGTAACTCAAACCCTGCAGCAATTTAATTTCTGGCTTTATATTCATCCCGAACTCCTCTAGGTACCCCAATAGAATCTATGTATACTCTATCATCAAATGATATTCCTAAGCCTCCTTCACTTCTTCTGGGTATTTGTGATGTTTCTCTTTCAAATGCCAGGGTGAAGGGTATAGCTGATTGAACAAGTGCACAAGTGCCTTCCCAATTAGATGGTAGGGTGGACCGTAAGATCTTCCCTCCACCGTACCACCAGAGATCTGCCCTGGGGATCTCTAGTCTTGAGCAGTTTCCCATCAAGTCCTTGGTAGCACAAGGCAAATTCTCCCAGATGCCAGGTAGCACTCACACCCTGCCGTGAGAGGCAAGCTGTATGGTTACCTATAGCTGTAGAGAATGCAGGGGGAACTGTGATATTGTTATCATGCAAGAAACAGCAAAGAGAGACTTACAGGCCTCATTTCCCCAGGCAGTCTTTTCTTGGTACAATGCAATCATACATCGCATCCCTTGGGAGTCTTTGGTCCACCCCCATGGGAAGGGCACTATCTGGGCAATCGGTCATCCCGAGGCACAAGCATAGCAGTAGCTACGGTTGAGACTCTGGACAGTATATTTGACCCATTCTATCCAGGCATTCACATCCCCATACCCTGTTTGAATCTCAAATGTTTGAACTGCCACATTTCAGAGGGCCTCCTGTTTACTCTCCTGTTTTCTCCTTGAGTTTCTCCCTTTCTCTGATGGCAATAGAGGATTGTTTCCATACAGCTATTCTCAATCTGGCTGTTGTGTCTCTCCCAGTTATTTGTTCTTTCTGCTCAATTGTCATTGGGCATTTAAATCTCCACAAGCTAACACCTCACAAGCATCAAACGTGACGGCTTGTGGTACATAACCCTCTGTCACAGTCACCCATATTTTGATGGGGTATCCCATTTTTGCTATTATCTGGTCATGCCTTTTCCAAGTTACCAATTGACCAAGGCCTTCTCTGAGGCCTAGAATCACTAAAAACAAAATTAGTAATCAATTTTTCCCTGTCATTATTTTTAAACCTTAGGTTTCCAAATAATTATCGATACAAAAATAAGATGTACACTACTACTATAACAACCCCCCCTTGGGAGCACTGCAGTTCGCTATAGGTCTGTTCTTTCTCTCAATCACAAGTCACACTCGTTAGTTACCTGTGAAAATAAAAGGTTAGTTTACATTGTAAGCTCTTATCCTGCTCAGAGTCCACTACGAGATTTTTCTCTTCAATTTCAACTTCCAACAAGTCTTTTGTAGGAACAGCTTCCCAGGTACTAGCGTCGACAGATGCCTTCACTCGAGTATAGTGAGTCCAACCTTTTTCCGCAGTTCTTACGGCTGTTTCAGTGGTCAGTAATTGTCCTTCCCATTCAGGCCGGAGTTGACTCTTTCCAGGTCCGAATCAGGACCCAGTTTCCTGGATGATGGTGGTGAATGGGGAATTCCAAAGGTGGGGTTTGAGCCAACAACCCACAGGTCCTGAGAGATGACAAAGAAGAAGACAACCCCAGAATACAGTTCTTAAGGAAACTCTCTTATTTTGAATTGTGGTATCTCATCCCTTCTGCCCAGATAGGGCAATCTGAACAGCATCTCATATGGTGAAATTCCTATATCCTTTCTTGGTGCTGTTTAAACCTGTAGGAGTAAGCATTTTACCCAAGGAAATTGGGTTTCTAACACTAGTTTAGTTAATTGCTTCTTTAATGTCTGATTCATTCGCTCCACCTTCCCAGAAGAGGAGGGGTGCCAGGGGCTGTGAAAATCCCACTCAATCTCTAAGGCCTGCTTTAACCCTTTCAGTAAAGCTTACACCCATCTAGTCACGTGGTCAATTAGGACAAACAAGTAACTCAGTAAAGTTTACCTGTATACTTTGGAAAGGTCAAACCCCTGGCTCCCGTCCCCCTCTAAATGGGTTACAGAACACCTTTTTTATTTACCTTTTGTCATATGGTACATCCTCTACATATGTGCTTCCCTAAAGTGTATATTCCTACACAGACATACTTTCTTAGCACAATATCACACATTGCTTGCACCTCCCAATGACTCTTTTGATGTAAAACAGTTAATATTTGCCTCATTATCACTTTATTCAGCATTTCTCTCCCATCAGGGAGTATCCGTTTTCCTTCAGACTTCATGGCTCCTGATTCCTTAAAAAAAATCATTCTTTTAAAACTTTTTAGTTCTTTCTTAATTTTCAACAATTCCCTGAATCCTCTCTGGATTTATTCTTCATTTTCCCTCAGACATTAGATGCCTTAAATACCTGACATCTCTTTCTCCATATTGTAACTTTTTTTTTTTTTTTTTTTTTTAATACTCTCAAGCCCTGCTTTCCCAGAAAGTTGAATAGCTTGTTTGTTAGTAGCTTTCTTCACAACTCTTTTCTCCTGTCCTGACAACAGAAAATGATCCACATATTTGTAACATTAATACCTCCTTGGGAGGTTGTAATTGCTCCAAAATCTTTTTTAAAACTTACTCATATAGATAGGTGGCCCTGTAAACCCCCCAAGGTAAAATTGTCCACCTATATTGTTGCTTCCGTCCCCATTTCAGGGTCTTTCCAGTTAGAGGTGAATATACGTTTGCTCTCAGGGCCTGAGAGCACTCCATTAATTACACTGTTATTCCAGTCTAATAATTTACTAGTTGAATGCCCAATTTAATCATCAAATCCCTTCCCAACAAGTTAGTCTCTGCCTTGGATACATACAATAATTGCCCAGTGATCATTTTATCCCCTAGTCTCAGCTTGGTATCCCCCAAAAGTGGCACTGTTATCCCAGCCCCTTCTACCCCCATCACTTTTTAGGGTTTCATTAGTTAATTTAATCCCTGATACTTTACAGGTCAGTAATGACCTAGCTGTTCCCCAGTGTATTGGGTTTGATGGCAAGGTTCGGGGGCTGTGAGCAGGGGGGTGGGAAACTGCAGTGGCAGCCCCCGTGAGAAAAAAAAACCCGGAAGCCTCCCCGTGACAGATAAGGGACAATTTCATCTGGCCCTAAGGGGCCCACTGCTGCCCAGAGCCAAGCCATGAGCAACACAGTCCGTGCCTCTGTGAGAGCACATCCACGAAAACAAACAAACAAAGAAACAAACAAAAGCCTGCTGCTCAACAGCAGTTGGGAGAGCGAGAAACCCCCCCGCAGACACCAAAGTCAGTGCAGAAGGGAGGGGGAGGAGGAGCTCCAGGCACTGGAGCCGAAGCCCCCCCTGCGGCCGCTGGGGAGGCCCCTGGTGGAGCAGGCTGTTCCCCCCTCCCCGGTGCTTGGAAAACTGAACAAACACCACAGCAAATATGCAAATATACCATAACTTCTAGACTGTTACTTAGATAATGCCTACATCCTCTTTCCCTGCTCATTCAACTTCAAACAGCTCTGTTAAATATTACATGCCACACCTTTAACACCTTCAGCAACTCTTTTAACACTTCCTTTATCTTTTTCCAGCCTGTACTTTTCTAATACCAGCACCAAAGGCTCAGTCAGGGTCCAACTTAATTCCATACCTTTTCCCTCCAAGATACTGAAACAACATATCAATATAGCATATTTCATCCCATTTTCCTTCTTTCCTCCTTCTTCCACTCCAGATATTCCCATTCGAAGTGGCCAGCCTGGCCACACTTAAAACATCTTATCAAAGCCTGTCTCTGCTAGGACTCGGGCAGCCCTCTTTGCCTGCCATTCCTTCATCTCTCTTCCTCTCCTTTCCATCCTGGCCCTGACTCCCCCTGAAGATTTTCTTCATCTTTCTCCAACCCTCTGCCTCACTACCCGCTGCACTGTCAATACCATTAGTTTCGATCCTCTTTTTTTTTTTTTTTTTTTTTTCCTTCATATCTCCCCTCCAGACACACACCTCCAGGGCCTCCCACGGGAGGGTCCCCCAGTGACTGTTCACTACATTCCCCCACCTTCTGAAGCATTTTCTGCGTATTTTGCAAGGCTTTAATCACACAATGAACTTTCAAGAGCCCTTGGGATACTGGGTCCTCAGGTCTCATCCCCAAGTACTTTCTCATTCTGACACTAAGTCTCTCATATAATTTCTGTGTTGCGCACTATTATTATTCCAGCCAGGATTGGCAAGTGGGTATTTCTGCCCTGCCGGTATTACCCCTGGTCCTGGAGGATGAGCTCTTTCCCATTCTTGTATAGCAGCTCTCCTCCTGATCATTCACATTTCTTTCCCTGTAAACAACATACTTATAGACATAATTCCCTCCCCCAAGAGTATAAATAAGGTCGTAGGAACTGGTCTAATTGTTCAACTAGGCTGTTGGGGTCCTCGAATAAAGAATTCCTCTCCTTCTTAAAAGTCCTAACCTCTCTGCTGGTAAGGAGGAGGGGGTAGTTCACCTAAGAGGATACACAGTTAGTGTTAGTACTGTTAGTATCAGGGAAGGCAAAATTCTCAACATATCTTCTACCTTGTTCTAATTCTTGCCAGAGCCTAGAGTACGATCCTTCTTTAGGGACAGTGTTAATTACAGTCCCTGTCTCCCTTCCTGGAGTGACTGCTGCTGCCACCAGTTCAATATTAAGATTATAGGGAGCATAACTTGACTCCTTCTCTGAAAAAGGAATCTTATTGTTTACACATAAATTTAAAGCCTGAATTTTCATCAGACCCGTATTTTGGCCAAAATACTGCTGTTTCCTTAATTGATTCTTTTGTCCAGACTGATACACAATGTTTAACCCTTTTTTTTTTTTTTTTTTTTTTAATTACTTTTCTTTTACAATCCCTCTAATTTTGGGATTATGTTTCCAATTTCTTATCATTTTTCAGGAAGAACTATTAGTAGGCACTCCCCCAGGGATATCTCCCTGTCCCCTGGAACTCATATTTTCCCATTTTTCCTAACCCTCGCCAGTATGTGCTACAGAAATTTCCCTTCTGCAGTGTACCACACACCAACGTACTGAAAAATGGGGGTGTACCGCCAAGCACTTCCCCGTGCCAGCGTTACCGCACACCTATGAGTTTACCAGATTCCCTGGAACTCGTACTTCCCATCTTTCCTAACCCTCGCCAGTATGTGCTACAGAATTTTCCCTTCTGCAGTGTACCACACACCAACGTACTGAAAGATGGGGGTGTACCGCCAAGCACTTCCCTGTGCCAGCGTTACCGCACACCTGAGTTTACCAGATTCCCTGGTGTACTTCCAAGCACTTCCCCGTGCAAGGATTACCGTACACCAGATTCCCCTGGTGTAGTGCCAGCACTTCCCCGTGCAAGGGCTTACCATACACCAGATCACCCGACCCCCAAGGCAATACTTAATATTTCTTACCTTGGTCTGTGCACAGAGTTACCGGATCGATTCTTAAAAACCCGGAGTGCCTACCTTCTTCCTTTCCCCACTACTTCACGGATCCTGCCTCTTTAACCAGTCTCGGGCCCTCTGTCAGCTTTCCGCAGAACCGCCACCGTCGATGCACAGGACCGCTGAAATCAGCGGGGCATGCCTTCCTGCTGCTGCGGCGGTGGGGCTCCCCAGCAGGTGACTGGATCCCGGACGAGCCCCCAAATTGTGAGAAACACTCCGTAGCCAATAACTTAGGCTCAGGCGAGGATCTCAGTGAAGTAGTAATTTATTCGCGATTGCAATGGCGGGCGCCCCACAAGCAGGAGAGAGCGCATCTACTAGTTCCAAAACACAGTTTATATACCTTTTGATGGCAGGACCCTCCCCTGTTTCCCCACTGAGTGGGTAATCCAGATTCACAATCTATCTGATGCTTCACAAACAATGCATGGCCTTCAGTCGCCGGCCTGTTAACTTTCAAATTTCTTTTGACATTTTTACTGCTTGAAGTGGTAATGTTTCTTCACTTATCTGACTTGACTTGACACCGTGATTTTCACCTAATTGTCCTAAGGAGTCTGATTGTCTGCATTTTACAAGGTCGCCTGCTAAACTTTCTTATCACTGTAAGCATATCTCAGTACCACATTCCCTCCTTCTAAACAATGTAACTCTGCAAAAACAACATTTCTATTCCCACAGGTCCATTCAGAATTAAGAGGAGCTAAACAGCTTGGAGATGAGTTCAGTCTTGTGCCACATTAAAGACGTCTGGCTTTATTCAGATCAAAGTATAATTAATTCATAGACACATAATAAATGCAAAGCTTTTAACAAATTTCAGACAATATTTCAAAAAACAGAAAGAAACAAGTTATATGAGCAAGATTAGTCAAAGTTATCAAGTGCAGATGTTAATGACCAGCTGAATGAGGTAGACCATAGCATGGAGAGACTGAACTCCTGAAGTGTTTTGATGCATGCAGTTTCTGCAAGAGGGTTCCTTGGGGCTGAAGTGACCTGCTTTTTATAATTTGCCTGTAGCATCCATTTCCATCACAAAATTTTCCAACTATCAGAGTTGCTCAGATCTGAAATTAGACTCAGCTACTTCAAAGCCAGAAGCTCCAGAAAGAGTCATACAGTAGCATGAGGACTAGCACATGTTAGTGGATGGGGTAAATAATGAAAACATTTGGGCAATACCTTAGGGGTTCTAAAGTAGTGGTTCCATTACCTGGACATATGTAAGTGGACAAAGACCTTAATATAACCACCTCTAATGCCATGACAAAGTGACTACTACCTGAAGACCACAATGGACACACTATGTCAGAGGTCCGCAGCTTAAATCAGTTCCCTTTGTAATGAAATTAGGCTTGTAAAGAAAACAAAATCAATTAATAATTAGTTTTCTTGAACCTTAAGTACAAGCTATTATCTCCCCCGTTATTCCCTACTCCCCTTTAGGTCTAATGAATTATGCATCCATTTATTCATTGTTGGTTTAGCAGAAACATCAATAGGAGGTAAAATATGGGGTGAGAATCAATATTTGAGATAGTCCTATTAAGCAAGTCTTACATCTGAAGTGCTCCTTTTGGACTACTGTTCAAAGTTCTGAAAGAATAAGAGCATGACAGGTGAAAGATACAACTTCAAAACAGCACAAGTACCTCTAAGAAGCATAGAAAAAGTAGGGTAAAAGGTGCAGTGTCTAACAGAAGTTCAGATCACACAGAAATCCATGATAAATGATTTATGCTCTACAGAGTTGATAAATGACACAGAGCCATTTTAGTAACAGAATGGAGACATATTCCTAGCTGAAAGGAATAGAATATATTTGTGACTCTTCAACAGAAGATTTTATAGTTCTATAGGGGTCCTCCCCGCTTCAGTCATGGGATCATAGAGTCCTTCCCTGACCCTTGGACAAACTTAACACTGTTGAACTTGTTGATTAAGGAAGCTGGAAGACTCCCCAGTTCCTGCCTTTCCCTATTCTAAGTCTGAAAGGGTGAGAAGTAAAAGCAGGTTTATATAAATGATTTAAACTGAAACATGATCCTGGCCTAGACTTAGCTGTCTCACTTCCATGTTGGAGGGTACTTTGCTGAGTGCAGTACATTTTTGCTAGGACCAGAAATGAAGAATAACCTCATTCAGTTTAAGAGGTTACTGCATCATCACCTTGCTTTCTGACCCATTCCTTATCATCCTGTAGTTGCAGCTCTAGAGAGCTGCCAAGAACTGCTACATACTGGAGAGGGAAGCAACCCACTGATCTTTGTTAAGTAACAATGACCCTTCGGGTTCTCTGTATGGTGAGCAGGTCTATTCATACAGCACACTGCCTTGCTCCTGAATAATGTAAACCAGCTAACTCACTTGCAGGGAAAAAAATAAAATAAAATAAAAAATAAGAGGTACCTTATATTGGTCAGGGAAAAAAAATAAATAAAAAAAATTAGACCTTTCTTTTCACATAGCAGGGTCTCACACTCTCACTCCTCTCTGCCTAATTTGGTGGCAGATACAGGAGAGAGACCTCCTCCTGCCAGGAGGCATGCACTGCACCAGATGCTTTCCCCATTCCTGTTTTCCACAGCCATAGAGAGCTATCATTACATACTGAGTTGAAGAGCATTAGAGCCTTAACTCTAAGACAGAAAAAGTCCTGAATAGTAGGAGACCTGCTTCTCCCTCCACCCCACCTCTCAAGTTAAAAAATATACACACAAACAAACACAATTACTCAAGACAAAGAAGATGTCTTTAGAACAACAAAATTATTAAGCTTTATGCTATGTCTTAAATACGTGGAATAGAGCAGCTTTAACATTATCCACTATCTGAAGCCACTCATTGATTTTTGTCATGACAGCAAATTTTACTCCCAGGCTCTGTATCCTTATGGCCAGTAAGACACTTCATACCACTGCAGCATGTTAAATAAACTATCAGGTAGGTATTTCTGAGAAGAAAGTCTGTGTATACACAGAATGTGTACAAGTTCCTTAAAGGTCCTGTACTTTCCAGTAGGACCAAACTCCATTTTACATGCCCTACAGCATTATCACCTTACATTGCATGTTTGATTTGCATCCAGTGCTTCCACTGGAAGATTTCCACTGTTTAAGGTTAGTGTTGCTTTACTTGAGCAAAAGGAGTGCAGATAAGCTATTAATCATCACAAACAGACAAGGGGCATTTTGCAATACATTAATTCTGTCACCACCTGGAATGAAATCTACCCAGAATTTGCAAGAACACTGTTACTACTTCATACTTCACTGCTATATTACACCATTATATTGTTTTCATGGAGATGGACCTGTAATTCACAGCCCTGCAGCCTCCTGCAAATGCCATATTTTGCATACAATGTCAGTGTCTAACTTGCTGTAAAATAGTTCCACATTAGCCACTGTGAAGTAGGAAGTAAAGCCACAAAAACATATTTGTAATGCAGGGTTAAGGAGAATTATCTGTCTATAACCAAGCAATGTAGTGGTTTAATGCCATGTGACATTCTGGCCACAACTTTGATGTGTATGACATGGCTCCAAATCAAATCCAGGGTAATTGGTGATTAATGGCATCGGAAAGAACCTGCCAGGCATAGACCATTTGGAGAATACATAAAAGAGAACAGTTGCTTCATGTATTTTGGGAATCATAACTGGGACACAGAACATTTGGGTTTGGTTGTGTCAGAACCTTCCTGCTTACAGAGCAGCACAAGGGCAGGCCTCTTATTATTATAAACTCTGTTCCCTACAAGACTAGTGAGAAAAATCACTTCCAACTTCACAGTGGTATTGGGAGATAAATATTTTCAAGTGGGATGGAACTCCAATGCCAGAGCTCATGCAGGAGTACTGGTAGCTAAGGAGGCAACAGGATCTAAGGGTATTCATAGGAGGAGCAACAGTAAAAACTGTGTTTTCAGGCCAATTCCCTTCACACAGGGCATTTCTTCTTCTCAGTGCCCAGAAAATCTCCTCAGCCATGAATATGCCAGCTGGTCTAGTGAAGAGCTGGTAACAGCATGAATTGTTTGTGAACAGCAGGTACTGCTTTGGAAACATGATAGGATTTAGCAACCCAGGAAAGTAAGATATACAGAAATGGAAGTTCATTGCCAGGCTATTTGCTTTAGTACAAAGTCTGCAGATGTGCTGTTGAATGCACATTTTAATAAGAACTTTATGTAGTGAAATACTCATTTTTCAGGGACACAAAGAAAGATCATTGCTAATTTGGGGGCATGAGGGAACACAGACTTGTGGAAAAACAAGAGAGTTTGAGTTTTATATTGATTTTCATGAATTTATACAAGGAAGCACACATCACCTTTTCTTCTTGCTGCATAGCCTGCAGCACAAAGCCAGCCTACACCTTAATGAAGTGGGGACTCCGAATATGCTAGCATTTTCACAGAAAGCAAGCAGAGGTGCATAAATTCCAGAGAGAAAAGCCACAGTAATCAAAGCCACATTAGGAGCCCAATATACTATCAGCAGTAAAGTAGTTTGCTTATGTTATACAGAAGTACAAGTGAAGTCAACATGGCACTCCTAAGGAAGAGATTTTCCCATATTAGCTCATCAAAGAGCTTCCTAGGTCTCACATCACTCCTTCTACACCTGCTGATGATGCAGTACTAACTGATGGCTTTCACACCAGTTTCCTCAGTAGTCACTATTATCTCTAACTAAATTTGCAAGCATTTTCTGTTCTTAATCTCAGGACCTGTTTCACAGCCATGTGCATCTGTAGTCCTTAGTGGCACAATAAAGCATGACAGGACTCAGCAGGAAAACTAAAGGCAGCAATATAATCAATGAAGGTTATACATTTGAATATTCAGAGTGTAAACAGTCATATTTTACTATGTGCCACATCCAAAACAAAGACTATTACTTGCCACATATCCAGCAAAACCCAGCCTGACTGTGACAGTACATATAATTCTCTTTCACTTCACTAGGTCCTGAATACAAATGAGTTGCAAAATCTAGCTTAGTTGAGAGAAGCAATGAAAAGGTTTATAAAATGAGGAAAATAAAGGGAAAGTTTTACTAGAGAGAACATTATAGCTTTTACAGCTGTGACAATGAACCTAATGGTCGTTCTACAATAAAACTGGTGGTGTATGCTCACTAAAGAGCAGTATGCACTTTCAGTTTGAAGCACTTCATTCTTCAGAAATGTGTGGGTTTTTTTTGCAGGAAGGAAAAAATGTGTTCTTTTCTAAAATGTTGAAGTACATATTTCTTTAAATCAGAGCTTAAAATAAATAAATAAATATATAAACTTTACACTTCTTTAGAATAGTTCTTTCATGAAAGATTGTCCAAAAAAAGATCAGTTCTCTTTACATAAGTGAATGGCAAAATGCAAGCTCCATTAAGAAAACACCTTGGATAATTTTTATCAGTTCCTCATTAGAAGAAAATTCCAAAACCAGATCACCCTCTTCTTACACACAGCTTACAAGAGACTATAGGAGATGACTCTGAGAGTACAGTCTGAGTTCTTTCATCAGTCCTGAGATGCCCCAATGCTTAAAGGAGAATATATGTAGGGCCATAATCACTTCCAAGTTTTAAGGTAAACATCTTAAAACATTTTGAAGAACAGCATACAGTTTCAGCCTCAAGAGACAAGCTCTAAAGATGGCATTCTGTTTCTGTAGCAAAAGCTTTTCATAACAGCATACATTGCCATCCTGAGATGTCAAGTTCAGAACTTGACTGAAACTCAAAGACAGATACTATCAAACCATGCTTCTCCTCATTGCTTCTGAGAGATTCCCAAGTTTATTCACCTCCAAAAACTGAAAGTTCTCACAAAGCAGAACACAGGGAACTATAAAGAAAATTGGCAAGAACTACTGAAGTAACCTTCCTAATGGTAGTAGGGAAGAGACCTTGCAGATATTCTATATTTAGCAGTTTCTACCTTTCCCATACATAATAAATCCTAAAGGATGTCTTACATAAGATCTCCCAAAAATAATATTGAAGTTCCCCTTTGTTAACATAAACATATTTATACTTTCACATACACAACTAAGTATTACCTACTCAAATACAACACTGAAGAGCCACTGCTACAACTTCAGCATAAGACAGTGTCATAATATGTACAGAAGTAAAAAGGAGCTAGGAAGATGCTCAAAACTCTGAGCCAGACTCATTTCTCATAACAAAATAAGCCACCCAGTAAAGCTAGGATAGCACTTCATTACCTTACCTTACAGTAGGATGCCATTCTCTAGCACTAAGATGATCTATATTTCATTTCCAGACAACCGACCAAAAAACACTCATGAATGCTACAACTTCTCTTTCCACAACCTCCCTGAAACTACTAAACAGAGATACTGCTGCTAATCCTTTTTGTTTTGGCCTCCCTGGCTCTGATTGACTTTTGCTCTCCAGGACCTTCCAGCACCTGGAGAACTAATTAGTATAGGTTTCATCTTGTGTTTGCTGGGTCCTCTCTGAGCAAATGCTTAAATTCAGTGCCCTTTTACAAAGACCTTTTCTTGAAATTCCTTTTTTAATGAGTTATGGTACATCAGAACTCTATTGCTCCAGATTTCTTTGTCTGAACCATCTTTCATCACCCACCCCCTGCATTCAACATTACAATCCCTTCTTCTTTTCATAGAATCATAGAATAGCTTGGGATGGAAGGGACCTTACAGATCATCTATCTCCAGCCTCCCCCCCTCTCCCACTGTAGGCAGGGATGCCAGCCACTAGATCGGGTTGGCCAAGGCCCCATCCACCCTGGCCTTGAGCACCTCCAGGGATGGGGCACCCACAGCTTCTGTTGGCAACCTGTTCCAGTGCCTCAATACCCTTACAGTGAAGGAAGAAGGAAGAGAAAAGCTCTCTCCTAAGGGAGAGAGCACTTTGTGCGATGAAAGTGAGCCATGTAACACCACTGGAAGAAGAGGACTGCTTGCCTGCACACCACTCAAGATTTTGTTTGTCTTAAACACCTTTTTGTAAAATAAACATTCTGGGAGTATTTCTATGTATTAGCAATGCATCCACCGAACCATAAAACTAATACTTTAGTGTTAAAGTATTAACAGACAATCTGGAGAATGAACCTAGGGTCAGAGATGACCTCTATATGAAGCTATCCCTTGGTCTGGTCTGGGTAGAAGGCACTATAGACTGGATCAGTTCTGGCTTGCTAGATCACCTTACATGCTGAAGCAAAAAAATCTGATTTAGGCATTTGGATTTTGGATTGCACAACATGAGCTTGTGTTTTCCTCAAGAGTGCTCAGTGGCTGCTGGAATTTAGACTGTTTAATATTTATTGTTCTGAGTTCTCAAAGTTACTGCTCACTTATGTTAACATCAGCATTATTTAGTACTAGTTTCATGTCAACAGAGTTTTATATATATATATTAGTTAATTGAGTTGCCAATATGTGCTCTGCTACTAAGGAACTGCAACAACAACAAAACCTTCAGAAAATTAATGAAAAATTTACAAATTATCCATCTCTGTGGCAGAAAACAAAACCATTTTTTAAAATGGAGCCATAAAAGGAAAAACAAAACAAACAAAAAAAGCAAGTGACTTGAGGTATTGAATAAAAATAAATACAAATAATCGCCTACAGAAGCTGTCTGCTTGTGATCCTCAGTCACAATGTACTACCAGAAGACAGAGTGATCCTGAACAGAATGAATGAACAAGAACACAAACTGCAAGTGACCCTCCACATGTAAGAGCAACAGAGACATTTTGCAGCAGGCAGCAGTCTGTGCTGCAGGAGTACCATGGAAGACGAAGTCAGGAAGTTCATGCTTGTTTACTCGGCAATGCAAATAAATAAGTACGGGGGGAATAGCACAATATCAACAAAGGCACCAAATTGTTGCTAGCAGAGCTTTCATTAGAGAGAGAGGGTGAATTTCTGTTTCCAAATCATGCTAATTCTTTTGCTAGTACTAGTACTAGTGTTTTGCTTGAATACCCAAAACTCAAAAAGGCTAAAATAAGGTTTCTTCAAAAAAAGAGACAGTTAAAAAATTAGGAGACTAGAACCACACAAAAAAAGAAACAAACAAAAAACAATCCCCAAACAGACCAAAGTCAAATATCTCCCTTTAGGAGTGACTGTTAGTCCTGGCAGTCCAAACAAAAGATTTTCTATATTTTGTTTCAAGACAAGTGAAAAATGTGTATATTTGGGATGGCAATATCAGAATGCTCTTAGCATTCTTTTGGGAGACATTTATAGACTGTGATAGGTTTCCAGAAACACAAAATATTTTAGTAACATGTCTTTATATCTGTCATAAAGAATCTTTCACAAGTTCTGTAAAACTCCTGGCTAAGAAACAGTGGTCTCCCTTTTATAATTTTTGTTTGTTTCAATGATAAGATTTAATATGTACACTTTGGAAAGTAACTCATATCAAGCAGTTACTAAATCACATAATAACAAAGATGGGTAGAAAATCTCATTACAATCATGTTTTATTATATTGTAAATGATGATACCTTATATACAGGCTGATTAGTTAATCCTGTATAGCTGTTAATAATATTAACAACTACTAATTGCTGTTAGAAACTACTACCAGAACTTTACAAGTTTTCATAAAAGCAAGATATAACTGTGGTATAAGTGGAATTTGGGAATATATTCCCATTTTTGCCACTGGTCCTAATGTGTTTCTTTTAATGTGTGAGGACGTATGTTTATACATGATCACATTAAACATTCCACTATGAACAGTCTAACATTTGACTTGCTCCAAGATGCCCATTTTTAACTGAAGAAAAATTTAGTTGATATCTTAATTTAGGAAAACACTCAAATGCATGCTTAATTTTTCCCCAGTCAGAAAAAAAATCTTGGCATCTGGTTAACTTAGATTTAAAAGGGACGGATTTATACATTTAAAGTTAGAAGTATGTCTAACACTGTTCTAGCAGACTTCTTTTCTTTAATCATTCTGATCAACACATGGATGGCACAGGGCACAGTTCTCTGAGCAGTGCAGTATCAACAGTTGTATGCTAAATCCTCAGTCTTTTGAAAGCCAGTGTGAAGCAGGCACTGCTTGCAAGCATACTGAACCTCCAAATCAGACACCATATTATCAATATTCAGAGGCCAGAGATGTATTTTCCTGGTGCAGTGCCTAATGAGGATCGGGTGGCTTGTGACAGTCTAGGAAAGGCTGTATGATGAATGCAGAGATGCTTGTAGGAAGCATTAAGTATGCCAGCAGTCAACAAAGCAGAAGAGATGCTCCTTCCTGCTCCAACTGTGCACCTGGGAGCACACTCCTGAATGGATGCTGACTAAAAATTACTGAAAAATCTGAATGTGGAACTTTTTTCTAAAAACAGCAGAGGAATATAGGGTTGTGGTGTCTGGAAGTTGGAGATAGGAGTTCCAGTGTTTTCATAGCTTGAGGGGATTCAAACCTTCTCCTGCAGAAATTTACAGACCAGGAAACTAAGAGCCTGCATAAAGGTGAAGGTAACCGTAGAGTTCCCTTTCCAGGGAATGTGATAGTCCTGAGACTGAGTGATTATTGCTTTGGTTTTACATCTAGCATGACTTCAAAGAAAGTGTGTAAATAGCCTTGGGGTTTAAGACTTGAAGGAGACTTTTAGATTCTTTCAATACTGTTCAAAATACACCAAAGTAAATTGTTTGTCAATGCTACCTTGTACTCTTTAGGATGGCACAACATATATTTAATAGCTGTACCATGTCCTCCTCCCGGTATAATATGCTGCAGGCTTTCTAATCAGTGTGAGACCGAACCCATCCACCAGATTTACAATGAGTAATACTCCTAAAAGTTTGAACATTGTGCGACAGAATAGGCAGAAAATTGCAGTAAGTTCTTTTCTTGGCAAAACTATTCCTAAACAAGTTTCCACTTTTACAGTAAATCTTGGGCAAGTTGAGAGGGTTAAATGACGTGCACTGTAACATGCCATTTTGGGTATCTCAGCCTAGGTTGTGGTGAGAAATAGAGAGAGATGCAGGCAGCAATCCTTAGACAAATCTAGGGAGGTCTACACTTTTTGCAATACTGAATCAGGGCACATTAACACAGCATCTTGTCTCTGGAAATGTGTGTCTTAAATTCTTCTGAAGAGAATGCAAGAAACTTGACAGTGACTTGTTTTCAAATAATTTGTTTCAGGAAAATTATATCCTAACTACAAGATACTAATATTTGTTTTATTCTATGAGGAGTCATACTATATTCACTGAAGTTATTACGGCTCTCCTTGTTGATATCAAAGGGCTCTGAATCAAACATACTTGAAAAAAAATATATAAAAAATAGGGTTACAGGTGAAGAAATTCTGCAAAAGCACTAACATTTTGGAATTTTTGGTAGCTAGGAAAATCCAGTTATGGTTCATTTGTTAGTGTTTGATGACTCCTTATACACCATTTACTTTTCCCAGACAATATTTTGCTGCTCCCTTATCAAGTAGCAAGATTTCACAAACAGAAAGTTTTTCATAAAATAAATTTACTCAAGGCTATTCTGTGAAAAGTTTGACATTCATTTTGCCTTTATGGTAATGTATAAACAAATATACTCCCCAATGTGTTTTGCAAGACCTTGGAGTGCTGCACAGAGTGGATAGATGGCTCCCAGTCATATTCATTACAGAAAGCAGATTAACATGGCAGAGTAGCCAGGAGAGGAACATGTGGACTACTTATTGGAATGACACTCCTGATTTGATAAAGATGCTAACAATAGCTATTAAAGAAGTCAAAAAAAAGACAGAGAATGAAGTAGCAACAGCTGGAAACTTACAACAACTCTTACTGTCTTTGAGCCCGTGCTTTATATCTGGCTACCACAAGTATGCAAGCTTGCATTGAGGGGCACACATTTATCCAAACAAATGTGAGGAGGGAAAGAGCACTCTCATAACATAACTAATTACAGACTACACAAATTCATCTGAAGTTGAGTTAAATTCTCAAGGTATTTGTTTAATCAGACATAGCAAAAGCACTTTAGTGATTCTCCCTTAGTTCATTGGGAAGACTGAAGGAAAATAAGGCTTGAAGGCTTGAAGAAAATAAGGCTGGGATAGTAATTAATGCAATATCTTTATACCTCAAAGGATGGTAGTCCAGAAAAACATTATTTATTTAATAAAAGAAATAAAATATTGATTTTCTCATCCTGGCAAACCAAATATATTGAACATTTTCTGTTGCATTTACATTGAGTTGAGCCAAGGGGATTGGAGATTCAGTCCTATTAATAATAGATAAATAGGAAAATTTCTTGTATAGTTTGGAGAGGTGCACAAAGCTTAACAAATACAGAGCATCTCATTCCCTCTCCTTATTGCATAAGAATGACAAGATGCAGATGTGACATTTGCAACAGGCTGGGGAAGTGTTTGTGTGTGGAGACAGGAAGCAGTGCTGTAAAGTGAGTGCTCTATTTGACATAAGCCTGAAAAAAAGTGGAGTAATCAGTGAGATGGAATGAATTGAGAAAGAAAAGTATCATAACAATGAACTCCCCTGTGATAGTGCATAAGACTATAGTGGGCCTCACATTAGTTTTGATGAAAGGAAAAATGTTCAAGGATTAAGTTTAGAATACAAGGCTCGGAAGAGGGTTCTCCTGTTGTTATTTTAGGAGGATAGAAGAATCATAAAATCACAGACAACACAAACTCATGGTTTTGGTTGGAAGGAAACTTAAAAACCATCTAATTCCAAGACCCTGCCATGGGCAGGGACACCTCCCACCAGATCTGGGTGCCCAGGGCCCATCCAGCCTGGCCTGGGGCACCGCCAGGGATGGGGCACCCACAGCTCCTCTGGGCAGCCTGGGCCTCACCACCCTCATCACAAAGAATTTCTTCCTTGTATCTAATCTAAATCTACCTTCTTTTAGGTTAAGAACATTACCCTATCTTGCCCTATCACTGCACCCCCTGTCAAACAGTCCTTCCCTGTAGGCCCCCTTTAGGCTGAACAGCCCCAGCTCCCTCAGCCTATCTTCACAGCAGAGGAGCTCCAGCCCCCTGACCATCCTTGTGGCCTCCTCTGGACCTGCTCCAACAGGTCCCTGCCTCTTGTGCTGGGCCCAGAGCTGAATGCAGGCTCCAGGTGGGGTCTCATGAGAGCGGAGCAGAGGGAGAGAATCCCCTGCTTGCCCTGTTGGGCACGCTGCTGCTGGTGCATCCCAGGGCACAGGTGGCTTTCTGGGCTGCCAGTGCACATTGCCAGCTCATGTTGAGTTTCTCATCAGCCAAAAACCCTTCTCCTCAGGGGTATTTTCAATCCTTCCTCTGCCCAGCCTGTATTTGTGCTTGGGATTTTCCCGACCCAGCTGCAGGACCTTGTACTTGGCCTTGTTGAAAGAATGAAAGCTGAGAAACAAAAAACAACTGCAGTTGTCAAAAAGAGACACCAGAATTCAAGTTTCAGAAGCATTTCAGAAGCACAAAAATGACAGAAGTGAAGAATTAATGGGTCTCAAAGATGAAACAGAGATTCAACATTTGGAGGAAAATGAGAAGAAACTCGAACTGTAGTCAGTAGTCAACAGGAGACCAAAGATTGGCATTGCAATCAAAACTAAGGAAGTGAAAGCACGGAGGACATTGCTTGAGGTAGGTGTTTTAACATGGCTGAAAAGGACAGGTGCCAGAGGTGACAGGTACAGAGTGAAATTGAGGAAACAGACACCAAGGAGCAAAGTGAAATGGAGATAGCAAATCCTTTCATCAGACACTCAAGAAGTTTTTATTGACTAAGAGTTGGGTCATTTACAACTTTACAACAACATTTACAACATTACAGTTGAGCAGTACGCAGAGCTGGTAACTAGCTAATAGTGCTGTATTTACTGCAGTGTACATCTGTGTTTCTGCTACTCATTCAGTCACAGAATTCCCAGCTTCTCTTTAGAAATCCCCAGAGAGATCGGAGAAGTGCACTGTGTTATGGGGGATATTCATCCTTTCATAGCTGGAGTGACAGGCTTGTGTGCTAAGAGCTGTTTGTTACTATGCCATGTTTAAGGTAGCGACTTGGTTTTACAGGAGTCATTCAACAACTGACAATTCACAGCAACACTTGATATCTTCTGGCTGCAGTTCCCAATTAATATGAGATACCGAAGAGCACGGCTGTTGAAACAGCAGTGCTGATGGAGTAAACAAGCCAGTTAAAAGTGTGTTAGGCTTTGTTTGGCTTGGAATCACTTTCTTGTTGTGAGCTGAAGCATTGCACCTGCTTCTTTTAGGGTAACTGACAAATTGCTACTATGTAAATCTGCACTTTAAATACATTACCATGCCTCTGAGGCTGAATGAGAATAAGATGATGGAGAAAGTGAACCATAAACAAAAGTAAAGCAAAACACACCAAACTTGTGATACCTTGCATGGCAACATATCCATCCTTTAGGGAATGCAACTTTGTCCTTTAGGCAGGATAACTCACAAATGCCTTATACATAATAGTATCCCAAAAAAATCAGGGAAAAGATGGTGTTTCCCTAAAGTAACAACAAAAGCTGAAGTAGTCAGAGTCACCCCTGACTCCCCAGAGAAATTAGTTAAATGAACTCTGACAGTCATTACAAATGCTGGCCCTTCATTACAATCCTACCTCTAGTAGGAGACAGGATGTAGACAAAATGGCCCTCTGTCAATTAAATACACTTTCACAATCTTTTTATCATTTTTAGGTGCATAGCAGTGGGGGATATTTCCCTATTTGGTCAGTGTTGTCCTTCTGCAAATCCTATTCATCTCACCAAGGCTGTCCTGTCATCCCAGCCCCATCTGAAGCCACAGATGGTTTTACAGGTGAACAAGCACTGAAAATAATGGGTAAAGCGTGATAATAGAGTCCCTCCCAAGTGGTGTATTGAGCACAATCCCACACACAGCTGAAAAAGACACTGTTCCTGCTATTCGAGTAGATCTTAGCTCAACTCCCTAATCCTTCTGCCAGTGACAGGGATGTGCTAATGGGATGGCAATCCTGAGACTTATCAAAATTTTTTTGCCCTCTTCAGGCATCAAAAACATTTGAATACTGTATGCAAGTGTGAAACTGACAGTAAGAGATCTTTCTCACCTCTTCTGAAGGTATCAGCTGCTAGTCAACAGCAAAGAAATAATACTGGGCTAAATGCGCCTTTGTTTGATTTTATGTGACAGTGCCCATGTCCTCACAGGGTCTTTGTGTGATTGCCTGCACATAGATACAACTCAGACCTAAATCTATTCTCTCCCTGCTTTGGTATTCAACAGTAAACTATTTCTCCTTACACATTCTATGCACACCCTTAAACAATTTAAGACACAGTCAACCAAACCACATTCATTGGAGTTTAGTATTCTCCACTTTGCTACAGAGCATTATGCTGACCAAGAGGCAGTAGTTGAAAGCATCTATTTAAAGCCTTTGAAACAGAGTGTGGACAAAGGCAGTGGCATACCAACTGCATTGTCAAAATTCTTCCTTCGCTTTTTCATGCCAAAACAATCCAAGAAACACTGACATTTTCTATCCAGCCTTTGAGCTGTGCAATAATGTGAAAAGGCTGTTGTTCTCATAGCTCTTCAAGGACTTCTGGTCTGAACTCAGCCACACTGAAGATGTGTTGCTTCTTATGATCTGTTACCTTTGGAATACTTGACTTTTCCTATCAACCGCTGATTCACCAGATGCATCGTCATTTTAGCATACCTGCCCAGTTGTATTATTTAACATATTTAGGGTTGAATCAGAGCCTGAGGATGATGTTTGCTGTGATGAGAAGCCAAATTGCAAGGTCCTGAATTGTTCACTGTCAACAAATGGCAGCACCAATGTATGCAGCTGAGACTCTGAAGAGATTATAGACAGCTTTTCTTTTCTTTTCTTTTCTTTTTCCTAATTTGTAAATTCTAAAGCCTACATTCTAATTTTTATATTTTTACCACTGTCACTTGTTATAAAACTGATATATCTAATGACAGGCAGAATGCAAACTGTATACATAAGATTATTCATCACAACTAAAGATAATAGATCATAATTTATCAGAATTAATACTTAAGAATTAAATGACTGTTAAAGGCAACACACTAAAAGTTTCAAGTATAATACATTATGTGTATAGTTTTACATTAATATTAAAGCAGGACAAATCAATTAATACATCGAAATCAGAAAAGAGCTTCAGGTTCTGTAATTCAGGGAGTTTCAAAAATAGAGCTTAATTGCATGAAATTGTGCTCTGATCCATATGCTTCCATGGACAAATGTAATTACTGCATCTTGTAAACAAGTTAATTGATGTGAGAGAATATAGTTCAGAATACCTTATTTGTGAACATCTCTGTACAAAAAGCACGTAGGGTTGGGGTTGTGATATGATCTACAGTAATCAATATAATCCCACTGAAACCAGTAAAACTGTGCCACTTTGCCAGAGTATCAGCCAACAGCATGGTTCAACTTTCCTTAGAATAGGAAAGACATATCCATTCATCTAGCAAAATAGATTAGCCACTCAAACTCTAAAAAAATATTCTAATTAGCACCAACACAAAAATACTTTTCTTTTTACACCCAAAAATCTCAGAGCAACTCTAATATTCCAACTCTATCCATGACTGCTCAAGTAGTTAAGCAGAGCCCTCTTAAGAAAGAAGCATTCAAAATAGCAGGTCTTAGATTGCTGATAAAATTATGCTAGAAAGTTTGTATCCCACCATCAGACTCATCAGTTAGGGTGGCACAAGGAAGTTTGATCAACTTCCTTGATCATTTATTTAAAAAAAATAACAATAATAACATTTATTTAAATAAATGTAACATTTTTATTTATTTAAATTTATTTACTTAAATAAATTTAAATTTTATTTTTTAAAAAAGTCATAGGAATGCCCTTCATTCATTCATCCTTGAACTGTATAGCTCTAATAGAAATACACACACTTCTAAAGATGTTTTATATATACTAAAATTTACTGTATATCTGATCTTGTGTCTGTCTATTTTTTAAACCAGACACATATACAGCCAGGCTCCCATCTGATGTCCCATTTCCTGTTAAATCAGCCAAATTTGTAATCTTAAAAAAAAAAAAAAAAAAAGCATCTCTTTCAACATACTGTGTTTTTCCACATAATCAGAGTTATCACTATTAACTACAAAATTCTTTAAAACAACCTCCTCAGGAAGATTGTCCAGATTGCACTCTGACCTTTGCACTTTTGCCAATCTCAGCAAATACTTGTCCCACAGCTGGCACAGCTGAAGTAGAGGAAAGTCTCCCAGGGCACATCTACCTGGTACCTGTGGACAGACAAGCACACTGCCCATGCTGCCAACTGATTGGGACTTGTCTGGCTATAACACCAACCGGGCTGGTCAAAAACTAATCTCCTGGATGTCCATGAAGTGTTAGAGTAACCTGCATCAGTCATTTCTTCAGAGATTGTCTGCTCTCCTTGGAGAAAATCCAGAACAAACAATGCCTGCAAGAAATCACACTGCAAGACTGCCAGTTTCGTCTTCCTTATATAGCGAGGGATGCAATCTGAGAGTGCAGGACACAAATCACACCTTTTTTTTGTGGCTGTATGCAGTATTCAAACAGGTAAATTCTACTGAGAAAAGAGGCGATCATGATGGAACAATGTGATGAAAGGGAGCTAGTGTCAGTATGAGAAGTGGGACTTCTACTCTTCAAAGCAGTAGCATTAAACTATTTCTATAACTTCACAATTTTTTAAATATGGAATTGTACACATAGAAGCACTACAATAAGCAATTACTGTTTGTAATCAAATGTAATTACTTACAATAACGGGAAGTCATAATGTTAGATGAAACATCAACGTCATTGCTTCTTCAGCAATCCAAGCACCATTTTGCTTGTGTAGATGCCTTTCTTCCACTCATATACCTATAAAATACATTTGCTTTTCCTTGCATTCATGTCAGTAGCAGCATTTTTACATCTTCTGCAGATGTATTCGTTTGTATTCCTGCACTTTGGAACATTCTGATTACAAGTGCTCAGGATAAACTTAGAATATGACCCATGTTCCCAATGTAACAGCAAAACCAGGACTATGTCCTGCATGGACCTAATTTGTTGCAAATGGAACCTCTGTCAATTTGTCATTGTCACTCCTGGTGCTGCAGAAGACCAAAAAAATGTCCAAAATATAACAAGGCTAGATTACACACACATCAACACCTTTTTGCTGAAACACACTTTTTCAATGTAAATTATTTTTCATAGCCTATGAACATTCTAATTTTGCAATTTAAATACTTTTTACCAGTTTCCTTTAATTAAAATTATTATTATTTTTATTTCAGATTGGATATAGTTTCAAGTTTTAAAATTTCTGTTTGTTGTTAAAAAGCAATTTTTAATCACCTGCTTATATGATCCATTTAGTTTTGCCACTTAAAAATGTTGGCTTTCTTCAAAGTATGAATTGCCCAAAAGTTACACCCACACACAGGTGGGTGGAAAAGCTAAAATTTTCTGTTTACAAACTGTATTTGAACAGACCATACACTTTTCAAAATATGTTTGACATTGGTTGAAAGCAATTTATACAAATCACAAATTGAGAACAACTTGTCAAGATTTTATGGAATTGCTTCAAATAAACTATTTGTCAATGTTATTTTTCATTGCAAGGCCTGATCCAAAACATGGTGATGTCATTAGAAAGGCACTGATTCTCTTGAGCTCATCAGGCTATATTTATTCAGCATACAGAGGTGGATAAATAATTGACAAATATATTCAGTGAATTATTCATTTGTTAAATTTTATGAATTTAAGCCTAAACTATTTGAGAAATAATATTGCCTCTTATTCCTTTACCTCTAAATCATACTCACTTGTAAGCAAAACAGAAGACTAAAGAAGTATTAGACAAAAACTACTTTTGTTTTTTAGCTCAGGATAGATGTGATCTCCTGCTTGGTAACATAAAATAAGGGAGAATAAAAACATTTGTTGGGTTTTCTGTTCTGAAAACAGCCCAGTGAGAACTTCCTTGCTATTTCCTGACTGTGCCAGCAGAATGGCCAGTTTGTCGGAATAGCTGTTTATACGTAATTTCAAAGGCTCAGGCACTACCTAACTACCCAGGGGAGGTTCATGTTGGAAATTAGGAGACATTTCTTCTCAGAAAGAGGGGTCAGGCATTGGAATGGGTTGTCCAGGGAGGTGGTGGAGTCACCATCCCCGGGGGTGTTCAAGGAAAGGTTGGACGTGGTGCTTAGGGACATGGTTTAGTGGTTTACATCAGTAGTGGGGTAATGGTTGGACCAGATGATCTTGGAGGTCTTTTCCAAGCTTTATGATTCTATGATTCTATTTGAAAAGACAACATATCTGGGAGGCAGGCAGGGACAGCTCCCTGCCCTAGGCCAAAAGACTCACATCACATTTGCAAGGATGGCCAAAAAGCTGTGATGCAAACAAATATGTACTGCACCCTCTCCCAGCTCTCAGCAGCTTTCTTGTTCTGCTCTTGTGAAAGAATTTTCCCAATACCCAACTGCCACAATACATCAGGTTGAAAAGGGAGTGAGCCCATTGCTAGCCAGCCCATTGCATTTCCAAGCTTTTGAAAAGAAATAGCTTCCCGCGTGCAAAACCATCTGGCTGGGCCTCTGCTATTTATGTCCATGGGACAGGACCAAGGGCTTTTCATTGTTATTGTGAAGAGCATCTATTCTGGGTGAAGCCTCACATAAGCAAACTGACATTTGATGTCACAGATATTGCAATTCTCCCTCCTGCATACCCAACCAAAATAACTGAAAGCAAGTGCATTTGACTGAAAACTTGGCATAGGACTTTATCAATTGTTTTCAAATCACTGAATAGGTAGACTATTAAGGGGGAATAATGGTAAGATATATGGGCAAAAGAGCAAGCCACTCATCAGCATGACCATTGCCTCAGAATTAAGATATTTTGACCTTTCATGGCAAAAGGTTAAGGGAAAAAAAAAGAAGTTTAATAACAATGCTTCACTTGGTACAGATACCACAATCGATACAGCACATGTGAAAAGCTATCTCACAAATACAGGCACTCTCTGCAAAGTGAAATTATAAGCTTTTAATAAATGGAAGGTTATTTGGCCACTGCAACTTCATGCAAGATGATCTTGAAGGTCTTATCCAACCTTAATGATTCTACGATTCCTCCATTATTGCAAAGAAAATCAGATAGTGAGAAAACAGGTTAAAGGAAAGGTCTGAAGAGATGTCTTCCTCTTCCCCTTCTTGAGGAAAAGTGTTGTGGAAGATCACTTCACCAGACCTTTGGACCTGAAATTAGAAGCGGGCAAATACTATTTAACACTGAGGTTCACTCTACATAAAATCCTTTCCACTACTTTAATACACACTGTATTTTCCAACTAGTAATAAAATGCCTTCTCTCTGACATGATATGCTCCATTCACAGCCAAAATGTGCACTGACACTTGCAAAGAGCTTTTGACAAAACCAAAGCTCTGCCATTACTCCCAGTATTCCCACATTCACAGACTGATCTGTTTGCTCTTAGTGCTTGTTCAGCTCACGCTGTAGCATGCATTTGCTCGGTGCTGTAGCAGTAACACTGCTGTTACAGCTATGACATAAGCTTTGACTTATGGAAGCAAGACTGTAGAAAGCAGTCATGCTTTATATCAAAGCAGTTAAAACAGCCAGGAAAACCAGAAACCTGATAATAGGATTTGGTGGTGAAATGCTTTTCTACTTTTCTAAATTTCCATTGCTCTAATGAAAAATATTTTCTCTGCCTCCAAATCTCATTTCTCTTATACCTACTCTTCTATCACTTTCCCATAAATCACTTCAAACTCTTTGTTTCTGATTGCCTGAAAGCCTGTCATGGCCATCTAGTGACGATGTAGAACTGGCAAATGCAGCTCAAGACATTGCATAGGCATTTGCACATGCCTCTCAAAATCCCTTTAAACTGATTATGGCATCCTCTTTGATTTGTTTAGTCTGAAAATGCCCATAAAACCTGACAAAAAAAAAATGCTTTTAAAAATATTAAGCAGCTTGTTAAGAAATACTAATCAGCTTGGTTTAATCTTATCACTGGCAATACATACACACTGCCCTTTACATGACAGAAGCTCACCTTTAACTGGTTGATATCCAGCAATAAAAAATCAGTTTATACCAAAATATTTTACAAGGCAAAGGTTTTATTAAATAGAGGCTGCTCTAGTTTATGTCAAAATTGACTGAAACAACAAATTAACTGTAAGATATTGGTCTGAGGACAGGCTTTGAAAGGTATGTCACTGCATACCAGTGGATTTTTGCAAACTTGGCCATTCTTCATTTCAGAGAGTGTTTCAGGAGATTTTCAGATCATATTGGATAGAAACTGAAGTGCAGCTTATATTAATACTTGGGCAGTTCTGAAAGCCAAATAATTTCTCCTCATTTCCTTTTTTTTATTGTTGCTTTTTTTTTTTTTTTGAAATATTTACTTAACGTTTTTATCTGTTTTCTACACTAATACGTAAAGGTGAGATTCGCTGCCACGTAAAGGATCTTTTATAACACTTCCATGACGTCAAGTAAACAGAATGGGTGTAAACTTCCTTTTTCAAAAGGCCACTCTGGATAGTTTAAATCTCTATAAAACAAGATACCAGCCCCACTCTAACTGCAGTACAAAGGGAAATTTGGATGTGACTGAAATCATCTGAGTATGGATGCCAGAACAGTTTTGTTATATAATACATGTGAGCACAGCTGCTTGCTTATCACAAGATCCAAAATGAATATATCATATATTGAAGGACAGAGTTACCTTTCCTTCTGCCTCCTAATAAATCCCCCTTTATGGGCTACTTTCCTTGAGCTATTCACAACACAGGAATGGAATTGTCTGCAATACAAGAGAGAAGGAATCAGTAGCCAATGTTTTCCACCTTCCTCCCCACCCCTACCATTTTCTGAAAAGTTTTTTTCCAAAAGCAGCAGGAAGGAGATTGCCTCTGTTCCTTGAGGTGCACTTCTGCTGTTTCTGCAGTAGCTAACAGAGTCCAGCCAGTCAGATGTCAGTTTTGGGGCCTCTTCTGACATCATATCCAAGGCAGCTACATGCAATGAGTTTGCAGAAAAGATGGCACTTCCAAACAGTGACAGATGTCTCTAACCCACTCGACCTGAGAGCACTGTACTACTGAGTGAGCTCTGCCACTTAGTCAAGACCACTGTGGTGCCATTGAGACCTACATGGTATCAGTGATCCACACCTCTCCCGGACTGTGAACAGCACATTAAAATTTTACTATTACTGTGTACCCAGGGCATATACAGTTTGACGCTATCTACCTTCTAAGAGAAGCTGTAATGTTAAATATCTAACCAGGAAAACATGTATTTTAAGCAATATTTTTTCTAACTTTTAACATATGGTTGGTCCAATCCAGCCAGGCTTTAAAGCTGTCTGTTGAGAATCCTACTTCAATATTTTTACTGATTCATTGTATGTATGAAAGGGAAAAAAAAAAAAAAATCCAAGATTTTATGATTTGATAATGGCAAATACAACAGAAAAAAAATAATAATAATAAGTTTTCCAATAATTCAAACTTTTCTGATTTCTGTTCCACCACTTCACATGATGACCATCCTCCCATGTGACAAGATCTTCAGTATTTTGGGGTTCAGCACAAAAAATCTTTGTGCCAGAAACCAGAACAGTGAGTGGCAACACAACCCATTCAGCCTCTGGGATGTTCAGCAAACTGGAAAGAGGGAAGAAAATTGGCTAGCTGCAGCAGGAATCAGATGTTAGTACCGGAATAAAACTGATCCTCTTGACTGAAGGCTGGACAACACATAGTGACAGTGAGGAGAGAACAGGAAAGGCATTTTTCAAAAGCATACTCTACTGTCATAAATCCAGAGGCTTCCTTCAGAGCTGGGGGATTCTGCAAGAGGTCAGCAGGTGGGTCAGCAACAGATGACAGAAAAAGGGGTTGGCAGGGACTTCATTTCCCTTCTCACACAAGGCTGTGACCTCTCAGAATTATTCTTTACTTCTGAGAAGGTGACTTTCAGCTAAAATTATACACAATATAGCCCTGATTCTCCTCTCTGTGACCCTAGTATAAAAATACAAAGACCAAACCAGATTTACATACGCTTGAAACCAGGCTGCTTTTCCTCACAGCTGTAATAGTATCCATGTAACTAAACCATTTTCTCCAGCCTGCTATCAACAAAAAGATTATTTACAGTTCGAGTCTTTGATTTTAACTTGTCTAGAACAATTTCTCTTCTGTGTTCCATAAAAGCGAGAATAGAAGCTATATTAGGTACACAAAACTGTGATGAAAAACCCTCCAGAATGGTTTTTGCCATGCTGAATGTTGCCCTCTGGCCTGGTTTCTGGCAAGTTGTAATAATGTAACCTGACTCAACTATCCTGACCTGTGGCTATTGTCAAATACTTTCCCAAATCATCCACAAGACGTTGAATGAACTCGGCATGACTTATTTTTGTTATGCAATTGTGTGAAGAATGCAACACAGGATCATAGACTGGATGGCCCAGAATAACTCTGTGCAGAAATGACTCAGTATCCAGGGAAAACTTTCAAGCTTGTAAAGACATGACATATTCCTGGAAAGCAACTGTTAAACTCTGACTAATGCATTCCCCTCTTTTCTACCCCTTTTTTAAAGTCTATCTGTCTGCAAGTTTTGAAGCTCTGAATGTTCCTGAATGGACTGAAAAGAATGTGAGGTAGAGACTTCAGAAAGCGTCTGAGACAGCTGAACAATTACTCTCTATGTGATATTTTAGGAACATTTGGGGGAAATGTAGCAATCCAGGAGTCCAGAGCCAGACATTTAGTTTTTTGCCATGTTCCACAGCACCTATCAGGTGTCCTGGAAAGACTGAAACTTGGCCACTTAAGTGACTTGGCTCAGCAAGCACAGTTTTTAGGTGGGTTGGATAAGCCACGCTGTTGACAGGCCTTTGAGTCCCAAGTACTTCTGGCCCAAACTAGTGAGAGCAACTCTAGGGACTTTGGGAATTATATCCCTGCCACAAGCCTGGCAGGAGCAAAGCTCCCCCTTTTCCATCTCCACTCACAGGTGGAAAGCCTACTGACAATGTACTTGTAGCAAAGTGAAACCATGTGAAAGTGGACAGCAGGTGTAAATAAATATTAAGAAGTCATTTTACTGAAAGAAGTCTAAAACAGACAGTGCTCCCCCACCATCTTAAAAATTGGAGTTAACTTCCCAAAGAGTAAAAATTTATGTCATCCCCACACACAACTCGGAATTTGCTCCTAGGAAGTTAGACATTAGTGAATGTAAAAGGGAAAGCTCACACTTGTGAGAACATGCTGACATTACATACTCCTTGCTTTGTTTCAGGCTTATTCACACTATTTCAGTCTCTTTTGGGGAGAGTGGAAGACTTTGCTGATCCCTATACTCTAGGTATAAATCATAGGAATTTCAATAGACATTACCTAAGAAACACTGACTGCTGTAAAACTTCACCTGAGAATGCTACAAGATCAGTTACCCCATAGAAAGGTATGAAAAATCCCATTTAGTTGGAAACAGTATTTCATCCTGTAACAATGAGGTCAGCAGACTGAGAATTGAGGTACTCAGGTCTGTTTGCCATGGAGGTAGCCTCAAGAAAAGTTTACTTTTCCCTTTCTTCATCTCATTGCAATTGTTCCTAATTAAACAAAACCAAAGTCACAGAGAGGCCATGAGAATTTGTAGGATTTGTAGTGAGTTTTGAAACATCTGAAAAGAAAAGCACTATTTTAGTCCTGACTACCAACATCCACCATGAGAAAACCACCGCATATTACTATTACACAGAGCCATAGATTGCTAAAGACAACGGGCAGTGTAAGAGATGGACATGAATGTTAACTACCTGAACTAGCAAGAGAAACACTTTTTCACTGGCATAGCATACATGTTTGGAGGCAGTAGTTTGTTTTCTCCAGAGCAATAGTGACATTTTAGATCATCTTCTATGCTATAAATGGAATACTGTGATCTGCTGAACATTTGCTACCTGGAAGACCATTTCCTGTTGCGTAAGTCATTAACTTTCTTGGATGACATTGCCACATCTGTAATGAAAAGATGTTATGTGCTGCTAATTTATGAGGCTACTCTACTGTTGATATTTTAAACTACTCGGGTGTGAATAGCAAAGGCTGGCTGGTATTTGAAATCTCTTTGGCAATATTAGCTCACTGTGGATGGTATTTAAAATCACTCTGGCACTCTGGGGCATCAGAGGCCCCAGAACAGTCATGGCCACTGCAGGAGCTGAGATAATATTTCCCAAGGCTAATACTTTATTTCCACTGATAGGAAAGTGCATGGAAAGAAGAATTTAACAGGCCTGATCAGATTCAGTTCTCAGATTAGTGCTTTGAAGAAAATGTGTACAATGATGTTCATGTAGCAAATGAAAACACAGACTTTGGATTTATCTTCTAACAATAGATGGGGAGGAAGCAAAACTCACATCTGTAAGAAAGGCAGAACAGGACAGCAAAAGGTGGTTCTCACTTTACAAAGTAGAAAATGCAACCATTTTCTATAGGTCCTATTCTACGCCTTTAGGGGTCCATTATTGCCACCTAGTGTGAGTTTGAATATAAGCCACAAAATTGTACCCACTCGGTGTTCTTTGAGCCCAATAAACTCCACTCAAAGTAGGTCAGCTCCTTTGGAAACATATGCAGGCTTGGATCTAGAAATACCTGCCGGCTGTGGCTTCTGTCTGCTATGTCATTTTGCTATATCATTTGAGTATCCAAATTATTGCATACTTCTAGTATCCCCACTTACCTTCTGGATGCTGATTGATCTATGGATTGGAATGACTTGGAAAAAAAATCAATCCTTATCCGTATTTTAACAGAAGATCCAGTGTCCAGTAGAAATGCGTGCTCATGCAAATTCTACTGTGCTGATTTTAGAACTACAGCTAATACATTTTAAAAATCTAAACAAGATGTGTGTGAGGCTGTCAAAACACTCAAGGACAGCTTTGTTTCAAGGAACCATCTGTAGCTGCATGTCATCCATGTATGCTGACAATCAATAAACATGAGAGCAGGAAATCAAAATGTCTCTTGAGTAACACCAGTGCTCACCCCTTTGGCTGGGAGGAAGACCAGTCCTCTCCTAACTAATCCCAATTCCCTTCTTTCAAAATACCAAATGTAAATGAGTTTGGCTGCAGATAATGATGTTTCCATTATTAGTAACACCCTGAATAGATTCAGACTCTAGTTGGGAAATTAACTCCTGTGGACTTGGCTTGGCAGGATCTATTCTTAATAGAACCTGCTCAGCACAGAGTGTGAAATGACTTCAGAGTCCTCTCCAGGGGCACTGACAGGCCTGCATGCTTCATCACAGTCTATTACACACTCAAATTCACTGAATTGAAAATCTGTGGACAATATATATTACTTCAAAACATCCATGAAGCTCCTCAATCTGCCTGGAATTATTACCCAGTAATCCTGAATGTATTTGCTGACAGAAAGTAAGGACTCAGTATGAAATCTTTTTCTTCTGTTGTTTCTACAGCTGCTCAGGGATTCCCAAAGTAGAGGCTGAATCAGAGATTTTCAGTTTTATGACACACAAATTTATGGTGTAAATTAACTGACCAGACTGAATTGCACTGGAAATGGCAACAGGGAACCTCCTTAGACAGACCAGAGATACCTAGCTAGGGGTAGACCCTTTCAAGCTTCAATGAAATGGCTAAGATTTGTCGGTTAAGGTTACCAGCATGGAATAAACCACAGGTCCTTCAGTCTGACCCAAATATTTCTGGTTTGTGTATCCTCTAAGCACTGGGAGATATCTTGATACTCCAATCAGTGGAGAGAAAAGGCTTTGCCACTTGGGATGCAGGATCCCTGGAGCTGTCCATCTTTCCACATTGGCCATCTCGGCAAAAAGCCTCCTTATCGATCACAGTCAGGAAACTGCTGAAGTTACATGGTGTAAATATGGGCCTAAGTTTTCCACACTGGCCTCCCACAGAAAGATAATGTTTAAGGGGACATATAGTCTTGAGTAGAACTTGTAGCATTTTTTCATCCAAGTTTTTTCAGTGTGAGTCATATCCTCACAGGAATTGAAATTTCTTTTAAATACAGATTTTCATGAAGGCATATTTTAAATGATAATCATTTCAATATGGTTTAAATATTTTTCAGAATATGTTTCTATTTTTTCATGAAACGTGTGAAAAGTCATTGTACTTAATACCCATTTAATATTCTAGATATTTTAAAACAGAAAGTGCAACATCATACTTAAATCATCCATAATTCCTTTTCCTCACAAAATTTCCTTTGGGAGAAAAGAAACAACAGCACCTGTGCTCATCCTGCCCTTGGAATATAAAGCTATAAAACTGTGGAATTTCCTAGAAGTCAGAAGGAAGTGCTGCCAACATCTTCCCTGCTATTTGTGCTTTTGAAAACATAGTTCATGCAGTTCAATAGATTTCCATCAATTTGATCAGATGACATTGTCATCTAATGAAGCCCAGTACAAATTCTTGTGCCTGCAACAAAGAATTAGCTGCAGATTGAGGCTTCCTTTAGTTAATTGTATTATAAAGACAACACATTTTTTTAATAATGTTCCTTGGAGTAATAAATCTACAGTGACCTTAACCATGATTTTTTCTGTCAGTTGAAAAACATAATCTTCGTTCATGGTTAGCCAGGTGATTTAGTGTGTTCTTCAACTGCCCAGCAACAGATTATTTCATTTATGTCTTCCATTTATTCTTACAACATTGCTGATCCAGATAATAAAGAATAAGGTTCACAGCTATTATCTCTGGTTAATCCGTCATAATTGTCTACACCTTAAATTAGGGATATTATGCTGAATTGCATTTAATATGGTAGAGCTTTGCTGTGTGCATCAGACAATCACCCCCATCCTTACCCCCCCAAAAATGACCTTGACTGACAGAAAAGCCATTCTACATTCCAAATCATTAAAAATATTTCACATAGAAGTACTGTGCAGATGCAGACAATGGTCCTTGTCCTTCTGTATTACTGCTGGTTTCCAAAATACATAGACAACTATACTTTTAAATGAATACACTTGCAGTAGGAAGAATACTATAAGTAACAGAAGCTGCCACCAGCAGGAGTTTGCACACAGACACTGGCATTGTGTTTTGTCCTTCATTACTCACCTAAATTATGTTCTGCTCCCTTTGACCAATGCTCATTGCTGAAATATGTTTTGTTCCAAAGGCCTCATTTCCAAAGTAGATTGAAGAAACGGAACCTTAAAAAAAAAGAAGGCAACCAGGTTAGTAGGTTTAGTTCAAGACTAAATAGATCCAAATAGCTCCAGGGCTTTTGCTCCTGCAGTTACACAAGAGCCACAGACATCAAAACACTGAACAGCAATCTTACAGCATCACAGTGTGGCTAAGGCCAGAGGCCCCCCAGGCCCATCTGCTCCTCCTGACCCAGCAGGGCCACCCCGAGCAGGGGGACCAGGCCTGTGTCCAGGCGGCTTTGGGAGCTCTCCAAGGAGGAGACTCCACAACCTCTGTGGGCAACCTGGGCCAGGGCTCCAGCATCCACACAGCGCAGAAGTGCTTCCTGGTGCTCAGAGGGAGCCTCCTGTGCTCCAGTTTGTGCCCACTGCTTCTGGGCCTGGCCCTGGGCACCACTGAGCAGAGCCTGGCTGCCCACTGAGCCTTCTCTTCTCCAGGCTGAACAGCCCCAGCTCTCTCAGCCTTTCCTCATAGGATAGATGCTCCCATCCCTTAACCATCTCAGGGGTCCCTAGCTGTAGCATCAGATAGGCCCTTTGCTGTAGCTTTTTCAATAGCTCTGTATCTTTCAATGCTGAAGTCATTCCATTTTTATTTATTTATTTATTTTTCCCTGACAATTACAGAACACAAGTAGAATAGGTAATGATTGTATCAAGAGCACAACAAAAAAAAATTAGAAAATAGGGAAGGAAGAGATGCCCACCAACTTGAAGCAATGATGTCAGGAAAGACCATAATTTCATGTTCTACCTCATCAAGAAACTTAACAGCACACAAAACATTTTGCTTTAAAAATGTCCTCCAGTGCCTGCATGGAGCATCTATTGGAAGGTGACACTTTCCTTCTCTTGTGATTGGTTGTGTGCCCTGGGAAATGTAAAAATATCACCAAGGTATGCATAAGAGAGAAGTTAATTAGTTTAACTTCCCAATGGGAATATATTAACAGTGTAATAAGATGCTTAAAGACTATCTTTATGATTGTCCCTGCCAAAATAGTTGCTGGAAAGCTTTTCTTTTTTAATGCAAGAAGTTTTATCATCCATATGGAGATCCAGATGCTGACTACGATCTTTGTGTGGCAGAGGTCAGTGCAAACATTCAGCCTCTACATCTCAATGAGATGACTTCTGGGACTGTTACTGGAAGAATCCTGTGTCAGGATCAATACCTATAAACAACTTTATACTCAATTCCTCTATGAAGCTAAACGTAACCTTTCTCTGTATTAACATAACATGATTTGATGAAGAAAAAAGTATATATATATACTTATACATATATATTTTTAACTGCCACTCAATGCTTTTCTTTTTTTTTTTTTTAAACTCATGTGGACAAGTTCAAATGTAATTTGTCCTGCACAGTCATTGCCCAAAATGGACAACATAATTAATCATCTATCTTTATGTACTTGTGACTTAAAATGACTTTTAGCTAAATACTCTTACCCTAGCTCTCCCCTTGATTAATCCTGAACCATGTAAGCATAAATTTTATTACCAGGTCTCTCCTGCTAGCCGGAATGTCACACTGGAATTTACTGGGGAAAAAAAAAATCATGCTATGTTGATTTCCCCACTGTTCTATAAAATGTCGTTTATTTTCCTTTTGAAATATATTTTGAAATAGATTTTTAGATAGCTGGGATGGCCAGTGTGATATTGCCTTCTGAACAGCTTTCTAAAATTATACATAAAAAAATTGCCCTGCTTAAAAACTGAATATGAGTGATGTAGAATTACATTCCCCTAAAATAAAACCTTAAATCAACTTTCAGTTTCTTTATAACTGCCCAGACCAAGAAAAATCTACTTGAAAAGCCCCACTACCCTTAGGATCATCATTTAAGAGGACATTTTCTCTTAGGCTATTTATACTTTTATCTGTAACTGATGGAAATCTGTGGGTAGGACACAGTCTAGTTTCTATTTCCCCACTTTTTAAATAAAGCCAAACCACTCTACTTAGCTGACTCTTTCTCTCCAAGAAATGCATTACATAAACACTAAGGAAATTAAGCCTTTGAGCAGTACACACAGCAGTGTGTTCATTTATGTCATTCCAGGTTTACAAATGAGATGGACAGCAAAGTCTTCTTTTTTAAATACAAAGGCATATTGGCGAATTTCCAAGGCTTTCAGGAGATCAAGCAGCCCTTTTCAATGCCAGAGTTTTTCAGATTTCTGTAACATTGTCTTGGCTGATCCAGTCTCTTCATTAGTAATTGCTAGCATTAAACAATCACAAAAACACTGGAAGATATCAAAACAAAAGTCTGTCAAAATAAAAATTTCAAAATTAAAAATGAAATAAAAAGCCAGCTGTCAGTGCACATCCCCAAGCTCCCATATTATTTTGCTGATTCATTTATTAGGTTATTCATTAAACAAACATCTTTTTGAAGGCCTTTCTGGTGCAAAATAAATTGACTTGACACATAAATTGTTCCCATTTTGCAGCTTTTCTAAAAGATTAAATCTTGTTGACAAAATAGCAAGCATTAAAAAAGAGAAAAGAAAAGAAAAGAAAAGAAAAGAAAAGAAAAGAAAAGAAAAGAAAAGAAAAGAAAAGAAAAGAAAAGAAAAGAAAAGAAAAGAAAAAAGAAAAGAAAAGAAAAGAAAAGAAAAAAAAAAGAAAAGAAAAGAGAAAAGAGAAGAAAAGAAAAGAAAAGAAAAGAAAAGAAAAGAAAAGAAAAGAAAAGAAAAGAAAAGAAAAGAAAAGAAAAGAAAAGAAAAGAAAAGAAAAGAAAAGAAAAGAAAAGAAAAGAAAAGAAAAGAAAAGAAAAGAACAGCAAAAATAACTGAGTGAGGAAGAAACACTTGCTGCTTTCCAACACCCATTGATCACAGCAGACTTGCCCAGCATCCAGGATCTTCACATAGACTCAGATCTCATGTTGGGAAATGTGTTGTTTTTTTTTCCCTGAGTAAGTAGGTCCATAGGTCCATTTCAATGGCCACTGCATTTATTATGAGTAGTTTATACAAACTTAACACTTCTTTATTATTATGATCCTAATAATCAGCAGCAACATGGTCAGAAGCTCCTTTGACAATCTTTCCCTTAACTGTTTCACAACAAAACAAGGTTGTAATATGAATTTGCGGTCATCTGGTCACAGTTTGGCTGTACTAGAAAATCAGACCCACTGCCACAGCTGAAGGGAAAACCCTCAACAGCAGTCTGAGTTTTCTATTCTGCTGCAACACCATCTATACAGCTGCTTCTGCTAAGAAAGTTGTTAGAATAATGGTACAGACATCATGGTGCAGCTCATAGAATCATAGAATATCCTGAGTTGGAAGGGACCGATAAGGATCATCAAGTCCAACTCCTGGCACCGCACAGGTCTGCACAAAAGTTTAGACCGTGTGACTAAGTGCACAGTCCAATCACTTTTTAAATTCACACAGGCTTGGTGCAGTGACTACATCCCTGGGGAGCCTGTTCCAGCGTGCAACCACCCTCTTGGTGAAGAACCTCTTCCTGATGTCCAGCATAAACTTCTCCTGCCTCAGCTTAATGCCATTCCCGTGGGTCCTGTCACTGGTGATTACAGGGAATAGGTCACCTGCCTCTCCACTCCCCCTCACAAGGAAGTTGTAGACTGTGATGAGATCCCCCCTCAGCCTCCTCTTCTCCAGGCTGAACAGGCCCAGTGATCTCAGCAGCTTGTCATCCATCTTCACCTCTAGGCCCTTCACCATGTTTGTTGCCCTCCTCTGGACACTCTCCAAAAGTTTAATGTCCTTCTTGTACTCTGATGCCCAGAACTGCACACAGTACTTGAGGTGAGGCCACACCAGCACAGAGTAGAGTGGGACAATCACCTCCCTCAACCTACTAGTGATGCCGTGCTTGATGCACGCCAGGATACGGTTGGCCTTCCTGGCTGCCAGGGCACACTGCTGGCTCATATTCAGCTTGCTGTCAACCACAACCCCCGGATCCTTCTCTGCAGGGCTGCTCTCCAGCATCTCACCACCCAGTCTGTACGTATAGCCACGGTTGCCCCGTCCCAGGTGCAGGACCCTTGCCTTTGTAAAAAAGCACTTGCCTTTGTTAAATTTCATGTGGTTGGTGATTGCCCAGCTCTCCAATCTGTCCAGATCTCTCGGCAAGGCCTTTCCACCCTCATCTGAGTCCACAACTCCTCCAAGTTTGGTGTCATCGGCTAGTTTGCTCAAAACACCTTCTAGTCCTACATCCAAATCCAAATTTATAAAGATATTGAAGAGGACTGGCCCTAAAATGGAGCCTTGAGGGACCCATTTTGCTGTTGATCCATGAATGTGTGTATGGATACATTCTATTAAGCCCTCTGTGTTTGCACTTACCACTTTCATAACACTGTTATAGTTTAAAAACTGGACAACCATCTTCTTGCACAAAAACTGCTTGATTTGGAATAATTAGTGTACCTCTAAATGTTACTTATTTTGAATGAAAGAGCTAATAGTTCTTTAAAATCTCCAAGAACTTTAAGTATTTACCAATTATCTGATACATTTCAATTACTTTAACTTGCCAGAATTAAAATCCCATTATTCCCAGGTTGCTGTCTGGTTTTCATGGCCCGGCAAACTGTCACACTGCACACTGTACATCTCCTATCACTGTTGTTGCAACGACTTTTATATGTACTCTGCTTCTTCCCAAGCACTATTTTATTCTGAGACACTGACATTATCAGTGTCTTTTCAAATCAATTCATGTCCTGCTCCACTCAATAAACATATTAATCCATAGGACTCCTTTATCCTTATTGGTGATTAACCAATTACACATTATTGATGATTTTTCATTCTGTAAAAATTTAAACAACAAACAAGAGTTGTTATGACAGCCAACTTAAACATCTAGCACCATCTTGAGGTTAAACTGATCTTGACATTTTAAAATAAATGGACATTGCTTGATCATAAACTCACCAGAAGTTCTAGAGTATTGTGGATACGTATTCTTTAATGAAAAAATAATAATAATTAATGAGTTAAGACAAACAACCTGCAGATTTTTTTCTCTGTTACCCTATATTGACTTTAAGACATATCTGTTAGTTCTGTTAGCAATTAAGCTTAAATTTGTGTTCCAAACGAGAAGTTGGATACTACATGATTTTGTTTTGAAGCCCTGCTAGACAGTGTACTCAGCAGTGACTTAATGAAATTCTAAGGTTACAACTGCACAGACAAGTTGACCTATAAGTATTTTCCTTGGGCTTCATTCTGTAGTTTACTTATGTGCAAAAAACATGTGTTTACAAAGCATGTCTTATTCTAAATGATACTGGGCCACCTAGATACAAACATCTAGTAAAATCAATTTCTTTCCAACTGAAAATATTTGGGTAGGACTAGGTAAGATATTTTGAAGTTTTGAAACTTAATAAAAATATCAGATAAATCTGTTGAGTTACAAGCCTTTTCACTGCTCACCTCATGTTTGAAGCCGATCATGACACTGGAACAGATTTGAGATGAGGAGCATGGCACAATTATGACTTGGAATGGAAAGGGGATGAAGGCTGGAATTTCTTCAAGGAAGCCAGGCAACAGCAAGGAAACCATGCTGAGGTTCTCTAAATAGATGCAGGTGTAACAAGCTTGCCAACTTGGAAACTTCCCGAAAATATGTATAACTGTTCATTCACTGAGGTGATATGCATATATTTGTAAAAACTTTTTTTTTTTTTTTTTTTTTTTTAACCGCAATGTCCAGGTTGAGCTCATGCTGGGCTTTATAGCCTTCCTGATTTACTCTCTACATATGCTGGCAACTTCCTTGTACTCTCCCCAGGCTGCCTGCCCCTTCTTCCACCAGACATAAACTCTCTTTTTCTCCCGGACACTCACCAAAAGTTCCCTGTTCAGCCATGCCGGTCTTCCTCCCTGCCGACTCATCTCACTGCACACAGAGACACCCTGCTCCTGTGCCTTGAAGTCTTCCTTCTTGAGGAGCATCCAGACTTCTTCCATCCCTCTGCCCTCCATGACTGCATCCCAAGGGACTCTCCCTGAACAGTTCCTGAACATTTCAACTTCTGCCCTCCTTTAAGTCCAAGGTAGCAGTTTTACTGACACCCTCCTCCTCCCCCCCCACCTCCTCCACCACTGACTTCACCAAGAATAGAGAACTCTGCCATTTTGTGGTCTCTCTGCCCAAGAGAGTTTCTTCTAATCCACTTCCCAGTTACCTGTCGTCCCAGGACAGTGGCCCCCCCAACACAGTAAAACAGCTATATCTGACACTCTTTTAAACTTAGATGTGACAGCAAGATGAATTGAATGGCACTGAACATTCCCCTGTTGATAGGTTTTGTCAAAATACCTGTGGCAGCTCTTTAAACTTTCAAGTGACAGTGTTATGGGAAATTCCATACATGAAAGCCTCTTCCCAAGGCAGCTGTTCAAAACATCATGTAAATAACAAGCAAGGGTATAAACAGAGTGACACATTCAGAGTCTGTAACTGCCTGTCCTGTTAATTCACACTGCACTTAGAATATGTAAAACAGGAATGTGGGACAGCAGCAGACAGCAGCAGGTCTAAAACCCCAGACTGAAAAATGGATCTGGATCTCCCCTTAGTCCATCCTGCAACTTATAGCTTGAAAGATAATACTGTCTAGAAACTAGATCTATTTCTGGTTCTGCCCCAATCTCCTTGTAACTCCTACACACCTCCTGGCTCCCTCCCTACCTCTTCTGTCACATCAATAAAGGCTGAATATTTTCCAGAGCAGCAGCTGTGATCAGGTACTACACTGGAGAATGGTACCTGGTCTCCTGAATCACATAGGTTCTTTGACTAACTAGTTATGAACTCCCAAATCTTCAGACTGAAGGAATCCTCATGTTTTCGAAAGTCTGTGCCTCTTCACCCCATCAATATTTTGTAACTTATGGATGAAGGAGCTAGGAAGAGCACAAACACACATGAAAACTAGCTTAAATTAGTGTTACTGGGATAAGCTTGACATTTGTTACCTATAGACATTTCTTGGTTATGGCCATGTCAACCTAATTCTTTCCTAATTGCTCAACTTAGACACTGAAAATTAAAATTAGTTTTCCATCTCCAATTGCTCTTGTTCCTTCATTGCACTTGACACCCAGCCTGGCTGAGTGTTTTAATTCCAAACAACTCCTAATCGGTTCTCTATTCTGTTATATAAACAACCACACTGAAAACAACAAAAAGTTTTGTCCATCAAAACTTTGGAGCTCCCCAGACAGTAAAATGTTCTGTAGCCTTTATTGAGATAATTGATTTGATACGTATCACATTTGCTAAAAGGCAAATACATTCTTTCACATTGTAGTTCATCTCCAAACAGGTTACTTCATTTTGCTGAAAGCTTTAGACCACATATATTTAGTAAAACAAAAGACGACGTGTAGGTCAGATCAAGTGCAGGAAGCAAAGGGGCAGCTACAAGTTAGTTACACTGCAACGTGTCTGCTTTAGAGACCTGTGGAGCAGTAACTGAGTCCTTACTGAGAACTAATTTCTTATTCGAGCTGATGATTGGTGGTACTGAGTCATGGACACCCATATCATGGCAGGACAGTTTGTAGAAGGCCAAGAGTATATCCCAGCATGCAGGCACTAGAGCAAAGAAATGTTACTACAGGACTTTTTCCCTTCACATTTTTTTTCCCTGATAGTCAGTGCTTGGCCACAACTGGAGCTGAGGCACCAGGTGGAATGAACATCTGCTACAAGGGAGTGTGGAAAAGTTACTGTCTTGATGCCTAGTTTCTCCTCCTTCTCCTTCTCCTTCTCCTTCTCCTTCTCCTTCTCCTTCTCCTTCTCCTTCTCCTTCTCCTTCTCCTTCTCCTTCTCCTTTTTTTTTTTTTTTTTTGAGGGTGGGGGGGGGGGGTCATTTCTTTCTTTTTTATTGAGCAATATATGCTTTCAGAAGCAGGGGAGAGTGGAACATGCTTTATTTACTGTAACTACCACAGCAAATCTCACCCTTACCAGAAATATCAGGGAGGTTTCTATCACCTGCTTCCTGTATATGGTACACCATTCTGTTCCCTGAACGTTACAGGCCATCAGACTAATTTAAATATGTAGGCTTTACAGAAGAATATTTGAGTAAAGTGCAACATACATGTGATACACAGAAGGTCAGATTAAATTAATTAGCTAATTCATTTTCTCTGGTTTTAAGCTCTTTGATTCCCTCCCAGATCAAAGGAGTTCTAACGACTACTTCTCTGTAAGCATTCAGAGATTTTTATGGTACCATAAACACAGAAAAGTACCAGATGTCGCCTGTTGAATAAATTGGCTGCAGTTATGCATGCAAAAAGAAAAACAGCAGAAATAGATCTGAGTCCTTTGTCATCACATATCTCAAGAAAAATGTCCACTATACTGAGATCCACTCAGACACAGCTTACCCTTCTCAAGCCACTCCTTTGATTAGCACATGAGAACACCATTCAATTGGAGAGCCCAATCCACCTACAAAACCTAAGGATCCACATGCACCACTCCACTTACCAATGCATAGCTACATCTGCTGATGACTGCTTCTAATTAATGCATATTAATAACAGTATCATAACATTTAGCCACCGTGATTCAAGACAACATCCTTATTCAGATGGTGCATATTTACTTGTTAAAGTTAGGCGTGTATTTCCGTGTTGGTTTTTGTTTGTTTGTTTGTTTTTGTTGTTGTTGTTTTGTTTTGTTTTGTTTTTGTTTTTGTTCTGTTTTGTTTTGTTTCAATTGTGTCCTAAATACTCTTGCAAAAATGAGTATCATAGATCTGACCTGGAACCCACCAAAAGTTTTCAGGTTCTTCTTGTGACTTTCAGCAGACAGCAGCTCAGACCTTATTGTCATTGGGAGTAGCAGATGAAAGCACAGTGCTTGATATGGATCAGTTTAAATTAATGTTATTTGTGGGATTACAGGGAGCCCAGACTTCAGTTTTATGCCATCAGCATCAAATGACAAGGAGTAATGGTCACAAAATAGAGCATAGGAAGTTCCGCACCAATATGCAAAAGAACTTCCTCATGGTGAGAGTGACAGAGCACTGGAACAGGCTGCCCAGGGAGGTTCCAGAGTCTCCTTCTCTGGAGATATTTAAGGCCCATCTGGACGCCTACCTGGGCAGCCTGCTCTAAGGAACCTGTTTTGGCAGGTGGGTTGAACCCAATGATCTTTCGAGGTCCCTTCCAACCCCTTCAGTTCTGTGATTCTGTGAAATGTCCTGCCCCAGCACCATTCTGGGACTGCAGTCCAGAGCAACAGGAGGCAACAGCAGACCTTTGGCAGAAGTATTTCTGACAGGTCTCTTCTTCTCTTAATATCCCCTGTAAATGACTGTGTTCACTTGATATCTAATTGAATATTTGCAGCTAATGAATATTTTTCTTGCTGACGTTACACTTTTCCACCTCTGACTATGACCTTCATAAGCTTCATCTGAAGAGCATGCAAGCTGAGGATCAGATGAGTGCTCCCCTGAAGGAAGATCTCATTATCATAGTGCAAAGAACAACAAGCTAATCACGTAGCCATTAATATCACTGAAAGCCTCCTGCCAATTAATTTCATGGAAAGAGATGTATCTTGTGTGCTAACAAAATGTATCAGGCAAAAATATCATGCTCTGTCGAGAGAAGGCATGAAATAGTGCTTTTCAACTGCCAAATATTTTCAAAGCTCAACTTGAAACGAGTGACAGAGCACTAGTTATTGTACAACAGACTGCATGGTTGCCATGAAAACCAAAAGTTTTGGGAATCTTAGCTATCATTAGGATCCTCACTGGCACACTGAATCTTGATAGTTGCAGCGTACAAAACAGGAACCCCAGTGGCACCATCTACCCAGTAATTTGAATGTAGCTGTGTAGGAGGCTAATATTTCAAGCAGAGTCTGTGTATATGTTCAGGGTAAATCTACAAGCCTAATAAGCTGTAAAAATGTGTATCATCTGTCCTTCATGGGTAAGACTAATATCCTCTGATGATCATTTCTAAAATGGGTTATAAATTCTAAAATTTAAAAATGTTGTGAAAAGCAATAAAACAACAAAATAATTCTGAACAAGAATATAAAAATAATGTGTGATAATATCTCCCTTACTGCAGCCAGATTTTATTTTTAAGTTGCCTTTTTAAAATGTCTATTGCATAGAATAAAAACAGTTGGGATGTGATAATACCAAACAACACTAACTGAGAAAAAATGTCAACGTTTAAAACAAAAAACAACAGTGAAGTGAAAAAAATAGGGGTTACCGTAGTAGCAGTGCTGTTCAGATGGTTCCTCAAAAAGGCCTCAGATATCCTTCTGGCAACCCTGAAATCCAATCCCATTCTTTAACAGCCTGTGGAGTACGACACCAACTGTGCTCCCATATGTAAACCATGGCATCAGGCTTTGCTATGGGGAGAAGTCAATGAGATATACATGTTCCTGAGCTTCAAATATTTCTACTGCACTGGAAGATGGCACCATTTATTGGCTATAATGGGTCATGATTTCTGAGGGGATATGAATTCTTATTGTCTCTATAAATAACCTACATTTATTGTCTGTACTGGTTTTGTTTCAGCAAGAGAGAGCTCTCAAAGCTTGAATTTCCTAATTGTAAAGGCAACATAAATAAATTAAAATACATAATCTGTGCAGGCTGAGGTTACTGACCAAGTTGAGTACCTGGTTTAACCTGAAGAGTTTCATTTCCAACAAAAATGTTACCCTAAAAGGATCAGGACATATCTAACAGTCTTTGCCAGCCTGTGAAATCCAAACACTATATTGCAACTTTTAGGTTATGTACTTCACTGCAGCTTGCTACTGAAAATCTGGCATATCTTCTGTCTTTTATTAGATATAAACTGCTGTTTCTCATCGTTGTAAAATACAAAAGGCATGATGGAAAAATATATAATATGAGAAAGGCGTTGTTTTACAGAACAACCACAGAGAGAGATTCTGCATCCATTTCATAAGCAGAAACTAGAGATTTCCAAAACACGTTACTTGCATTTGCAAAACCTGTATCAAAAATAGAATTACCTTTCTCAGATTCATTGAAAAATAGTATGAAAATGATCTTGAATGCTCAGTATGATAACAGATAAATCATGAGATAGAGTATAAATGGCTTTTTTACAGACCATAAAAACAGAAAAAGAAAAGGAAGCCTGTGTTCTTAATTTATGGTTTATACACAGAGAAAAATGCATTAACATGCAGGGCTACAATATGAAAGGCGTATCTGAAAAGACTGGTGCTATTCTGGAAGATAATTTCCTAGATGAAAAGGGTTGCATCAATGTGCTAGGAAATCTATAATAAACATTATCTTGAGAGATAAAGACTAATTCTTCCTTCAGATTAAAAATTGTAATAGTTAAAACCAATCATCCTATTGCATTTTTATGTGCAAGGAAAATAAAGTCTACAATCCCATGCTTTTAAAGAAAAAATTCCACAAAGCTAAAAATATGATTGCTGGAGTGAATTTAACAGAAAAGTATGAGTAAGAACAGGTTACAGTGCTGTTATTTCTCCAAGTGCTACAAAACAATAATCAAACAAAGCTACTGATTTTAAAAGATTCATTGTACAGATGAAAGAATACACACAGTAAAAAGAAATGAATATTTAATAATTTACAAAAATACAGTAGCACATATAAATCACGTGGTAGAGACTGTAGAAAATTGAAAGAAGGCCAGAAGAGGAAAATCACTAGCCAGCACAATTAAGCCCAATAGGGCTTGTTGATTGAAATTGATGTTTGTCCAGATTTGTCCCTATTTATATAAGGAACCAAATTCAGTGGTTGAGTTCTCAGAAACGCTGCATTTAGAGAACAGGTGGGTACTCAACATTTCTGAAAATAAGGCCATTAATTCTTCTTTTCAAGGACAGATTGTGCAGTATTCCAAAATATTTCTGTGCCTAGAAGAGTTACATTCCTATCTTCATCCTTACCCTCCTACGTATCTTTAAAATGTGCCCCATACAAACCAAGTTCAGCTGCTTGCTTTTGAAAATCGTGATTCAGGTATGGTGATTTAATGAGGATGGGCAGCTAAGCACCACACAGCTGCTCTCTCACTTCCCCTCCTCAGAAGGAAAGGGGAGAAGAACAGCTGCTGGTCTGAGCCAGCAACAGGGAGATCACTCACCAGTTACCATCACAGGCAAAAGAAACTCTGCATAAAGAATATTAATGTAAATTGTTGTCTACTGACAACAGATAAGGGCAGTAAGAAATAAAGGCAATCCAAAAACACCTTATTCCCCTCCCATTCAACACCTACCTTCCCTCCCTCCCCCCCCCCCGTGTGCCACGGGGGAATGGGGGCTGCAGTCAGCCCATGAAGCTTCATCTCCGCTGCTCCTTCACAGTCCTTCTCTTCCCCTGCTCCATGCGGGATCCCTTCCACGGGATGCCGTCCTTCCCAAACTGAGCCTGTGGGGGCTGTCCACAGGCAGGAGCTCTTCAAGAACTGCTGCAACATGGCTCCATACCATGGGATCCATCTGTCAGGAGCTAACTGCTCCAGCACGGGTCCCCCATGGGCGGCAGCTCCCCCCCAGACTCCCTGCTCCAGTGTGGGCTCCCCTCCACGGGCTGCAGCTCCAGCCTGGGGCCTGCTCCTGCGGGGGCTCTCCATGGGCCGGTCTCCTCCAGGCCACATCCACCTGCTCCACCAGGGGCTCCTCCACGGGCTGCAGCATGGAGATCTGCTCCATGTGGGACCCATGGGCTGCAGGGGGACAGCCTGCTCCACCAGGGGCCTCTCCACAGGCTGCAGGGGAACCTCTCAGCTCTGGTGCCTGGAGCACCTCCTGCCCTCTTCCTACACTACCCCGGGTGTCTGCAGGGCTGGTTCTCTCACCTTTCCTCACCCTTCCCTCCCAGCTGCTGTAGCACAGCAGGTTTTTTACCACTTTCTTCACTCTGCTCTTCCAGAAGCTCAGCCAGCATCTCTCCCAGCCCAGCTCTGGCCAGCAGTGGGTCACTTTGGAGCCAGCTGGAGCTGGCTCTGCTCTGACATGGGGCAGCTGCTGGGCTCCTCTCACAGGGGCCATCCCTGCAACTCCCCTTCCAACAAGCCCATACCACATAAAATCAATACATCATTGTTTCAAGACTTTGAGGAAAAAATGTAAAAAAAAAAAAAAAAAAAAAAAAAAAACCAATTTTGTTGCCATTTTAGTATTATTTTGTTAATAACACATTATTGCTATTATTGATTCTGGATTTGTCTCTCTTCTATGATATTGCCCACTCCTAACAGAACTGGCTTCATCAGGCTAACTGATGTCTCTTCCTTTGGAGCAAGAGGGAATTTATTCTCTAGAATTAGAGGCTGCCAAGGACAGAGAGGAATTGTGAAAATAAAAGCAATCACTAAAAATCATGTATTTATCAAGAAATGTAACTGTGCAGTTGCCTCAGTGGTATTATTGTTTTCTCTCAGGTAAATTGTTTTATGACAGGCGGTGTTTTGTTTTTTTCCAATCCTGTAAACAAACAGAAACTACAAACAAAATTGCCCCCCAGGAACAGAAATCCAAGAGTAACAAATTTAAATGAGATGAGAGATGTGACAGCAATTCTCAATGCAGGGTAGGCAATTACATGATGAGAAACATTAAAGGTTTCAGAAAAGGCATTTTCCTTTCTTCTTATTTCCTGCTTTAGCTGGTTAGTGTTTGAGACTTTGGATTAATAAACTCAACTGGTAGCAATTTAATTACTATCATATATTTTGAGGTGCAGAGCATGAGGTGCACGGGAGGTATTTACTCCCTCTACAAGGTACTCTGGAGGCTTGTAAGGGTATGTTACTATTATCAGTGGTGTGTTTTTTCTAGTCACCTAATGCAGGAATGGGACAATACAGAAGCACAGACATGACATTAACTCTTTCTCAATTTATAATTGTCTATTGTCTTTTAACTTAGGTATTCAAACAATCCACAATGCTCTTTTCTCATTAAGTTCAGACGGTAGAAAAAGTGTTTACATCTAGTAAAATATTTGTATGTGAGTAAATTCTTCGGTAGGTGGGAACATGACACATGTTTCAACTATATGATTGAACTGCATGGCTTTGAGAGTTTCTTCCCTGTGGGAAAGAAGGAATTATATCAAAACCATCAGATTTTTCAGTTTTCCTGTAGCTCTTAGGCTAACTGAAGCCTAATCTCAGCTCTGGACTACATATACGTATTATCATTTCCCCTGTGTATACATGGTCTGGTCTGAAAGTAGTAGGACTGGCTTTTTCCTGGGTGAACGGGCGGACGAGAGGCAGTCTGCGTGTGCAGGATCAGTGGAGGGGGATATTGGGAATGCTGGGAAAAATTGGCAGTCGGCTGTCGGCCGTTGAAGAGAGCAGGTCGCTTGTACTGTGAACACCTGTCAAAACGCCTCGTCACGGAGAATCATGGAGCGTTTACTGGAGCAGCAATACACAATCAAGTGTTGTGTAAAGCTTGGTAAAATGGGCAAAGAGACTCACGACACAATTAAGAAGGACTACGGTGATGCTGCCATGGGTAGATCAGGTGTTTTTGAGTTGCACAAGCTGTTCCGAGAAGGTAGGGAAAGAGTGGAAGATGACAACCGCTCTGTACGCCCTTCGACCAGCCAGACCAATGAAAATGTGTCGCGAGTGAAAAATTTATGTGGAAGACCTCACAAGACTGTGAAAACGCATTGCTCGTGTCCACCAAGCCATCGTCAACAATTGGCGGCTGCACTATGACAACACGCCGAGCCACACAGCGGTCGGCGTAGTGGAGTATCATGCCCAGCACAAGGTGGCAACACTGCCTCAGCCCCCCTACAACCCCGACTTGGCCCCACCAGACTTTTTTCTATTCCCAAGAATAAAATCGACGCTCAAGGGGAAGCATCACGCATCAGTAGAGGCACTTCAAAAGGCTGTGATGAGGGAGCTAAACAGCATTCCGGTCCAGGCGTTCCTGGAGGCGTACAAAAACTGGAAAACTCGTTGGCACCAGTGTGTAGATGCAGAAGGGTGCTACCTTGAAAAGTTCTAATCATTTGTTCTATTCTCATGAATAATTTTTTTTTTTAAATGAGTCCTACTACTTTCAGAACAGACCATGTAAAGCTTTGAACAATTCAAGTAAAAACTACCTTTCATTGCCCTGTTCTTTATCAGGACAAAGGAAGAAGTCAGAGTTTTGTAAGTACATTTTCTCCTTCTATTATTTTGGAAATGCTCCCACTTAATCAATTAAAGGAGAACATAAAAATCTCTTCAGATGAACAAAGTCAGGTGTGGGAGAGGTTTAAAAAGCAACAACCACATTACCATTCAGCTATTCATGGCATTGTCAGCGAGGGAGAAATATCAGACTTGCCAGGCCAGGAAATACTGCACAGTTGCAATTTTGGCAGCTCTCACTCTCCAGCTAAGCCTTCAAAAGCAAACTGAACAGAAGGCAAAAATACAGCAAAGCATGTGCAATTTATTGAAATTACATAACTAGCAAATTCTCCTTCCTTCAGAACAATACAACAAAATATTCCAAACCTGGTGTAAACACACCTTTCAGTCAGAATGAGTAGGGCCTGAGGAGACATTGCAAATGCAAAGGAGAGCTATTAGGTCCTTTACGTAGACCTAAAACATTCTTAGAGAGCCAGCTCAGGAAGTATCTTTGCATTCCTCCAACAAATGAATCTCCTGCATTTCCATTCAAGTTGAAAATAAACATGCCCAACTTCGGCCTAATTTTTGGCATTCAAATGAGTCACCTAAATCAGGAACTTGGTCCCTATACTGGAGCAGAAATACAGGCATCTCAGGAGGTGATTTACAGCACCAAGGCAGGTCACTGCCTTCTGAAGAGATAATCTCATGGATTCAGCCAAGAAGCCACTTCAGGCACTCATGTTTATTTACAAAAATTGTACAGTGGGACCAGCTGACGTAAAATTCTGGTATGGACCTTGACCTCAGCGTGCCATGTTCACCATGGCAGCTTTTGCTGAGAATAAAGTGGGGTTGCACTGAATTTGAACACTATTGGCCTCAGTCGGCTCAACCACACTTCTTCTCATGAGAACAATGACCTGGAATTTCAGAGTATTATCTAATACAAATGCCAATTTGGCCTGCATACATAGAAAGCTAAGCCTAGCAGATTAGTACAGCACACAGTAGTGCTTGGATTCGCAAATAGTCTCTAGACACAGAGTAGCATCTCAAGACATCCAAGGGGCTTTGGCTGCCTTTACCATGAATAGTGAAGAGTTGTGGTTTCTGTCTGTACCAAATAGCAATTGCAGCTTGGTTTTTCTATTCTGCTACTTTGTGGCTCTTCTGATCTCTCAGAGAGACAGAAAAGAGTTGGTTCTTTGGAAGACCTAATACTTCTTTAAGAAGTATTTACTGTTCCAGTCACAGCATTCAGTCCTGAGGTAAGCTCCTGTTACTTTTTTTTCGTGCCTTTAGCTTTTTCCTTAGGAATAAAGTAGTTGACATTTTCTTAACACTTTTGATTTAATAACTAAAAGATTAACAGTTATGTTGAAATGCTAGTTTTCATGGGACAAGCAATAGATCTGAATAGACTAGCTGATACCACTAGAAAAAGCAAACAGGTTGTCATAAGCATGAAGGAGATACAATGAATATTTTGGAAAATTAACAGGTTTTCAAAGGTATCAAGCACTTCTTGCAAGCCTTGCTTCTTTCCTAACCTTAAATCTTCACAAATGCAACAAAAATTCCCTGCATTTTTATATTCAGTGTTTTAAACTTTAGGATGTGGGTTCTTTTTGTGTGTGTGTGTGTGTTTTTTGTTTTGTTTTGTTTGTTGTTGTTGTTGTTGTTGTTTGTTTGTTTTTGTTTTTGTTTTTGTTTTTTTTTCCTAATTTAATCACTAAAGTGTCCCTAAGGCACTTTTGAATTCACATCTATCATTAGATGAATAAATAATTTTTGACAGGCTATTCCATTAACAGTGTTTGAAAATTTTCACAGGAATAATTTTAATCTCTGTAGACAAAAATAGTTTAAAAAAAAAAAAAAGTTCAGAAAAGAAAAACTCGGTTGTCAGTCAGTATCACAATCTCTGACTTGCTTTTGTCTCTCCTTGAATCCCTCAGTCTCTTGCAATGTCAAGAACAAGTAGAAGTATGAAGGGAAGAGATAGCTATTGTTCTTGTGGTTCAACCACAATAAATAAATGATGAAAAAATGCAATATAATTTTAGTTTTAATTCTCTGGAAAGACGACAGTCTGCTGTTTCTTATTTTGAACCATCATTAGTCTTTGTAATGAAAAATAACTGCATGTAACAATATCCATGAAAATATTCTGTTCTGAAAAGAATGGCAAAAGACGGTTAAGTCTTACTTACATCTACAGATCTGCAATCAAGAGGTATTCAGAAAGTTGCACTCAGATATGCTTCTGTATCTGCCAAGCCTGTACCAAGTAACACTGATTGTGTTATGTGGTACATGCTGGATGCAAACTTCTGACAGGAAGCAGTCTGATTCAGGATACACACAAATTTGCCAAGAGTTGTTCTATAGAGTTTTCAATCACTTCAATGAGTTGAATGGTTCTTGAGTCAACAGTACTTTATTTCACATTTTTCATTTGGGACTGCCTTTAATGAGAATGGATGATATTGCTAACTGTTCTATTGAAAAGGTGGAGTGACTAGCAAGTATTTGCAAACAAAAAATATTTGTTATTCACTTGAAATAATTCTGCTAGAGCCAGCAGAAGTAAAAAATCAAATTCTCTATTTTATTGTGGGTTTGGATGCTGACAGGAAAGAGAGGCAAAATGCATCATGGATTACCTAAAAAATAATTAGATCACAGAGGTATAAATTTCTCTCTCTGGACTTGGCCATATTATTTTTAATCATATATGGACTGTCTTGAGAGGACAAGCCACTTAGGAATTAATGATAAGTGCCAAAAGACAATCAGATGCCCTGGATTTAATTATTGAGTTATAAAAGCATTTTAATTAATTGTAGAAGCAGTAGAAAATTAAGCTTACTAGTATGGGATGACCAGTAAAACAGAAAAAGCTGCTCCCAAAAGATGAGCAAAAACTCATCTACACAAATATTTACTTTCTTTGGTAGCAGGACTAACACGATAGCCTAAATAATGGGCTATGCCATGCAGGTCATTCCATAATATGCTCCACGCTGTGATGCACACATGCTCTGACATACAAGAATCTTGTGCCTTAATTTAGAAACAGTATTAATTGTGTTTATTACTGAATTGCTGAAGGTCTAACTACTAGGTGGGATGTACTACAGCAGCAGACGTTGTACAAACTTGTTCTACATCAGAAACATTCTGGAGAGTTGCAATTGATATGTGGTCAAAGCAGATGTTTAACACTGAGGAATAACGTAATGGATTCATGAATTTTGAATTGTTAATCCTGCGTACTTCATCCTTTATGTATTTTGTAAATATATTTTCATTTATATAGGGCCTGTCCACCATTTACACATCATATCTACTGTTACCAGATTTGCAACTGCAGAGATTACAGGCCTATTTTTACTCAAAAAAAAAAAAAAAAAAAAAAAAAAAACAATTTCATTTTGATACTGAGCATCTTCCTCAACATACTCTCATGACACACACCTATAAAGATTGTTCTGGATATTTCTCATTCTGAGCAGCCACTACTAGTCATAGTATGAAATCCTCTTCCCACTGGCAAGCTTATCATTCTTCTTGCAGAACAACTTCCTCTGGCACCAACTACAAGTGAGAAGAATTCTTATGCCTAATTAAGAGCTTCATGATCCCTGATGTTTTCAACTCCAACATTTAAAAAGCCTTTCTGAGGCAGATATAAAAATACAGAATTGGTTTAATGCTTATCTCACATATATAACACTGTTTCTGTTAATTCATTAAGTTGCTTTATCTTTTGCAATAAAGATTAGCCAAAGCTCGGGTTTGGATTCAGAATCAACAATGCCAAAAACCTCTAAAGACTTTAATATATCATACTGGATTTTTAAGACATCAGCTTATGATCTATGTCCTCTACCATTTTGAGTTAAATTCTCATAAGAGTAACTGTTCTTGCAATATTCCAACTAGAGTAAAGTTCACAAAGAGATCCTTTGACCATCTAAGTTTAAAATCACATGAAACCGAACACAAACCTTCCAAACCTTACCTAAACATATGTAATCTAAGACAGTTTGCATAAAGCATACAGAACTGTTCTAAGTATAGTACTTTTTTGGTTTTAAACCATGCCATCTTATTGAATAGGCTGGAAAAAAAAATATTAACAAGATCTCTATGCATGCTGAACTGATATTTGCTGTTCAGTTTTCAGTTCTTTCATCTGTGACACTCACACCTGGTTTTAGATCTACATTATGGCAAAATAAAGTACATGTTCCATATATATTGTGAACTAGTAATGTATACATGAAATTTAACTACATAGTATTTTCCCTGTTTTACTTTTTGTTAGTTTTGTAGCTGAAGGAAGGAAAACTGCAGGTCTCTTTCTGCCTTGCTCTGCTTTAATACTACAATGGAGGAAACCACGGGTGATATGTCTCCTTCACGTTTCCTTTAACTCAAAAAATGAGTGTTTCTGTAAATACTCCTCAACTCATATACAATTATGTCTTGGTGAGAAAAAATGCAGCCACAAATTCTAAATGTATTCCTATGGCAATCCAGTAAAATCCCACTGATTTTTTTTCATGTTATTAGTAGCAAAGCCTGATCTTTCTGGGTTGAATACTTAAACAGTGTGTGCAAAACAAAGGAGCAAAACTACAATTTTTATTATTTTTTTTTTTCATGCTGAGTCTTAACACAGCTCCATTTTACTTTGAAAGCCTACAGATACTTAAGCTCCTTCTCCAGATAACGATTAAATATTTGTACAATATCAGAACAATTCATTAGTGACTTCAACCACATTTCAAAGTTACCTTTTGTTCAGGAAACTCTCTAGATAGGATTTTTCTAATCCAGAAAGCAACATTATGTCATGTCACATCTGCTTTTCTCCAGCTGGATCAGCTGCTCTTCTGCTTGGTGCATTCTCCTGCAGGTCTCTCTGTTCTTTCTCTCAACCTTCAAGGCCATTCATCTGCAAGATAACAGATTATTTGAGGACATTGTATCCAACTAGACTGCTGCCATCTCATAATCCAGGGAAAAATATATGTCATGATAATTTCTCTCAAATGTTTATTGCTCTACTGATAAAAGGCAGTGAAGCAGGCCTTGCAGCCTTTTTCCATATTTTTTCCATATGACAGAGCATAGACTTGATCTATTATCAGTTAGAATAATTGAAAAAGCAATGACAAATCAATACACTGATGTAATTTGCATTTCTTTCCTGACAGGGAAAAGAGAAGAGCACTAGAAGAAGTACTCTATAACACAAGAATAACACCCATTGCAAAAGGTCATAAAAGTAGTAAAGACTAAAAAGGCAAAAGGACTTGCCTTTCCCCATGTGACTGTAACTTTCCATACCACTACTTTTTTCCTCTGTAAGATTAAGATGTAATTTGGCTACAAGACCAAGACTGGTAATCAGACTTGTTCAAAGTCATTAGCTCAGCTGTGAAAAGTAAATTAATAGAGAGAACATTTTATATGAGCATATTTTATACACAATAAATATTTTAAATAAAAACAATAAATGTTAGTTTTTCCTTCTGATCTTCTAGTTGCCATACATGTACATGAAATAACATTGTTTTGTTTTGCCATTATTGCTGCTTAAAGACAATTAATAAATTTATTTTTAAAAAAACTTGTACTGATCATAAAAAAACAAACCAGCATAAAAATGTAGAGTCATGTGGGTAAGTTAAGAAAAAATGTAAGGCTTCCCTGTCCTGTTTAATAGGACGTCATCCCAGCCAACTGAAAACGCTATTCTTTTTAAATGCTTGTCCTATACTTGTATGAAAAATCTATTCAATGAGGAGTCATTATAGATGTTAGTCACAAACTGTGCACACTCATATACTATTGGTCAAGAAGAAGGAAAAATCACATGCACAGGATAGAAATAGGATGTCATAAACAAAGCAGTTCAACACATGTTGGATGAAATAAATAGTGTTAAAACATCCCCTGGGAACTTCTAATTTGGACAGAACATATCTTCTGCCAAGTCATCAGTGGATGAAAATGTCCATTACAAAGGACGGGTTGGGACACCATCATAAACTCTATGATGCTAACTGGAAATAAAGTGTTGTCTTACAGAGCTCTAGACTCATTAGAGTCTCATTAGAGTCCTAATGGAAAGCCCTTTGACTGCCATAAGAGCGGGCACTTGCTTCTTCATTTTTTTTAGCTTTACACTGCATTAGTCGCTGTCTTAATTGAATTAACCAAATGATCATCCAGTATCAACTGAGTATGATCACTGAAGTCCCAGCCCATGAAAATTCAGTTCTTAACAAATAGAAGAAAAATTTATTAGAAATAATCAAATAGCTGGGAGTGGGAAGGGGGGAGAAAAGAGAAAGAAAGCTCACTGCTATGTGGCTATCCTGTGATTTAGAGCTTTCAGACATTCTCCAGAATATCTAACCAGAATTATATGTAATAAGTTGTTTATATTTACAATGGAAGGAGGTGGCTAATTCATTTTGGCATATGACCATTTCAGTTATATTGAAAAAGGGTTTTGACAGTGAAACATTAGTAACACTGAGAATGAATGGGTTGTGGCAGATACAAGTCACATTTGAGTTTGTAACTTCACACAGAAAAGTTACTTTGGCATCTAAAAATCCCATCAACTCTTCTTACCGCTGTATTATGCACTCATAATCTTGACACCATCGTAGGTTTTTTTTTTTTTTTGCAATGTAATACAAGTTTTATTTGTTTGTCTTATTTAGTGGGGAGCATCTAAGAACATATTATTATCCAACATGCATCCTCAAGTATTGTCTAAACACTGCCAATGATACCAGCACATCAGTAATATAAAACAAAAGTAATTTTACTTTAATTGGCATTAAAACCTTAGCTTGCACACCCAAAAATACTTTTGAGAGTGTAGATCTTTTATTCTTTCTCAGTTTTCACTGTTCTGACAAAGGATAAACAACCAGGGAACAAAAACATTCAGTTCTCATTTGTTTTTGAATATCATAAAATCACACTGATTATTTCCACCTAAAGACACTGAAGCTTTATTCTGATACTAAGCAAAGTGCCATTTTTAAAATCTCAAGATTTGTTTCTGTGCTGTAGAGGGAATTAATCAAAAAATGTGCTAAGAACTAGGTACCAATATAGGAAACAGCATATTCTATGCTGACAGTATTTCTAGCATAAGCTGTTACAGTTTCTCAAGGGCTGAAGGTGAATCATTCTCCCTCTCGCATGTATTTATATTAACTCATAAACCTGTAATACATGGTTTAAGTACAAAGTTATGCTAGAATATTCATTTAATTTGGTCCACTGGCCAAGCATAAACAGGGTGTAAATCTTGTCAAAAAGCACGGAGCCACACAGCAGCTCAGGTTGGCAGGCTCTTCTGGTGGCTGAGCCCACGCTCATCGTAAGTGGGTGTCCTGGTTTCAGTTAGAACAGAATTAATTTTCTTCCTAGTAGCTGGTGGAATGCTGTGTTTTGGCTTAGGATGAGAAGAGTGCTGATAACACCCCGATGTTTTAATTGTTGCAGAGCAGTGCTTATACCAAGCCAAGGACACCTCAGACTTTTGCTCTGTCCTGCCAACAGGCAGGCTGGGGGTGCAGTAAGAGCTGGGAGGGGACAGACCCAGGACAGGTGACCCGAACTAGCCAAAGGGGTATTCCATACCATCTGACGTCATGCTAAACAATATATAGGGGTGGCTGGCCGGGGGGAGGGGGCTGGACCGCTCGGGGTTAAGCTGGGCATCTGTCAGCGGGTGGTGAGCAATTGCATTGTGCATCACTTGTTTGTACATATTATTAGTAGTAGTACTATTATCATCATTGTATTATTATTATTATTATTATTATTTTCCTGTCTTATTAAACTGTCTTTATCTCAACTCACGGGCTTCACTTTCCATTTCTCTCCCCCGTCCCAGAGAGGGAGGGGGGAGGGTGAGCGAACGGCTGCGTGGTGTTTAGCTGCCAGCTGGGTTAAACCACGACAGTCTTTTTGGCGCCCAACGTGGGGCACGGAAGGTTGAGATAACGGCAGATCTGACCAGAGTGTGTTAAACTAAAATTGGTATAAGTATTAGACCTGCTTAATAGTCACTTGTCATAATGCTGATTGCTTTAATCTCAACTGTGCTGCGCCTGTTTTCCAAATTGAGTATTATAGCACGTTATTTTCCGTATGTGCTCTCTGTCATGTTGTTTATCCTCTCCGGGCCCTGGTTTCAGACCATTATGGTACTGTGTGTTGTATCAGTGGCTTATGAGATGATGAAATATCTGGCCATGACTCTAACCTGGTATTTGTACTCAGTAACATCTTCGATTCTATACTTTGGAAACTGTATTTTGGAAACTATTAGCAATTGTATCTGTTGCCTTTTTTCATTAGGGAGTCAATCTGTGGAGGGGAAAGGGGAAGATAATTTTTCTTACTTGATCACTCTCCCTTCCTCCTTCACCACCCTCTTATCCTCCAAGTTTATTACAATAGCTCTCCAAGATATTGAATATCCTTGGGATACTCAGACCAGCATAGTCCTGTTGTTCTGCCTCCTGAATGCACTTCAGGTTCTGCTTAAAGTTAAACAACTACTTAGGAAGCTCATCCGGAGATCTGCCCGGAGGCAGTATAGTTGTGGGTGGCAGGGAGTATGGGAGGATATGGGCAGGCATCTAGACCAGTTGGCACCCCCAGTGTTTTGGAAATTCACCCCTGAACAAGTGCAAAATCCTCAAAAACTGGCAGAATGCTTGAATAAAAGGTGTCGCGATTCGGGAAGTTCCAAAGTAACACAAATCATTGTAACATGCTGGGGCCTGGCTTATGCCTATCGAGCTGCCATGGATACTGCTATCAACTTAGTGACAGACCCTGCGGCCACTCCAAGTCCCGTGACAGATCCAACGGCCACTGTGACCCCTACGGTGGACTCTGCAGCCGCTCCAGTCCCAGCTTCTGCAGATGCTCCAATCCCAGCTCCTGCAGCCACTCCAGTCCCAGTTCCTGCAGCCGCTCCAGTCCCAGCTTCTGCAGATGCTCCAGCCCCAGCTCCTGCAGCCACTCCAGTCCCGGTTCCTGCAGCTGCTCCAGTTCCAGCTCCTGCAGCCGCTCCAGCTCCGGTTCCTGCAGCTGCTCCAGTTCAAGCTCCTGCAGCCGCACCAGTTCCAGCTCCTGCAGCTGCTCCAGCTCCGGTTCCTGCAGCTGCTCCAGTTCAAACTCCCAAGCTAAATGCACCGTTGGTTTATAGAGTCGCCAGTGTTTCTCGCCTTCTAGCTGAAGGATGAACACCTCAACATCGTCGTAGTGAGGGGGAAGGCCCTGTGAGCCCTGTGGAGTAAAGCTAAGGCAGGTCACCCAGGGCCACGTGCAAACTGGCGTGTTTGCTAAACTGTATGGAAGCCCAACCATCTCTTCTTTGTTTCAGACCATTTGATCTTCAAAAGCGTGTTCTAAAATAATGCATCTCTTGCAATATGAATTCCATGGAAAATCTTTGAGTGATGCAACTTTTTGATACACCTTACTCTGAGGAACTTCCAAACTTGGATATCAGGGTTTATGTATAAACTTGGGCTTCCTGAATTTTTGTCATTGAAATTTTCTTGGTGTAGAAAACAGGACTTCTGGAATTGAAACCACACAGCTAAGAAATGAAAGAGAAGTTTCTCCAGGCTTTTAAAGAATACTGCACAAACAGCTCTGGATTGCCACTCTAACACTTTATCATGCACCATGTTCCAGACTGGGCCTCGAAAGGTGCAAAGGCAAGATCCCTGAGTGCAGCACAACCAGGGCCTGACACACACTCACAAAACAGACCAGCTGAATAACAACACAGTTGGCATTTTGAGAAGATGAAAAAAAACTATGGAGGTTTTTAGATGTCAGACACTGACTGCAAGGTTTATAAATCAAAATTTAAATGTATGTACTGCAGAATCCTTAAATTTCAGGGATTTTTTTTTTCCATGAAACTGCTTTGAACAATTGGGGGGGGAGGGGAGGGGGAGAGACATAACAGCTGGGGTTACTAAACACTTCAGTGAAATGTTGTATTTACTCTGAAAATGTGAAGCACTCTTGTGAAATAGATACAGCAAAGAAAACAAATCAGGATGACTAATTCTGGTAGCAATTTCAATTCAATCAGAATTTTGTTAGTACTGTCAAAGGCAAAAGAATATAGCAGAGATACCAAGTCTGCACCCTAGAGTTCCTGCTCAGCAAGAGCACCCCCAGACCCATATGGGTATTACTGCACTGTGTTCATGAAACACAAGGAGACAAAACCCTGCCATCACCTTCTCTGGATCTAGGGCACAGCCATTTGTCATACATGATTTGCACAAGTTCACCGGATGGCATATTTTAGACCTTTTTCAGCTGGCTTCAGCCTAGTTTTACCTGACTTTTGAGTGGGCTAATAAAATCAGCAAAACCAGGCAGATAAAAGCTTTGATGGGAAGCAGTACACCCCAGGTGGGCCTAGCAATCAGACAGGTACATCTGCCTGATTCTGGTGCAAGCACCTGTCTTAAACTTACACCTTTGACATTAAAATCACAACTTGAGTTTCCCAGGTTTGGTGGTGTTGTGGGTTTTTTTTTTGTTTTGTTTTAGTAATGAGGGAATTGTGCTTAACCATATTTGACATTTAGATGTTCCATCCTCCCTTACCCCTTCCATACTCAAAAACACACAGCTCATCTACTATACAGAGGAGGACAAAAAAATCATTCAGCGTTATAATCACATAAATGCATCACTAGCACTGACGAAGACTGACTGAGGGCCAAGAATGCCTCTTTTTGCAGGGCTGATGAGGTGCTTTCCTTTTAACAACTACTTCAAACTTTTTCAAAATGACTGAAACAATTACAGTTCTGGCAAAGCACTCCAAAATTTCTTGCCATCAAGGGTCTGACTCCAGCACAATGGCTTTCATCTTTTCATGGTGTTTATGATTATTCACATAGAGATGAGATGTCACATAACTGACTGAACCAAGGGAAGAACGGTTCCATGGCACAGCTAAATATAAGGTACAATGTAACACACACAGGTGTTTGGTGGTCCTCTCTGCTCTCATAAACTGGTTATGACTCAGTTACTGGGCTGAGAGCTCTTCATCAGTGTAACAATGATTATTCACATGCACACTGCTGTCACAAATGGGAAGGGCATCCCATACTATTATGATATAGGTAAAATTGTCACTCATTTGCATTAACACTGCTTAACAGTTGCAAGTTTTCCTAACGTGGATCCTGAAATAACCACCCATCTGAATCTCATTCTGAAAACATGTCCACACACTGGGAAGCCATATCTCTCAGTTACCCAGTATTAAATCTAGGCAGCATTACAGAAGGATACCCAGAGGACCACAGTGAGTCTGCCTGCTAACAGCTCTTCCCACATTTGCAAACATCCACTCACGTTAGTCGATAAAAGAGGGTGAAGTGTTCGGCTGAGGAGCATGACAAGTTTGAGAGGACTGCATCGGCTGACTATGTTCTCCTACTGGTGTAAAGCATGCCTTTCAACAATTTCAAGTGTGTACTTACCCTTCTGTCCTGCAGTTTTAAAGGCAGAATTAACAACTCGGACAGGACAATCCTAAGGAACAATCTACCGAGAATTCCACACAGTAAGCCAACATGGCCCACCAGGACAGCTATCGGTGTATACAGTCTTTTCCTATTCCTTCTCGAATTGGTGATTCCAAAGAAATAAAATGGTCTGAAAGATTAGTAGCTTGTGATATCTCTACTAATTACCATGCCTGAATACACATAACTGAAAGGGCAAGACCGCAGTCCTCTGTGATTTTATTGTGTCACAAGTCATCTGGACCAATTGCTACAGAACTGAGCAAGAACACAGCAATTTGCTTTTAACCATGAAAATGTTCCAATGAGTATTTCTCTTTAGAGGGCATTGGACTAGGTTTACACACCTTAGGGATACGAGTAATTTGTGGCTTTATTCTTATCAAGTCCTACAGTCTCCCTGAAGTATATGATGCCAACTTCACCTCAGTGGAATTTACTTTAGAGGGTCAAGCCAGTAACCTCTATGTGCTCCATTCTTACCCTCTGTACATATAATGCAACCATAAAATACATAAAAATCCTGGGAGCACTGAGAGATTTATGCAGTTAATATAAATGCACTTTGAAGTAATTGATTGAAAAAAAAAAAAAAAATAAAAAGAAAGGAAAGGAAAGGAAAGGAAAGGAAAGGAAAGGAAAGGAAAGGAAAGGAAAGGAAAGAACAGGGAAGGGAATGGAAGGAAAGGAGAGGACAGGAAAGGAAAGGAGTGGAAAAGAAAGGAAAGGAAAGGAAAGGAAAGGAAAGGAAAGGAAAGGAAAGGAAAGGAAAGGAAAGGAAAGGAAAGGAAAGGAAAGGAAGAGAAGAGAAGAGAAGAGAAGAGAAGAGAAGAGAAGAGAAGAGAAGAGAAGAGAAGAGAAGAGAAGAGAAGAGAAGAGAAGAGAAGAGAAGAGAAGAGAAGAGAAGAGAAGAGAAGAGAAGAGAAGAGAAGAGAAGAGAAGAGAAGAGAAGAGAAGAGAAGAGAAAAGAGAAGAGAAGAGAAGAGAAGAGAAGAGAAGAGAAGAGAAGAGAAGAGAAGAGAAGAGAAGAGAAGAAAAGAAAAGAAAAGAAAAGAAAAGAAAAGAAAAGAAAAGAAAAGAAAAGAAAAGAAAAGAAAAGAAAAGAAAAGAAAAGAAAAGAAAAGAAAAAGAAAGAAAACCACACAGAAAAGAGAAGAAGCAATAGCAGCAATAACACCAAATTTGAGTCTATGGGGAGTCTGAAATGTCATCTTTACATGTTCATACTTAAAATAATTCAGAGCAGTATATAAGCAGCCCTTGGATGTATCACTAGGACATTGGTTTCCTCTGGAAACATATGCATTATAATTCTGTGAATGTCTTCATGCTTTGGCAACATTTACCAACTAAAGTTCTCTTGCAATAAAATGATTATTTTTGTTTCTTTGGTTAATCTTTAAGGGCACATGGCTTCATGGGAGAAGAGATTTTCCAAGGCAAAGTGTACAATAAAAAAATCATCTAAATTTTAAAATTCATCTTTACGTTTTCTTTTTTTAAGTCATACTTTTAAAAGTGGAATTGATAACGAAACATTAAAAGTAGATTTGTTGACATTTTCAACATGAAATTTGATTGATTTGATTTGATTTCATGTTGAAAATGTCAACAAGGCTGAGGTGCTAACAGAGTTAGAAAGCATTGCAGTAATGATCTGCAAGCCCACCTAGTTCAAAGTGTTAGAGCAAAGTCACTTCCTTCACAAGCACTTTATTTTTTTAATGGATTCCTTCCAACTTTATGGATTTCTTCGGTCAAGGTCAATACTTTCATTCTGCAGCCAGGAATAGACTAGACAATAAAAATTGCAGAAATTAATTCATCTAAAAAGATGTGTGTCATCGAGATTTGAGAAGAATGTAAGTCTCTTCAAAAAACTGCTGAGTGTAAATATAATCTTTTCTTTATTTAGCTCTCCAATATGAGGAAACTAGGAAAAAAAGTTTAAAGGTCACATGCTAGTGTACATCATGTTTAAGTCCATTGGTATACAGTCCAACCTGAACAATGAATTCTACATGTACATGGACATGGCTTTGCTGTAGCACATCAGCTCAGCCTTTAAAACAAAGTCCTGCAAAAATTTAAGATTGTGCTTCATGTTTATATTCTTAATAAAGAGTTTCTCATGTTTCAGCTAGTTGTAGTCACAGGTCACTTGCCGAGGCAATCAGCTCCAGAGCAGAAGCGTTCTGCAGCGGAGCAGGGGATCAGACAGGCAGGGCTAATTTTTCCGGCACTGAGCCCACTCGAGGGAGCCACCAGGACCCAGCAGCCCTTGCAAGGGAGGTGAATGAGGTGAGAACGAGGCATAGGCGGAGCCAGCAGCGCCCCCTACCCGGCAGTTCAAAAGCTGCCCCTAGGGAGCACGAGCAACAAGGAGCACGGCGACCAGGGACCAGGATGGGCAAACAGGGTGTGGTGTGTCGGAAGGGAGTGGCATGGCAGTTCGCGCAGGCAGGGTGAGCAGGAAGGGCAGAGCGTTCCCCCCCCCCCCCCGCCCATACAAACACCTCCTCTAACGGCAGTCTACTTCTAGCTCAGCTGCAATGGTGTACACCAGGTGTTCTCCAGGAAGTCTGTACATACCCAGACCGACTGCCTGCTCAAAACTGCGGCAGTTCAGGTCTCTGGGTGCAAGAGACTGTGTGCGTGAGGTGCAAGCAGGTGGACGACCTGGTCCACCTCGTGGGAGAACTCAAGGAGGAGGTCGAGAGGTTGAGGGATATCCGGGAGTGTGAGCGGGAAATAGACTTGTGGAGCAACTCCCTGTGCGGCCTGAAGGACAGGCACCAGTGTGAGACACACCAAATGGGGGTGGACCCCCTGCCCTTCTGCTGTCAGGCAGAGGGAGGGGACCTAGGAGTTGAGGAGGAATGGAGACAGGTCCTTGCTCGTCATTGCAGGTGATGCCCCCCCCCCCACCGGCCCCACCTTCCCAGGTGCCCTTACGCAACAGCTTTGAGGCCCTGGAGCTTGAGAGACCAGTAGCTGAGGAAGAGGTAGAAAGTCTACCCAGGAGGACACCTAGGGCGAGGAAGTTGACTCCATGCCTCAGGACTGCCTCCACCAGAACAGAAAGAAGGGTGATTGTTGTGGGCGACTCCCTTCTCAGGGGAACAGGGGGACCTATTTGTTGGCCTGACCCTACCCATAGGGAAGTCTGCTGCCTCCCTGGGGCCAGGGTCAGGGACATTGCCAGAAAGCTTCCCATGGTTCATTCCTCTGACTATTATCCTCTTTTAATAGTCCAGGCTGGCAGTGATGGCACTGAAGAGAGAAATCTCAAGACCATCAAACGGGACTTTAGGGGACTGGGACGGTTAGTTAGACCCATCCCTACGGTGGCAGGGAGGGGTACAGAAAGGACACGGAAAGCCCACTTGATAAACACATGGCTCAGAGACTGGTGCCAACATAGAAATTTTGTGTTTTTTTGACCATGGGGCGCTTTACTCAGCACCCGGCCTGATGGCCGCAGACAGGTCCCTATCTCTAAGGGGAAAACGGATCCTAGGCCAGGAGATGGCGGGGCTCATTGAGAGGGCTTTAAACCAGGTAAGAAGGGGGACGGGGCTGAAACTAGGCTTGTTGGAACTGTGCCAGGGGCAACAATGGCAAGGCTGGGAGAGACGGCAATGGCCCAACTAAAGTGCATCTACACTAATGCATGCAGCATGGGTAACAAACAGGAGGAGCTAGAAGCCATTGTGCAGCAGGCAGGCTACGACTTGGTTGCCATCACGGAAATGTGGTGGGATCACTCTCGTGACTGAAGTGCTGTCATGTTTGGCTATTGGCTCTTCAGAAGGGACAGGCAGCATGGAAGGGGTGGTGGTGTGGCTCTCTATATCAGAGAGAGTTTTGATGTCGTGGAACTTGAGACTGGGAATGATAAGGTTGACTCCTTATGGGATAGGATCAGCGGAAAGGTCAACAAGGGAAGCATCCTGGTGAGGGTCTGTTATAGACCGCTGAACCAGGATGAGGAGACTGATGAGGAATTCTACAGACAGCTGATAAAAGTTGAGAAATCATCAGTGCTTGTTCTTGTGGGGGACTTCAACTTCCCAGATATATCCTGGATGCACAACACAGCCCAGAGAAAGTAGTCTAGGAGGTTTCTGGAGAGTGTGGAAGATAGCTTCCTGACACAGCTGGTTAGTGAGCCTAACAGGGGTGATGCCCCGCTAGACCTTCTGTTCACAAACAGAGAAGGACTGGTGGGAGATGTGGTGGTTGGAAACTGTCTTGGGCAGAGTGACCATGAAATGGTAAAGTTCTCCATTCTTGGAGAAGCCAGGAAGGGGACCAGTAAAACCGCTGTATTGGACTTCTGGAGCGCCAACTTTGAACTGTTCAAGACACTGGTTGGTAGAGTCCCTTGGGAGGCAGTTCTGAAGGGCAGAGGAGTCCAGGAAGGCTGGGTGTTCTTCAAGAAGGAAATCTTCTTGATTTCCTCAAGAAGAAGGACTGCTCCTCGCAGGAACGGTCTGTCCCCACATGCCCAAAGATGAGCTGGCGGGGAAGAAGACCGGCCTGGCTGAACAGAGAATTGTGGCTTGAGCTTAGGAGAAAAAAGAGGGTTTACAATCTTTGGAAAAGAGGGTAGGCCACTCAGGAGGACTATAAGGATGTTGTAAGGATGTGTAGGGACAAAATTAGAAAGGCCAAAGCTCATCTGGAGCTCAATCTGGCTACTGCCGTTAAAGACAATGAAAAATGTTTTTACAAATACGTTAATGCTAAATGGAAGACTAGGTAGAATCTCCAGCCTTTACTGGACGGGGGGGGGAACTTAGTTACAAAAGATGAGGAAAAGGCTGAGGTGCTTAATGCCTTCTTTGCCTCAGTCTTTAGCAGCAAAACCAGTTGTTCTCTGGATACCCAGTACCCTAGGCTGGTGAAAGGGAATCGGGAGCAGGATGTGGCCCTCACTATCCGTGAGGGAATGGTTGGTGACCTGCTACGGCACTTGGATGTACGCAAGTCAATGGGGCCAGATGGGATCCACCCAAGGGTACTGAGAGAACTGGCAGAGGAGCTGGCCAAGCCACTGTCCATCATTTATCAGCAGTCCTGGCTATCGGGAGAGGCCCCAGTTGACTGGCAGCTAGTAAACGTGATGCCCATCTACAAGAAGGGCCAGGGGTAGACCCGGGAAATTATACATCTGATAGTTTGACCTCAGTGCCAGGGAAGCTCATGGAGCAGATTATCTTGAGTGTCATCACGTGACATTTGCAGGGCAACCAGGTGATCAGGCCCAGTCAGCATGGGTTTATGAAACGCTGGTCCTGCTTGACGAACCTGATCTCCCTCTATGACAAAGTAAGAAGCAGGGTGGATGTGGATGTGGACTACCTTGACTTCATCAAGGCTGTTGACACCATTTCCCACAGCATTCTCCTCAGAAAACTGGCTGCGCTGGCCTTGGACTGGCGTACACTTTGCTGGGTTAGAAACTGTCTGGATAGCCAGGCCCAAAGAGTCGTGGTGAATGCAGTCAAATCCAGCTGGAGGCCGGTCACTAGTGGCATTCCCCAGGGCTCAGTACTGGGACCAGTCCTCTTTAATAACTATCAATGATCTGGATGAGGGGATCGAGTGCAACCTCAGTAAGTTTGCAGATGACACCAAGTTAGGTGTGTGTGTCAATCTGCTTGAGGGTAGGAAGGCTCTGCAGGAGGATCTGGATAGGCTGCACCAATGGGCTGAGGTCAACTGTATGAAGTTCAACAAGGCCAAGTGCCGGGTCCTGCACCTGGGCCACAACAACCCCAAGCAGAGCTACAGGCTGGGAGATGAGTGGTTGGAAAGCACCAGGCGAAGAAGGACCTGGGAGTATTGGTGGCTAGTCGGCTGAATACGAGCCAGCAGTGTGCTCAGGTGGCCAAGAAGGCCAACAGCATCCTGGCTTTTATAAGAAGCAGTGTGTCCAGCAGGGCTAGGAAAGTGATCGTCTTCCTGTACTCGGCTCTGGCGATGCCACACCTCGAGTACTGTGTTCAGCTTTGGGCTCCTCTCTACAAGAAGGACATCGAGGTGCTTGAGTGAGTCCAGAGAAGGGAAATGAAGCTGGTGAGGGGTCTGGAGAACAAGTCTTATAAGGAGCGGCTGAGGGAGCTGGGAATGTTCTTCCTGGAGAAGAGGAGGCTCAGGGGCGACCTTATTGCTCTTTATAAGTACATTAAAGGAGGCTGTAGCGAGGTGGGGATTGGTCTATTCTCCCATGTGCCTGGTGACAGGATGAGGGGGAATGGGCTAAAGTTGAGCCAGGGGTGTTTTAGGTTGGATATGAGGAAGAACTTCATTACTGAGAGGGTTGTGAGGCATTGGAATGGGCTGCCCAGGGAAGTGGTGGAGTCACCATCCCTGGAGGTCTTTAAAAGACGTTTAGGTGTAAAGCTTAGTGATATGGTTTAGTGGAGGACTTGTTAGTGTTAGTTCAGAGGTTGGACTCGGTGATCTTGGACGTCTCTTCCAATCTAGACAATTCTGTGATTCTGTGATAAGGAATTTTCTGGAAGTAATGACTTGGCATGATACAACCCTTTATGTTTTGTGTAAATGTGTTACACATAAGGAGTGCAGCAGTCCCCAGAACCTGGTGCTTCAAATTCTCTGAAGCATCACTATCATCTACCATGAGATTTAGGAATAATATCTATTAATAGATTTAGAAATACACATGTCAGAAGACAGACTCATTTGTAGAGTGGTCAAAGGGGTTCGAACATTGCATTGCAATGAGCAGCATGAAAATGACATTTGCTAGAAAAAAAATATCTGTAAGAAAAGGAACACTAAGGATGACTCTAAAGACTCATATTTCTAAGGATGAATCTTTATCAAAGATTATCTATGGAAGGGCAGGTGAGTCTGACAAATTGCACTGATTATATTTTCAGTATGAGAACAAACTGACATTTTACCCCCATTACTTCTCCATTGTTCTATTCTGAGCTTTCCACAAGGTATCTACAGGAGAGAAATGAGCTATTATGCATGATGAGTGGTGTAACCTTACTTCTGTTATTGAGAAAAAGAGCAGAGAAATTTCAGAAGGAGAATTAAGAAGATGAGTGGCATTCCAATTTATTTGATTTTCACAAATTCACATCTTGCCTGGCAAAGACATGATAAAAGATATATTAAAAAAAAATAAATATATTAAAAAGAAATAATAATCATATCTGTTTCAGAACTCATAGAAGAAAAATTGCATTTCCGGAATTTATTGCCTCAACACAAAATTTCACACTATGTTTGCCTCATAGCCAATCTCCTCCTGATGCAATCTAGCACTTTCCCACGTTCTTTAACCAAAACTGTATGAAATGTCCTCTCAAACTCAATGAAACACATGGCCTTTTTCATGTCTCTCTGGATCAAGGCATCTTTCACGCCACCAATTACAGAGCTTTAAAGGAACTATGTAACTGTTAATTTGACCTTGAAACCCCAACTAAATTTGTGGCTACATTTATAAACTGGAAAAATGCATTTAGATTTGGTGGTACTTAAAAACCCTCACAGATTCTCAGATCTGTGATGTTCTGAAACAAGAGCACAAGCTCCTTCTCCCTTCTGAATATTCTGATGGGTTTAAGACAGTTGTCATCATGTAAGAGATTTGGTGGTACAGGAGCACATTAACGGCCTACAACTAAGATACTGCCCTTCTGAGACAAAAAGGGTTTAAAAAGAATCCATTTCAGAGTTTAAGTTTTCTGTGAAAATTGCAAGAAAAAGATCTTGTGCCTTTTAGAGTCATTCCACTAGCTTTGTCTTTCTGTACTATAAAAGTAGAAAAAAAAATTATTTGTTTTTCACATTAATGAAAACAGTTTGTGTTTACCTTTAGTTCCTCCCTTTCCATAAGCCACAGTGATGGTTCAAAGCTCAGAGACACTAAGTGAGAAGAGTAGAATGGACATTAATGCCCATTCCATCTGCTCTCACAGAGGGTTTTTTACCTAGTTAAAATCACTGTGAATAATATAAAATGAGGCTGCTCCTGGGACACCACACACATAGTGTCAACACCTACAGATGCTGACTGAAAATGTGGCAAGAGGCATCAGAGAGTGCTTGCAGTGTCAGCTTGCAGTTTCCTCTCCATCTGCTTTAAGGATTTGCTAACATCCACACAAAAGTCAACTGAAATGAAACACAGATAAAAATAGGGAATAATAATATAAAAAAAAAATAGAAAAAATATAGAAAAAATAGGGAATAATATGTCACAGAATCACAGAATCACAGAATTTCTAGGTTGGAAGAGACCTCAAGATCATCGAGTCCAACCTCTGACCTAACGCTAACAGTCCCCACTAAACCATTTCCCTAAGCTCTACATCTAAACGTCTTTTGAAGACTTCCAGGGATGGTGACTCCACCACTTCCCTGGGCAGCCAGTTCCAGTGCCTCACAACCCTTTCAGTGAAGAAGTTCTTCCTAACATCTAACCTAAAACTCCCCTGGCTCAACTTAAGCCCATTCCCCCTCGTCCTGTCACCAGGCACGTGGGAGAACAGGCCAACCCCCACCTCGCTACAGCCTCCCTTGAGGTACCTATAGAGAGCGATAAGGTCGCCCCTGAGCCTCCTCTTCTCCAGGCTGAACAAGCCCAGCTCCCTCAGCCGCTCCTCGTAGGACTTGTTCTCCAGGCCCCTCACCAGCTTCGTCGCCCTTCTCTGCACCCGCTCAAGCACCTCGATGTCCTTCTTGTAGCGAGGGGCCCAAAACTGAACACAGTACTCGAGGTGCGGCCTCACCAGAGCTGAGTACAGGGGGACGATCACCTCCCTAACCCTGCTGGTCACACTGTTCCTGATACAAGCCAGGATGCCGTTGGCCTTCTTGGCCACCTGAGCACACTGCTGGCTCATATTCAGCCGACTATCCACCATCACTCCCAGGTCCTTCTCTGCCTGGCAGCTCTCCAACCATTCCTCTCCCAGCCTGTAGCTCTGCTTGGGGTTATTGCGCCCCAGGTGCAGGACCTGGCTCTTGGCCTTGTTGAACTTCATGCAGTTGACCTCAGCCCATCGGTGCAGCCTATCCAGATCCTCCTGCAGAGCTTTCCTACCCTCAAGCAGATCGACACACGCACCTAACTTGGTGTCATCTGCAAACTTACTGAGGGTGCACTCGATGCCCTCGTCCAGATCATTGATAGTTATTAAAGAGGACCGGCCCCAGCACCGAGCCCTGGGGGACGCCACTAGTGACTGGCCTCCAACTGGACTTGGCTCCATTCACCAATGGAGCCAAGTAATGACAATGGAGCCAATGTAATGACAATTGTAATTGTCATTACAATGTTATCACATTACCAAGAAGGTATATGTGCTAACAGAGAAATACGGGAGAAAATAAATAACCAGATTTTGACAAGTAACTGACAGCATGCAAAGAGATCTTAAGGTATTCACAAGTTATTTGAGTAACAAGGTAGACATAACTATGTATTTATATTCAAATGTTTCTGTTTACCTCCAGAGTATGCAGAAGGTGCAGCTTTCTTTAAGCTTGAACTATATTATCCCTGGTATTAAAAAAAAATGAAAGTTAGACAGGCACTTAAAAGTCCTGTGACGATAGTAAGTTGGTTTTATCACATGGATGTGAGTTGTAGATTCAAATAACTACATATGTGTGAAGGACATCATCTTAACACAATTTTTAGCAATGCTACTAAGTGCCTTTCAACTTTAAGAACACAAATCAATGCTAACTTCATATGTACTTTTTCATCTTAAGGTATTCTATTCATAGCAAAATGACACAACATATATTTTGCAACTGAAAGTTTCCAAGTGTTTATTTTACAAATAACGTTCCCAATATTCAAGTTCAGCTTATTTCGGGGAAAAAAAAGAAAAAAAAAGAAAAAAAAAAAAAAGTCACCAAAACATTTAGAAGGGATGGGATTTGCTATGTAATCTTGAGTTTATAGTGATTCAAAGATGCAATCATGATTCCACTAGATCTGTGCAGTTTTTACTTTTAAATTCACTGAAAGTCAGTTTTTCCATTAACTGGTTTTACATGTCATAGATTGTATTGAGAAGTGTCTCAGCAAGTTATGATTATTAACTTGTGCAATGCTTATTGTGCATTCTTGCTCTGGTCATTACTATTCAGTTACATTTCTGCTAAACAGGTCAAAATTATGAGAATGCCTATTTTATACAGCATTTCTGCTGAATGAGCCTTGATAAATTGACCAAGCTATTTCAATTAAGCATTGTGCACATAGTGCAAAAAGAAAACATGGAACACCTGAATCATCTTGCTGACTGTCTCCTGGTATAAAGAAGACCAATCTATGACAGTACTAGCCTGTTTAAAGATTACATAAAATTCCAGACACTATAGAATGCTGAATAACAACAATAAACAGTAGAACAAGGATTGGAGTAAGTCACCATTGATGATGATGATAACAGCAACAGTAACAAAAGGCTGATATACTTCAACTGTGACTCCTTTCTCCCTTCTACAAGCAAATTTGCTTTGTACCACTGGAACTTTTGGATGTGTGATTTATGCAGGATGAGGCTCACAATCAAGGAACAAAGAGTTTCCAAAAGCTGAAAAATAAATAAAATAATTAGTCTTGGGCCAAATCTGCTGAAACCAGAGATATACTACTATTGGTATATTCAGGTTGCTAATGCATAATTATCACATTAGAGTTAAAAAGAGTCACTTAGGTGGGTTATGTTGTATAAAAATAACTTAATTACTCTTTAGTCTAGGCACTTACACTATTTTTATTGTCCTAGTTAAAACATCACTAATAATCTTCCTAATGCTGCTGTTAAAAGATAATATAGGATATCTCAGCTGGAATTTTGTGTTGGTTTATGTGTGTTTGTTTTTTTTTTAATGTGATTTTTCTTTCTGCAAATTTTTGTGATTGTGACACATAGAATGAAAGTATATTGAAAACAAATGTTTTCTATCATGAGTCTGAATGGTTTTCTTTGCTGTTACACATAAACATTTTTCTTTTGCAGTGATGATATCACTGAACATCTAAAAGAGAGAGAGAGGGTCTTAATAGCTCCACAAACATTTCCAAAAGAGAGCACATTATAATATCAATATTAAACAAAATGAATAAACTGCTTTCACAACAGTACTAACAAATTAGGTTTTCTGTGCTTAGTTGTTCATTTGAATGAAACTTTAAAAGGAAAAAAAAAAAAAAAGAAAAAAAAGTAAACATTTTTCAGTATCCTGCCAGGTCAGCTACAGAACATGTAACACTGTTCTCTAGAAGCAGGGAATGGATATTTATTTCTAAATCATTTATTTATATTTGCTCATGAGTGCATTCTTAATGAATATATCTACCAAGCACATTCCGAGGGAAGTCAAGGTGAAAGCAAACAGGAAATGAAACCACTCCATCTCTTTCCATTTAAGGTCTAGGGAAATAACAACACATGAGCATTTACAACTGCAGTATGACGGACAAGATGAATGTAAGGTATCCCCTGGAGCAGTGAGACCAGTTGGAAAAAACTGATGGTAACAAAATGTAAGACAACTTAGTAATTAAAAAGGAATAAAAAAGAAAGAGAGGAAATGAGAGATTTCAGGCAACATGACAATTAATAGAATTGAGATTTCACAAGATGTACACTGTAACTCCCAAGAGAAATGTTTCTCCTCTTGTTGGGCACACGCAGATTGTTGTGCTGCCACAGTGGTAAGCCACAGGTGAAGGAGCAGTATTCATCACAGAAATCCCAAATTTCCAGAAGACCTTTCTTCCCATCCACCTTCCACCCTTCCCAAAACACCTCATAACACTGCTTTTTCAGGATGCCAGTCTCACTTTAACCAACACTGCTTCCTCCAGCTCACCTTTTTATCCAAAGTTATCTACCAACCTTTGTGCCTTCTGTATGACATCTACGGCTCTGAGGCATAGAATATGTTATTTATTACATAAATTCACAGCCAGCCCTCCCAGGTAGATGATACCATTGCAAAAGCATTTTAATCCTGTGCAAAACAGGAAGCTCAAGCAAATTAAATGCAGAGGGATACCAGGCAGAGAGCAGATGTTCTGTTCACATCAGGAAAGAAATCTGTCACAGTCTGGAGGGAAAGCAGAAGTCAGTAAGCTCCTTAATTTGTTCCTTCAATATATCCTATAAAGTCCAAATTGAATTTGGAAATTGTATTTTGTGTCCTTTGTGGTGCTAACCCACCAGGCTAAAAAATGACAGTCATTCAGGTATTTTACAAAGAAGTTGAACTCACTAAATTCAATTTTCCCTTCCACCACAGCTCCTTTATGCCATTGTGCCACCCCAATATTTCCAAAGCCTCTGGAACTATTTTTAATATTTCAGGCACAGGAGAGAGTGCCACTTAAGTATTACCACATGAGATATTCCTAAATTCTAGTAACCTCTGTTGTAACATCTCTTTGGCTACTCTAGTTAACATTGTTTAGAAAGGAAGGAGGGAGGAAGGAAATGTATGGCAAGGCCTATTTCAGTGCTGGAAGCCACAAAGATGCCTTACTAATGCTCCCTGTAGAGAGCAGGCACTGCAGAAAACACCAAAAGCTTTTGAAGGCTAAATAATTCCATGTTACAGTTTAAAGACACTTAGCAGCAGTTCGTACAGGCTAAAGATATACTTTCTGTGCAAGACATTGTAAGATAGAACTAACAGATGCAATCACATCTTTTATCACATGCTTATGCCTAAAACCAGAATGTTTATTTGTTATATATGATTCCATTCAAGTCTTATATACTGGGACAATGGCATTAAACAAGAAGCAAAGTGAGTGTCCAACATCTCTGTGACAAGTGGTTGAATCGCTACAGGAGCTACGACAGAGTTGTGCAGTGATGGCAGGGGAACAGGACAGGTAATATAGAAGGAAGACATTTTTTTCTTCACATGATGGTCATACATTTATGTAAAATATGACTGCTTTCTGGGAAAGAGGTCAAAAGGAGCAGGGACTCTTTATTTGGTCTGTGGGTTACATTCATCCTTGTTCATCCTGCCAATTTGGTGGAGATTCAGTAATACCATGTACAAAACATGAACTTTTAAGTGCAGAGCCAAAAGAAAAGTCTTCCAGGCTGCAGACATCTTCAAAAAGGAAAAAAAAAAAAAAAAAAAAAGTTAAACGTGCACATAAGTTTTCAGGCTCTGTTGCACAGCTTTAAGGGTATATATGTGAATGACAGGCTATGTTTAATTTCTCAGTTAATCACTGGCAGAAAACTCTCATGCGGTATTTTATCTGCCTATCTCCAACACTTTATTAAAAAGAGACAGTGCTTAAGACACAAAGCAAACAGATAAGAGAAACAATCCTACAACCAGCACCCTTTATTAAAAATGAAGAAAAGAAAACAATCTCTACAGCTAGAGTGTGATGCTTGTTTTAATGACTTTGGAAAGATTATGCAGGAGTAATGGAAAAATTACATTTCCTTTTGGTTATTTAGGAAATGATAGCTATTCCACTATGTATTTGCCAAGTCCTCTGATGCAGGGATTTAGAACTAGCATTGATTTTATGCTGGACAAGACAAAAGGTTTCTATCATAGGAACACAGAAGCCAACACATCAAAATAAAGAACTGTTAATTTAATTCAGTTCCTTCCCTTAATCCCTCTGTTTCAGATGCTGAAATCTGATATTCTGTGATTTCAAATAACTACGTAACTCATTTAAAAAAAAAAAAAATCATGAAATTTGAGCAGATGAGCAGATCTGATGGGGATAAAACTTGTGAATATTATAACAGAATCATCTAGATTGGAAGAGACGTCCAAGATCACCGAGTCCAACCTCTGAACTAACACTAACAAGTCCTCCACTAAACCATATCACTAAGCTTTACACCTAAACGTCTTTTAAAGACCTCCAGGGATGGTGACTCCACCACTTCCCTGGGCAGCCCATTCCAATGCCTCACAACCCTCTCAGTAATGAAGTTCTTCCTCATATCCAACCTAAAACACCCCTGGCTCAACTTTAGCCCATTCCCCCTCATCCTGTCACCAGGCACATGGGAGAATAGACCAACCCCCACCTCGCTACAGCCTCCTTTAATGTACTTATAGAGAGCGATAAGGTTGCCCCTGAGCCTCCTCTTCTCCAGGAAGAACATTCCCAGCTCCCTCAGCCGCTCCTTATAAGACTTGTTCTCCAGACCCCTCACCAGCTTCATTTCCCTTCTCTGGACTCACTCAAGCACCTCGATGTCCTTCTTGTAGCGAGGAGCCCAAAGCTGAACACAGTACTCGAGGTGTAGCCTCGCCAGTGCTGAGTACAGGAAGACGATCACTTTCCTAGCCCTGCTGGACACGCTGCTTCTTATAAAAGCCAGGATGCTGTTGGCCTTCTTGGCCACCTGAGCACACTGCTGGCTCGTATTCAGCCGACTAGCCACCAATACTCCCAGGTCCTTCTCCGCCTGGCAGTTTTCCAACCACTCATCTCCCAGCCTGTAGCTCTGCTTGGGGTTGTTGTGGCCCAGGTGCAGGACCCAGCACTTGGCCTTGTTGAACTTCATACAGTTGACCTCAGCCATTGGTGCAGCCTATCCAGATCCTCCTGCAGAGCCTTCCTACCCTCAAGCAGATTGACACACACACCTAACTTGGTGTCATCTGCAAACTTACTGAGGGTGCGCTCGATCCCCTCATCCAGATCATTGATAGTTATTAAAGAGGACTGGTCCCAGTACTGAGCCCTGGGGAATGCCACTAGTGACCAGCCTCCAGCTGGATTTGACTGCATTCACCACGACTCTTTGGGCCTGGCTATCCAGACAGTTTCTAACCCAGCAAAGTGTACGCCAGTCCAAGGCCAGCGCAGCCAGTTTTCTGAGGAGAATGCTGTGGGAAATGGTGTCAAAGGCCTTACTGACGTCAAGGTAGACCACATCCACATCCACCCTGCTTCTTACTTTGTCGTAGGAAGAGATCAGGTTCGCCAAGCAGGACCAGCCTTTCATAAACCCATGCTGACTGGGCCTGATCACCTGGTTGCCCTGCAAGTGCTGCGTGATGACACTCAAGATAATCTGCTCCATGAGCTTCCCTGGCACTGAGGTCAAACTATCAGATGTATAATTTCCCGGGTCTACCCCTGGCCCTTCCTGTAGATGGGCATCACGTTTACTAGCTGCCAGTCAACTGGGACCTCCCCCAATAGCCAGGACTGCTGATAAATGATGGACAGTGGCTTGGCCAGCTCCTCTGCCAGTTCTCTCAGTACCCTTGGGTGGATCCCATCTGGCCCCATTGACTTGCGTACATCCAAGTGCCGTAGCAGGTCGCCAACCATTCCCTCATGGATAGTGAGGGCCACATCCTGCTCCCGGTTCCCTTCCACCAGCCTAGGGTACTGGGTATCCAGAGTCTTGCCGCTAAAGACTAAGGCAAAGAAGGCATTAAACACCTCAGCCTTTTCCTCATCTCTCATCACTAAGTTTCCCCCCACTCACCTTGCATTTATTCTGGACAAAATTTCTTCCTGATATTCTTCTCCCTCTCCTCCTAAATACAGTTTTTGAATTTATTATATACTATAAACTACATTCATTTTAAAGAATATTTGGGTATTTAATTCTAGAGCATCTCATTTGTAAACACACTCACTTACAGGTGAGTCTCCCTGTCTGTAAATGCCAGGACAAAACTGAGATCTAAGAACACAAGTAGGATTTGTACTATTGCACGATTTTTTTTGTACAGGGCTGAATTTTCTCAATCCATACTATGGCAACCCTGCAGAGCTGCAGAAGAATGCTGCCTATCACAGAACAGGGTATCAGCCATTACACACACACACACACCTGATTCCCAAAGTAGAACAATGAGAAAATGCCAGTGTGCCCCATTCATAAGCAAGATGAACCAGATATGCTCTACTAAGTCAAGAGGCAATTTGCAGATTTAATTGAATGTTTTCAAAACAGGAGAGCACAGGTATAAAGGTAAGACCAAAGGGAGAGATAGGATTACAGAACAAAACTACCAGGAACCAAGAAGGAGATGGCTCCTTCGCTGGAGCACAGAGCCTGTGCTGGATGCCACACCCTCCAGAAAATAAATAAAATTAAAAAAAAAAAAAAAAAGGCCTAGCAACCACTGAGGTCACCTTGCTGAACCTGTTGCTTGATCTAGATCTATTATCTTGGATGGCATCCCAGAAGTGGTTTTACCTCAGCAGAAAGCATCATCAGACTGACAGGAGCTGCAGCAGGAGGAAGAGGTGGCAAGTAGCAAACTGATTTATCAGCCCAGACTTGTATAAATTGTGGCAAAACCGATTATTTTAAAATACATATATTGACAAGCTAATAAAAATTAAACATGCTTAGTTAACTTGTCATGGAAAAATGCCTCAGAACACTGCAGAGACTATAAATAAGAATTTGTAAGGAGATGCCTGGAAGCTGTGAGGTGAGGTTGCCCATTGATGCTTATTAAACACAACAGAGCAGATGCAGCTTTTAGCTGAGGAAGCCCTTAAATTGCTAATTGATAGAAGCAGGTGAGAATATAACAAGGAAAGTGCAAGAATTTGCTTTATTTTGAATGCTCTTTCCCTAAGCACCTACTACTGCTGGCATTGTCAGAGCTCCAAACATGCACAAAGAAAGCAGAAAGATGTAATTTCTCATGTTTTATTAGATTCAATTCTCAGTCAATCTGATTGCAACATGGCAATTCGGTCTGACCTAATTAAGCTTGTGAAGATGTGGCTTGTTTTTAAAGCTGAAAACTTTTTGAGAGTGTTAGTTGTTTCCATGCTGTTTCAGTGAAGACCATTTAGTTTTGGTCTTTTTGTTCCTATATTTTTCCTCTGCCCTTTCCTAGCACAGAATAAAATAAATCAATAAATATCGTTCTATTCTATGTTTTTCTTCTGACAAGTACAGTTTGAAAAGTTACACTTCTTTTTTTAGTTCCTGAAAAGATAAAAAGAAAAATCTACTTCCTCCAATTTGAGTGATCCCAACAGTACAAAAAAAAATGAATAGATTTGTTCTATTTCACTGCATAATAAAATATGAAAGAGTGAACCATTTTCTTAAATAAAAGGTTATTCACAAAAATGACTAAAAAGGCATTAGTTTTGCTCCAAGTTCTAGTAATCCCAACTAATATCAACTGAAAAAAAAAAAAAAAAAAAAAAAAAAAAAAAGAAAAAAAAAAAAGATCTAAAATCTGTTTTCCATTCATAGCCTTTTTTTTTTAGGCCAAATAGTCCACAATTACTACTTTTAACATAGGTGGTTTGAAGTTTTCTGGACCAAAATACATTTCTCTCATCACATCTGCATTCCCATCTGGACAGACACTTTATAAAAAGTGGCTAACACCACACAAGCATTGTACCAAAGGCAGCCCTAGTCCCAGAGAGCTTGTAAGCTAACTTACACTCAATTAAATGCATTTATAAGCAGTAACACACATGAAGAAAGACTCAGCAACAGGAGCTTCTGCCAGAAAACCCTAATACTCTCTTCTCTTGCTGGGAAAAGAACTGTTCTCTAGCCAAACTCCACTGGCACAGGTAAACACTAGTGCATCAAAGATATGCAGCTGAGTTCACACAACTGCTTCCACTACTTCAGTACTTTCGAAAGCTACAGAAAATCTGAGCCATCTCCCCATGCATACAGCAGCTGCACTTGGAAGAATCATCATTACTAATTACACATAATTACATTATGTGCAATTACATCATTACGCAATGAAAGCTGCTCCATTTGCCATTTGAAAACCTCTCCTTTTTCTTGTGTCTCTTTTCCCTTTCCAATGTTTTAAATTCAAAAACTTTAACAACTTCCCAACTCATCTGGGAGTTACCTTCCATCTTGTGGTAATGCAGGTTCCATCCTTTTCATTTCTTCAAAAAAGTTGAATATAAAATGTTAACTTTGTGAAAGGCTAAGAAAACCCTGACATCCATCAGCCCCAGGAAACCTACTTTTAGGACTAAAAGCTTATAAAATTAAGGACAGCTTTTGTCATAGAGAAGCGCACAATTTCTACTTTGACTTCATTTATGTTGTGCAGCTGGATTTTTTTGTGATGTGTTTAACACAGAGTAGAAGAAAAAAATAATGTCTTGGCAAGGTATGAATATAATAAATGTTATTCCATCCCTACAGGCTGAGTTGGACAAAATTTTTAGAGTGCAAAAGCCTCTGGTTTCAGGAGGTTGCTTTCAAGATGAATATTTTTCCAGTGGAATCCAAACCATTGCTCAGCAGCATTAACAGATCAGTGTTCTGGTCACTTTATTAATGGGAAAAAAACACTAGCTTTCAAGCAAAGCAAGACAATTGATTTCTACTGATTTATATCCCAGCTGAATATTTTTAATTGGACCTTGCTAATTTTCTGCACCGATCACTAGTCCTTCCTTAACAACTTGTTTTTTCCTAAGCAGTGGTGCACTGAGAAGAATTACTTTAATGATAGGCAGAAAAATGGGCCCAGGTGGAATTAAAACACTGTTAATTATAGCCCTTCTGGAAATACTTTGCCAGATGCTTAGAAAATAATGCCCATATACAACTTAAATCTGGATTTTAGCCGTGTGCTTTTTACACATACATATTTTCTTTACAGAAAATACATTCCTGTCATGATTTTTTAGGTAGCTTTTCATTTCTAAACCTGTGGATTGAATCTTCATGGGCAGGTACTGGAATCACACATCTATGCTCCATAATAAGATCCTTTTCCTGAAGAAGTGTCACATTCACCAGGCTTAGAATCAGCTCCTCAGATTGCTCTCTGGGTCTCACTGCTTTCACATCATAACACAGTCTTCAGGTCTCACTACATCCTAACTAGTCTCCAAAGCAGCTCCTGTAAGGTCAGCTGGAAAAAGCATTTAAAGAAAGTCACTTACACCAAACTAACCCATTCCATGCATCACCTTTCCCTGAATTTACTGAAGGAAGATTAGGTGCCTGGGTAATTAATGCAAAGTGCCAAGTGAGGCAGCAGTGCAGCCTAGGCACAGCACCACAACAAGCAAGATGAACAGCCTCTGGACCAGCGCTGGCTCACATTCAGCCATATCAAAAACAAGAACAGAGGCAGCGGATTTAATGTCTGTCTATACCCAGTCATATTGTCATGCTCTAATCTCAAATGCTCAACTCCCATTTTGAAAATCTGAAAAGGCATGTAGACTCTTAGGATGCAGAGACCCTTAATACATGAGGAGTAGAAAGAAAAGATTTTTCAATTCCTCTTTTTCATGTCAGATCATACTGCATAAACCAAAAACTAGGATACACATGCAATCTCACATACAATCACAACTACCAGGGCCAAAAAAAAAAACCTCAAGCAAGTCAGAGGCCACGACACTGAAACAGATAAGAGATCCCCATGAGGGTTGCTTAGGAGACAGAAGAGAGGTTAAAGAATTAAAAGCCTTTTAACTAATGTTTGCATATGAAGGGCACAGTAGTCAGAAATTATTTCTGACAATAGTTTAGCATATATTTTCTGTGATTAATTAGAGACAAAACTCCTAGATTCCCATAGGCAGCACCACAGACCACAACTTTGTTACAGAGATTGCAAGCAAGCAAACCTATTGATGATGTAAACGTGGATAATGGCAGAAATCACTACTGGCTTCGATATTATTAAAATACTACTTCTTTGTTTATTCTCATGATGAGAAAAAGTTCTTCTGCACACAGAACACCCAGAAGAGAAACTGGAAGACAGCAGAAGCCATGCTTGGCTCTCTGTGGTGCAAGCATAAGCCTGGAGTCACTAAACTGAGCAATTATTATAATTCTACTTTTACAAGACAGTAATGTTCCATTTTGAGAAGAAAAAGAAAAAGAAAAAAAAAAAAAAAAAAAAAAAAAAAAAAAAAGAAGAAGAAAAGAAAAGAAAAGAAAAGAAAAGAAAAGAAAAGAAAAGAAAAGAAAAGAAAAGAAAAGAAAAGAAAAGAAAAGAAAAGAAAAGAAAAGAAAAGAAAAGGAAAAGAAAAGGGAAAAAAAAAGAAAAAAGAAAAAAAAGAGGATTTATAAACTAGCAGCTGGTTGCCTAAATGAGTAAAGTGCACATACTATCTCTTTCTCATCTTTACCAAAATCAGTAGAGGTGCAAGAGAAAGATGTACGCTTTATGTTTTGACTTAAAACAAGAGATGTTCTTCAAATAATTAGTTTGGCTTTTATAGTTCTTCATTTATGTGATTTTGTTACAGCTTTTTGAAAGTAGTTTCTCTTCCTCTTTATCACAAGGTGAGAGAAACAAAACTCAGCAATGAGCTTTGAAGTTAAAGCCCTGTTACTTGTGAAAAAAAAAAAAAAAAAAAAAAAAAAAAAAAAAAAGCATTTGCAATAATGAACTTGGCAAAATAAAAAGACAAAAAACAACTTTTGTTGACAAAGGACCATGGAGCAGAGAGAAAACTTAGGCACCAACAATTGCCCAGATGCTGCCTGGCCCATTTGGAAGGCATTTGTTGCTATGCCTGTGCTGTCAGCAGGCATGCCACTCTCAGCCCTCAGAACAACACCTCTGCAAAACACCTACTACAGCAAGACCAAATGGGCGGATTTGTCAAGGAAAAACAAACTAGCTGCTGAGGCAAATCCCACCCCACAGCACTGCAAACACCTAACGTCACACTGGAACAGCTTCAATGAGTCAGGATTTATTCAAATATTACCTCTGCCTCTCTGTTCATGGCTGGCATCTGCAGAAGGGACACAGGTTGTGAGAGGTCTGTATGTCCTTCAACAAATGGCTGAAATGCTCTTTTCCCCTTTTGCCCATCACCCCAATTCAACTCTAGCACATTATTTAGGATTATTTATATCACTGCTTCCAGTTATTGGTTATTACCAAGGTTGGAATTATTTCCTTCCCAAACAGCATCAGCCAGTGCATTCATTATTTTCACAAATCCTGCATGAGTTACTAATCCCATCCTCCTCATGTCCCATCATGATGAGTTGCCTCATCACCACTCAGTGTTGGCCTGTGTCCTCTCAAATGGTACCTCACAAGTACTCCAAATTAGTTTGTGCCAGAGAAGGATAATGTTTTAACATTGATGGTACTGAAAAGGATATTTTATAAAAGTATGGGAAATTCCTCCTCTAAGTTTGTAATTCCTATTCATTTTATCTCTAAATTCAGCATAATTTATTCAGTAGGCAAATCATAATACCTTTCAGTCCTGACATTTCTTGGTGCCCTTTTTGGGGGCATCAGAGAAACAGTCTGGATAATGAAGTTTCTTAAGGGCCCCGTGGATCTGTTGTATATCCTCTGTACTGAGAGGAATCTCAGCTGTACTGAGGCTTGGTAATATTAATGAAAATTTCCAGGAATACGGGGCTAAATTTTTTGCTAAACTTGTGAAACACTGTAAATCAATAGGTTCATGCCTCCCATTAGCTAGTAAATCATTTGGCTCCAAACCTGCAAACATAAATAATGCCTTTGCTAATCTTTAAAAATGTCTTCATTGCGGAAAACCTGTATTTATTCATGATATGCTACAAAGATTTTTAATTATATCTGTACCCATCATGATTACTACATTTCATTACATGATAATACAGGTTCTTATTCATTATGAAAATCTAATTAAGAAGAACATCACCTACACTTTCCAAGACCCTGGAAAAAAGCTACTGAGAAAGCCTAACTGTGCTGGTTTTATTCCCAGAAGTCTCACAATAGAGAACTGAAAGCTTCAGGACAAAAAAAGCATTAAGAGATATTGTATCTCCATGCACTATGCACCCATGAAGTTAAACAGAACATTGTTGTATGGTATTCTGTTGCATCCTTGCTTGGTACCATTTAGCTAAAATGTTTCCTTTGGCACTTTTATCAGGTATTTTCTTGACTCAATGAAGATTTGGTGAAGATAATTTATCTCGAGGGTAAGAGCTACACCCTGCCAGCAGTCTGTAGAAATACACTGTCACTTGCTCAGTTACCAAAAGATTTTCATTCATTTCCGGAAAAAAAAAAAAAAAAAAAAAAAAAAAACATTGTCTTTGGACACTGAGCTTTCAATTCTGGCAGCAGCCAGGCTCTTTTCTGCTATAGTGCTATTCCTCTGCTACCTAATGAAATATTGATCTTTATAAGCAGGTGTAGAGCAATCAGTATACTAAAAAGAGGAGAATCAGGTGCAAGAGACCATCTCCTCATTCTTTCCATACACAACTGGAACAAACAGAAGTGGACTGAAACCAACAAGCAAGAAATTTTCCAATTCTAGAAATCTTTTGTGCAGTCCCTCCCTACTACAAGGCAAAGTTTTGTCACACCATATTTGACATGGCATGGAGATACACGGTGTAACAGTTTAGTTACGCTGTGTTTGCAAGCTTTTGCTCCTAGACTGTGGGACAAAGTGAACAGAGCCAATATCCATGGTACAATTTTCCTTATAAGCCTTCATAACTATTTTTTTCTTTAATAAAAATAAAGGAGAATGTCATATGTAGCCAACCAGGAGTCCACAGGTGCCTTCTGTTTCTGTGTATGTAAAAACAGCCTCCAGTACATGGCAGCTGGAGTTGGATGGGATGAATTAGGTCACAGAAACTTTTGCCCTTCTGAAGTGATTTGATTTAAATCAAGAACCTATATTCATTCTATATGTCAACTGAGGGTTCACAGTTACATGCCATTCTTCAAGAGAGACAACTACCAACAGGGGGAGGGCAGCAGCAGGCAACGAGGATGGTCAGGTACTGGAGCATGGCATCTGCTCCATGAGGAGATGCTGAGAGGATTGAGTTTGTTCATCCTAGAGAACAGAAAGCTTCAGAGGGGATCTTATCACTACATTTAACTTTCTAAAGTTGGGATGGATAGAGAAGAGAAAACCAGAGACTTCTTAGAGATGCACAGAGAGCAGAGAGGCAACAGTCAGGCTGCAACAAGGGAAATTCCATCTGGACACAAGGAAAACATTTTTCACAGTGAGTGTGTTTCAGCAAAGACACTGACTGCCAGGAGAGGCTGTGAAATCTCTACCCTTTTTAATATTCAAAGGTCTACCAGGCAAGATCCTGAGATACCCAAGCCAACACTGGAATTATGCCTGCTTTCAGCAGTTGCATTAGAAACGTTCACAGGATGTTTCAAAACTGTATTATTCTATGATTCTATATTCCTCAATATTCCTCAATTACAAAATGACTTGTACTTTTATTTAGACTGTAAGATAACCATTATCTACTAGATTTCCAAAGACAGACTGTTATACTCATTGTCCCACCTATATTCTTTCTACCTAGATTACAATCATAAAGGTTCTCATAATCAGAGAATCACGGATTTGTCTAGGTTGGAAGAGACCTCAAGATCATCTAGTCCAACCTCTGACCTAAAACTAACAAGTCCTCCACTAAACCATATCACTAAGCTCTACACCTAAACATCTTTAAAAGACCTCCAGGAATGGTGACCACTTCCCTGGGCAGCCCATTCCAATGCCTCACAACCCTCTCAGTAATGAAGTTCTTCCTCATATCCAACCTACGTGTAAACTTCCACTGGCTCAACTTTAGCCCATTCCCCCTCATCCTGTCACCAGGCACATGGGAGAATAGACCAACCCCCACCTCGCTACAGCCTCCTTTAATGTACTTATAAAGAGCAATAAGGTCGCCCCTGAGCCTCCTCTTCTCCAGGAAGAACATTCCCAGCTCCCTCAGCCGCTCCTTATAAGACTTGTTCTCCAGACCCCTCACCAGCTTCATTTCCCTTCTCTGGACTCACTCAAGCGCCTCGATGTCCTTCTTGTAGCGAGGAGCCCAAAGCTGAACACAGTACTCGAGGTGTAGCCTCGCCAGAGCCGAGTACAGGAAGACGATCACTTTCCTAGCCCTGCTGGACACACTGCTTCTTATAAAAGCCAGGATGCTGTTGGCCTTCTTGGCCACCTGAGCACACTGCTGGCTCGTATTCAGCCGACTAGCCACCAATACTCCCAGGTCCTTCTTCGCCTGGTGCTTTCCAACCACTCATCTCCCAGCCTGTAGCTCTGCTTGGGGTTGTTGTGGCCCAGGTGCAGGACCCAGCACTTGGCCTTGTTGAACTTCATACAGTTGACCTCAGCCCATTGGTGCAGCCTATCCAGATCCTCCTGCAGAGCCTTCCTACCCTCAAGCAGATTGACACACACACCTAACTTGGTGTCATCTGCAAACTTACTGAGGTTGCACTTGATCCCCTCATCCAGATCATTGATAAAGTTATTAAAGAGGACTGGTCCCAGTACTGAGCCCTGGGGGAATGCCACTAGTGACCAGCCTCCCGCTGGATTTGACTGCATTCACTCTTAGGGCTTGGCTATCCAGACAGTTTCTAACCCAGCGAAGTGTACGCCAGTTCAAGGCCAGCACAACCAGTTTCTTGAGGAGAATGCTGTGGGAAATGGTGTCAAAGGCCTTACTGACGTCAAGGTAGACCATATCCACAGCCTTTCCCTTGTCCACATAGCTTGTTACTTTGTCATAGGAGGAGATCAGGTTCGCCAAGCAGGATCTGCTTTTCATAAACCCATGCTGACTGGGCCTGATCGCCTACTTGCCCTGCAAGTGCTGCGTGATGACACTCAAGATAATCTGCTCCATGAGCTTCCCTGGCACTGAGGTCAAACTATCAGATGTATAATTTCCCGGGTCTACCCCGGCCCTTCTTGTAGATGGGCATCATGTTTGCTAGCCACCAGTCGACTAGGACCTCCCCCGATAGCCAGGACTGCTGATAAATGATGGAAAGCAGCTTGGCCAGCTCCTCTGCCAGTTCTCTCAGCACCCTTGGGTGGATCCCATCTGGCCCCATCGACTTGCGTGCATCTAAGTGCTGTAGCAGGTCGCCAACCATTTCCTCGTGGATTGTGAGGGCCACATCCTGCTCCCCATCCCTTTTCACCAGCTCAGGGAGCTGGGTATCCAAAGAGTAACTGGTTTTGCCGCTAAAGACTGAGGCAAAGAGGGCATTAAGCACCTCAGCCTTTTCCTCATCTCTCATCACTGAGTTTCTCCTTGCATTCAGTAAAGGATGGAGATTCTCCTTAGTCCTCCTTTTCGTGTTAATTTATTTATAAAAACATTTTCTGTTGTCTTTAACAGCAGTAGCCAGATTGAGCTCCAGATGAGCTTTGGTCTTTCTAATTTTGTCCCTACACATCCTTACAACATCCTTATAATCCATCTGCTTGGTTTGCCCTCTTTTCCAAATATCATAAACCCTCTTTTTTCTCCTAAGCTCAAGCCACAATTCTCTGTTCAGCCAGGCCAGTCTTCTTCCATGCCAGCTCATCTTTGGGCACATGGGGACAGACCACTCATGAGCCATTAAGATTTCCTTCGTGAGGAGTGCCCAGTCTTCCTGGACTCCTCTGCCCTTCAGAACTGCCTCCCAAGGGATTCTGCCATCCAGTGTCCTTAACAGCTCAAAGTCTGCCCTCCAGAAGTCTAAGGCAGCAGTTTTACTGGTCCCCCTCCTGACTTCGCCAAAAATAGAGAACTCTACCATTTCATGGTCTGCCCAAGACAGCTCTCGACCACCACATCTCCCACCAGTCCTTTTCTGTTTGTGAACAGAAGGTCAAGTGGGGCACCTCCCCTGGTAGGATCACTAACCAGTTGCGTCAGGAAGCTGTCTTCGGCGCTCTCCAGAAACCTCCTAGACTGCTTCCTCTGAGCTGTATTGCATTTCCAGAATATGTCTGGGAAGCTGAAGTTCCCCATGAGGACATGAGTGACCTTTGTAGCTTTCCCTTGTTACATGTATGACATCAACCTATCTCAGCAATTTCTTGTCAGCTCAGCCAACCACATCAGAGTTTCTACATAAATATTCTGCTTCCTTTTCTTCTAGAGAATTATTACTTAAAATCTCATGTACATCAAACTTTTGCAAACCATTGACAAAGTCATCATCTAGTATTATAGATGATCATCAGAGCAGATAGTAGCTGGAGTCCAAGTTGCCACATGAGGAAAATACTAAACAACCTTTTTTCTAAATTTATAAATTAAGTTCACGTCTCACATAGAAATGGCATATCTGTCATTTCTCTTTACCTCAGAATCCATGTCCTTTCCTCTGGGAAGTAGTCTCTGTAGCCATTCTTCTGTCGCGTTAAGGGGTGTAGCTGATTAACCGTTACGGGCCTGGTCAGATTCAGGGTACTGAACCAGTCAGACATTCACCAAAAACACATTAACCGTCTGGGGGTCCAGTCAGACATTCACCATCAACGCATTAACGGCCTGGGGGTCCGTTCAGACATTCACCAAAAATGCATTAACCGCCTGGGGGTCTGGTTAGATTCAGAACACTGAACTATCACGGATAACCACCCTCACCCTCGTTGCACTCAATGAGAGTTATCACAATGCAATCAAGTATGGTTTATTACAGCAACAGATAATCAGGTTCTTTTGGATTGCCGGTGATAGTGACTGTCTGCAAAAGCAAGCTAGTATGCATAAAATACACAGGTGTTATAGGTGTTGTAGGTGTTACAGATGTTACAGGTGTTTATAGATGTTACAGATGTTACAGGTGTTATAGATGTTACAGGTGTTTACAGGTGTCACAGGTGTGCAGCCTAGAAATAAACACGTTAAAAGGATCAAAGACTCTATAGAGATCTATAAGCAAGTATTCAGATCTCACCCAAAGGCGTCCCAATGGGGGGGGGAAAGAGAGGCTCAGCCCGTCGACTGATCCCAGGAGTCAGGAGGTCCTAAGGATGTTGTCCTCGGGATGGTATCTCCCCTGATGGTGGTATCTTCCCTAACATCCCCTCTCTCTTGGGCCAATTTATATTATTTTCTGTCTTTTAGGTGGAGCTTGAGTGGGTCTAGTCAAGCATATCTTAGTTATGATTGGTGTAAAGTTTTCCCGTCTCCGTTTAAAGTAATAGGCTCCGAGGAATTCAGAGCGCATGCTCAGTGAGGGGTGGTCGCACCTTGGAGGCGGGTAGCTTTTGGGATGGAGGTGTGTTTTGGTATTATAATGATATTATAATGAGCAAAAAGTACACTAGGGTACAGCATTTGTCAAAACATGACAGGTCTTTGGCTTAGGGTGGCAAAAAGTGCAGCTTTGTGCACAAGAACAATCGAGGTCCCATCTGATTACAGAGCCTAGCCATGGTGTCTCCACTCCACTCCACTCTACGCTCCGTGCTGTTCCTTAGAGCTAGCACACCAAGTTTCCCAGCGCGATAGCATCTAAGGCTGGGAGCCTAGGGAACGCTCAGATAATGCAGTTATGCCCTACCCTGAAAGCCTCTTCAATGCTGTACCTTTTCCTTAAAAATGTGAATGTTAGTTTTATTTTCCTAGTTACTTCAGGCATTTACACCACATAATCCACCCCGTGACTATAGTCACTCAAGCTTCACGACAGTTGGAATATGTCGGGGATATCACAAACATTCTCGGATTGAGGTTTATCGAGTGTATGTACATTGTGTAGGGATGCCAAACATTTCATCATAAACCAGAGTTTAATATACAAACTAATTGTCAGTATAAAGCATAATACAGTGAGTATTAACAGAACAATAACAGGGTGAAGCATCTTGTAGAAGATTCCTGTGGCAGCTGGCGACCATCCAAAGTGTCCCACCAACGGTGTCTCTCATGTCTCTTTACTCTTTCCATCACTCGATGTGTTTCTTGTGCATCATGATGGACAGTAATCAGTCTTTTGTCCATTTTCTCGGACTTGTGCCATCAGCTGCTTCAGGTCCTCATGTACCAGCAATTTCTTCACCAAGGTAAGGTTCATTCCAATAGGAGTAGCAGCAGTTCATGAAGCAGAATATAATTAGATGCAATAAGTTGATAAGAAGTGACAGGAGCTGAGTATTTAAAATCACATCCTAGAATTTTGGTAAAATTGCAAACACAAACATTAGAGTGATTACTGGTATCTACCACTGTATCATCTACGACTATGGAATCACAATGAGTTCTCATACAAACACAACCTTTCCCAATATATACAAGTACAGTTTCAAGGGTTTCATTAGGATATATCTCAAAGTGGCAAATATTTTGCTCAGTGTCAAGACAAATGTCTTGAGATTCCAGTGTGTTATTTTCACAGATGCACAATGCATGCATTTACATCAATTGTTTGCCACTTTCCTCCCTTTTGATGGGCCCATACTTTATGCTCTTTAGGATAAAGTATAGTTCCATTATGATTGAGTCCTAATGCAATGATTGGATATACATTGTATACAGTGGCATTACTTATAGTAAGTATAAAGGCAACAATTTTATCATTTTCTGCATAATGGGTAAAGTTGACTAATTGCCACCATGCTTGAAATTCTTTTTCAAATTCTGAAGCATTATCCCAAATCAATTTTCGAATTTCAGTGGGCAAAGTTCTTCCTTTTCCCTCTCTAATAATAGCTGCTGCTACAGATTGTATCCATAACTGCGCTTGGATGCAGCTCAAGGCAAGGAAGGTATTGCCTTGGGTTTTTCCAAGGGCATTTACAATTAATTGATGATATAGAAGCCATTGATTTGCTCCTAAAGCCAATAAGGATGATTTTATTGGTTGTTCCAGTTTCCTTAGGTCATCTGTAGTAGCAGTTACTCTACTCATGAGGACCTCAGCATCAATGCTATTTAATATACCTAATCCTGTCCCTAATAACTCAGTTGCATCCCGTGGCCCTTTTTAGGGACCAACTAGGGTCAAAGAGAATTTGTTATTGAATTATGTAAGGGCCTGTATTGAAGATGGAAGGAGTTAGACCAATGGGAGGCTGAGTCGGTTCGTTTTCAAATATCTGCGGAGGCAGAGGCTTCTTATCCTTTGCCCATGAATTCAAATAGTAATTCTGTGCCTCTGTAACCCCAAAGACAGTACACAATTATAGGTTTGGTGAATCAATGTATACTGTCTTAATTTCAGTTGGCCGATTATAAGTGGATTGTCTGTCCAGACATGGCTTGAAGTTCAGCCATTCTTAGAGAATTGTTCCAACTCCATTCACCTTTGGAAAATATTTTGTTTCCATGTAGAACTAAAGTAGAGAGATTTAGGTCCTTTCTGTTTTGAGATGTTCCAGTGACTGTGCTATACTGTGACAATACATGGTTAAATGCCATGGTGAAACACCTCAGCTCCATGCACAGCCACAGTAGCTAAGTTTCCTTTAAGGTCTGTAATTGCATCAAGGTCGGGGTAAAGCATAGCATTATTAATCCAAACTGTTGATTCATCATCTTCCAGCTGTCCATATACAGTTTGCTCAGGGTTCCTGTGAACACAAAAGAAAATAAAATATGCTCGGTTGTATTCAACCGGCAGGGTTAGAAAGAGCAATCTTTGATTTCCCATGCATAGTAGTTAGCACTATTACTACTGTTAGATACACAGAGGGCTTTCACTATCTCTGCCATGTTTGGAACTGCGGCAGTCAAAAGTGTAGTGTTAGCATTCAGCTGTCTGTAATCCACTGTAAAATGCCATTGCCTGGTTGGTTCCTTTACTGGCCACACTGGTGAATTATAAGGTGAATGGGTCCTTTTAATAATGTCTCTTTTTTCCAATTCTGTTACCACCCCGTCAATCCCCGTAAATACTGCTGCTGACAACAGATATTGCCGATCATTAATGATTTTAGCAGGGGATAAGGGTATGGATGTTTGTAACAGGCTCAGTCTCATGGTGCCTGAATCCCTTTGAAGTGTTGCGAAACTCCACACAGTTCCATCAGGGAGTTTCCACATACAACCATGCAGTATGTCAAATCCTAAAATATTAGTATATGCAGCACCAACTAATACTTCTATCCTGGTTAATTTTTGTTCCTCTGGCAACCAGAGAGAAATTTTTGCAGTGGGGCATTGTTTTTCCACACCATTGATTCCCGTGAATTTAACCCTGTGTTGACCAGGTGTTATGCTCAGGGTTCGTTCTGTCTCATGTGTAATTACTGACATTTGGGTCCTGGTATCAATACAAAAATTTACCAATATTTTTTGGGGGGTTCAACAGGAATGGCAATGATAGGATCAGAGTGTTCATTAGAGAGCCATTGAATTGTTCCGACACCACAACTCACTCTGTTCCCTATTAGGTTTGAACCTCTCTTTGAATTTGGGGTATCTGGGATTTTTAGTGTGGATTTGGCAGACTCGCCGAGAGTGGTCTTGGGATTTAATGCTGGCTGAATTTATCCAGCCCATTCGGTGTCCGTACTTATCTATGTCTTGTACCAATTCACTCCAGGTGGGAATAGGGGAGTTAGGATTTCGCCTACAACCACTATCATCATCCCTACAAGCAGCTAGTATGTGATTTTGGGTGTTTGCTACAAACATCTTAAGACAATCAGGGAGTCCATGGATGAGAGGGGTTAATTGAACCGGGTCAATAGGAGCTAACATCGGGGATTTCCTTAATTTATCTCTTTCATATATCGCCTGAATGCAGGCTGCTTTCTGTACTGCTACAGCCAAGTCAGCTCTTGGTGTGGTGGTTAAAAATACTCCAGGTCTCCAAAAGCCTCCTACTTCTTCCTTACACAACATCATTCGATCTCCTCCTTTAAGAGAAACTCGACACACATACTCCACTTCTGATTCCCCTGACCGCCTTGAGAACTTCTCCTGTATTTTAACCAACTCTGCTGGTGACAACGGAATCATTCGCACAGTAGTACAGATTTCATCATTATCATCAACAGTAGTCTCAGTCTTAACCAAAGGTCTCAAGGAAATCGATTGAGGTTCAGAATCAGAAATCTCTTCAACACCATCATCACTGTCAGACCAGAAATCACTGTCCCAGCTTTCAGGTTCTACACAATGCAGCACTCCACAAATCTGCTTGACCGGAGCGCAAGGCTGTACTTTATTTAACAGATGACTAACCCTCTCCAGCAATTGTTTAAGATGATTATTCTCACTCACAAGTTTAGCATTTTCACTCACAAGTTTATCATTTTCATCCAAAAGTTTATCCACTCTGATTCCTAATGTTTTTCCCGTCTCCCTTTCAAAGGCCAATGATGACTTCAATATTTCATTCTCTGATTTCAAAGTGGTATGTTCCACATCAGAGATCAGTTTGGGAGCAGGAGTTTCCTTAGCTTCTTGCTGAGCACAAGACAAACAGGCTCCTAACACAGCACAAATCGCACCTTTACCCTTTCTTTGACCAATCTTTTGTGAAGCCTGACACTGCTCAATGCGTTCTACCACTTTCTCCTCATCTTTCCAAAACTTTTGGGAAAACTTCTTCCCTTCCTGGGAAGGGGCACATTTGTATTTTTGCAGACGTTTATCCATAGCAATCCTGCCGACTACGCCAATTTTACTGTCGCGTTAAAACTGTATTAGCTGGAGGTCTTGTGTTTGTACAGTCTTCCTAGGCCACCAAAAACTGAAGCTGTCACAGAGTATATGGCCCTGGTTGGCTGAGAACATCAGGGCTCTGACATTGGATTTACAAGCCATGATAATTTGGGCATTGCCAGGGTTTCAAAACAATCCCTGATTCCTCTCTCTAAACTGAAGCTAGAATTAGTTTCTAATGGTGGAATTTTAAAATTCCATCGCATAACATCACCATAGACTATTTCTATTGAAATCTCTGTCCTATTCATTTCACTCAAAGCAACTTAAAAAGACGGTTCACTAGGTAGGGTGAAGAATCAGTGTGTGTGCAGATGCAAGTTCAACTTCAGCTTGCAGGGTATCCCATTTAGCTGATTTTTATTTGTTGTTATCCATGGTTCCTCACGTTATAAAGGAATCCTGTCACAGAGAAAAACACTTCTCTCTCAGTGTATAAACTATGTCAGGTCAAACTCAGCCCAGAGAGGGCTAAGACACCAAGCAACAGCAGGATCTTGGATTAGACATAGGATACTTAGCAAGCAGCAAATGATTAAAGTGTGGATCTGGGGGCATGTGGAGATTTCTCTTCTCTTCCCAAACACCAAAATTGTCAGGGCATGCTGGAGCCTTACGGGATTATGGCAGCACTAGGAAAAATGCAGGGAACTGGCAAAGGTAGACAATGAAAGCAAAATCAAAAGAAGAAAATGAAAAAGAGTATAAAAGATGTTAAAACAAGAGGTGGGGAAAAGGGTTATCTGTGTAATAGTGCATATACATGTATATTGCAAAGTGAAGCCCTCAAACATTTGTGTAAGAGTCCAAGAGTATTTGAAGTAACTCCTGTTTCTCAGCTCTGAACACAGCTAGTAGCTACAGCATTAAAGACCAACCTTCATTTGTCTTGACTGAGAAGTCCTCATCACTTAAAAAAAAAAAAAAAAAAAAAAAAAGCCTCTATTTTCTCATCAAGTATGAATGGTAGAACACAAATGGAAATGTTACCCATGTCTTTAAGCCTTGCTGTAGGAGTGCGTCTCTTTAGCAAGTTCAAAATTTCCTTCCTTAGCTTGTCAACTGACATTTCTGATTACTGTGAACATACCTGGGATCTTACTGTGCTGGTGACCTCGCTGCTGGGGACTTCATACACAGAAACATTTCCTGAGACAAGCTTTACTAATTTAGATATGCTTTCCACAAGTAAAACAATTAAACATTGCATATTAAGAAATTATATTAACTAATTTCTAAGCCACCTGAACTGCATTACTTCCATTGCATACCAAGCCAAATGATCAAGTTAAAATGAATCCCACTCTGTCCTTATGCAATCCCACTCTGTCCTCATCTTCGTGTCCGTGTTGGCCAGAGGAGAACAGAGATTATCCCAAATTATAAATTGAGGTAGTTTCTTTGCTTAATCAGGCAAGTGACAATACTGTTTGTCTGCATTAAAATCCAGCCAAAAATGGTTCATTAGAGATTGCATGCACCTTGTTCTACATTAACAGAATCTTCATTTAGCTCTTACAAGTCTTTGCAAATTCAGCTTGAGCATTTAGATACCTCTTCCCACTTTGCATATTTACCATGCCTAAAATTAATCAATGTTATTACTATTTGCACAAAATTCTATGCACATAATGGAGATGCAGAAAACGACTGTGTACACTCGATAATGGGATTTTCCAATTCAAGTTCAATTCACATACTACAGGTGGCTCTTCAGAATCATCCATAAATTAAGCTTTCTTGTAAGCAACTATTACCTAATGCTTAAGTAATGCCAGTTTAGATGAATATTTAAATACCAAGGGAAATACAGAGCAAAAGAATGGGTAAAAAATCAATCATTAGTCAGAACTATTAAAATAAATTCATGATGTTCGCATTTTTAAAAAACATTGCCACTAAGTAAACATGGGAAAACACGCCAACAAAAATGGAAATGTTTCTGTGAATGGACTGAAGGAATCAATACATACTTCCCAAATTTGAAGGACAATTCCAGCAAGAAAGAGATAAAAAAGGGAATATGAAAAACTATAAAACTCCTTAATAATCAACATATTCAATGACTGGTGACAAGTTTTGTAAGCAGCTCCTGGAGCACAAATCTTTCCTGTGTAAGCAAAAGGACTAGGGCTACACCCCTCATTAGGAGCACTAATGAGATAAGCACTAAAGGGTAAGAATAAACCACAAAAAATGATAAGGAAAACAAATTTAACAATTTGTTAAATTGCAGATAACTACACTGGAGAATCTGATCCTGATATCAGCAATAGGGATCTTTTTTTTTTTTTTTTTTTTTTTTTAAACCCTGTAAAACCCTTTTAAAAAGTAACAGCTTTTTCCAGCTCAGGGTATTAAACTCAGCTCAGTGCCTTCCAGCTCCCAGTACCCTCAGGACACCCTTCAGCTTCAGACACAGCCATGCAACAATTTGACTCAGCAAAGATAAGACGTTCAGGATTCAGTAGAAGAGTACTGAGAAAATTAAAATCCTACACATTCCTGAGATAGAATAGGGATGAGGCTCCACTGACAGCCTGAATCAAACCATGAAAGGAAATACAGAGATTGAGAGAGAGAGAGACAAACCTGTTCATTGAGCTCATAACACACTATCAAAGGGAGGAAGAAACAGAAACTGGCTGTGGAAGAATATCTACTACAAAGTTGACTTTTTTTTTTCTTGACAACTTATTTTGCCTTACTCCTTTTTAAGTGCCACCAAAAGCCACATACATCCAATCCCTCATCTATCTGTCAAAACGCCCAAAGCTCCAGGCCAACAAGAAGCTGAATACATGGTCCCTCCAGCACAGAAAAGCATATTAAAATCAAATAAAAGCAATAAACTAAACTATGGTCATCCACTTACGTATGTTTCCTCCATTTCTTTCTGCTCATTATGCCATTATTCTGATAGACATTGAGGAGTATATGCCATATTAATAACACAGATGAGAGATCATTTTGTTATTCTTCATTCGATTTACAACGTAAGATCTAGGAATAAGATCACCTTATCTCCAACTTTCAAAAGATGCTGAGTGTAGAACTCACTGAAATTAATTTCTGATTTTTCTTCTTCTAATCAGACAACTGCAAATCATAATTCCTTCCATTCTCTAGGGTATTTTCAATACAGCAAATGTGATTTTAAAACTCTTTGATCAGGGGAGACAGCAGTAGCAGCAGTAGCTGTTTCAAATTACCTTTTAAGTCCTATCTATCTGTGATGGTGAATAAACTAAAGAAGTTTCAAGAAGGCAAAAGAGAAAAACAACTCCATGAGGCAATTGTCTTGGGATTCTATCTTGATACCAGTTTATGCATGCCAAATAGGTTTTCACAGAAATAGGATCCATTGGATAAAGAAACAAAGAAATAACACAAAACAAAAAAAACTATTCAGAACAATTAAAAAATAGATGATAAAAAGCAAGCAGAATTAATATTTCCCAGTAATGGAAATGCTGGCAAGTGCAAGAAGCAGTGTACACAGTTCCCATACAGGAAAGCAGAGACACATGGCTAATTTTAATTTTAACCTCATTTGAGACTGAAGCATGTGATTCACTGCCCCATTTAATTCAAAATTAAAATCAAGCATGTGCTTAAGTGCTTTGCTGGACCGAGGCCATACACAAGAGTTTCTCTGGTTGTGAATCCCTATGGTCATAGGTTGATTCAGAATTGAAAAGTCAAAACTTTCAGATAAAATACCTATGAAGGAGTTTTGTTTTGTTTTGAAGCAAGAATGCATTGGTAACAAAGAACCGATTGTTGGTTGCTTTTGAGAAACAAATGCAAAATTAAAAAAACTGTAAAAAAAAAAAAAAAAAAAAAAAGTTTTCAAAAGAGATTCATCTAAAAAATTCCCAGATCCTGACTATAAAGATCGATTACACTGTCCCATTTTTCTGTGGGCATTGTGGCCACCAGCCCTATGTATTTCTTCCCCTATTTTACAGTGTGTGGCTCACAGTCTGTGCTGTAGCGAAGACAGCTGAAAGAAAAAACTGTTATGAATATCCCCACGGAGCAATTTGGAACATAATTTCTGGCTGTCTTACCTCCTGGTTATCCCTCAGCCATAGCCTAAGTAGAGACATAATCCCTCCCTGTGCCCAGGGAAATGTCATTTCTAATGTCACCTCTCAAGCACCAGAGCCAAAACGCCTTTCAATGCCCAATAAATTTTCCAGATGAATGCAGAGGAGAAAGGAAGCCACAGTTCTGTCTTTTCCTTACTTTAAGTTATTTGTTACCTCAGTGCAGAACAGCTGGTAGAGCAGAGACAAAGTGAAGGAACCACTCCTACCACAACTCTAAGCACCCGCAATGTTGTTGCATCACTGCAGCTCATCTACAGGTCTTAGGGAGCTTGGGAGTCACCCAGCACAGGAGGGTTTGAAGTGGGCACAACAGAAAAGAAAAGCTCCTTCATCTTTTTACCGCCTTCTCTCTCTCCTGCTCTCCTTCAGCCAAGCAAGATCAACCTACATCACTAAATATTTTATTAATGCTACAGCAGATCACTCTGACTGCACAGGTGTATAACACTCCTGCACTGTGTACACTGTATGTATAGGAAGAGACTGAGCTAAGCATTTTGTACAAGAGTACTACGCCATTCTCAGAGGACTACTTCTTTCCTCAAGAAAATCGGGGACAAACTAAGAGAACTAAGAGAGGGTGATTGATGCACAGGAAACAGAACTGCTAGAGAGAGCATCTTAAGGTCAGCTGGGGCTTTCCCCATTTGAGCATCCATCTCATCATTTCAGTTCTACACTTCACACTAATTGAGCCCAGAAGATTCTGGCCTGCCAGGGCTATTTGAGCCTAGAAGAATTAAACTGTAGAAATATGATGTTGATATGTTGTTAACTGTCTGACTATAGTCCCAGCAAGGAAAGACTCAAGTTCCAATGAAAACGGGTAAAGAAAAGAAATTAAAAAGAAACTTGCCAAAATAGAAGCATATCTGAAAGCAAAATTAAGCTCCCTTTCTCTTTATGACTCATCATTTTGTTGTAGAAACTCTGTGTAATAAATGATACATCTGGAAAATACGTTGCATGAAAATAATCTCAGCCATGACTACAAGAGAAATGGCAGAGACTTACCTGTGTTACTGAGCTCTTCTACCACTTTCCAGCCACCACAGGACAGACCTGTGTGACTGGCTGCTTTAAACACAGCAGCCTTCTTGCGCAGCTCATGTAAGCACAACTTTAAATTAGCATTATCAACATATGTTTACATGCATTTGATTGCAAAATAAGACATGCTTTTGTGCTCTGCTAAACAGAGATTTACAGAAACAGATAGCTGAAAGCTTTCTTAGATGCTGATCTGTAACATCCATGGGAAGTGCACCTTCTCAGAGCCAGACACCACATGCTGTAAACCTCCCTCCAATACTTTGTGTAGTCTTATTCCCTCCTCCTTTTTGGTCAAACAAGTACAGGATGCCATTGTCAGTCTTACCACCACATCAGTGCCCGTATTTGTAAGGAGCAGACTTTGATTACGTTAATGCTTCACAAGGCTCATTCTTAACCGAAAAACTGGGAGTCCTGACATACATATTTATGGGGGAAGCTGTATGTCAGAGGCTCACATGCTTGACATGGTACCTTCACTTGCCCAAAGACTGAGGAAATGGAGGTGTTTCCTTCCTTTGGGAAATAGGCTTGTAGAAGCTCCTCTCTCTCCCTCATCCTCATCCTATGCTGCAGTGGCCAGTGTCCCTCTCTATCAGGATAGCATCAGGCTGTCTGGCTATACTCCAGTCTCCTGCAGCTGCCACCTCCTTTCCTCAGTGATGCCAGCAATCTTCCACACAGAACTTGTTACTGGTAGCTCTGTTAGCCTGGTTATGCTGAAAGAATTCAGTGTGGATGTATCTTTGAACGGAAGTTTTGCCAATCATCATATGCCAAAATAAAGTACTAACATCATTTAATACCAATGGCATTAGGACTCCCATTACCTTACTATTCCTACTGATAGACTTGGGACTTAGCCTTTAAGGAGTTCTCACCCTGAGAGTATCCTTTGAAGGGTCTCCTTGAACAGCCTCGTGAGGGACAGGATCTGCTGGGGCTGGAAGTAGTTGCACAAAGATTTGGGACTAGAGCTCTGGTTCTGCTTATCTAATATGCCAGTTGGAGAAGCCTCATTAACACAGGAGAGGAATGTTCACCTTGCCTCTCTGCCTTCTCACTCTCATACAACACCATAGGTGAGATAAAATTATGGGTTTAAATCCCTCATCAAAGACCAGCCAGATTCCTGCAATACTGGTTACTATACATAGTTCCAGAGCCCTGATGTCTGTAGACATCAAGGAAAAAAAGGGTTATTTACAGAAATCTATTGGATTTCCTTATCAATATGGAAAACTAGGATGGTTCTTTGTTAGCATTTACAGTCACATTTTCCCTTTGAACAGCTTGAGAGAGTCTTTTGAAAAAGACAACAGCTGAAAGCCGCACATAACCAAACACCACCAGGGCTGTAAAGAATAGCAAATGTGAATTCTTTTTCACTGAGCTTCCTTCCCAAGTCTTTGTGCTACTGCGTGCCTATTGGTGGACTAGTTATGCATATAAATGGACAGGGAGAAAATCTACCTGGGAATTTGTTTTGATGCCTTTTCCCCCCCTCTGTAGAATGGGGCTTGTCTGCAAAAAAAAAAATGGATGAAGTGTAATTGCATTTTTTGTGCAAGCATCTTTAATGGTCCATGTTATAAATGAAGTCTCAACTCAATCTGAATTTAGTAATATTTATAAAAGGAATATTTATAAAAGGCAAGTAAACAGTGCTGAGTGCGCGGGGAGTCTGTGCTCTACCAACATGCACACACAAACATCAAACATTCTAAATATACAGAACATTGCTTTTACATACTAAACCCGAGTATGCCTATACACATGTACAACCAGAAAAGGTAACAAACAATCCTTTAAGTCTATTGCTATCAATGTCCATGACTGGGGGAGCATAGTTGGCCTGGTTGAAGTGCTCCCATATCTTCCATGACTTCACAGTCTCCATTTTCCATTTATTTTCTTGATTACAAACACTGGAGAATTCCAGGGCTAGTGTGCGAACAATGTCTCACTTTAAGTTGTCAAGCAACTCGGTCTTCAGGCCTCATGCACCCTGCTCTATCCGGATCAAAGGGAAACGTTTCCATCTCCTTTTCAAGGGCAATAGGGCCTGGGTCAAAAGGCACGTCCAGGTCAGCAGGGGGCATAACAGCAAAAGCCTTCCATGGCTGTAGCAGCAGAGGGGCCGATGGCATAGCAGTCAGATCAGTAAAGGAGCCCGCAGCTCCCTCACTATCTGGCAAACCACATGTTTGTGATTGTGGCCCCACAGGGCTCTTTAAGGCCTCAGAGACTGCTCGCCAGGTGCCAAGCAATCCCACTGCATCCTTGTCGTTTTTAGTTGCAGAGTCCCACACCTTGACCTCAATTTGGTCCCATATTTCAGGATCATAAACTGATTGTTAAGAAGGAGAATAAGCTGTAAGGTTATGTTATATATAGAGTGGTAATTCGTGTCGAGAAAATGGTTGATATTAATAAAGAAGGGGGAGATTTGGGAATGTGGCCATGGGGGTTGGAAAGCCCCGTGGTTGAGATATAAAAGAGTTTAGAGGGAACAAAGAAAGGTGATTCAGGAGACTCCATGCAGTCTCCGGTTTCTTGTTCCCCAGCTGGTTTTCTTGTTCTCCAGCCGTTAAGGCATGGATGCTTCTGGGTGTTTGCTGTTGTTGTTACATTCAAAGTTGTCTGACCAATGAAAAGTTTTTTGGAAAAGAACTGCTGTGGAGAGAAGGGTATAAGAGGGGAGCCTGCGCCTGCCCTCGTTATTAAAAAAAAAAAAAAAAAAAAAAAAAAAAAGCAGCACGATGAAGTTACATCAATAAAAAAGCAGGAAAAAGAAGTGAAGAGGAACAGGTTGGGAGAATGGAGACCAGGACGGGAACAGGCACTTTGATTGCCTCATTAAGATAGGTTCGGCCAAACTCAGCAAACCGCTCAGAGAAGCTCGTCTCTGGAAATAGGCGGCACTGTAGCTGGAGAGAAGCAGACCTGTGCACACAACTGCCTCTCGCTGGTAAGCAGTTGCGCATTATGGGGAATCATACGTCCTCAGGAACAAAGACTGTCCTGGTAACCTTACAGTTTATTCTCCTTCTTTACAATCGGACAGTTTATGAGCCTGAGATATGGGACCAAACTGAGGTCAAGGTGTGGGACTCTGCAACTAAAAACGACAAGGTTGCAGTGGGATTGCTCGGTGTGATAAATTAGTAGGGGTTTGTTCATTGTCCTTTGTAAGATACCACCCACCACAAGACATCCTGTTTTGCCCCCACCTGAACACAAGCACAACGCACGATCACCAGAGGAAGAATAACGACCCTCAACAACAGACTGCGCATCCTCAGAACAAGTCTCGACAAGTCGACAAGTCAAGTCTCGACATGCCAGAACTTGAATGCTATAAAACAGTGACACTGGAAAGGGGAAGTTGTGTGCTGTTGCGGAGCGGAGACTCCCCAGCCGCCCAGCGCTGTTTTGCTTGTGTCTGCTTACTTGATTAATAAAATAATTTCAATAGACCAGAAAATTGTGTGGTCTAACTTATAACACTCAGCACCTGGCGAGCAGTCTCTGAGGCCTTAAAGAGCCCTGTGGGGCCACAATCACAAACATGTGGTTTGCCAGATAGTGAGGGAGCTGCAGGCTCCTTTACTGATCTGACTGCTATGCCATCGGCCCCTCTGCTGCTACAGCCATGGAAGGCTTTTGCTGTTATGCCCCCTGCTGACCTGGACGTGCCTTTTGACCCAGGCCTCTTGGCCTTCACAAGGAGATCATAGAATCATAGAATATTCTGAGTTGGAAGGGACCCTTAAGAATCATCAAGTCCAACTCTTGACACTGCACAGGTCTACCCAAAAGTTCAGACCATGTGACTAAGTGCACAGTCCAATCTCTTCTTAAATTCAGAAAGGCTCGGTGCAGTGACCACTTCCCTGGGGAGCCTGTTCCAGTGTGCAACCACCCTCTCGGTGAAGAACCCCCTCCTGATGTCAAGCCTAAATTTCCCCTGCCTCAGCTTAACCCCGTTCCCGCGGGTCCTGTCACTGGTGTTAATGGAGAAAAGGTCTCCTGCCTCTCGACACCCCCTTACGAGGAAGTTGTAGACTGTGATGAGGTCTCCCCTCAGCCTCCTCTTCTCCAGGCTGAACAGGCCCAGTGACCTCAGCTGTTCTTCGTACGTCTTCCCCTCCAGGCTTTTCACCATCTTCATAGCCCTCCTCTGGACACTTTCCAACAGTTTCATGTCCTTTTTATACTGTGGTGCCCAGAACTGCACACAGTACTCGAGGTGAGGCCACACCAGCGCAGAGTAGAGTGGGACAATCACCTCCCTTGACCTACTAGCGATGCCGTGCTTGATGCACCCCAGGACACGGTTGGCCCTCCTGGCTGCCAGGGCACACTGCTGGCTCATATTCAGCTTGCTGTCTACCACGACCCCCAGATCCCTCTCTTCTAGGCTGCTCTCCAGCGTCTCATCGCCCAGTCTGTACGTGCAGCCAGGGTTTCCCCGTCCCAGGTGCAGGACCCGGCACTTGCTCTTATTGAACTTCATGTGGTTGGTAATTGCCCAGCTCTCCAACCTATCCAGATCCCTCTGCAAGGCCTTTCCACCCTCATTCGAGTCCACAACTCCTCCAAGTTTGGTGTCATCAGCAAACTTGCTCAAAATACCTTCTATTCCTACATCCAGATCGTTTATAAAAATATTGAAAAGTACCGGCCCTAAAATGGAGCCTTGAGGGACCCCACTGGTGACCGCCCGCCAGCCTGACGCAGCCCCATTTACCATAACCCTTTGGGCCCTGCCCGTTAGCCAATTGCTCACCCATCGTATGATGTTTTTATTTAGCTGTATGGTGGACATTTTGTCCAGTAGGATCCTATGGGAAACCGTGTCAAAAGCCTTGCTGAAGTCCAAAAAAATCACATCAGCTGGTTTCCCTTGGTCCACCATACGGGTGATCTTATCATAAAAGGAAATCAGGTTAGTTAGGCAGGACCTACCCTTCACAAACCCATGCTGGCTGGGACCAATGACTGCTTTGTCCCCCAGGTGCGCCTCAATAAGTTCGAGAACCATCTTCTCCGTGATTTTACCAGGCACTGACGTGAGACTGACAGGCCTGTAATTGCTAGGGTCTTCCTTCTGACCCTTCTTGAAAATCGGTACATTTGCCAGCTTCCAGTCTACCGGGACCTCTCCAAATTCCCAGGATCGTTGAAAAATAATTGAGAGAGGTTCTGCGATGACGTCCGCCAGCTCTTTCAGCACCCAGGGATGAATCCCATCCGGACCCATGGACTTGTAGGGATCCAGGTGGAGTAGCAAATCCCGCACACGTACAGGGTCGGCTGGGAGTTTGTCATCCCCACTGTCCCGGTCCTCCAGCTCAGTGCACCCTGGGTCCCAAGACCCATCAACAGCATTGAAGACAGAGGCAAAGAAGGCGTTAAGCGTCTCTGCTTTGCCTATGTCGTTGTCTGTGAGGAGACCTTCCCTATCAAGGAGCAGCCCTATGTATTCTTTAGTTCTCCTTTTTCCATGATGGACATGTTTTTCTTCAATCTGGGAAGAACGGGATACATAAGGCCTGAAGACCAAGTTGCTTGACAACTTAAAGCGAGACATATTGTTCAAAAGTCCAAAAAAATGGAGACTGTTGTTTGTAATCAAGAAAAGGAATTTAAAATGGAGACTGTAAAGTCATGGAACTTAAAGGATTGTTTGTTACCTTTCCTGATTGTACATATGTATAGGCATACTCAGGTTTAGTATGTAAAGCAATGTTCAGTATATTTAGAATGTTTGATGCTCATGTGTGCATGTTGGTGGAGCATAGACTCCCCGCACACCCAGCGCTGTTTACTTGCCTTTTATAAATATTCTTTTATGTTACTAAATTCAGAGTTGAGACTTCATTTATAACAGTTAGCAGGACAGTCTTTGTTCCTAAGGACACATGATTCCCATAATGCGCAACTGAAGCGAGGGGCAGCTGTGTGCGGAAGTCTGCTTCTCTCAGCTTGAGCTTCTCTCCAGTTCCAGTGCGCCCATTTTCAATGACTTTCTGTATGAGCTTCTCTGAGCGGTTTGCTGAGTTTGGCCGAACCTATCTTCATGAGGCGATCAATGTGCCTGTTCCCATCCTGGTCTCTGTTCTGCTAGCCTGTTCATTTTCATTCCTTCTGCTTCTTTATTGATGACATAACTTCATTTTGTTGCCTTTTCTATCTTGAGGACATGCTCCCCTCTTATACCCTTCTCCCCACAGCAGTCCTTTTCAAAAAACTTCTCATTAGTCAAACAACTTTGCATATAACAGCAACAGCAAACACCCAGAAACTTCCATGCCTTAATGGCTGGAGAACAAGCAACCGGAGACTGCATGGCATCTCCTGAATCACACTTCTTTGTTCCCTCTAAACTCTTACATTCCTGATAGCCTCATCGTTAAGAGTCTGATGTTCTCATCAACCACGGGGCTTGCTGACCCCCATGGCCACACTCCCACATCTCCCCCTTCTTTATTAATATCAACCATCACCGACACGAAATACCACTCCATATATAACAGTCCAGAATAGTGGGGCTTCATTTTTTGTTTCATTTGTTGTTGTTATATTTTTTGTTGTTTGTTTGTTTTTAATCACATTAAGGGCAGAAAAGACAGGACATACCTATCCAAAAATAAGCAATAATCTCATGCAACTGGCCTAATCTACAGCCTCGGTCTCTCTTGTTAAGCTGTCTTGTTTTAAAAGTTTCTGGGACAAGAAACAGAGATTGAATCTATGCCTGATATTTAGGGTACTTACCTGTCACGAGTACTTCAAAAAAGTCAAGGATCTTGGTGTGAGCAAAATTCTTAGCAGGCAAAGTAAAACCTTCCAACTGATAGCTATTTAATGAAGGTTTGCTTTCACTACGTATTTACAGGTCTGTACATTCTAGGAAATTTTTATTTTTGTAGACTGAAAACTTACTTTTGAACCTCTTTTATTTTTTTTCCATTTTTTCAAGACAAACTTTTTCTTCATGAAAAATTCTCAAAAGTTCTTTCCGGCCCTAAAGCCAGACACTTATCATTTGAGTGAAATTACTTCAAGTGAGCTCCTTGCCCCTCTCATGGAGATCACCAATCTGGGAAAAGATATATATATATATATCAAACAAACAAAAAAAAAAAAAACTGTCTGGTTAAAGCCTCTCTCTCTCTCCTTAAATTTTAATAAGATGTTTTCCAGCTAGTAAATCTCCCCTATTCAGCACAGCCTAGTCACTGCCTCCTTCTTCCAACAATCATATTTCTGTTTATCTGCCTCACTACGGATGCTGTAATTTCCTATCTTACACCCTCCTTCTCCCCTCATTAAGTGCTTTTCATCAAAGCACTTACACATATGCACAAGAATAGCCCATTAAAGTTAAAGCGTGTGTTTAAGTGCCATGATTTGCTGTATTAGGATGAAGTGCTGTATTGAAGTGCAGGACAGAATCTAATCCCCATAAATATTTTTTTGTACTAACTTGTTAGTCCCCAAGAAGTTCATAAGGTTCCAGACAGAAGCACCTGTTGATATCCCAAAGAAACACTGAGGACTTTTTCAACCTCCAGGAATTACTCTAAGGACTCAATAAACAAACACTTGCACTGATAATGACAAGTTACTGTTTTTTCTTCCCCTTTCATCAAATACAATATATTTATGAGAAAACTCTACTAGAAACTCATTTTTTAAATAATGTTTGACTCTTTTGACTCTTTACAGTATTTCAGGGAAGGAAATGGGTCTTGTATGGTCCAGGTGTTATTTTAAATGTATAAAGGAATAGCACTTTTGTGCATATGTTGTGGAACAAGAGGCATGAAGGATCTGTCTCTTGGCAGTCTCATCCCTTCTTATATACAGACTGTCCTTTCTGCTTTGGAGTTTGGCTGGGCCTGGTCACCAGGGGAAATAAATCAGCACAGCATGCTGTAGTTAAAGATATAAGTTAAAGGAGCTTGGTTAAAGCTCACCTGAGAATTTGGCACTCATCACCTACCATGCTTATGCTTAGATACACTCCTCATCCAATACACCAAATTTATTCCCCATATCTTGAAAAATAATATGACTGACTAGTTAACATTTGCAAAGGCCTGAGCAAGTGAGGTCTGAGAAAGGAAATGTTGAAATGAAAATAAAAGATCAACAAAGTCCCACCCTTCTAACCTATAATTTTTCTTGTAAAGTACTGACCCCCTAAGTCTCTATGGCATTATCTGACTTAAATGCTTTGTGATTTGAACACAAGAATTATTGTTCAACACAGACCAAGAAAACATGATTATATAGCTAATCTAAATCCCATTTAAAGTTAGGCCACTGGCATAGAAACAGTAGAGGGAGAGACAAATGACATACAGAATAATGCTGTGGGCAAAGCAAACTTGAACAATCTGAAAATGGAGAAAGGAAGAGATAATTATCTAAATGGAACATAACAACCATTTGTTAAACATTCACAGCTTGAGCTAAAGCCCAATGAATATAATGGAAAGATCCCCAGCAACTTTGGTGAGTTTTGAATTACGCTTTTAAACATTAGGACTGCTTGAGGGCTGTAGGTTTTTTGTTTGTGTTTTTGGTGTTTTGCTTGTTTGTTTTAGCATTTCACACACTTAAACTCTGCAGTGGAAATGTCTTAAGCAGCATCTCCTTTTCCCTGTCATCTCCTCTCTTGCTCTCCAACAGCACTGCCTTACTCTGGTAGTACTTGTCAGGAGAGTTACAGTCTTCAAAAAGAACCAGGATCTGTGATCTGGTCAATTCATCAAATAGCTTAAAACAGAGAACTAAATCCACTTCGAGCAGTGGATGCATTCAGGAAAAAAAAAAAAAAAAAAAAAAAGATTTATTTATTTATGTATTTATCAGTTACTTCAAACAGGTTTGACTGCTCATGACTACCACCTCAGTAGTATTAGGTTCCATTACCTTGGAAATTATCACAAAATTAAAACTTCGTTTAAAACACAAAATGTTTTAACTGAAGTGATAGCATAGATGCCCTTCTAGGCACATACTAGAAATGTATACTTTCTACTTTGGCACATCAGAGAAATGGTCTGACTTTGTGAAATTACAATTCAGACACCATACTGGGATGAGTAAATAGAAGTATAGCATTGTTGACTCTCCTCTGGATTAAATGGGTCACCTACAATGGTTCTGCCCAGTCTTGATATTAAACCTTCATGCTCTTGATACGGGTAGAGCATGGCTCCAGCTGTGTCTCTGCAAAGCCATATCAATTTGCTAACTCTTGAGAAGGAACAGGTAAGCCATATTCAGGGCAGGTCACCATAAGTTTTATCACCTAGAGCATTCACCTGGCACTCCCAGACTAAGAGCTAGGTTTAATTCCTCAGATGGGGGCATGGCACTTTACAGTGAAGAAAAAAAAATGTACGTGTTGTTTTAGCAACATTTATAGCAGGAACAATTGATCTATAGGGGGGAAAAACACTTTTTAAAGCAGTTCTAATTACATGCAGCCCTGTCGTGTTGTTAAATGAGGCCCACTGCTGTTTTATGAATAATTTGCAGAATTCATTGTAAGTAAATTATATTAGGAATTGGGAATAGGCTCTGTACTGCAATGCAGCAGGTTTTTCCTTCCCTCCTGCCTTCTTATAATACATTCAGAGTATTTGTTAGAACCATAGAACATAATTGCAATTATACTCAAAGACAAGTAACTATAACATACAAACAACAGTGCCTCATTTCCCACCAGATTGTGACTTAAACAATACAAGGAACTGAGTTAGCAAGAACAGAGACTCTTTCCAATCAATGAATCAAACAAATCTATTTGCCTGCACAGGGCTGTAAGGGCAAATTTCCTTTTAAACTTTTTATGTTGATGTCCTGAAGCCCCCAAATGTTTCTTTTCCTCCTGAAAAGTAATTCAGTATCACAGTATCTGTAGCATACCCTGGAAGGTAAAACACCCAAAACTGGACACAACTACAGCACAGAATTCCAATTAAAATATGAAAATAGATCAAAACAGTGAACTCTCATGCTCTGCCCAGATATGTGTTTTTGAGTCCCGTGCACTTTCTTGTTGCACTGATCCTTCTCACCTCTGCAGATCTTTCCAATTTGTGTCCTCATGTAATCCAAAGCTTGATTCTCAAGCACGAAAACAAGTTGTCTATGCCTATTCTCCATGCCAATGCAGGGAAAATGATTCCCCCTTTCTCTTTTCCTAAGCTACTACACCAAAAACATACATCAGCCCTTTAAATGAATTCAATATTTGATATCCTTCTGTGTCTTCTGATGATGTACCATCAGCTTTGTTGTGACTTTAACAAATACAGTTTTATTCTATCTGCTTTAAGACCAGATTTGTCCTTAATTTTTTTATTGACTACATTCTACTCCAACACTTTCATGACTACTCCTGAGTCAATACAATCTAATGCCTCTGTAGTCATCCCAAACATCCTATATTATTCATTTATTTATTTAACACTGGTGGTATAGTGATTGATTTTTGTCATTACTTAGGACATAATTCCATGATTCAAAACACTGCTGAAAATAGATGATGTGGATGATTCTCTTAGTAACCTTTAATGAACATATCCTCCTCTACAAAATTAAAAATATTTAATGTTAATGATTACTCAAAGCCGCTCTGATTACTGCCAAAATAGAAAATCATTCATTAACATTATAAAATACACAAGGTCAAAATGCTTTTTCAAAATACAGAGCAGAAACAATGCCAACACAGTGGATTTTAGTACTTTTTTGTTAGCCTCTCTTCTGCAAACCAAAAAATAAATTACACCGTTTTGATCAATTACTAAGAAAATTAGAAACAGACGTGACACCACAGGACCAGGATCACTTGATAAGTACTACCACCTCTGGCTTTGACTCCATTTATTCCATCTTCCCTTTGTATTGTGTCATGTTCTTAATATTTCATAATTTGCATGTCTGTGTAGAAATATTATTGAAGATAAGATTTCATTAGAACAATTACACAAATTAGTTGATTAAGTTCAGATGAGGAAATCTTCTCCCATTTCAAAACCTGGCAATTTTTACATCCTTTTGTAGGGATATCCTTTCTGGTAAACTGTGCTTTTATTACTTGTGCAGATATTCCCTCTGACAGCCTCAGCTTTGCCTCCACTATTCCAAACACTAGTCCTGAACACATTGTCTATTAAATCAGAGGGTAATATGTCATAAATACTGATTTATACGAAATTCTGCAAGACTTGGGCAAGCATCTCATTCTCATTACAACCTAGTTACCTGAAATGGCCATTATTTCCCCAAATCAATTTTTATTACTCATAGCAGCTACTTGAAAATATACTTCTGCTTTTGGATGTATTTCTCTACTATACAGCCAAGGAATTCTTTCTACTATACAGCCAAGGCTACTCTAGAAAAAAAAAAAAAAAAAAAAGAGAGAGAGAGACAAGAGCAGTAAGCAGAGTTAAGGAGGAAGACAGTCTCCAAAGAAGGCTACTCTAGAAAACAAAACCTCTGAATTCTCTTGACTGACCATGGCCTACAGCATGAGCATACCTTCAACTCCACTCCCTGGGGTCCTTTCTCAACTTGCTTACTTGCTTTGCTCACTGTAAACCCCCAGAGGTTCTCTCTTGCTATGCATTACACTGCCTAAAAGAACAGCATTGTTGTTATATAACTATAACATGCCTGCAAGACTTTCTCTCTCTGACAGGACTATTTAGTGACATGACACAAGCCATGACATAATTATGACTATTTAGTACATGAGCACTCTACAAATAAGATTGTGGAGGATTTTTCCATGGAAGATACTAAATATCTTCATAGAAGGAAAAAAATAGCTTAGATACCGAGTTTACTGAAGTCCTGCTCTGCTGTGTAAATCAGAGGATTACATGTACACTGTTTCCTAGAGCCATTTTTGGGGAAGGCATTCTAAACCTCCAGAGATTATAAGGAAAGTTCTCAAGTTAGATAAAATATAGTCACCAAAACTGAAGAATACTCTTGTATTTATAGTATAGTTTGAAAACCTGGAAATTAGTCAGTAGCAGCCAGGTATGTGTAATGCTATAACTTCACAGTTCCTGTGAAGCCAACAAAAATATTCATTTTAAACACACTGGTCTTTCAACACACATTTGTCAATGTCATCAACACAATTTTAACACAGCATGAACCAAGCTCCATGGTCTTCCTATAATGCTAATTTCAGTGGGCACATCTGACTAGGTCACTTTGTCCATAATAGGCATGGATTGTTCTGCAGGTTGTACACCACCTGCTATGTAAGATACACATGTCTACTGAGAAATGAAGGAAGATCACGATGTGAGAGAACATAGCATGACAGCTGCACTTCCCTTACGCAAACATCTTTTAGCAACCTGGAAGCTAAGCATAGACCTTGTGTCAATCAGTTCTCCCTTTAAGACACAGAACAAAGAAACACGGCATCACTTTCTTTCCTGACCCTTTTTTTATCTTTGTTATTATTCATTTTGAAATCTGTACAGGGATAAGAAGCAGATTTCTACTTACATGACAATGTCTACTTGACTTTAGAACCAGTTTTGCATTTTCAGTGGTATGCCTGCTTAGCAGCTTATCCCATTTCTGCTGGGGAACTCATTACAATGCCTGCAGTGCAGTAAATTACCTGGGAATATTCTGATAACCTGCTGCTGCTTTCCTTGATTGTCAGTGGCCTGGCTGCTCTGGTCCATCAGCACAGCTTCGCTGCATTTTCCAGGCTTTTATTCTCAATGATCTGTTTTTCTTCTGTGAAGAGTATTCAAATTAAAACAGGCAATTCTTTATGCATAAAATTCTCTGTGAAGATGCATCAACAAAAATCATGGCTTTTATATGATTAATAGAGCTGTCAGGACATATTTAGGATTTAACTTCCTTTTGTGAAAGTTTAACTTACTGTTTACAAAACAAAAACCTACATACAGTACAAAGTTATGGCAGTTATAAGCAGCGTTGAAGTCATATGGATGCATAGGAGCTGAAGCAAAATACAGACAAAGTGTCTACTATATTGAAACACTATTAAAATCAAAGTATTCAATTTAATGTTTATATAACTACTGTTTGAAATTTTTAATCTCACCTAAGCAGTTTGAATAATCAATCCAATTAAAAAACATCCAACCACTGTGTCTAAATCCTCTGAGCACTACAGAAGTCTCTGTCTTCATGTATGTTCATCTGCTTGCAAAACAGCTAAAGAGTTTTAAACTTTATCACAGAGATGACAATGGTTATTTAATTCTTAAACTGCATACATTATTTCAAAGCAATACAGACTAACATGATATTTTGCAACATTCTACTTAGATGCTCATCTCCGTGGTACCCAGGGGTACTGAAATACAAATAAGAATGAAACCCAGTGCTGGCTCCCAGAAACACTGATTCAGTGCAGGTGGACAGGCTGCATAAGTCAACAGACCAAGGAAGACACACAGAGAGACATCACTAGCCAGGAGACAAAGGCTATGTCTGAGTGAGATTTGGAAAGGAATTGGCAGTATAGCAGAAAGCATACATCTCAGCATTAATCAGAGTAACAGGAGAACATCTGAATTGGTTACTAACTGATGAAGGGTAACTGGGAGTTAGCTAGTTTGCTTTAACTTATAAAATAAGATTGGATCTTTCATACAAATGCTCTCTAGGCTGTGGAAATTCCAATGGCAGCAGCGGGACAGTAATAAAGCCCCACTCCAACTTGCCACAGCTGCCAGACTGTTTCCCCCTCCTCTCCAAAGCCACGGGTTCTGCCTTGTTTCTCTGCTGATCCCTATCTTGACCTACCAGGAAGGTATGGTTTATCTGGAAACCATGCCTTTGTCCAAGCAAAACACGACAGCATGCAAGCATGCATACAAAAATCCACATGCAAGTGAAGAGTCCTTACTGCCTCCTTCCTCTTCCTAACTGCTGCAGTGCCTGTGCTAGTTGTGTCAAACACCTGTAAGAAATCATCTGATCTAAACTCCAGCCAGTAACTTTTCTATCATTCAAAAACCTATTCAATCTTTTTTTCCTAAACAGGTTGTTTTGCCCAGAGGTATTCTGTGAGACATCGTGCTATACTGTTCTTTCAAGTTGCTATGTTTACCATTAGTTTTATCTAAATTGCAAACCATACCACAGGTATGGTAAATCAGCAGTTCTACTAAGGGAGTTACTATGAACACTTTAGGGTAACCTTTCTGGCATATTTTGGCAGCAGTTCTCCGCTGCCTGGCTAGAACAAGAAGCTTTCCTCTTTCACATAAAAGAGATAAATATATAAATTAAACGTTTAGCTTTAACACAGAGGTGTTAGAAATGCCTGCAGAAGCAAGACTCAGATAATTGAAACTGTTTAATAACATTTAGCTTAATGAAATGTTGATGTTGTAACAATGGAAAAACATTGCAGACTACCCATATGACAACACTGAATAATCCAATATTATAGCACTAAAAGCATCCACTTGATTAGAGGCCAGGAAACAATTCCCTTGGAAACAAATTCTATGCTCAATAGGCTGTTTTTGATGCTGGATAATGAAACGGATACATGAACAACTGAGAGAACAACAACATGGTAGTGAGATTTAAATATCTTGCCAGGCGCAAAAACAAAAACAAACAAAAAACACTCAGCTACATCCAACATAACCCACACTCTGAGACTGCATCCCCAGTTTGCACACACTTCAAAAAGCACTTTGGAGATGGGAACATTCAAAGCAAGCCACAACAGAGCACGAAAACCAGCAGTGTTTGTCCCACAACTGCATTTTGTGCTGCAGTACAACTTAATCTTGAACACAGTCAGGGTCCCTCTGGGCTAGATGTTTTGCCTTTACTTTAGAATTAGGCTGTCCTGTCTTTAAGTTTATCATCTGAACACAGGGTAAGAGGAGAAACAAGGGCTGAGAGATGAAGTAAGTTGCCCTCAGCAGCAGCACTCTGAGTGCAGGTCAGCTGTGCCTCAGCCCTTTCTGCAGCATCCTGCTGCTCTCCATCATTAACACCAAGGTAGACAGGGCAAGCACAGCACTTACTGCATGTCTGCAGGTGACATTAGAATAGAATTGACATTATTCTCCAAGCTCTTTCAAATGACAAAAGACATAGATGTCTTGATTCCCCACCCGTCTCCATTTTTTTGGTTTGTTTTTAACCATGAATCAAGCACAACGTCTCTAAAGCTTAAGTAATTACACTGGTATAAAGCTAATTTCAAAGAACTGTAAAGCCTCATAGCTACAATCTAAAGCATGAAAACCTTGCCTAATCATTTATTTACATCAGCCTACTGAGCAACCTCCTGCTAAGATGACAACATAAAATTTGGAAGAAGAATTGGCTCCCACACAGCCAGGACCTAGGTAAGGTCTCATCAGAGCCCAAAAAAAAGGCACAGAAAAAATGAAACAAAGTACTCACAGTAGTTTGTCCCTGCATATTGCCCTTATTAACACATGGACGCATATCCTCTCAGGCAGGTAGTTTACACAGGTTCATTATCTTACACAGTGCTCATAACTCATTCTACTTTAATCTTAGACTCTAAATGAGGATGCTCAGTGTGATTCTAAAGCAGACGTAGGAAGTGTACAGTGGTGTTTTGTTTTTTGTTTGTTTTTGTTTTTTTATGTTTTTAAAACAGACTTTTCCAAAGTAGTGTGTTACCTGTGGGTGAAATTCAAGTCTACTTTGAATGAAAACACCTGCCTTAGAGACAATGGAATCACAAGCACTTAAAATATGGGTGGATTGGTCCACAAACCTCAGCTTAGTTTGAAGCACATTTGGGTCAGGAACAGAGGAATTTCTCCCACCTTAACCTTAACACTTTAGTTCTTGAACTTCACAAAGACTCACCAATCTGCTGTTACCCAGTTGTGGACATAGGCTCCAAACAACAGAACAGCAGCAGATGACACAGCCTCATTGCTAGAAAAGCATAGTTTGCAGATACATAGAAAGGAAATACATTGGGATCCCTTTCTCCTTGGACAGCTTGAATCTCTACCTGTGTAATTTAGTTCAGAGAGTGAGACTGACACAGCACAATTGGGACATTCCTTTTCTTAAATATGTGTCTAATACCATTTCAGACAACCTGCCTTAATCTGGTGCATGGTCTCTATCAAGTCCTGTGTTGTATTAGCCAGCTCCATTAGACATCTTCCTGTAGGCAGCTAAATCCCACGCTTCTTGACCAGTTCTGACAGTCTTTCCCATCTAAGCTGCCTGCCATCTGTTGTACAAAAACAGAGCAGATCTATTGTTGTGCAACATACAGTTTAGAACTCAGAGAAATAAATTGTGAAAATAGAATACTGCATACAGTCATCTTTTAATGTCATTTAAAATAGGAAAAGAAGAAAAATGCAAAGATTTGCTTAGCTAAATTGTTTCTCTCTTTTAAAAAGATACTGAGGACTATATGTGAGGTACATCTTTTTCAGAAAAGACTTTCAAAAACAACATAGGCAACTTTGCAGGGAAAATGTGGTTCTGAGAGAGCAAAACAAAATACATAAATAGAATGGCTAGATTTGAGAGAATAAGGCAATAAATCAAACCCCATAAATAGCACTCAGAGTCATGTACCATACAAAGTGACCTAAAGCAGTGCTGGAAAAAAAAAAAAAAAAAAAAAAAAAAAAAAAAGTAGAAAGCATAAGAATCAAAAAAACCAGACAATTTCAAGAGGGCAAACAGTGCAGTGCATAATTTGTAAGTGAGGTAAAACAGCAGTGGTAGGAATAAAATAAAATAAAATAAAAAAGTGAAAAAAAAAAAAAAGAAAAAGAAAACAAGAGCTTTTCACTTCAAAGTTTACGTATAAAGTACAATAACTATGCTCTTATATCAGGGGTTTGGAGGATACAAGTGAGACAAATGCACAGCCCTCTGGTCCCCAGCTTAGAAGTTGCAGATGAGAGCTCACTGACAGAAGCACAAGAGTGAAATGTCCCGTTCAACAAACGGCTCCCTAATGAAGGAACCTCAGACATCATTAATCTTGACAATAACATGTAGCTCTTATTTTATCTATCTCAAGATGCTGTGCACAATTTTGTAAAGACATGGGGAAAAAGAGTTGCTGTTACTGAAAACAGTTGAATGCAATCCACATGATATTTTAGCCAGCAATTTGATCAGATTTCTTTATAGAAATACACATGGCAAGTGGAAGACAAGACAAAAAAAAAAAAAAATAAAAACAAAATAAAAACAAAACAACTACAAACAGAAACAACAAGAAAAATCAGTTCCTTCCTAGTTTCATGCGCCGTACAGTACCTCAAACTGGAAGCCTCCAGCTCCTCTTCCTGCTCAGCTCAGACTAGCTGACTCAAGGCTTTAGCCAGCCAGGTCTGAAAACCTCCAAGGCCACACAGCCTGCCTCCCTCTTTAGGCAACTTGTTCCAATGCCTTACTATCCTAACAGTGAAAAAGTTCTTCACTGAAGAACTGAACCCAGGTGAAATATCTCGTTTTTTCAATTTATGTCTGTTGTCCCTTGTCCTCCACCCATGTAGCACTGTGAAGGTGTACAGTAGGATCTGTCTCTTTCCTCTCAATCTGCTCCTCTATACTAAAGAGTCTAAAGAGTGCCAAGTGAAGGGAGATTTATTGCTGATCAAAACAAATTTGGGTAATGACAAGTTTCCTACTGGCAGCACCAAGGGACTCTGTGGCCTGCGGCGGAGCCTGGAGCTGGCTGGGATGGGTTGGGACTGGCACTGGGCAGCCCTGGCCTCTCCTCACACACGCCCTGCTGCCAACACTGTGCCCTGGGAACACGGTACAGAGGCATACCTCACTGGGAAACATCTCCTTTAGAAAATCGATCAAAAAAAAAAAGTGAAAATAATTCCCCACAAACCCATTAGAAATTCATCCATGCAGCAATATCTGTAAGGGACAGGAGAAAGCAGCACTTTATCTTGCTTCTCAGATCTGAGCAAGCAACGTAGTATGATATAAGAAGTGGTTTTGTTGTTTGTTTGTTTTTTTAATATATAAACAAATACGCCGTAGCAGAAGAGTGCAGAAGAGACGTACTTGTCCAATCTACCTCCTTTAATACCATTCAATACTACCTTTACACTGAAAAAAATGAGCTGTGCACATCAACTGCATAGTTAACAAAGTGTCGGTTTTCTTTACAGAACACCTCTCAAGCTTATCATCTGGAAGAAGAAAAAAAAAAAAAAAGAGCTATATTATCAATGACAGAAGTATGGCCATACTAGAACTAGTATTAGTGACTGTTTCTAGGATAAGATGGAGTCTGGACTACCCAGCAGTGACTCTCTATGATTACCACAGCTTTTATTTTATTTTATTTTAAATTCAGACAGTATATCAGAAGAAGACCCAAGCTCAGCTTTTCTATATTTACAAACAAGAAAAGGAAGTCTGCACTGACAGTGTTGTCTATGGTGCTCTGAGTTTTCCTCTCAGAACAAGGATTTCCTTCTCATCCTGCTCCTCTGTGCACATGAATTCCTTATAGCATTCAAAGCAGAGAGCAAGATTACAATCAAAACAAGACTGCAGAAAAAGAGTTTTAGCTCACTGTCATGGATGATTCCCATCACAATTACAGGCAGCATGAGAGTGAATAACAAATTCCTCTCAGCTTTTTTGTATTGCACTTGCCTCCAACAAGCATGAGCTTTAGAAGTCTGAATGTGTCATATACCCTCCATGTAAACATCCAATTTTGACCTTTTCAGCATTTTCTATTTTAGCCACCTTCTTTTCTCATTCCCTCCAATTGTGGCCTGTGATGTTCATATTTTGACAGACAGTATGAAAAGGCTAGCTAGTTTTAATAGCTTTTATTATAAGCAGACTAATTTCTTCTCCTGGTTACTTTAGTTTCTCCTATGGATCCTTGTCTGAGTCATAACAGTTTCCAGCAGTGATGTAACTGTTCACTTTACTCCAGAAGTGGAGACACTGAGAAAATGGAAACAAACAAACAAACAAAAAAGAGGCAGAAATAACATCTACACCCAGTGCCACTCGCTGCATTTTCATCTGCTCTTTTTCTGCATGCTGGGCCAGCAGGAGTCACTTGCTGCCAGTTGAAATGGAAAGCAGGACCTGAGAAGATGTCATTGCAAAGGATCCAGCTCTGTGAGCTTCATGCGAAAGCAGACCTCCAGCATGGCAGAAATGGCAGCAGTCATTTAAACATAAAACGAAAATTAAGAGGCAAACAACTACCTGTGAATCTCATTTTCTGATGCATCACCATCAGGCAGTTTGCATCTTTCTGAAGGTCTGACTGAAATAAGACCAAGAAGAAATCTGTTGTGAGTTAATCTTGTGTTTTGTCTCAGGAATTAGAAGTCAAAGAAGCAGGAGTAGAATATCCAAGAAAAGAGCTGCTAATTGAAATACTTGTCAAACTAAGTTATTTTTTGTGCTACCCACTCTGACAGCATCTCTTTAATCACATACCAGAATAAGGTAATGATCGGTGCCACTGAATTAACTTCTAATTTTTTCTGAAGTATTTAACATAGCATTGTATAACTCTGGCTCATAAAAATATGATGGTGACCAAGCCTTTTGGAACATTATGTTGCTATGCCAAGAAGCCCTGGAAAAAAATATCTCATGATGAAACGTCTGTGGTGGACTGCATGGCTCCGAGGCAGTATTATTCTGGCTCTGAGATAGAAAATAAAGAAACCAACGCAGTGGCCAGTCCAACATGAACTTCGTTAAATGCTGCATTATCTTCTTAATAAACCAAAGTCACTGCTTGCAAGAAAGGTGCTTTCAAAGTACAGCGAGCACAGCTTTGGTTTCAGGCTACATATGTATGAGTCGCTAGATGTATCTATCCCTATGGCTTATAAATTCTGAACAATGGTATAAGTTTGTCTCTATAGGAGTCACCACATGCGCTGGAATGGCTGGCCTGGTTGGTCACGGCATGGGTCACAAGGGATCATTAGAGCTCAGAGATCATCCAGCTAACATCTATCACATTCTGATGAAGCATCTTGCTGGAAGATGGAAGAAAAAACAAAACCTAACAAAACAACAACAAACACTTGCTAAGACAGAGATAGGAGAATTAGAAAGGGTCCTATAAGGAGGAGGAAAGGAGAAGGAGGGACATTGTGGGACTAGGAGCTGAGGGCAGGACCTATAATGGGGCACAGAGACCCACAGTAGCCAGGTGAGGTGCCTGACTGCCTGAATGTAGATGGGCACTCACAGTCTTGTGCAGAAGTGCAGGGCTAGGGTTGAACTGCCTAGGGAAGAAAGCCAAGCTCTGGGACTGTCCAGCCAGGAACAGGGAGTGGGGAGGCAGGCAGTACCTGCTTTTCTTGGCCTCGTCCTTTCTGCCTTTAAAAGCAGTCAGACCATTTCCAAAGACATCACCAGTCTGCAAAGGCAGCTAATGCATTTAATGCAGGTAACGTGTAGGAAGGACATGGAATAAAGCTTTAAGTTTTTGTATTTTTTCCTATTTTTATTTCCAGTCTTAAAATATCAGTGGTTTGGTTAGACCTTAACATGCTCACCTTTTATATATTAATTGTATCCTCTCTGAGGAAGAAATGATAAGCAATTAACAAGTATGTGAACTGTTCGGGTTTGTCAGTGTTTAAGGATTAGTTTGGGGGTACATTTCAGCCTACACATTTTAACTTCCTAACGTGACCATGACAAGTAATTTTGATAACTTTTCCATAGAAGTTACTGCAGATATTTTACTAGCTGCTGTACTGTCTGACAGATAGCTATCTGGGACAGACACTTTTAAAATGATACATGGAGCACGCCCACAGAAATCCATTCTCTCACACTATTACAAACAGCATTTCCATTTCCCAGCAGAACCCCTCCCATCTCTTTTGGCTGAGACCCTTTCCACAGGCACAGGAGGACAAACACAAACCACTGTGACTGAGGTGCTGTGGGGACTAGACTGATAAATAGGTACATGTGGAGGAATTAATAAATGGGAAGATGTGATAGCAAAGAACAATCTGAGCACAGAAGACAAAGGAAGGAAAAGAAAAAGTGGAAGATCTCAGATACAACAAAGAGAACACTGCTATGTAGCCTGAAGGTTTAAACAACACCCTGAGAAATTGTGTTCTTTACTTAAACCTGAAAAAAAGCATGATTCAGAGGACTAGAATAGCTTCTGACCACCAAAAGCTTTGCCTACCAGTAGTGAGAAGCCTATTTTGCACATTCTTGCACCACAAAAGAAAATGTGAAAGAGGAAGGGAAATAAAAAGGAGGAAAAAAAATCTGCTGAGAGATATTTGTTGTTAAATTTGAAACAGAGTTGGTCTCTCTCTCCAACACTTACATGGGAGAAAGTCTACCTTGATAATTAACCTTTATTCCTTATACAAAGCTTTTCAACCCATTTTGCTGCTGCATCATACTTATGTATCCCTTTGAAAAGCACGAAGAAAGCACACAGAGCACAGGGCACATGAGGGAGAAGTCCTAAGATCTGAGCTGGGAGAACCTGCTTAGGAACTACCTATCCGCACTGGTTGAGGTGCAGATTGTCTTACGCAAGGAGGCATTTTAGCTTATTCTTTTCTAAAGGACACTGAATAAAACTGTTCATTAATCTAAAGGCCTTAATGTAATCTTACAAACACTGTTTTCTTGATGGTTTTTATGCATTGTAAGAAAGCCAATAATGACTCCTGTGGAGGAAAAAGCAGAACAAATGGTGACCTAAAACAAATACCTGGAGAGCAAGTAATGCCATTTTACAGCACAGTTTGAGCTATCTATAGAGAGTGATTTGGTACTGTCACTGATGCAAGCTGCTGTTCCTCAGAGTGGAACAGCACTGCATTAGCACACTGCACTACAAAACTTAGGGGAACAGCCATGTCCTGGCAGACAAAACAAGTTCGTGCACCAAACACATCCCTAACTAATTTTCCATTTATAAAAACAACCATACATGTCCATAACTTCCCCCAGTTCCCTGCCACACCACAAGAGCAAAGGCTCTTTACAACACACATCCATATTTCTGTGAATGCTGATGCTCGTTTTTGTGACATGAAGCAGGGAACCACAGAAAGCCTCGTGAACCTCTCCTCCTCCACCACATTCAAAAACCATCAGGAAGTGTCTGTATCCATACTGAATTTGAAATCAGGGAAACAAGCTGAGTTAAATGAACAGGTTCATTTCATTTCATGGAAAGTACAGACCTGAAACCTACGATCTTCCTGAAAGGCAGTGCCAAGACACAACGACTGCACAGCATGGTAGTAGAGAAGGAGGGGATGTTGTTACACGAGGAAGGCAATGTTATCTCCACCATTTCCAGTTTCTGAACCCCCCCTGCCTCTCAGATTGTTTCTGTTTGAAAAAATATTCTGGCAATTTTTCTTTCTGAATATATCTCACATGAATCCTAATGCTATGCATTTAGTGAACACTGTAAAATGAAATATATGTACTAAGCTTGCCTACATCTATTTTATCATGCTATCTTTTTTTTAATCTTTCTCACTCTAAATGAGTCCTTGACATTTTGTGTAGTTGCCTGCAGGTTCTAAAAGAATTGCAGTCATGTCAGTTTGTGGGCTGTGTCTCTTGTGCAATACTAAATATTGCCATATTATAATGGCAAAGGTCCCATTCTCAACATCCCAAAACAGGGTAAGGCAGAAGACATCTGACTAAGGTCCCTAGTGAGATCTGATAAAGCCATGGGTTATTTCAGAAGAAACAGATTTCCAGATATTGCAACCCCATGGAAAATTTGCTTCTGGACTTCCAGTCTCATGTCTGCTGTGCCCTCGTGAGGCCCCACATGGAGTACTGTATCTGGGTCTGGAGCCCCCAGCACAAGAAGGATGTTGCCAGTTAGGATGCACCCAGAGGAGGGCCACAAATATAATAAAAGGGCTGGAGTACACTCCTACAAAAAAGGCTGAGAGAACAGGGGCTGTTCAGTCTACACAAAGAGAAGGCTCCAGAGGGACCTCATTGCGGCTTTTCAGTACTTAAAGGGGGCTTATAAAAAAGATAGAGTGACGCTGTTCTCAATCAGATAATGACAGGACAAGCAGGAATAGCTTTAAACTAAAAGAGGGAGATTTAGATTAGAGATTAGGAGTAAAATCTTCACTCAGCGGGTGGTGAGGCACTGGAGCAGGTTACCCAGAGAGGTTGTGGATGGCTCATCCCTGGAGGTGTTCAAGACCAGGTTAGCTGAGGCCCTGGGAAACCTGATATGGTGGGTGGCAGGGGTTTGGAACTAGATGATTTTTGAGGTCTCTTCCAACCTGAGACATTGCATAATTCTATGCAGCAGAGTCAAAACTGCATACATAACATAGAACAGGCCAAACAGGCTGCCTTCCAGAACTGCCTGCATAAGCAGAAAAAGTGGCAAGAAGATACCATTGACTTTTCCCAGAGTCACTCCTCCTCTTACATCTGTGTACCACCCTAAGGAGTACCTCAGGCACACTCAGTAATGTAACACAAGCATCGCCAGCCTGAAATATAACATCACTAGAGCTGATGTGACCCAACAGTTCATTACTACTGCCTACAGGATGCACAGAGCTGGCTGCGAGAGGGCACATAGGTGAGTTTGGAGAGTGAGTTTTGAGAACTGCCTTCATATAAGAACACGTAAAATACCTCCTGAAGCAGATATAAAGGTGTTAAGTGAAATGGGGGTGGAACTGAAATGCACATGAGAGTTGAAAAGAAGTGAAATGAAAGGAGAGGCATGGAGAATGGTGGAGAGGTACTAACATGTTCCTCTGGTTTTAGGGAAAACAAGGTATATTAAAAGCAAAACAAACAGGATACATTTTCTCTGTTATTGACCTTTTTGTCAGGGGGTAGCAAGTATTCTTGGGGAAGAAGCTGCTGGTATGACAGGCATACAGTGACTCAGAGGGGGGGGGTGGGGAACTAAAATCAGGAGGCCAATACCTAAAAACACGGAGACAAGATAAAGTACTCCAGAGAGAAAACAGAAAATTCTCTTTGAAGTAGAATATCTATTTTATAATTTTGCAGCCTGCACCTCTCAAACATCTGGATAGTTTCCTCTCCTTTCTGTTTCCACCGTTAATTCAAAAATAGTTATGTGCCCAGCTCCAGTTATGGATGCTCACAGTGCATATTAAACTTATGCAAATCAAAAGATACTGTCAAGATTCTTACTGATGACTTGCAGAATAGAAAGGTCTGAAGCATCCTGGGAGGTTTGTTTGTTTGTTGCAAATGGATTTCATTTCACTAACGCACCATTCCAGCTGTAGGTACACACACATTTGAAGGGCAGAAACATCATTATCGTCGTATCAGGCCCATTTCATAGAACCACAGAATATCCCTAGCTGGATCATTGAGCCCATCTCCTGGCTTCACACAGGACCACCCCAAAATCAGACCCTACATTTGAGAGTGTAGTCCAAACACTCCTTCACCTCCAGCAGTCTCGGTGCTGCCCCAGGGAGCTGTGTCAGACCCCAACCACCCTCTGGGTGCAGAACCTTTTCCTGATATCCAGCCTGACCCTCCCCTGTTCCAGATCCATGCTGTTCCCTCAGGTCCCGTCCCCAGAGCAGAGCTCAGTGCCTGCCCCTCCACTCCCCTCATGAAGAAGTTGGTTGTTGTAAACCATAAAAAAAGCATTTAGTAATTCCTACATCAAACCCTAAATCCTATTTAGACAAAAGTGTATTATTTAGATACAGGTTGATACATCAATACTGACAGTAAGGAACTATGCTTGAAGTACTTCCAATTCCCTTTATAAATTATACGTTTCACATCATGGAGGCAACCATGACAACAGATCAACTGAAAAAGCAGATGATTTGTTGTCACTGAGGAGATCTATCATTATATCTTACTGTGACTTTTGCAGGTTTGATGGAGGACTAATACCAGGACACCATGGAAAACTTCTGTCAAAGCTGTTCTTCAATGTTTTCTTTTATCCTATCCTAAGAAAAAACAGGATTCAAATTCATAATAGGTGTTATGCAGATGAAGTAGAAGGGATACACGTTTCCAATAATTGCTTTGGCTACTTCTTACTTTGGTGTTCCTTATTTGATTTCAACAATTAAAATACAGTGCTGTGTTTCTTATGAATTCACCTAGAGATTGCAGTAACAGTAAGCTTGATAACAGTATTTACTTCATTCTTTTCTACAATGCAAACTCATTGTTTCTGTCTTTTAATTTGATTTTGTTATTGCTGTTATAGGATCTGGCTTTGCATCACGAACAGGCCTACAGTTATGTCACTTTCAAGGTGGTATTTCAGGTTTTCCCAACTTACTAAATCATCTGTCTTTCCTTGGTTACAAGCTGACAGTATATTTCAGGAACTTGACAAGCCAGCTAATCACAGATTTACAAGAAAACCAGACTTTTAGGAAATGGAAAGAGACCAAGGTAGAAGGTCTCAAGTTCTTATGGGAAGGGAACAGGGATATGATCACCGCCTTCCAAGACAAGAATATGGCTGCCTGGGAAAAGAATATGGCTCTCTGGAAAAAAAAAAAAAAAAAAAAAAAAAAAAAAAAAACCATGAACTTTTGGGACAATGTCACTCTACTAATGGATGAAATTGAAGTCTGGGAAAAGGACCTAGTCCAATGGAAGGCTGGGCTGGACCTTTGAAAGAAGGAACTGGACCTTTGGAAAGAGGAACAAGAATTTCCTGGAGAGTAAAAACATTCACAGAAGAAAACACAATTTTATTGGCCAGAAACCAAAGGTGATGCACTTGCATGCTTAAAGTGATTTCTGCCTTCTTAAGCTAATAAAGACTTAACTGCTCTTTGAAGTCATCAGTCGTTTATTTCTAAATTTGCTCTGTTGACCTTTTCCAATTTCAGCTCATTGACTCTGTTTTCTCTGTTATAACACCACCATTTGGCTGCCTGGTCCTAATTCACCAGCAGATGAATGATGATGGAGAGGGCTGCTAAATTTTAACTCTATCAAGGATGTCTTAATCCACTAATGTCTACTGCTCCTAGTAGAATTATTCAGAAAATTTGATAGTGTTATAAATGCTTTCATTACAACCTAGTTAAAGTGGTAAATATAATTAGCTGTCTTTTAGACTGAAAAAGAAATTTAACTACCAAAACTTTTGGATTTAGTGGTATGATTGTTCTTGTACATGGGGAGATTTGGGGTACCATCTTAACATTTCCTATATATACATTTTTTAGTATCTAGCAGATACTGGGAAATGGAAAGGGCAGAGGGTACTACTTAGAAACTGTTTAATACTTGGTTAATTGGTTTCCATGCTCTGAGTCCCATAACAGCATTCATTCTCTGGAAGTGATCAAAATATTCATTTATGCATTTTAATTCATGCCTTTCCAGGGAAATTACAGAAAAACTACTATCTTCTACTGACAATTCCTACATATGGCAAAGTATTTTGGAATAAGTAAAAAAAAATAATAAATAAATAAATAAAATAAAAGGTAGAGACAAAGAGAGGGCGTGAGAGAAAAAAAGAAAGCAAGCCAGTCTGTTAAGCATAAATGACAGGCAGAAGCACTTTTATGGAAAAGCTGAGCTGACTGCAGAGTTATCTCTTATTTCAAAAACAGAAATACAGCTGTCTAGTTGTCCGTCCTCATGCCCATAATTAGCTCAGAGAGTGGAGCACTAACTAATACTGAAGTTTCCAGAGAGTAATCACCACGGATATATATGAGAGAAGCTGGGCTGTTGCGTATACTGGCTCTCTGTGGGGTAATTCTATTAACTGTTGACTTCAGTGAAAAAGTTAAAAAAAAAAAAAAAAAGTTTTAAGTGTTTGTTCATTCATGTTAGCTTGAGGTGATGCAGATGTCAAGGGTGATGACTTCATCTGAAAGTTGCTCTGAAACCTCTGTGCTGATAGCTGCCAAAGCAACAACATTTTCAGGATCAACATGTCTTTGATGGGTACAAAATATTTCTGCAGTAACACACTGGAGTATATTTAAAACCAAGATTAGAATCATTAAATAACTTAGGCTGGGACCTTTAGAGGTCATCTGGCCCGATCCTATTCTCAAAGCAGGGCCAACTTCAAAAATTAGATTGGTACTAGAATTAGAGACTCAATACTTTGGGGAAGATTGTGAAGAATTACCAACAAGAGGATTCTCTAATATCATCATATACCATTTAGCAGTTTTTATTTTATTTATTATGCTGAAACTCACCCTGCATACATGCACTGCAAAATAAATTAATAAATAACACTCATTTATTTCCTTCAGAAGTGTTTCTCCACCTTATACAGGAAAATACAAATTACTTCCAGACTACAAGTTTCTAACGGATTTCTTCAAGCTGCTGGGAGAGAGTCACGGAAATGAGATTCTGAAGTTTCATTTAGAAAAAAAAATAATAATAATGGTGAGCATTATATCAGTCCTCCAATGTTTATTTTCAGGAAGACCTAACAGAGTTTTTCATCAGTTGTTGGTGAGTTATAAGGAAGAAGGAAAATAAATGTAACAGCAGCAAAAGATCATCCCTAGATTCACAGAATACTGCATACAATGCAGTAAGATTTGTGTTGACTGGTAGCTATTCTGCAGGAGACAAGACCTTCTCCTTTAATGTTAATGATAAAAGGCAATGCACTCCATACAGAGTGGTGCTCATTCAGTAGGTGGGCTAGAACTCAGACCTCTGACTGGGTAGCCACGTTTTCCTGGTTTTAATCCTCTTATCTGTATGTCTAATTAGCTTTGTTGCACTTGTTCAAAGTGCCTTTGTTGTTGAAAGTAGTGACAATTTGACTGGACGTGAAGAAGATACAAGAACTATGCTGGAAAATGCAAGAATGAGTTAAGAGTACTTAACCCCAGTAAATGTTACAATATAAAATCTGGAAAGCTAGAATGTAAAACACAGGAAATTTAGTTACTACAGTAAAAAGAAGGGACAGTTTTGTTCATCTCTAGGCCAGAAATCAAAAAGATTTCATGGCCTAGATGGCCTGGGAGGAAAAAAAAAGCATTACAAATCCTCATTTGGAACTCTGCATAATCAAAATTATAAATGACAAGCAAATAAAAAAAATAATAATCACAATAACTGAGAGCAACCAGCAAAAGAACTCTTATAGTCAGACATGACAAAATTTAGTAAGAGCTTTTCCTCCTGCACATCCCAAGCAACAAGATTTGGTAAACTTCAGCAAATCAGTAACCACTGCTGAAACCAAACTCTCCCTTTAGAAAGAAATTCAGTTTTTAACTGCTTTAAATAGTGAAGGAACACATGTTTTGGAAGGATTGACTGAGGTTGAAAGTCTACCTTTGTATATCTGAAGCTAAACCCATACGGTGTGACTTCATAAGTAGCAAATGATGAGCAAGCTACCCGGCACTCTAGAACCAGCTGTGATGGTTTCAGATCTCCTCACCTGTAGGGTGCAAAACTTGCTAACAAAGACAGTGTAAGAGTCTTCAGTGTGACAAAAGAGAGAGGAAAAAAAAAAAAAAAAAAAGCAGGTTAGTTACAATACAGAAAATATTTTCTCATAGTTTAATACTAAAGATTTGATTTATAGGTAAAGCTCACAAGAAAATTAAGCTACAAAAAAAATGGGTTCCAAAGTATGTTTTAAGAGCTAATTATTGAAATATGGCAGCAGAAGGTGCTGAGAGACAGTGCAAAAAGTAACCTGGTAATAAATTCATCCATTCTGGTGTCATGGCACATCTTCATAGGAAGTATACTTCATAGGGAAGTATACTCTGAAACGCAGCTGCAATATCTCTGTGGGTGCAACAGAGACCGATGGTAAATCTGCCTGGTGTTCACGCTCTCTTCCTAGAAACAGAGTTCATAGATATATCTGAGATGTTCACTGCTCATTGACAAAGGCAGATTTTCCTCACATTTCTTATAATACATATAAATTACAATAGGTAATATATGACACTTTATAAGTGAGTTGTTTATCCCTTGCAAACAGTTTATTACTGGAGATGTTTCACTTTCTAACAACACAGTATAAAAATAAGTAGCAAAATAAGTAGCTGAAGTGTAAATTACAGAGATTACAAGGATTGCACCTCTGTACTACCATACTATGACAGCAAACAAAAGTTGCCAAGTGTATCCAACAAGTACATGCACTCACATATGCTAACAGAAATAGCGTATGGGGTGAAAAAAGGGCATTAGCTGGAAGAGTTAATGTATTCAGTGTAATTATTAATTCATAAATCTTACAAGATAATGTCTAAAGCAGTGTTGTGGTTTAACGTGGCCGGCAGCTAAACCACACAGCTGTTCGCTCACCCTCTCCCAGCCCTCTCTGGGATGAGGGAGAGAAATTAGAAACTGAAGCCTGTGAGTTCAGGTAGAGACAGTTTATTAGGATAGAAAGTAAAATAATAACAATAGCAATAACAATAATAATAATGTGAACAAAGCAAGTGATGCACAATGCAATTGCTCACCACCCGCTGACCAATGCCCAGCCTATCCCTGAGCAGCCGGTCCCCCACCCCAGCTAGCCACCCCTCTATATTGTTTAGCATGACCCCAGATGGTATGGAATACCCCTTTGGTCACTTTGGGTCAGCTGTCCTGGGTCTGTCCCCTCCCAGCTCCTGCTGCAACCCCAGCCTGCCTGCTGGCAGGACAGAGTGAGGAGCTGAAAAGTCCTTGGTTTGGTGTAAGCACTGCTCTGCAACAACTAAAATGCCAGCATGTTATCAGCACTCTTCTCATCCTAATCCAAAACATAGCACCCTACCAGCTACTAGGAGGAAAATTAACCTAATTAAAATTAATCTATGCTAGCTAAAACCAGGACAAACAAAAAAAGAAACTTTTTTTTATGATATAATTATTAAAACTGACAAATCAAGTGTAAAAGCCTGTACAAAGAATTCAGATTTTTCTCACAGAACATAATTCATAGGAAAATTACTGTTCTTCCCATTGTGCTACACCCAAGTTACTATTAAGCTAGAAGTACAGATGTAAACAGCACAATTATTTGTGTTAGTTACAATTTTCTTTAAAATTAAGGCATACACTGGGCAGTAACCACTCAACAAATCTGACTACACAAACAGCAGCACAGCTGTCAGCGATCCATCCAGTAAAGAGTTTGTGATGAACAAAGCAGTAATTATCTTCCAAAATGATTGTGACTAGTGATTGTGAATGCCCGGCTGTAAAATAAGCTCCTTTAAGTACATCACATTAGATTCTGAAAATAGAGGTACCCAAAAAATTTATCACTTTGGAAAATCATGTGGTTCTAGTTTTTAATAACCTGACTCATGCTGCATTTGTGAAATGATCTGGTTAGCTTTATTGGATAGTTTCTTAACACAACTACAGCCCATGGAACTTACTTGTAATGCTGCATGCTTTTGTATTCCCCGAGTTTGTTTTAGGTATCCAAAGTGTCTTTGCATAAAAACCTTCCCTGTATCTCTGGGAGAAGCAGTCATCATCCTGCACAGCAGTGCACTGGAGCTTGAAGAGTTCATTTTTTCACCCTCTCAGATCCAAGTTTCTAGGTTCTACAGCTTCAGTTATAATCCAAAGGAAAGAAAGCAAACAAGTAAGCAAAGGATGGAAGAAATAAAACAAAGTAGTGAGATACCAGCATTCTACTGTTAAAAGAAACAGCATAAGAACTCCCAGGCAAAACTGTCCCATTTCCACAAGAAGCAGCGTTGCAGGATTTTGGAGGAAGAGAAAATAGACTTCAAGGAGGAAACCAAAGCCTTCTGCAAAGCAAATAAGAATCTCCATGAGGAGATTAGAGTCTTTCAGGAGGAGAGCAAAGCCAAAGCCTTATGGAAGGAAATTAACATCTTCCAGGAAAAGAACAAAGCTTTCATGGAAGAGATCAAGAACATTTCAGAAGAGAGCAAGGACTTCCTACAGAAAAGTAGAGTCGTCCAGATGGAAAAAAAAGGTTTTCCAGGAACAAGTCAGTAGCATTCAGGAAAAGCTTGAAGAGATCTGTGAGCAAATGAAAGCTGCTGAGGAGCTGATCAAGGCTCTTGAAGAAAGGAATAAGGCTGGCCAGGAAGCAGTCAAGGCTTTCCTAAAACAGAATCAAGATATTCAAGGAAAGAATAAAGTCATGTATGAGAAGAACAAAGTCCTACAGGAAAAAAATAAGGTTTTCTGGAAGGACCATAAGGCTTTCTGGAAGAAGGACATGATTTTCTGGGATGAAGAGATGGCCATCTCAAGCAGTGAACTTATTCTCTGGGAAGAATACATAGCTGTCATGGAGAATGATCGGAAGATTCAAAAAGAAAAAAAAGCTCTTTGGCATGCAGTGAAAGCACTGTGGGATGAAAAATTTTCCCTCATGGAAAATGTGTATATTGCTACAAGAGAAGAGAAACTACCTAACACAGAAGAGAAAAATCTCTGTGGTAATTATGGCCCAGCTGTGGACACATGGAAGCAAAGCACCAGAGCAAATTAGGCAGGTCTGAAATATGACTTCACTTTCTGTCACAGATGAGTTTTTACTCTCATCACAAATGGTCTTTTGCTCCTTTCACTCTTGATGTTTTAAGAAAAGTCCTGCTAAAGCCTTAAAAAAAAAAAAAATGATTTGTGTTTTATGTTTTAATACGTTTGCTCTCTCTTTTTTTTTCCTCTCTTTTTTTTTCTTTTTTTCCAGTTCGATTCTCATTTCTCTTAGCTTGACTTCCAGGCTCTAGCAGTCAAAATTATTAACTGCAGTTCTCTTCCCACAATGCTACAATGAGAAGTGTTTGTGAACTGTGCACCAACACAATTATGCACAGACACACACTCCAACAGTCTTTCAGGCTGATCCATGCATTCACTGAGCTCATGTCAGATGGCTCTGTTGGTTTTAAGTCTCCTCCTGCCCAGGCCAAAGCCATTGTATATTATCTACTGTTATTCACAATTGCATTTGATTTTTTTTTTTGTTTGTTTCCAGATCCCCATTTTATACTTTCAAGAGTACTTAATTGAAAATTTCTGAAGTTCAGTTTGAAATGAAGATTGTCACAGATTTTTTTTTCCATAAAAAATCATTAAAAACATCTAAAATTTTCCAATTCACTTCAAGAAAGTATAACGCTTAATGTTGTTTGTTAACTATATAACTAGTTCACTTCAATAATTTTAAGGCAAATACATTGGCTGCACTTTCCCACTGTATCACTTGTTTGAATCAGTTCTTTCAGAGAAGCAAAGTAACACAACTGCCCAACCTTCTGTGTTTCTGAAGCCAAACCAGGACAAGAGGCAGTGTACAGCTATAGCAAGTCTCAATTGCTGGATGAGGTTGTGAATGCACTATCTGGATTCAACCATACCTCTTTATTTTTGCTCTGTAAAAAAGCAACATTAATGAGATAGCTGATTCAGCAACATCTGTGACAAATCAATAAGGCAGCCACTTCATAAAGCAGCCACTTCATAAAGCTAGAATGTTTTCTTTATGTAGTGAAAAAAATATATATGAGAAATGAATCAATTGATTTTGATTCATGAATTCTCCAAGAACAGGGAAAGGAGTTATTTCACATGTGCAATCACTCATGCACATCATGTCTCTTTCTTGTTAAAATTCTTAAGCTGTTGTCTACCCATGACATTTAGACAAACAAATGCAAGTTCCTGTAATAATTCTGAAATATGGCCATCTTATAATCAAAACATGATTTCAGTAGAGGTAGGCCAGTATATAAAATAGTGCTGTTAAAAGATGTTCACTCACCAACATGAGCCTTAAAGTGACTTATCCCAGGGACAGAATCATTACTGGAGCAACTGCCTCTTTCACATATTTCTTGGCCATGAGAACATCATTAGTGTGATTAAAGAAAAATCTTTCCCCTTCTCAAATATATTTAGCAGAAAATGTCTCATACTTGTCCCACTGTCTACTCTGACAGTATTTCTTATTAAGGACACAGCTGTAACCTTCAGCTTAAGAATGTAGCTTTTGCAGAATGTCAGCCAAAACCAAGTAAAGATCTTATTTATCTCTTCACAATCTAATTCATTTACTACAAGGGCAAGAAAAAAAAAAAAAAGCCCAAAGGAATGTAGCAGTAGTGAGTATTTCATTAATGCTGATGAAGAATGAGGAGTGCAGATGTGATGTTGGACTGAAGATGGTTTGATATCAGGAGTCATCAACTAGACAAAATCTAGGAGTTAGAAATGAGGGCACACATAAACAAGGCTGCAGGAACTTGCCTACAGAACAGTTGTAATAATGGATGTTTAGTAAGTGATACACAGGACAAGACTTCTGATTTGACATGGAATCAGAAAAAAATTGCTTAGTTTTTCAGACCTATTGCCAGGCAAGCTGAGAACTGTGAACTCATCTGTGTAGGAGGGGAAGCTGAGAAAGGATCTGGGGGCCAGGTGGAATCACTTCTTTGCTCAGGGAACTGTCTTTTGGATATTCCAAGGCTGACACATTTTGTTATGATGTGTCCTGTCAATTTTTGTCATTTGTGTCATATTAGTTACAGTTCAAGGCATGATATAAGCTTGACAGGGGAAAACAGACCAGTTGAGACTTAACATGACGTGGCAGTTAATAGATATGCATATTTGTCAATCGTTTTGTTAAGTAAACCCCACAGGGAACAGACTATGGAAAGGGCAAAGGCAAAAAAATAAAAAGCTCTCTCTGGTGTACAGAAATAGGTTGGAACCCTCAGGTGAGTCTCCATGTTTCCATTCACAAGAAGGGCAAGTGGTGTTTGGATGCAGAGCACAAGCTCTTCTTAATTGTACTCTGTAGACTTAATTCATTGTTCCAACAGGAAGGGCAAAAGCTAGTGAATTTGGAGTCTCTTTCCATTCACCTCTTACACATCTGCATCCCTGATAGGCAGCACCAGAAGATCCAACAACTGTGCAAGTACTTCCCTTCAGCACTCATGGCTCTCTACCCAGGAAAGAAAGGAATTTTTCTGGGCCCATGACTTGTGCATCAGTGACTGCCCAGCCAGTTGCACCTAACTCACACTGATGAAGAAAAGAAGACTCAGACTGCCCACTTTGGGAGATGCTCCAGGCACCAGCAGAGCTATGCAGATACAGCCCTACTGGGCACCACTCTTCAGCCCAGGTCACTGCTCCCACCCTGCTGCAAGCTGCAGCCAGGCCTAACATCAGCAGGTGAGCAAGGTCAAGAACATTATGCTAAATCCAGGCCAGCAGGGCTGGAGACTCAGCAGCAGGTAAGTTCATGGCAGATAGAAACAGGTCTTAAAACATAAACCACCAGATGTATTTACCAGAAGTAATTACTAGCAACACTTGTTTAAGATCAGTAAGAAGGGTCTCTGGAAAGCTCATACGGAGTCATCTGACTCAGCTCCATCAGCTTTGATAGCACACTGCTAATTTACTCATTCCCAGAAGAAATCTTGCTCCATGCCAGTCTAAGAAACTGGTGATAAAACAGAACTTTCCTAAATCCGCTCTGTAATATCCCTCACTGAAGTAGGACAGTAATTAAATCTAGCATATTACCTACTAACTGTAGCTTAGACATTCAGAACTCCTCTCATAAGACATACTGACTACTGAGATTGCCCTGCAATCAACTGTACTTCAGAAGGATACAAAGACAAATTATTTCAGAGGTTCTTTCTTACTCTTTCTAGGAACCAATTATGTAAACATAATAAAACTAAGGTATCTTTTATAGTGAAACCGTTCTACTAGAAAAATAGCCTTTTTCTTAGCTTAATGGATTTGTTCTTTAATCTCTCTCAACTCTTGACCTCCGTTCAGATTTACGTGGTCTTAACTGGGGTGCAGAGCAGCTGGATGCAACAGGTAGCAGTGTGTTAATGGGAAACACAAAGAGGTTGTGTTTAGGTCTCTGTATACTGCAATTAGGGGGAAAAAATATCTCAGCTTGGTTTTTTGAAGCTTGAATATAACTGAACAGGTGGATTTGGAGAACATGTTACTTCAAGTTTTATGATTATATCACCATGTTGTTTCCAAAGACAATTGGTTTCATTGGGCAAATCCAGCGTGAAGCTGAGATGCTCCTAGAAGACGCTGAATGTACTCAGCTCTAACAGCAGTGGGAGCTCTCAAAAAAAAAGATTATTGGTTCCCTAAGCTGTAAAAACCAGAATCTCAAGTGACTGTAGCATAACAATGTCACTTTTATATGGCTTAATCTCAGGCATATAATTAAACTGGTACACAAGCTGTAAAATAATTAAAAATGAGCCACAATGAAGTCTGCTATAAATGTTTGTGCTTCAGTGCTAACTGCTGCCATTATAAATACTATATACCAGCTTTTCCTCTAGCATAACTCCACTGAATACATACAGTTGCACTAGGGATAAATTATACTTAACTAACTTTGCATGGTCAAACAAAATTGTACTGCTGCAGAGTGATTAAAAATGGTCTAATCTCTATCATTGCTGCCCTGTAGCAAAAAGAAGCAGGGTCAATATAGTAGGTGTAAATGTGATTACACCAACCCTTGGCAGATATTGTTCTCTGGTAATACAGGCACAAACTTCACAGCATTGATCTACTCCTTTAAAGAGCACCAAATCTGCTCAGGAGTATGGATCTGACACCTGGAAGAGCTGTTTAAAATTTGTTCTAGAGCTGTATAAAGAATCCTTGTATCTTAACCAATACCATGCTTTACTTACAGATGATCTTAATGCTTATTTATCAGTAAAGTCAAGCCATAAAGTTTCCTTTGGTTATTTCTGTTCTTTCAACATTGTGCCTCCACTGAGCAACTCAGCCAAGGATCTGTGCTGCTCTATCCATTGAACAACTAAGTCCTGAAGCCCTTTCACTTCATTGTTCTCCTTTTACTGGTTTCTGTTTCTGGGCTTCCCTTACTACTTCACACACCGACGTTGATTTCTAACAACTTTATTGTCTCTACCTGCCCTCCCCTGTCCATCCCTTCCCTCTTCCCCAACTTTTGCCTCCTTTTCCATGTTTGAACCTTTACACCTTTTCCTCTGGCACCTTTGAGCTTCACACCACTCCATGCAGATTCAGAGTTAGCTGTGCTCTCACTGTCCTCCAGACATCCTGGACCTGCCAGCACTGACTACAGCTCAGCCATGAGCAGAGCTTTAGTCTTGCCAGCCCCCAGGTGCAGTTGCAGCAGGTTTTTCTCCTGCAGCTACTACCAGGTCTGGCAAAGTCAGGGCCAAGAACTGCCAAAGTTTGCCAGGGTGCATGTTGTGATTTAGCAGAACCTTGGATTTTTAAACCAGGCAAAAACCTGCAGTAGAAGTAACTCCTGTTGTGACACAGCTCTGACATTTCATTATCCACAATTTTTTTCTGTTAGCTCGTTGACTGCAGTTTGCATGTGTCACTATGTGAAACAAAACTCTTTATGAAGAAAAGATCTAAAGCTACAAGTAAAACCTGAATAAATCTTACAGATAAGGAGGGTTATTTTGTTCCCAAACAAGTATTTTAAAGCCAAAGACTTTGTTTTGCTTTGCTCGATTTCTGAGAACTGAACATGGTATAGCTATAGTCAAAGAAAAGAAATTATATTCTGGGAGATGAGACGTCTGGGAGGTCACAAGAACAGTTCTTTGGCACATAAACAAAACAGAACAAAACAAAACAAAGGAAAGGCAACTTTTAAGGAGTAGAAACCAAAACAACAAGGGCTTTGCACCTTTTACTGGATGTCTACCAGATCTGCAATGAGCTTTATTTTGTTTTCATGTCTTGGTGCCCAAGTATAAGATTTTGACAGATGCTTACTTTGCTTTGCTGAAGACACATCTCATTTCAAGGCATAATCCAGGCAGGAAATGGCCCCTTGACACCAAGCCTGAATTTCATCCGTCCCCATTCTGCCCATAATCACATTACATAAATGTAGCTGAGGTGGCAGCATTCAACTGCCCCTCCTACCAGAACAAACAGTGCAGCCCCTTGTTCTTCAGTACATTCCCAGTCTCAGTTGGGTTTCATTTTAAATGGACAACTCTGTTTTCTGGGTTTCTTTGGCTTCCCTCCCACCTCACCCCTCACACTCCTTCCGGCACATAGGGTCCATATCTCTAGAGCTAACTGAATAATTCATAACAAATTAATTTGTTGATCGTCAGTAATTTTCCTGAAGTTTTCAAATTGTGAAAGCATCACTTAATGAGGTCATGGAGGAGCCAAGACTTTGGAAGTAATCAACCTCTACAGATGAAGAAGACTCAGTGTGAGGTTTTCCTCATCACGGCTCTAGAGAGGAGAACACACCAAACTTTTGTTTCACCTTTTCACATGCATAAATCTACTCAGCTCCTGTTCCAGGCAGCTCTTTACCCTTTCCATCCCATTTTGAAATGAGCAAAAATCTTTCTCTCAGGTTTTTCTCTTAATTCTGATTTTGGTGAAAATATGAGGGTGGTACGTCTTGAAATCAAATTCTTTTTTTTTTTTTTTTTTTTTTTTTAAATCTCCATGCCCCAAGGAAAAGACGAAAGATAAAAGAACAAGAAGATACATTTTTTGCCATGATGTTTAGAGGAGACAATATCAAAAGGAAGGATCTAAAGTATTGTTCATAACCATGGAAGTGCTATTGTTTTATAACAGTAAAAAAAACTCCTGTTAAAATAACTACATCATTCAAATTGTGCTTTTACTGCTTCAAAGGGGAAAGAGCTAGATCTTCCTATAAACCTACCTATACCAAAGTTCAGTCTAAGTTTATTTATATGACAAAGTTGACTAGGTTGACCGTTTCCCTTGTCACTTGATTATCAATCTTGCTTTCTGTGACCTGCAATTCTTTCTAGAGCCCTTGTGGCACTGCCATAGAGAACAATTGTAGAAATTCAATAATTCAATTGTTTGTAGAAATTCAAACCATAAGGAAAATAGGATAAGCAAGGAAAACCAGTTAGTTTTATGTCCATCACAGACCGCAGGTTCTGCAGTGGTAATCAAGCCAGTTAGTCAAATTCAACATTGCCTTTTCTTTTTCTGGTATAACTGTACCCTTTGCCATTGACAAAGTACCACTGGCTAGAAGGATGCTGAAAGCGATTAGCTTCTGCTCCATTAAGGAGTAATGCAGACTTTTTCTGTCTTGTCCCAGATATAAGGCAACTAGAATGGTATCACATTTTCTCCGCTTCCAGCGAAGTATTTTTTCACTTCATCTTTCCTTAACCATAGCAATATTAAATGACCATGAAACAAGCTAAGCTCAATGCTTACACCCCCAGAGGATTTTAGTAACAACCTCATGTACTGACCAGACTACGCTATGATTTGATATGGATATATCAATTATATTGGATATACCCCCAAAGTTTTTCATGTTACTTCCTTGACTAAATGTAAGAGTTAGATTATTAGAAGATATGACGATGCTCGAGGTACACAGACTTCATTCCACACATACAATCACCACAGAAAACAAGCATATTGTGGTTTGGGGTGAATTCCCCCTTTTAACCCAATACTAGTGTTTAGCCAGTTAAACAAGGGATGTTTGTCACTGTTCTTTCACTGCCTTACAGGTGTACCATTGCAAATTATGCCTTTTTTTTTTTTTTTTTTTTAAAAAAAAAAGGACAGGATCACCCATCAGAAGTGAACATGAATATTTTTGCTGAGGAAAAGGAAAAGGTCAACAGCCAAAGAAAACAAACAAAATTGTTGTAACGAAGCAATTTCTGGTAAAATCTGAATATGTTGCTAATGCAATAGTTTTGTCTTTAGAGAACTATTTTTCTTCTATAAAGCACAGACCTCCATGTTCTCAATTACCTTTCTGAAATAAAATGTGCTTACTTCCTCATACATCCTTCAATCTTCTTTCCAGCTGCAAATCTTCTGCAGGACACTGGAAGAAGTGTATGCCTGCCACCACTCTCGTGACTTCAAGAGGCTAAGCGAGTCCACTGGGACTACCATGTGCTTGCCAAACCATTTACACTTGTTTACTAGGGTACATAGTGAGTCACTGCATCTCAAGAGAAAATTACCACTCATTACTTCAATGCATCAGATTATAGCTAAATTATTGTTCTTATACTATAAGTCTCATGTATTATTCAAATTCTAACCAGTGCATTAACTCTGTCACTCCGCCAAGATTACAGCTAAAAATAGATGGTACATGCCCTACTTCAGAATACATTTAACATTACTACCAACAGCATCTCAGATTTCACACATGCTCAGGTTTCGCATCTTTGACCTTCAAGAGAATTTGAAGAGTAAGAATCAGTAGTATATAATTGTGTTAAGAGTAAATGAAAGTAAATGTAGCTTCCAGCCACATTGTACCAGCTGGCATATGCATCTTTGCATAATGACGTACAGTGGAGGAGATTTTTACATTTGTTTGGATGTTTTATATTTAATTGCTTAGAAATAATATAGCACAGACAGGAATAACCCTATTCCACATGTAGGTAGGTCAGATGTAGAAGTGTATATTTAAAACTTTTCTAGATTCATGGTAAGAAGTTCTATTCAAACTTCAATGTACCTGTTTTATCCGCCTAAAAAAAGTTTTACTCAAACACTGTGAGTCTGCACAGAAAGAGCTAGGGGAAATCAGTCTTTCCCCTCTTGTTTACAATCAAAATTGTTACAAGTAATCCTTTGTTCTACCACATAGCCATAGATTGGACCTCCTCAGCTGTTTCCTCCTGTTCTCATTCAAATCAACACAGAAAAGTTAAGAATTGGTGAGATTCCAGCCCCTCTTGTGAGAAGAGATGGTGCTATCTGATATTTACACCATTTATGATGGAAGACTACATCTATACTGTATATGCTGCTAAAGCTTCTATAACATTCAGAGGCCATCCAGTAGAGCTAGTTCTGCCTGCATTCCAGCCTAAATTTGGAACCACCATATCCCATAAAAACAGCTCAAACCAAGGTATGAACAGAGAGAGAACAGAGAGAGATGGGCAAAATGCAGGAATGGATACCAGAGATATCATTCCAAACTACTTCTGAAGGGATGAACACATTTTCCTAACCCATTGCTTTTTCTACTAATGTCCTTCAAAAATCACCGCTCAGTTCTTGGTACACATGCAATTACTTTTTGACATGGAGCATACATCATAAAAACAGCCATTGTGTCATTTAAAATAAATCTATATTTTTTTCTTCCCTATTGAAAGACTTGAGAACAGCCTTTTAGTCTTTTTTTTTTTCCCCCTCCTCCTTCCCCTAAGGACTTGAATTTGTTGTAAGTGACCCACAGTAGGACCAGAGTGCCCTATGGCTTTATGTAAGTAAGAATTTAGTCCCGGGTGTTTAAAATAAATGCTCATCTAGACACAGTCTTGGTAAGAAATGGTTCATTAATCAACCTATTCAGCTTCCAGTTTAGACAGGTTATTAGAGGTGCTCTTCTGAAGATGGAATTGTCTGGCCTATGATCTGTTTATAATCCCTTTTAGGATTCCTTTGTGTTCATTTTCCTTTTTCATCTTACTTCCACAATATTCTGAAAATTTAGGGGGTTAGAATTAATGAGAACTATCCCACAGCGCTTCAAAAGATTCCAAAGCCAACAGCTCCTGCCAAGGTTAAAGATGAAAAAAGAAAACAAATTCTATTGTATTTTCACCTTTACAGGCCTTTTTTGCATGACTGATTTGCCATAGTTCCCTGCGGAATAACAAAGTACTCCCTGCATTCTCTTTATAAAACTCAGTCTTCATTGTCTGTAATAGCTACCCTATTTAAACCCCTGTTTACATCATAGAGAAATGAAAGAGACAGAAGAAATCTAAATAATATTTGCATTGCCCACTCCAGCATTTATTAAAATGTAAAATTCAGTTAATGGAGCACTTTTCTCTAAATATATATCAGCTGTCAGGACACTAAGGCTATGTATTTCTGAACATATGGCATCAAACACCTCTATTGAGGAAAAAAAAAAAAAAATCTGCCATTTCATCTCGTGTACAATGTATATGTATGTACCTTGCATACTTCCCATTGAATAAATTAAGGAGGTCACATCCTGAACCAGCACTTATTTATGGATGAAAACAAATCATTTCTACTCTTCAAACAAAGGAGGTGGTTATAATTTATTAAGTGACAACAATTGCACCCCAGAGTTCTCAACACAAAAGCCTCTTCATCATTTCATGATGCTATTCAGTGGAAGACTTTGTCTCCAGTTAGGCAGTTGCTTCCCTAGAATCTTCTTCCAGCTCTGGAGGAGTTTTTCTTTAGCTTACAGAACTTCATAGTAGGAGAACAAAGATCTAGTTAAAACTATGGTTTCTAATAACAAGATTTGAGTCTGATTGTCAAGTAATATTGTCAAAGAGCTTAAGAAAGAGAATTGAAAGCTATGGGTGACATTTATTTCTGTGTGTACAGCCTCACACACCAGTTCTTGATGATGTGAGCTGTAGTCTATGCAGTAATAAGATTTGCATGTAGGATGTTGAGACAGGTTGACATGCACAAAGATTTATTTGCACAGCCTGTAACTGATAGCATACATCCACAGAGTTGATGTAAGAGTCCTTCTTTAAGCCCTTTTAGATCATGTTACCAAAGCGCTCACTAGCAAGAGTAAAAACTGAAAAATTGTTTCTGATAAAATTTTGTTGCACTTGTAAAAGATTAGCTCATCCAAGACTAGTTTGAGTGGGCAATGAGATGCTGGAGAGCAGCCCCGCAGAGAGGGATCTGGGGGTTGTGGTTGACAGCAAGCTGAATATGAGCCAGCAGTGTGCCCTGGCAGCCAGGAGGGCCAACAGTATCCTGGGGTGCATCAAGCTCGGCATCGCTAGTCAGTCGAGGGAGGTGATTGTCCCGCTCTGCTCTATGCCGGTGTGGCTTCACCTCGAGTACTGTGTGCAGTTCTGGGCACCACAATACAAGAAGGACATTAAACTGTTGGAGAGTACCCAGAGGAGGGCAACAAAAGTGGTGAAGGGCCTAGAGGGGAAGACGTACAAGGAGCGGCTGAGGGCACTGGGCCTGTTCAGCCTGGAGAAGAGGAGGCTGAGGGGAGACCTCATCACAGTCTACAACTTCCTCGCGAGGGGGAGTGGAGAGGCAGGTGACCTATTCTCTGTAATCACCAGTGATAGGACCCGCTAGAACGGTGTCAAGCTGAGGCAGGGGAAGTTTAGGCTGGACATCAGGAAGAGGTTCTTCACCGAGAGGGTGGTTGCACACTGGAATAGGCTGCCCAGAGACATAGTCACTGTACCAAGCCTTTCTGAATTTAAGAAGCAATTGGACTGTGCACTTAGTCACATGGTCTAAACTTTTGGGTAGACCCAGTTGACCCAGAGCACAAGATTTACCAGAAAGCAATGAACTATCCTACCACTTATAGTTATTCGGTTTTATTTATTTCCTGCTGCGTATTAGAAATAAGTATCATCACTACAGCATGTTAATGTGCTGATATTTTATTATGTAGGTTAATAATTATCTCTGCTTTAATTATGTATCATAATTTATTAAGCAAAATATTTATATGAGAAAATGGAGACCCCTAGAAGCAATATGAAATCTTACATTACAGAAAGAAGAAAGTTTTGGCACAGAGAACATGACTTCCTATTCCCAGCAGAATGAGGGTCATATTAATTTGCAAGTGCAGTTCTTTATGCAAGCTGGAAGCCTTTAGGATGAAAGTTGCTCTACAAGTACAAGTTGACATTATTGCAACATTTATCTTCCACTAAAATTGTAGCTCTAATTACCCTTTAAATTACACATCATCTTGAAGCACAACCACAGCTATTATGAATTATTTTCATTTGCATTGTTACTATATATTACAAAATGTCATCTAACTAGCAGACCAACTCAATGTAAACCAAGAAGTTAGTATATGGGAAGATGATACAGAATCTGTAACCCAAAAGAGGCACTTTCACTCTATTGTCTGATGACATTCTCAGGACATAAATCCCTAGGACACTACTAAAAAGTCTTCAGAAAAGACTTTGGTGCGATTACTTAGGATTTACAAAGTTCTGTGCTGATGGAGGAGTCTCTGAGACTCCCTTGCACTACAGTCATACTTCAAATTGGCTATAACAAAAACTTCTAGGAAAACCACCACAGCCCGGGTCTGTAGACTGAGCAGTGCATGCACCAGCTCTGTCCTCCTGTCCCTTGCACACAGCAGACAACACAGCAAGATGTTTCTGAGCTCCTTGTAACTCCCTCAAACCCAAATGCTTCCACAGAAACCCAAGGGGAAGGCAGGAGACACCACATTGCTCAGGTTCTAGCTAAGGGGTCTCCAGTAGAAAGAGATGCTGGAACCAGTAGCTGTCTTTTTGGGAGATACAGCCTAGTGCCAGCCTTTCCTAGAAAACCATCAAGGGGCCAGGAAAACAGAAGGAGACAAACTAAAATCACCAAGATTTAATTACTCAGCCTTCAGTGGCTGGTCTTCATACTTTTTGGCTGTCCAGGCCCCAACCTTCAGGAAGCTGATGCGACAGCACCCTGACAAAGGAGCAGTGGTGGTTGTTCAACCTCAGAACTCCAATCCCCTCACATGCTCTGCAAACTCAGCCAGTGCCACACAATGTGCTGCTCCCTGCTCCAGGCCAGCCCAAGGAAAGCCCAAGGCCAAGTGCAAACACTGCAGGGCAGAGGCCCTACTTTGCTTTTGTCTACAAGGATGTACTGTAGAAAAGACTACATTGAAGAAAAGGTTCTTCAAAAGAAGTCTCTGGGCAAAAGCAGTTTTGCATTACCAAGACAGCCACTTCTCTCTCTGATATAAGTAGACATAATCAGGTACGTGAACCGGTGCCTTCAGGAATATGTTTTTCTACTTAAGATGAAGCAGCTTCCTTTTGCAGTGAAAGTGTAACTTCTATTTACAGCGACATAGTATCTATTATATTGCTTTTGTCACATACAAAAGTAAAAGCATTAACACTGCCTAAATCCAGGTTTTCATCATTCACTACCAGATTTACAGGTCCAAGACTAGCTGACGCTAAAAAAAAATCCTCTTCCTCTATGATCTAAAATAGATTTTATCACAGCATTAAATTAGTACTATATATTTTTATAGCAAATTCCAGTGACATTTTAAAAGACTTTTTTTAGTAGCATGGCAAATATTGAAAGCTATGGATATTTTATACCTTTTTACAGGATCTTTATCAATGCACTGATTTACCATTTTAAGTTCTATAACAATATATGGAGCAGCTGAAGTCCCATGGTACTTGCATTAATTACTCTATAACTGAGCCATGGGTCAACCTGGATGGCACTGTCTGACTGGGAGAAGAGAATGTGTAAAGAATAAAAAAATGCAGGTACAGAGAAGTCAACCTTATCAAGTGCAAATAAGATGTGCAGTTCCGTGTTTTTCCATAGCTTGGCAGCTTCCATAGGTTTCTTCCCATGTCTCTCGTTCTAGAACTGCTCACTTGCAGAGTTGGAAGGTGAGAGCAGGCAGTGCTGTAAGCTTCTCCTTATTGGAAGTTCAAATTCACTTTGCATTGCACACAATTCTTCCAAAATTCATACTTGTCAGTCAGCTTGGAACAAAATTGTCATCTCAATAACTCTGTGTCAAATCAAGCTGAAGGCTAAGCTGTAGATGTAGCTTTCCTGGCTGTTTTCCACATCACAGAAACCTTTCCAAAAAATACCTTTTGGGGGCAAATATCTATTTTCCTGTTTCTGAACAAGTGCTTTTTAAGACCTGAACCTGTAGAAAAGAGGCTTCTTGCTTTTCTCCTTGCCAGAAGCCATCCCATGGCCTTTGACCACACCACAGCCAAGAGCAGGCAATGCAGAGGCAGTCTACATCCTTTTTTGTCTCTTAGTGTCGCCATTTGTAGACAAAATTTCCCAGCCTTAGTTCACATACAGTTATGCATATCAACACAGCCAGACAAATGCTAGAATCTCTCCTGTGAAGGCTGGAAAGACTGCCGTGTGAAGCTGAGGAAGCCCTGCTTCCACCACAGTTAACAGCAGCTCCCCAACCTAAGATTCTAGGTTGAGTATTTCTGAATTAAACCTATTTCCCATGGGCCTTTGCTAAGATTTCACAGTAATCTGGATTTTCATAGTATAGACCAGAGTCCATACCACCTATGCTTTCAAGGTCACTCACATCAGCTTCGTACTGAAACTTAAGACTGGACTAGGTGTAAAATAGTAACATCAAAGTTGGGATTAAATCCCATTCATTTTTAGAGGACAGGTTTTTTTTTGTTTGTTTGTTTTTGGGTCTATGTCACTGTTCCAGCAGGGATTTGGAAAATCCTGCCTTAATGATAAAATGTTGTTTGTTTACCATAAGAATTCTTGAAAAGAAGGATCATGACTTTCTCTACTGCTTCTGAAAACAACTACCACAGACAGTTCCATTAACATCAGAATATTTTTAGTTTCTACAGGAAACAGAGACACTCCCTTCAGATTGAATGATCTGATTTATGTTAGAAAGCCTTAAAGTATTACTCTTCCAGAAAACCAAGTGAAAGGCATGATGAGTGTTTGAGCAACCAGCCCATCCAAATTCCAAGAGCAGCAGCAGGTGCAACACAAGAATCATTCAGACTATACAGACCAGGTTCAAGGTACATTAGTGCCTGTATTTCTCAGATTTGTATAGCAACAGAAAAAGTTTTTTCTCAGGTTACACAGAAACGAAATAATTGATTATTCTAAAACTGAAGTTATTTCCATTCCTCAACATTTGGCCACACTACCTTTCTGGCTTAATTTAAGCTATATGTATTAGCTAAGGCACAAACAACAAGAAAAGGAACCCAGGAATGGGATTCCACATTCAGTTCTTGATGCACACACCTCCATATCCCTCCACTAAAGCCATCACCTATTTTTTTTTTGCAACATTTTTACTCTCATGTCTTCTAGCCTCCAGCTCAGTCATGACTCATGGGCAAGATAACAGCCACAGAGCACCAACCTGCACTAGTCTTACTGCCCTAGCCATTATTTACTGGACTGTGCATAATCTGGAAACAGAGGTCTCCAAGAAAAGTATCTAGCCCTTGGAGTGATATTCCTTATTCATTAAATGACAGGTGGAGCTCTTAGCCAACAAATGTACTACCAGTTCATGCATCTAAAACTCTTAATAGCTGATTTGCAAGTTTCTTCTGCTTTCTACTCTAATGTGAAGACACACTGACATTTACCATTACTCATCTTCTACAGAGAACCATCCTTGAAAATAAGAGGTTAAATAACTTTATTCTCAGCACAGATTATGTCAATTTCTAAGCCTTTCTTAACAGATTTTTTTAAGAAAGTTGAAAATTGTTTTGCATTCACTATCTTAAGAGGAAAAGTTCTTTCCTTCAGGTAGTAAAACACTGAGGGAAGGCTAAAATTATTTAATAAATCAAATTACAGTTCACCTTTACAGACACTAACACAGTGTAAACAGGATCACTTATAAAGAAGTGACATAGTAATGCTCAGTTTCATGCTAGGGAAAAGAAAGGAAAAATCCATACAGTCAACCCACAGCTGTTGGTGTCTTGCCAGTCTGGCCACAAGAACTGAAGTGTGGTGGTCATTTAATTTCTGAGCATAACAGCTTTGATGGTTATCACTGCCACAGTGTGCTGTATTATATACAGTATACAGTATTAGATAGTAGTGCAATCCACTTTTTTTTAAAGGAAAAAATTATTTTAACCTCCGCAGAGAAACTGAATTCTAGCTACTGGAAAACACCTATATTCTTTTGGGCAAAACAATGTATTTTTTGTTCATCTTTAGAGTGGCCTACTGTTTGCTTTTTATCTCTTTGCATTCAGTTGTCTTGTCCTCACAGATCTGGGGCCACTCTTTCTTTAAAGAAATACAGCCTGGTTTTGTAGTATTTAACAACCATTGCACAAATCAAGGCAGTCTTAGAGCTTGAGAGTTTTCCCTTTCTTTGCCTCACTCAGCTACGAGTTGAGTTGATCCAATGAGATGCTGACGTTCCCCAGTCACAGCTTCTATCTTCAGGAAATATGACCACACCGTATGTTGTGTATCAAATCTTTCTGACAAGGTTCACTTCCCAAGGAATATAGGGCCCCAGAACAGGAGCTGCCAAGCTACTGGTAAAGGAGTGTGTAAGAGATTTAATGTTACAAGATTCCATTTACATACCACTGGAAGATGCAGTACATTAAGCCAAGGAATGTTATACTACTGGTGCCTGTGTTGCAGTGATAGGAGAGAGGACAGTGGGGGGAGGGTATTCATAAAAAACAATGCAGCAAAAAACTACTCTTATGACATGATAAAGTATCTGCCAAAGCCCCCTGTTCTCCATATTACATAAGAAGCATTAAGAAATTTAGATAGTGGGTTGCTTTTACCATTATCATTTCCAAAAGCAACAACTTCAGAGGAAGTGAGAATAATCATCACATAAAATCAGCACGCACACAATTTCTTGGGGATGAAAGTCAAGAGGTATCAAACAGTACTCCACAGTGACGTATAGCACATCACTAGGGATACATACCCAACTTTCATCCATTTTGGACCCCAGCATTTTAAAGCAGAGAACGACATGTGAAGAAGCAAAGGGGACTGCGGACTTTTCCAGCTACTTTAGAAGAAAGGAAAACAGAGCAAGCTTCTTGCACAAGAGTGAAATAGAGCAACAGTGGCAACAGGGATAAGATCTGTAAGCAACAAAAAAAGTTACTCCACTGTTAACCTGCAATCACTGCAAGCAGATACTATCTTGCCAATGTCAATGCAGTGGAAAATTAAATGGAGAGCTGGGGCATGCTGAATTTACAGAGTGCTTTGCTATGATTTTTAAAGTGCTTTATTACTGTAGTGCTCTCATCCTGCTTGGGAACTACAACTATTATCCCTTTCTAGCTGATGGCTGCACAGGAAAGCAAGACCTAGCTGACAAGGTGTGACTGCAAGAAAACTTGACCCTGGCTGAAAACAGGATTTTTCTCTTCAGCCACAGAAATACTAAAGCAAATCAAGGCACGATTATAATCCAGCGAGCTCACTCTGAACAGCAGTTCTTGCACATCTCTCTGCATGAGAGGTTTGATATTTTCTGTTGGCTTACTTGTAAACAGCAGATTAAAAAAAAAAAAAAAAAAAGTTTTCTTCATGATATTGGAGAAACTGGAGTTTTGGAGTTCCCAGGCATCTCTCACAAACTTAGATGTCTGACAAAGTTTACTGTGAGAAGTCTTGCAATGGGTATTTTTCTCCCTAGCAGCACCATTCACTGTATTCTTATATTTTCAGCCCCTCTATCACCCAAGAAGTTGACAGTCACAGTTTCTGGAGTTATCTGGCCAAGAGCAAAATACCACCCACTGAGAGTGTCTTCCAGACACCCAGTCCTAAAAGGCTTACCAACTCATGGTCACCCTTCACATTTCACCAGGTAAAGGCCCAACAGTATTGAGACCTACTACTTGTGATTACTGCAAACACTTCATTTCTTAAATAGATTTCAGTGGAAAGCTGCATAAAAAAGCTGCATTTGGTCATTTTTAGTGCAGGGGTGTATCAGTCTTTTCTAAAGCTCCGTTCTAGCTACACTAGATATTTTTGCAAACCTTTAATTTTTCTTCTCAAGCTAAATTTAATTCCTCCTGGGATTAAAAGTACTCTAGAAATTATGGGAGAAATGCTAAGTCTCATATCTCCATCCCTGAGAGGCTGCTTCAGCAGTACCCTTACAGCAACATGAATCATTTATCAGTACCATCCCTCCAGCCTGCTCAGGACCTTCTGCAGCAAACTTGAGTACACATCTCCAGGAGCAGTGTCAGCAGCTAGAAGCGACCAGAATAAAAAAATCAAAAGATTTTAAAGAGGAAAGCAGAATGAAATATAGACTTGTAGATGTTTCTATGTTATCATACATACTTAAATTCTTCCTCTCAGGCTTCCCAAAGCTGCCTCTCTGCAGGACTCCCCTACTGGCTAGGTTTTCCATGTTAAAATCCCCATCCAAACCAATCCTCTCTCACAATACTATACCAAGGAGGATTTGAACGCAGTTAAACACAGTTTTACTCTGTGCCTATCCCCTGCTCTTTTTCAGTACAGAATTAGCCAGCTGAGCTGTTTACCTGAAGCATTTTGATTTAATCAGGCTGCACGTTTTCTAGTTATGCACAAACACAAAGGGTCTGGGGGTCAGTACCACAAAGCAATGGGGGAACTAACAAAACATCATTTGTTGGTTTGGATAATTAAGTGTTGGAGACAGGAAGAGATATCTCCTGGACGTTTCAAATACACAGAATGAAGCTGGATTCCAAGCCCTTGATCATATATTTTTAAGTTTCATACTGTGGCAGACTGCCATCAGTGAGGATTATATGTGATTGTTAATTCATGCTGGAGGGCAATCTGACCCCTTCCAAGGCTTTCCTTCTGTACAAGGGCTCTTCAGCCAGTGTCTGCTACATCTGCAGCTCTGGATGTAAGAAGTAATTTTTTGTGAGATTAATTGACAGCCAATATCAAATAAAGCTCTTATGGAAGATACTCTTCTTTAGCAGTCATTTCACAAATAGAAGAGATGTTTAAGTACACAATGTATGAAAACAGCAGCTGAGAGAAGGCATTTTGTTGGGGGGGGGGGGGGGGGGGGGGGCTCATCTAAATGTCTCAAAAGAATAGCAGTATTCACAAACCCCTTGCATGAAAGAAGAGCAGAAACCTGACAGGAGTGAGGAACTCAACCAGCAGGTACACAGCCCTGCTGGATTTCCCACAACCCTGTGAGGGTCAGAGCAGTGGATGTGCACAGAGTGTTTGTCACAAGTCACATCTTCATTTATACCTCACTTCTATGTGCTTTCCTTTTGGGTGGGACTTGCAGAGATTTTTTTTTATTTTTTTTTTAAACAGTACTCAGGCTTTGGTAGTGCAAAGATAAGATTTATGTGGAGAGAGATTTGTTAGATTGCCATGGCAGATAGAACAATGAACCCTAAGAAATATGACTATTCTGTGTTTGTTAGTTTGCAGGTTAGTTTTGGATTTGAGAGACAGCTCCAGTAGAGCTTGGCACATCTCCGCAAGCTGATATGAGCATCTCTGCAGCTAGTCTTCATCATGTGTGCGTGTATTGCAACTGGAACAGTGGCCTCAACAGTTTGCATTAAGCAAAGAGGTAGAGGTCAGGTTCACAAACAGTGAAGGAAATGTGCAGCATCCACAGAAATGCTGCCTGGTTACAGTCCAGAAGGCCTCCAAAAAAGAAGCATTAGATCAAAAAAATGAACTCTGAGAAATAAAAACTGCACTCATCTTCTGACCTTAAGATATGGGTTGCTTGAGAATGTGCAACTCCAGTCTCTTGGAGTAGATAAAGTGTTGTGATGAACAGTATGTTCTCAGTCTCCTGCCAGGTGGGATTACCTGTTTCTCCTGCTTAAACCAGGTGTGCAACTTCTGCCGTCTTACTGTTTTCAAGGGGGACTTTATTTTTAAATAAGCTATATCTGTTCAAGATAGACAGGTTCTTGAAATTCAATGCCAGTCAGGCACCAGATCATCACCTGGTATGAAGTACATAAGTCACTGTCTGTTCTTTGACAGCTGAGAATGTCGCTCAATCAAGAAGGAAACTATTTCCACTAAGAAACTTTCTTGGCATTTTCTTTGGCAGTGAGTTATCTTTTGGAATAACTTGGCTTTGGTATTTTGCTTTTTGTTCCCCCCACCCCAACCCCCATATCCTGCTACATATAAGTCATTATACCTTCATCTGGAAGTGTTATAACACACAGTTAAGTCTTAAAATTGTGCAAATGCAAATTCTGGTTTTTCTAGTACACTGAATAAGACAAAGTGCCCCTGCTAGTAATTTGACAAGTTGAAGTCACAAGTAAGATTTTGTCACATACCTATTGACTTATTTTTGGCATTGAGAGGCTATTAGTACTAGAAGTTTTGCATAAGATTATTAAATGTCTGTTAAAAGAAAGACAGTAGAGCATCAAATTAATTCAGGTCTTGCTATTTGGAGCTTGTTGTTTTTTTTTTTTTGATGCAATAGTGTGGCTCACTTCACTCCTGATATTAAACACCCATGATGAGTTAGAAGTCTGAGGCAACCCTAGTGATGACAAATGTGTTTAAACACCAGCGTGCCATCTTGTCTACCCGTAAAGGTGCAGGAGGTGACCATATTCCCATAGAGTCACAATGTACAATGTCACATGGAGTCCCAAGAAACTACTAAAATGTCCACTAAAACTAATAAGTCAAGAGAGTAAAGAAGGAAGTGATAACCAAAAGAGTTATGATTCATAAGTGCAAATGAAGTGCATGAATTACGTGAATACCAATCCTGCCATGTTAATACTCAACCTGTTTTAAGAGACCAGATTTAACTAAATCAGTGGCTTTGAAGTCTTAGAACAATGTACCACCAGACTGCAATATTTCTTGTAACCCACCATACGCTCCTATTAGGAAAACTGTTTGTATTAAACAGTTAAATTTCTTGTGATTTCAATTCCATAGAGTGTTCAAGTGTTATGTCCTAAGTGTTCATATTCTTGCTACGGCTGAAGCAGTATCTGCAGCCAGCACCTATACTGGGAGTCAAGGCAAAACTGAGCACAGAACCAAAGGAGATAAATCCCAGTGACCCAAGGTTTAGGTTCTTCATCCACCACACGTATAATAACATCACAGAGGTTTTTAGCACCTGCTTACCCAACTGAGCCTGCAAGGAATACGCAACCCATACAAGCATCACCAGGAAGAAGAGCAGAGCTTGGAAGGGCTGCTCAGTCTTGCCAGGCTGAGCTGAGCCAATGCCTAGGGCAGCAGCATGCAGGTCAGAAACCAGGGGCAGATGCAAGGTGGGAAGTGGCCCCTCAGGAGCCAGGACAGGTTTGGGGAGGTACAGACCACAGTAGAAGTTAATTTGTCAAAAAATGCAAACAGATTGAAGCTCTACTGAAAAATAAATAAATAAAAAGATCAGAGCCCAGCCAAGGCAAGAAAGTAACAAATACCCAGACTTTCTCTCATCACCAATGATGTTTTCATCACCTAGGTTTGGTGTTTTTCATTGTATTCAATACCTCAGATATGGTAAGAGTGACTTTGTATACACTATCATTTTTATCCTGCAAGCTAAGCAGCAGCACCTTTCAAAGAACATTTGGATGGGCACTTCTTACTACCAAACACGTAAGTTGTTTTTGAGGGAAAAATACAATGCACCTTCACCAAGCTAAGGTGAACCTCTCTTCAGGTAGCCAGGACATGAGCAAACACAAACCTCAACTTCCACACTAAACTAAGAACTCTTCTTTGAAGGTTTAAGCAGTGCCTATGGCTTAGAATTAGCATCAGCACAGAGATAAATATCACCCTCATGGAGCATTGTGAGAACAGTAAACTTATATATTGCCATCCACATACCCACCCCATTTTCCTATGGCATAGTCATTGTAAATAGCTTCAAAAGATTTAATACATCTTCATAAAATATATATTTTTATATAGTGCCTCTGGGGTCCCCAGAGTAGATGGAGTCAGTTACACTTCGTCCCGGATGACTTGATACTTGGTCATCAAGGTCTTGCAGGCAAGGCAGAATGGAAAATACAGAAGAGAAAGTTCACCAGAATTATGCAAATTGCATGAAACCATTACTAGAAGTCAGGAAATGCATATTTAAGGAATCCATTACTTATTTGACATATGTGCAGATGCTGAATGTTCGAAATTTGTTTAAATGTTTTAATGAAAACAAACTTAATATGAGTGTTATTTTAATTACTCAGGGACTGCCTTGGACTTGATTGGATGGCCTTAGTCTCATCCTCACCCTTGCTTCATGCCATGACAACTACTAGCAGATTTCAAAGAAAATCTGACCAGCACACTTCTGCTGGCGTAGTCCCAAATACATTGATTAAGCCACTTTAAAAAGAGAGAACTGCTTAGAAATCTGCATTCCCCTCTGAAGTTGAGATGAGAAGGTGCTGGTCTGCCAGAGACACTAGGCCCTGCACATCCTGTTAGTGACATGGTTCTGCAGGTCAGGAACCAGGCTGTGGGCTCATGGAACAGCATCATCCTCCTGGTGCTGTTATTCTATGAACACAAGCTATTGACATGCAGCAGCTGGCATAGCAGTCTAAGTTTTACCTCCGAGGTCTCAACTGGACAGTTCAATAAGCACTGAGATATATGACCTCAGTGAGCCTGAAGCTGTAATGTGAGAGATCCCTGATGTACCTGAGGTACTGCACTGCTACTGGAGCTATCCAACTGGAAAGTCATAAAACAATATAAAATGAAGTGCTCAAGCAGAAATGATTCTGTCATTAACGCTACAGACACTCAACCATTAAGTCTTACCCACAAAACAGAAGGCAGACTGCTTAGATTGAGAGCCCCACAGACTGCCTTACAAAGTCAGTCTCAGGACCTTGGCACTCACACCATTGGTATTTACATGGATTACAAGGACTTGCCACAGGGTTTGCCTTGGATATGAAATAACTATTGTTTTGCTATGGGCACCACTGGGCATTCCTGTTTTATTTCAGAAACATCCATGCCCCAGAGGGTAACTTCCACAAGAGGCACCTGCACTGTCTTTACAGTACCAACAGACTTCAGGACTTCCCTAAGGCCTAAGTGAAAACTCCTCCAGAAGTAAAAGTTACAGGAGGCAGGCTTGTGCAAAGCACAGAGCTGTTCTTCAGTGCAATCACTCCATCTCACATCCCCCAGCTTCAGCTGTTTGTGGGTTTAGAAAATGAAGGACAATGACAGCATTCACTACCATGAAGCAATGTCAGTTTACTGAGATGAGAGTTGTGCCCCTGAAGAAAAATAATCCAGTTTATCATTGCCTCGCAGTTACTTCGTTATTTTGTTCTAATGCAAAGGTGTGCAAAGCACTAAATAAATCAAAATGAGCAATTACTGCTGTGAATGCAATGCAAGGATAATGACAAATTGAGCCCAGGCTTGAGGGGGGAGAGACTTCAGGAAAGATAGGAAGCACTGAAGCAGTGAGGAAAAATGGAGGAATAGAGTCCACATAGGAGTAAAGAAGGTTTTATAGCAGAAAAGACAGACCCCTGAGCCTGTTACAATCCTTCATCTTGTACAGCTTTGTTTATCGTAGCGTCCTTCTTTCCTAAGGCTGTGAGCTTAGACTTTGATTTATATTTCAGAGCTAATTTTTTTCCAACCTTGGAATGCAAGAAAGAAAATGGAAAGGTTTGTCAAAACAACTGCAGGGAAGCTGTAATGCAGCCTTTGTTTACCACCTCCAGAGTAGGTGGTATTTCAGGCTCAAAAGGCAGCACAAATATGAGATGTTCAGGGTGGATCTCAGCAGCTGGAGCACGCTCACCACTCACGGATGGTGCAACATATTGCTTTTTGCCTGTCAGGGGTGAAGAGCAATGGTACAGTATTGCAAAAACTGTAGAATTATCACAGGAACACAAACTTGTGTGTTCAGGTGCCAAAAAAAAAGTTAATGTATTAGGACAGCCTGATTTTGTTCTCCACTCAAGATAATCACAAGGCTTGTGCTGATTATTGAGAATTTGGGTATAAAAGGAAAGGGTATGAACTGAAAGGTGTGGCTGTGTTGCTACAAGCATTGAACCAAACCTGTAGATAAGATACAAGGAAGCCTGCAACATCCAAACCTACTTTGTAGCGTCCACATTGGCAGAAATATCATTGCTTTAAAAACCTTCATGGGTTAGATGTATAATAGCGACAGGGTACTGATTCAATCTAGTGCTATCAATCATGATACCCCATACCACAGTTTCACATTCACCCCGCCTAACTTCAGGGACCTAAAATGCATAATCACCAAAGAAAGTTAATCAACAAGCGTACAGACCCCTCCAGAGAGCAATCCAGCCCATGCAGGACATAATTTGCCTGCTGAAGCTATTATCTATAGGGGAGCACAGCCTAAGCATGCACCAAGTTCAGTCACCTTAGTTAATTGTCTGAAGCTAAGCACAACAAATCCCCACCTAAGAGTCTCAGGGAGCCTCATGGCCAGTGGAAATAACCACAGATTTCAATAGGCTTCAAATCAGGACTTGAACTTCATCCTTTTCTGATAGATGGAAAGTCGAATGCAGCATTGGACATTTAAGAAAAATTGCTATCTCTTTTGGTTTACCAAGGAAAAACTTGTGATTATCCCCTGATAGAATACACAACACTGTTTTCAGGGCTTTTAAATTAGTACTTAAGATGAAGAAGGGAGATCTTCAACTTAAAAAAACACACCTCTGCCACGAGAAATTTGATGGTAGTTTTAATTGCTGGTAGAAGAACTTCCACCCCCTTCACCCCCTCACCCCCCCCCCCCCCCCCCCCGAGGTTTTGTGTGCACAAGAGAGAAATCGCATTCTTCACAAGTAATCAAACATGTTTTTTTTTGCATTTGGTTGGTTGTTTTTTTGATGCCTTTTGTCAGCAGTGCCAACTTTGAGTTATTCTTAAATGCAGTCTCCATAAACAGAGCCACATACCATCTACTCTTATTATCTCACCACACCATAAACTGCCTTGCTAATGAAAAAACAGCAACAGATTGCAATATTCTTGTTAACAATCCTCTGCTATCACTGAAATCTGTAGGTCACATACACAAAGCTGGGAGCAGACTTTGTCCATAGCAGCATAAAAAGAAATTATCAGTAAAATGAAAGCTACCATCTACGCACAGTATCAGATGCTTATAGCTACCGTAAATTATCTGTATTACTGCAGCATCCAAAAACCTTATATCTGAACCAGAATTCCATTGTTTCAAGTGACAAATAGACAACACAGCAGCTTAGTGAGACAAGTACAAAAAAAAAAAAATGTTGTGGAAGAGGCAGAGGACATAAGGCAGGCTGGGGAACAACAGCAGTGCAGGTCAGTGGGATAGGGAACCATCAGCTGCCTACCCACTGAAGAGTGTACTCTGTACTCCAAAAACTTGTACGGAGGAACTGCAGAAAAGTCCTGGAAGTCGTTTTGGCTATAAAGAGCTCCTGCCAAGCACAGGAAAACCTTCAAGATACAACTCTCAATGCTTAGCAGCTTGTTTATTAAGGCCTTTAGCAGGGGTTAGATGAGAACTGGTAATGGAAGAGTACAGGAAGGGTAGGGCAAAGAAAGGCCATGTGCAGCCCTGCAGCATTAAGTCTCACAAGTGAGAACAGTTGGCTTATTCTTGATGTGGTGGGAGGGGGAAGGAGTGAAGGGATACAAAGAATGGTTCTATCAAGGGGACAGGCTAAGGAGATGTCTTTTCGATTGGCTTCCCAATGTTCAGGGCAAAGGAATACTACAATTACCAAGACAAGAAAAACATTTGCTACAGTAATTGAAACAGGACATAATTAAAAGCTTTCCTATATATAAATGAGGCCTGAAATGCACATGGAAAGGAGTTTTGCAGCAGGAATCAACGAAGTTTAAACATTGGTCAAATAAAAGCATGTACAGAAAACTCTCAGTCAGGAACAATGCTTCAACCTAATAGAACTTTAGTCCACACAAAGTATGTGCTTCCAGTAAAGAAGCTGCAGGGTGGGAGCCAAGACTAAGCTGGCTGTGTAGCTACAAGGAGCATGAGCTGGCAGCTCAATGCCTCTGAAAAAGCACCAGAGGAACCTAGATACTGTCTTGAACATGGGTTAGATAGCAGCGGGAGTCATCCACTGAGAGATGGACCTGTATTTATACTTGCAAGGAGTGCAAGCTCGACACAAGGTCAGAGAAGGAAGAGGAGGAGGTGGGAGAGAGTCCTGAGAAGCCTCTCACAGGAGTGGAAGGGGCCGAGGGGATCCTGCTAACAGGCTCCCAAAGTAGCAGAGGATTAAGGAAGCCAGAGAAAAGTGTCTATGGCTTACATGTACTCAGTCATAAGAACACAGCTGGGATAAAAACATTGGGATCTACAGTAGGTGTGAACAGGTTTTTAAAGATACCTACATATATTCTTTATTAATATAGGTATTTAACTGTTTTTTGCCACTGCAAATACCATTCCTGAGCATGCTGCATGCAGACTTTCATACTTGCTCTTACAGCTTTTAATAACCAGGGAGAAGCAGAAAGAGAAAGTAAACATAACCAGTCTTTTTCTCTGCAAAATTCTCAAGTTGAAAAGAAAGAAATTTGTCAGAAACTGAACTTCTATGCATCATTCATTTCCATTTGTACTAACACTTGCTTCGGCAGTTTGGTAATTGCTTTCTCACCCTGCACAGTAAAATGAAAAGAAAGCCAATAATGCCACCCACAGGTGTATAGCTTTATTGCTGCAAGGAGTTTTGGGGTAGGTTTCCTCATTTCGTTTAATTGGAATGTTAATTCTGATTTGGTCATGACACTCAAATAGCTCTGAGTTCACTTCCACCAGGAGTCAGAACCGCAGTGCCAGTGCATGATCTGTGCTGCTTTGGTACATTTAGCAAGCTTATAGGTCTGTCCTAAAGGTGGCTGATCTCTATTACATATTATTACAGTCAGGTTACAAATTACAGGAATTAAAAAAAAAAAAATAACACCCATCTCAGCATTCAGCACTATGATGATCTGGTGAATGCATTTCAAGTAATGAATTTCATCCACATTTTTGATTTAAAATAAAAGCAGGCACGTTTTCATATTACATGCCACATTTTTGCCACTTTTTTCCCCCCACCATTTCTATCTCAGAGTTCCTTTGATTTTGATGACAAGGGCTGTCACAGAGTTCATTCTTACAGAATAAGGCAAAATCCAACTAAAATAAGAAAAGCCCAATCTTTAGGTACAACTGAAGCAGGTGGAGTCCTGCTTACAAACACTGTACTGATTCTCTCACGGTACTGATCCATGTTTATTAAGAGTGTTGGAATGGAAACTCTTTTCAGTATTTCTTATCTGAACATTATAATAGGAACTTATGTTTAAGGAAAAAGAGGGATTAAGGGGTATTTATTAGCCTATTCTTCCTTTCTTTCACAGGAACAGGACTCCAGAGTACACAGTCTAGAAGAAAGGCTCAGGATCAGATAGCACTGCATGGTAGGAAACTGTTTTCTCTTACACATAGTCTCTCTGAAAAGCAACAAAGGTGGGCTATTCAGGGCAGATAAAACACTTGTACTCTGCATAGATATAACCTCTCACAGCTGAAATTAATTTATAGCCTCCTAGATAGCTTCACAAGAGCTAACTCTGAATTCAGCAAGACAGGAGATGGCTTTGTATGCCATAAACCCTTCCTATGTTCTATTGCTCTTCAGACCCTTGCAAAAGGTCATTTTATCTGTATTCTCTAGGGTCTTCCACCAGTATGGAGTGAGGCTGCAAAAAATATGCCCACACAGGGAACCTTCAAAGAGTAAGAAGTAAGAGGAGTAAATAAGAGATTTGTTGTCACAAGTGATTTGCTGAAACAATCTAGTCATAGTCAAATTGTTTTCACAGCATTAAATATGGATTGTATACATTGACACAGTCTTGGATGTACACATCAAGTGAATAACTTTAGAAAGCACAGATTTAGTATAAATATGGAAAACTTCCTTTCTTCCACAACAGTTAATACTGAAAATAAGATACATTTTTTCAAAGAGAAGAAGAGTCCAAGAACACGAAACTTTTTTGTCCTAAACTCTTCTTGGACATTCTTGTACTTTATAGATGAATTTATCATTACTCTTATTTAAAGCCCCTGAGCTTTTGAGGAACAGCTGCCATGTTAAAAGGTTGCTATCACATTGGCACCACACAGGCAAAGTTATTTAGGAATTGGACTCCCTTCCAGCTCAGGATACTCTAATACCTAACTGCTCTCTGACAGGCCCATAAAGTGCCAGATCTTCTGACAATGAAAAGCACCATCCACTGCCATTAGATAATTGAATAAGAGGAAAAAGAAAAATATAGATATATTTAGATAACTGGACTCACCATCCCCACCCCTCCCCATTAAAGCTCATGTTTAAGTATTCTAACAGTCTTATGTTAGTTACATACAAAAGGCCACACTTCCCTCTCACCCCCATGGCCCCAGGGCACAAAGCACACTTACTGTGCAGTAAGGGACCGAGTCACATCCTGGAGCTCTGGGTGGTGCTGGGCATGTGGCACGGGGGCTCTCACAGGGTACAGCAAGGCATGACTTAAGCAGAACAAGGAGCTGAACCCTGCTTTCCCAGTGAAAACCCTTTGGAACAGTAATGACTTCAAATGAGTACAAAACAACATCTTAATTTTTAGTCTTTTTTACACTACCCAATCTCAGCTATAGCAACAACTCCAGATGTTCAGAACAATTACACAGCCCTCACATCAAAAACAACACAAGTGTTCAGGGTCAATTAATTCAAGCTGCCCCCCTACACAGATAGTTTACCCATACTTTTTTTTTTTTTAATTGCACTCATTACAACAAACTTATTCTGAGCTTCGCTAATAACACAAAACCATTCAAATAACCTTCCATCAAGAGTGCTTCAGCTGTTGTCATACTCTTGCCATGTAGGATTTCACAAAGCAGATGATGGTAACATGTCTCACAACAAATAAGACCAAAACACCCTCAAGGCACATTCACGGATATCCTCACTCACAGGCAAGCGTGATAAAAACATACCAAGCTAACTCCAAAATAGCGAGGGACCTGATCCCCCATAAACTTAGTTACAAAGCTGCAGCTGTCTGTGTCATCTTGAGGACACATTATTTGACAGTATGATTGGATTTTGCTGATGTGAACGACTACCCACTTGGTCGTTTTGCTCAACGAGTCTGTCATCGACTAAGTGTCAGAGTACACGGACTGTTTCATTTATGCCTCCATCTATCATAACCTGCACTGCTTGCTGACTCACTAAAGAAAATGTAAAACGTGTTCCACCAGGAAAATACAAAAGAAAGCAAATGCTGATTCATTGGATGGTCAGCTGGCAACAGAGGCTGTCAAAGTGAGTTTGTGACAGGAGAAAACTGTTTGGTGCAGAAGGAGACATGTCCAAACCTCCTGAATCTGGACAGCAATTCTTCAGGGAACAGATCTCCCCAGTGTTGTCTCTATGCACCCCCAAGAGGAACAGCACAGGTCTCTCTCCCTTCCTCCAGGGAGCACAGCACCTTCCCCGGAGCCAGGAGAAGTCTCACATCACAGAACTCCAACTGAGAGGACAAGAGCACAGGGACCAGCTAGGAGTATGGATAGCTAACCTGAACCAGCACAAGCACACTACTGAACACCTGCAGCACAGGAGGTAGAGCTGCCAGCTTCCCAGTAAGCACCCAGAGTGCTCTTGCTCCCTCTGTGTTATGCGTCAAGTGTCTACACTCTTCAGAGGCTTAGAAGCAGAACTTAAAAAAAAAAAAAAATCCTACTTTGCTTGCCATGTATTTAGAGCTAAGTCCACTTCAACTAAGCTATGATTTCTGAGTTTCTTTTGCTGGCAGCCCTGCTTTCAAACAGCTCCTCAGCTGCATCCCCTCCTGCACATTCCCAGCACCCTCTGAATGCTTTTTTTGGAAGTGCATTGAACCAAACTGGGAAATAGATTGAAGACAGGGATTTAAAAGTGACCACTACTTCTAACAGTTTATTTTTTTGCCAGATGAACTCCAAGCAGAGCTTATGAGAAGAGGCATGCCACAGGGTTAAGAAGGTGCTCATGGAAGGGAGCGAGCCATAACTTGCCCCAGCTTTCACAGCAGAAGTCTGTGTAACCACACCCTAACAGGAACCCAGCAGGACAGCACAGCTGTGTAATGCATTTCGGAGGCACCACAGGGATCCTATCCTGTGCTCATGCTAACTCGATGGGGAGCTGGTCATGGTTTGCAGCAGAAAGAAAAACCTGCAAAAATAAGCTGCTGATACACTTCGCTGATCTGAAAGAGATTTACAAACGTTATTTGTACCACTAGAAGATCAAAAAGGAAACCTAGTCAGAGCTTCAGTGAGAAACAGATAAGAGTCTTTGGCAGCAGTCCAGCAAGAATATAATTTGGATTCATTTGCAGAGAACCAATGATAGAAATCTTCCAGCACAAGTCACTTTTTCAATTAGTAGTGAACCAGGCAAGTGATACTTAAGGGGAAAATACCATGAAGTTTTCCTCTGCAAACAAGATTTGCTACAGCATGGATGGGACAACTTAAACCATAACACACAAGCATTCAGTTTGCTGAATCTGCTAAGCCCACCAAGCAATTCTGAGAAACACAAAGTCACTACCAGCAAAGGCTGGTAAAGCAAAGGTAGCAGGTCAGAAAACATGATTCAGAGCACATTGTAAGGGGTGGCTTGCTCCACCCAGCCCACTAGAGTAGCTACACCATGACACATAGCAACAAGCACCTCTTCCACCCCACTTTTCTTCTTTAAAGGATACTTACGTAACGATAAACAATACCAGCTTACCTGCTATCTCTTGGCCAGTAGCATCAGAGCTCATTACAGTAGCTGACATGATGTCTTTCTCTATAAGCTGCCAAAGCAAGGTCTTGTGCTCCTTCCCTTTCCTTCCAGCAAGGCAGGGTTTGGTCTTAAACAGGTTTGGCTGCGTTTGCCCCAGTTTCACCCAAAAACCACATCGCTACACCTTTCTCCTAGCCAGGAGGACCAAATGCAACTCATAGTGGAAATCAGGAAGATATTTAAGCCTACAAATGGTTTCTTCACAGGAGCTGGGACAGACTGAAGGAAGAACCTGATCTTACACAGCTGAAATCAGTAGAAGCCTTGTGCCCCACATGAAGCATTAGGTCAGAGACTCAACCTTAAAAACCACTGGAGTACAACAGTGTGATTTGGGAAAATAACTGATCCCAACCACGATATAAGTTTAAATTGCACTAAACTTAAATAGAACGAGCAAGAGACATAAAATGGTATTTCAGCTGTCTCAGCTCAGCTGTTTCTACCACCAGCCAGAGTAGAAGCAGGAGCAGCAGAACAGATCAATCTGACCCTGCTGTGTTGGGATGTTAGAGAGAATCACCCCCAGCTGCACTGTGATGAATACCAATTCAAAGAAACACACAGTCATCGTTTGCTGCTTGCAGTCTATCTGCGTTTCTAATCCAAAACACATGCAAAATGTATTAGAATGTGAATTTTGAGAAGAATAATTTCTATGTTCGCTCTTATCTTTTAGAAAAATGTGCAGTTTTGGTTCAGGAATGTGACTGCCTTCCTCTCACTTTGGAAGTTGAAGCTGATAGCATTAGGGAAAAATCTTAATGATTATTCCATTCTTCAGGAGATTACAGGTACCACTAAATGTATTGTTCGGTGGTGAGATCAAATACCTGTGTCAGTAGGTTGAGAAGATGCAAAGGCTCCCACAATAATTAAAACCTTATACCCTGTTTTGGAATTGCTTTTGAGCTTTGCTCAACTTCTACATAGATAAAGTTTATTAGCACTGCAGTGAGCCCAGAGAAAAAATTTATGTGAGGTTCCCATGCGCTCTGTTCTGTCTGCTACAGGCAGCCAAGGAAAAGTTGTATAGCCCAAAGACTGCAAGATTCCCAGTGCCTGGAAGGGTTTCCAGGGAGGAAGAAGAAACTCCTTGTGAGGACAAGAGGGATATATCTGCCCGTTGGACTTCACACTCAAAGACGTCCTTGCTCTCAGGACCCCCGCTAGCACAGCAATAAACAGCTGCTGCGCCTAGTCCAGAAACTAACACTGCCCCAAGGCAAGTGTCAGGATGGGCACCACTGGTACTGCCAGGGGATGCCCAAATATGTAACAAATCTTGGGATTCAGGCAATGTTCTCATGTCTCTTGTCAGGAAAGAATAAGATTCAGGCATGGACAGATGCACCCTTGATAAATACACAGCTGCACAGGATAATTTTGGCTTCCTTGACCATAGGGTGAAGAGTCCTGAGCTGATAACCAAAGCTGACATGCACTTCATAAAGAAGTGGAAGAAATCTTTGCTTATTGCTGCTCTAGTGAAGGGGTTAGCAATAATGAAGTAGGATAACAAGGAAGAAATCAAAGGTCTACAGGTAACTATGAACAATGGTGGACTCAGCAAGAACCTAAAAATCTGGGGGATAAATTTGTCCCTAGTAGGAATAAGAAGGGGGGAAATAGTCTGTCCCGTCAAACATCCATGATGTCTGTGTACTTGTGCAAGAATTAGAAGTCTTAATAAACAACCAAATTTCTGATTACATCAGGAAAACAGAGAGTGGTGATCCAGAACAGAAAGGGACAGAGCTTAAATTTCAGATTAGCCAGCCCTGTTAACAATAAGGCTGAAGAAACCCCAGGATCATTAGTGATTGCTTTGGAGCACGAGGATAAAACAGATGGTCCCTACCCTGCCCTGCCCTGCTCGTCCCATCCCGTCCTGTCCAGTCCTTTCCATGTAGTTGCTTTATGTAGGGCCTGGACAGAGACACTGCATTTGCAGATAGTCAGATTCTTCTCCCAGGGAGAAAGTTAAGGTGTCAGGGAGCTAGGAGCCGCTTTACATACACGGTCTGCAGTAAGGCTGTCCTTTATTTGGCACCTAGCTGTGGAGAAGGAAACTTCAAAGAGACAAAAGACTGTTAGTGCCATCAAACACATGCAGTTGTTCATCAAAATTCCAAAGAAATTTCTTTTCCTACCTTTCTGCTAAGAAGAGCACAAACATAAATATTATATATCTATTAAAAATTAAAAAAAAAAGGATGTTTACTTTGTTTGGGAATTTTGTTTGTTTGCCTGTTTGTTCTTACAGCCAAATGTGAAGCTGGATTCCTTGAAACCACTGTGGACTTTTTAGAAACTTCTTACATTTAGTTGAAACTGTTTTCTCCTCAAGTAAACATGGACTTATTGGATAGTGCTTAACATCTGAAAAGAAAACAATACAAAAAGCCCGCGGTTTTGGGGCACCACATGTTTTTTATGGTGTTTGTACATATAGGGTTTTGTATTAGCATTCATTTCTATTTGGGATCATTTAATCTCTAGTCAGAGATATGGGGATGTAAACCTACATGGGCTTGGAGTATCAAAACCCCAAGAACATGATGGAAGCTGTTGTCCTTTTGTCCTTTCCACCTTCCCCCTTGAAAATTGGGGGTGGTGGTTGGTGGGCAGCTGATGCAGGCACTGAAACATGGGTACAACACTTATGGGCTGGTGCAGATCAGATATGGTGGCCAGGATAAACAAAAGATGCTGTAAACTCCACGGTTTGTGAACAGGAGGGATAATCTAGGGAAAGGTCAGAGGGTTTCCAGCCATCCAACCAGTACAGTTCAGCGCCACATTTGTCACTCATGTCTATTTTTGCTGTTTGTTTTTGCTAATCTCAAATCTTACTGAATTTGCTTTTCTTTTCTATAAATTTGAATTTGCCTTTTTTTTTTTTTTTAATAAATATCTCCCCACTCTTGCATAAAAACACATTTAAAGATTTCTGATATACCTTAGACAAAGCAGTCATTTTTTCCATGACCCCTCCTTTCCAAAATAAGTGTGGATTATCTTCCCAGTGCAAGCATGTCTAATCTTTCCAGTCTGTCTTCATGGAAGTGTATTATCATAACCGAAATTATTCCTGGAAAAGATATGGTGGGATGGTTTGCTGGCAGAAAATGCAACTAACACAAAAGTAGGAAAACTTTAAATGATTCACTCTAAATGATTTTCTATTAAGAAAAATTCAGCTCAGATACTTTGTTGTTACTCAGCTTGATGAGAGATGTTGTTCACTGAGCGGTTCTGTTCCTAACTGGATAAATGCTAAACTGCATTAACCTGTGGGGTGCAGGTGGTGCATGGGGATTGGAAATCATGTCTTTCCTTTCAAAAGGGCAGGCTGCTGTCTTAGTTTACATTTTCTGACTTTTACTTTGAATTCCCCAGGTAAACCAGAGTAAATCTCATTGAATTTCCTGAAGTAAAATGAAGAGGAGAGGAGAGAGTGTGTTGTGCAGTTTCTCTCCACATTTTTCCACCATGTTTTACAAAGAGGATGGGATCGCATCTCACTCAGTCCTGGTCTGACCCAGGAAAATGTAATGTGTTGTCCACTGACAGGCTGCCTACTTGGACAAGATGATTTATTAGCTCTAACTCTATCTGCTATGGGGCATTTAAAAGATTTTCTATTTGCAGTGAGTAAGTTTGGAATTATAGCTGGGAAGTTTCTCCGTGTTCTGACTTTAAACTGGGCATGTTGAAAAAAATCACCAAAAAGCAACAGACAAATAGACACTATTCGTGTGTCATATAACCCCTATAAAATTGCTGTGACATTAATGGAACTGCCTACTGGAGAAAGGTGATGTAAAACTGGCCAATCTCAAACCAGTATCAGGGGTTTTTTTTAAGATAAGTTTTTCCATTTACAACCCAACAGCCTAGAGAGATTCAACTCCCTGCTCACCCCCAGGGACCAAAATGGTAAGCTCTTTGTCCATGCAAAATGAATGTAAATTTTATCCAGATCCCGAACACAGAATGACCATGCACTTTACCAAAATGTTATTTCTTTTTATAACTATGTTACAGCTTAAGAGAGAAGAAAAAGAAGGAACCCAATGCTGTCACTTTGGAAGGCTTTTATTGTAATCAACCTTACAACGTGTTTTGTTATACAATACAAAGAAGGTTTAATCTCTCTTGCCTAGCACATTTCCTCCAGGGCTTTACTGCTTACAAAGGGAGCTTTCACTTTGACTGTGGCAAAAATAGCATCAAACCCCATTGTGCAGCTTTGCTTTTAGTCTGGATTTATTTGAGAAGTTCTGAAGAATCAATGACTTCGAGAGATATATGAAATAAACAGGATCACTTCTGAAGAGAGATCATATATTTCCTATACTTTTTGCTTCCCACGAATACAACTCTCTCTAAAATGCTGCAAATTCTTGCACAGTTATGGTCTGAGTGATTAAAAAAATGATGAGCTAAGAATTCCATAACGCTTGTTCTTTATAAATTTTCCTCAAACACTCTGTGTGTGCAGGATGTGCAGTCTCCAGGCATTCCCCAGGACACGTATGACAGGAGGCAAACCCAGGTCTTGGAGAAATGCCACTGCACTGGCAATCTGAACTGCTGAGCTCCGTTTGCAGAACTGAGACTTCAGCTTTTTCTTCTGTGGGTTTTCTTTTCTTTTTTTTTCTTTCATGTTGGTTTAAAGGGAAGAAAAGCAGTTTGTACATAATGAGCTTTGACCTGAATATTTTCTAAGGTTCAGGCCAAATACAAGCCCTGAGTCCTGGAAAAGGTTGTTAGAGAGTTACAATGTGAGAAATCCCACTGTACTTCCTTGTGATTGAAAGAAGCAAACAGCAAACAGAAGCATCTCTCTTGATGAAATGAGCACAGAGTGAAACATCACATAGTCAGCACTGTGTATGTCCTGCACCAGGAACCTCCTCTGCCATAGAAGTCCCATGAAACAGAAAAAATTTGTCGTATCCTCATGGTATCAACAGTTTCCAGACTAAAGAGGGCTTTTCAGGTAAACATCCAGAATCTGTTTGTATCTGACTGAAGCCGTACAAAGTTAGGCTTGTGTCTGCAGACTCTGCCAAGAAGTGCCATGTAAAGGGGTGTGATAAATAGAAAAGTAAAGATGTAAGTCATGCTGACAGCCATCTGCCCACCATGAAGATGTATTCTTGGACTTAATGCCTTCATTCTGCCAGAGGCCTTGATGACAACAATGCTTTGTTTAGGGTGTGGCTTTCACAGATATATTTCTTCTCCTTGTATAAGAATTATGGGACTTTATGTATTGCTAAGGAAGAAATATTCAGTTTATAAGTGGATTTAACTGCTGCATTAACAGTACTTCGCATAAAAAGCATCCAGAATAATTTCCCAGAGCTTCCAGAACTTCATTTTAGTAGCAACTAGAAACCAATACAAATTGTGTACTTCTTTTGCTAGATATATTTATGAATTGATGAAATATAAAATGAGATTAAAGGGCCACAGTATCTCTGCAGCTTTCTCAGCTGTATCTTGTGCAGCTCCATCCGTGGACCCACCTCCAGTACAAGGTGATGAGCCTTGCATCCTGAGTCAACAAGGCTGTGTTTAGCGATGAGTTAGGAAAACAGATCTATTTGTTCCAAACAGAATGGAAGTGAAAATATATTAGTCAAATAACAGCAATGATGCAGAAACGTTTCCACAAATTTTACTAAAAATAGGTGAGGGTTACAAGGAGCCCAAAGAGTTACATGCCTGTTTCTACTGCTTTTCAGTTTAACATCTGAGTGTCATAGCCCCTGTGGTGCCGCTAAATGGCCAAACCGAGGTTGCCCTGCTGTCACCACCAGGCTGGATGGCAGTTGTTTGTTGTGCACAGAGTAACTCCCAGTGTGGTTGGTGGGGAGGATCCTAACAGGTCTTCCTGAAGGTCAGGGTGAGGCTGTGCCACTTGTCTTCCTCATTCAGGTGAGTCCTGTGCTATGAAAAACAAATAACTAAAGTGAACTCGGTAACTGACAATCCAGTGGCTGAAATGTTTTGGCATACGCTATTCAGGAAACATTTCTGTATGTTTAACATACAGGATGTCAAAACCAAGCATGCAATTTTCTAGTATACGAATGAAAAAAAAAAAAAATAGGTAATAAAACAGGTCAAGAACAAATCCCCGGTGCTGTTTAGTTTCTCATTCAAGTATTTTGATCAGTCCTGATTGAGACTCCTACGTATTAAAGAAGTATGGATAAGTAGTGGATGTAGGATAAACTGTGGGATAAGCTCTTGCTTCTCTAATGGGAAGGAGAGGTACAAAACCAGTAGTCACTGCAGTTCCTCCCAGCCATCTCTGTAGGCATATGTGCTTCTCCCTGCTCTCTATAGGTGCCAGGTAGCAAGTAATCCACCTTGCAGAAGGTTTTGTGGGGCTGGAGGGCTTTCTGGTCTGCTAGAGATATTTCTTAGTCTTGTGTTAGATATAAATGCAGAAGACAGGTTATGTGTATGCTGCTGCTCTGTTTCTAACCTTCCAGATGATAGCTAATTACTCATAAACATGTCCTACAGACACTCCAGGGATCCATCTGCACACATCTGACTCAGAGGAGATGGTTCAGGATGACTCCAGAAAAGACTAGTGCTGTGTGAAAAAGGTTGAAACTAGGGGACACTTCGTAATTAGTTTTTGCATTCTCTGACAGGAAACTAATAATGCAATGATAATAAGGTTATTGATACTATGACAGTTCCTTGGGAAACCAAGCTATTGTAGAGCCACAGAAAAGCAAGGAGCTGACCAAGTGGGGGCAGCCAGTCCAACTTTCAGCTCCAAGACAGCATCACCTATGGCCACAGCAGGCCTGGCATGTTTGTCTGATCTGGTAAAATATCCACATGCCCCCCGCCCCCCAGTTACCTATCCCAGGGCTTCACTATCTTTTTATTTTTAATGAAAAGGGTATTTTTTGTCCAATACCCAACCTCAGTCTGCTTTGTTATAACTGAAGTCCACCATTTTCTGCCCTGTCTCCTGAAGCAATGGTGCCCATGCTAATTACTGTTGAAATTAAACTCAGCTCTCTCCTGTGGCAGCCTCTTCAGCAGATGGGCTAACCTGGCAAAGCCTGCACAGAGCACAGGGAGAAAGAACGGTGAAGGGAGATGCTTAAGGTGAGTGGAGGTGGGAGTAGAGAGTACGTGATCTTTTTTTTTTGACAGACTGGAGACGATCAGAGAAAAAAAAAATGATCCCCCAAATCATCCAGGATAAGTCAGGACACTGAAATCAACAGTGAGACTTTCAATTAATTCAACACAAAGAGCCTTTTGCGCTGACCATCCTTTCTCTGCTGCTTATGCTAACAATTTTCTGGAGCAGAAAAACTCCATGGCTGAAGAAAAGCACATAGGTGGGCAGTAAAATGGGATAAAGATGGGAGCCAGCAAAGGAAAAAGAAGAACCATCTCATGCAGGGAAGTGGAATAAACAGTTTATTTTTACAAGCTGGAAATGAACATATAACTCTAGGGATGAGAAAGAATGCAGTGACTAACAACATTTGCAGCTCAGCATATTCCATTAATATTTAATAATTAAAATAAATAAATAAATAAATAAGAAGAAGCAATGAAAGCAGATGGGAATAGAACAACCATAGTACCTCAGAATTTTATTTAACCACAGAAGTATTTTGAGAAGCAGAGAAGACATCACGGTTGTATGCGTTCTGCTTTCTGAGTGTTTCACCATACCAGGAGATGTGACCCCATAATCTGCTGCAGAAGTGCTGGTCACTTTGTGCTGCCAGTAAGATGCAAAATGAGAGCTGCTCTGTGCTCTCTCATGGACACTTACACAATTATTTTCTTTGCAGTTTTGGCCAATCCACACCAACAGTCAATTGGGCTGGAGTTTTCTTTGTCCCTCAAGATGGAAAAATTGGACTGACTCCTCTGACAAGGAAGAGAGCCAGGTATTAATTATAATAGGGTGGATTTTACCATCTGCCTCAGCTCTTTTTCTTCATTTTTCAGCTCTCACTAAGTCCCTGAATCTGTTGCTGGTTATCCCTCTCCATGGAATAACACATCATTCAACATCATTAAATATGGCCAAAAAGATTCTTAACATTAAAAACAGACAGGAAAAAGTAAACATTCACTGGAGAAAACATTTCTTCATTTGTTTTTTATGATCTGCAACAGAAAATTTTGCAATGAATGCAGTTCTTTGTCTCTTGTAATAGTTCTGATAGCGTTCATTGCTCTCCTTGCATTGCACTTTTCCATTACAGTGAAATCAGCAGTATTATCCTTGAAGCAGGACCAGACTTTCTGCAGGAGTCAAGTATCATATTTACACTGATTTTAGTACATGTAGTGTAGTGACTTGATCCCACAGTCATAATTGTAGGAATATTTTTCCTGCAATGAGACAAGAGCTAATGATGGACACTGAATGCTGGGGAGTGGCAGCCAGCAGTGTGCAGATTGTCACCAAGGTGCACAAAGCAGCTGTGGTTACAAGAGAAGATGGGCACTGAGATGGTATAGGCATGAGACGAGGGAAGATGGGTGCAAAGCTACTGGCAGCAGGTACTGGCGCTGGGCTCTAAATTAGAAACTTAAAGAATAATTTGGCTGTTCCCATTCCCTTGCCAAGAAATGTTTCTTTTGTGGATTTTTTTTTTTTTTTTAATCAAGACATGGAAGAAGCTCAAAGGAGGACACAACACTCTGAGAAAATAGCCTGACCCAAGCCTTTCCCCACAAACTGGACACCAGCAATAAATGCTTTCTGCAAGGTCAGAAGCAGAGCAGCAAGTACTGATGTAGTTGCGTCTCTCTGGACCCTCTGAAGGTCTCCGTGACATTGAGCCTTTGGAAGCTAGCTCTCCTGATAAGCAGAGGCAGCAAGCTGTGCTACTGCACCCTCTGCCAGCCACACTCAGGTGATGGCAATTGAAAGTGGGCATCCAAAAAATAAAGTCTCACTTGTGCTTGCTCTTCATATTCATACAGTCATTGCTGTAATGGCAAGACTCCCTAATCTTCCTCCTAGTGGATTTCTCTGCTGCTTTGCATTTAAATTCACCTTGCCTTCATAAAAGAAGTCGAACTGTAAGCAATAAATGAGCCAGGCAAAAACAAACATGCTGTTTTTATTTCTGTGTATTCCCGAGGAAAGCGTGGTTCTATATACCTTTGAGAGATCTAGCCCACTCTGTCCATACTAAATAGCTCTTTAAAAACAAATGGATATTATTGTATCAACCACCTATTTCTCAGCCTGAGAAATGGTAGGCAAATGCCACTTTTCCATAAACATTTGATTCAGGTAACAATTCTGAAAATAAAGTAAGTTGAAATGCTCCCTAACAGACCAGGCTGCAGTGTTCAGCTGCCCTATACTAATTACTGTCTCTTTGACATGCTTCTTGCTCTCCTTATTAGTGGGATGAAATCTTCTATGGGGTAACAACCACCTTGTTCCAGTGAGCAAGTCTACCTATGAGACCAAAAGCCAAGTTATTTGTCCTTGCAGAAGGATCTTTGAAATTATAGTGCTTGGCACTGGTCTGTGGTGGATAAATCACAAAAGCAGTTCTGTCCCATAGCACAGACATCCAGCCACGCATCAGTGAGGACATGGCGATCTTTGCTACAGGAAAGCCGAGGGAGCAGCGTTTATCTTGGTGGTGATTCTGCTATGGGAAAAAAGTGACAACAAATTGACTTGAATACTGAAGATACTGCAATTAGATTTACTGCCTAGTTAAATATTTCCTAATAGTTTCCTCAGCAGAATCATAGTTTGGTTGGACTTGAAATTGAGCATTACTTTGCTACTAGAACTTGATGGTTTTCTTCCTCTGCACAAAGGAAAACTAAAGCTTTAGGAAGCAATTGCCTTCTTCATCTGCATGGCAGCCGCAAACATTCTTCTCACTTCAGCAAATCCCCACGGAGATTACAAACTACCCAGACTAAAAGAAATGTTTTCCTTCCCTCTGGTAGGAGCCATGCAACAGCCCATCTCATCAGGAACAAGGCACACTTGACTAATGGACAATAATCACACCTGGCTTCCCACCCCAGCTGTCCCATACTCTCAATCACACCTGCACCCAAAACAGTCCAAGGGCCATCTTCACCTACTCCATCAACTGGTGAAATGTAAAACCTGTCATCCCAGCACAACTGGAGAAGACTGTAAACAGGATCAGAGGAGGCTCTACAGAATTGCTAACAAGAGCTAAACCCCCTTTTTCTCCCGGTTAGCCCATTCCTCCAGAGGGACATACTGCGTTAGTGCCAGTTACCTCTGGGAGCTCAACTTGAGACAGCACGACAACCCCTGATACTTATTTCTGGCCAGGCTGGAGAGCAACTTACTGCCTGGCAGGGTCTTTTTGCAGACTGTTTTTGTTCTCACAATCCATACGGAGAGGCCCACCACAGAAAGAAAAAAATCCATATTGATCAAGTGTTGTAGCTGTGACATTTACATATCACAACGTACATTCCTGATGTATGTACTATGTAATAATGTGGTGTTTAAAACACTACTGTGAGGAAACTGTTGACTTTAATGGCAGGTGTTTTTAAGATAAAAGCTGACAAGAAATTGTAATAAGGACACTAGAGGGACCTGTACTTCTGGCTGGCAAAGATCAAACTGGCAGCATAGAAAATATCTGATTTAAACTCCAAATATAAGTTTTAAACTCAGGCTATGGATTGAAGTCAGACCTCTAAAACAGTTATTTCCTCATTGAATGACAGGCTCTTATGTGGAAGCATTTATTGTAAAAAGCAAAAGATATTTGTATGCAAATTAGCAAGTGTAATATTGCTTGAATTACAGCTGTAACAGAATGTCCTTGTTTTCTATCACCTGCTTAATCAATGCTGATTCAACCAAGATATGAATTAGCATTGGTCCCAGAAATCCTCCCAGCTGTAGCATGCAGACCTGGAAAGCACGTCTTCTGCAATCTGATGTGCAAAGACCACCACCTTCTCCCCAACACATACTACCTCTGGGGCTCCTTTCACAAAGCCCCATGGAGCCTAGATGAAAAATCTCTTTTCAGAAAATGGCAGACAGGCTAATAACCTGCAGGGCATTTATTTGCAGAAGAAAAGTCATAGCTACAACAAAAAGACTGAAGAAAGAGGAGATGTATAGTGGAGATGTACTAAATGAGCAGAAACAGACAGTGTCCTCACCTTTCTGCTGATTTGCTCCAAGGCAACACTGAAGGGCAAGGTGTGAGCAAACTCCTCCTTCCTGTCCCCAGAAACACACACCTGTTTCATAGGAGTTACACCAAATGGGAGAAGGATTTATGAGAAATTTCATCTTCCTGATTCTTTGAATGATTAAAGATAATCCCTGAGCTGCCAAACTGGCTTTCTAAAGTGTTCACATTGTTCAGGTAAGCCTGTTGTATTTCTGAGGCATTCCTTAGATGAGGCAGTATTTACTAGTGTATGCATTTTCAACTTCCTAGTCTGCTGTTATTTTGTGCAGACACCACTGTCTCACTGCAAGCTTCTACCTGAAAAATCTTCCTTAGCATCTGTCAGAATTGTGATGAGTCAGACTAGCACAGCAAAAATAATAATAATAATAATAATTTGGGGCAATTTATTTTCCACAGCTATATACTAGCAAATGCTTATTTCCATACCACCTACAGATATGTTCATATCTTTTTGTTCTAATGTTGAGCAAAGAAAATTTTATTCACTTTCTTTCAGTAAAAGCAATCCTTGGCTTGAATTTTTAGCTGTTCAGATAACACTAACGTAGCAAACATACTGGAGTTTCTTTCTGCACCATTGGGACTATGCAGACAGGCAAACTCTATTATAGCAACAGCCTCATCAAAGAAAAACTAAATCTCTTCATTAAATCTTGGTGGTTGTTATTTTCAAGAAGAAAGGCTCTTTACTGCAAGCACATTTATGGAGAAATGTGCAAATGAGTTGTGAAGGATTGCCAAGGGAGGCTGGATGGACTGCTGGGACAAGAGGAGAAGGCAATCTCTGGCAGTGCTGCACAAATAAGGTCCATGCCTATGAGCATTTGTACCACCGATCTGATGGGTACCTGATGCAGCTAGGACAGGCTGTGGATTAATGTTTATAACCATCAAGCCAATAGACGGCATTGGTACACAATCTGGTATACATTGGTATACAATCACTCCATCTTACCCACAAAAATAAATCAAAAACAGATGTTCCTTTTCCTCCTGCATATGGCCAACATCTGTTTGGACAACAAAGACTTTATTCAGGAGGACTTTGTTTGGCAAAGATATCTGCCAAAGATCACTTTTACTGAAAACTGCCCAAAATCTTAATGACTAGATTAAAACTAAACCAGTGAAGGGGACATTCCAATGGGAGCGACATTGAACTAGAATTCTGTGAATTCAATTTTAATTATTCTTTGCAACCTTAAGCAAGTTATTTAAGCCTGGATTCAGCAGAGCATCTAACCACCTAAAGAACACATGCAAATCCTACAAGATTTGAAGTGCAGTGCTGAAATAGAGCCCTCATTGCTCTCTACACCTCTCACTGTTTTGGCATCTGTTAAAATGAAGGTAGAATTAGTCCTGTCTTCTTGACACCTTACCTGCTTCTGGAGGAAGGGAAAAGGGCAAAAGGGCAAAAGGAGAAAAAAAAAAAAAAAAAAAAAAAAAAGAGAAATTGTGAAGGGGAAGAAGGTACAAGAAGAAAAAACATATCTCAAGAATAATTATGCCTATTTTTATACATATATTAGAATATTATCTTGCAATTCAATTCATATGAAATGAGTTTAAAAGTTTCCAGTGATTATGTTTACAGTATATGGAAATCTTCCAAATGATCAGTAAAATGTTGACTGGAATCTAAAGATGTTTATGTTATATTAAACTAGATATTAAAATTGCTTTTTTTGGTACTTCAAGTGCAAGAAACTGTCTAGTGCTTTTCCTGGCGCCCTTAAGAAATGTTAATAAGACTTTTTCTGACACATTTTAAACAGAAGACAGGCAGCATAAACAAAACTGCAGATTTATTTCTTTATTCTGCTGGGATATTCAGCTGTGCTCCAGTTGATCAGAGAGACCTTTGTTTACATCTTCTTCATAGATTTGTCCAACAAACTTTAAATGAATTCATACAAGGATCCTAAATTCAGTGTATTCAATGGAGAATGGAAGTCTAGTATATTATACTGAAGGCTTCCAAAATAAAAATAAATGCATAAATAATAATAATGTTGGCAACCCTGTAGGCCAGATGTTTATTTCAATTCAGGTTGCATGAATCTAACTAGCTACCTTTATTGAAGGTACCAAATTCTGACGTCTGGATCTGTGATCATTGCCTGGCCAGGCTGGAATGAACAACACAGCTGTAATGGGATGCAGAAATGTGTGCAGCATGTCTCTCTATAACTTTCAATACTTGGCAAAAAAAGGCAAACCTTGGATCAGTCAGGCCTTACGGAAAATTCAAATCAAATGAAGTTTTTGGTTTATTCTGAATCTTTTGAAATAAATAAATAAATAAAACTTAAGTCCCCGTCATATCTATACAAGTTCACTTGCTGTGATGTATGACAGAAGTACTCATCACTATCCCTTCAATTCTTAAAATAAGTTACTAAGAAAACATTAGCATTTTTACAAAATACATATATATTGGGTTGGTTGGTTTGTTTTGTTTTGCTTTTGCTGGGAGCAGACTGGATTGACTACAAAGAGAAAGGAAAGTGGAAAATCTTAGAAGAAAAAAAAAAAAAAGGAGAGAGAGCAAGAGCATGCACCTAGGAAATCTTTGTTGATTGTTGTTAATATCTATGATAATTAACCTAAAAATACCCACAAAGCAATAAAATTTGTAGAGATGACTCTATTGTCTTAGGCAAATAATGAAGCAAGGAATGGTTAAATTGATCCCATGACTCTCATTGCAATAATAAAGCAGCAACAACTGTTAATCTATGGCACTCACTTTAGATTACAAACTTAACACTGAACAGGCAATTTTGTTAGTGAGAACATAGCTGAGAGAGAAATGCTAGCAGGGAAAAAAAGTCATCGCCACTGATATTGAACCATCCTGAGAATTTCTTGCTACTCTGTAACCTGGGGCACAGTTGGGGAACAGCTCTCCCAAATATAAGGTACACCTGTAGGAAGTCTTCAGAGTCCAGGCAATTCCTTGTGTTTTACCCTGAAGACTAGGATACAGGATTACCCTGAAGGCTGTCAGGATACAACCAGCTGACCTAGCTCACCAGCTTGGAAGTTGCCTCAGGTAGCCAGGGTCCCTGTCACAATCTGAATGCAGGCATCAGGGATTACTGGGAAGGGACAGCTAGGAGGCAGCAAGGTCCATGCCCACCCCTGCCCTTGGTCTGAGTCCACGGAACCACGCTGACAGCGCTGTCAGAGAGGCTCCAGATTCAAACACCTGAGACACTTGTGTACCCATATGGATGGAAGGAGCCAAATGAGCAGATGGGGAACTTTTTTTCTCTCTTTTTATTCTTGTCCCCAAAACGAACATATTCTCCAAGAGCCAACCAACCCCCAAGCTCACCCACATAACCAGCTCTGCCTGGAAGAGAGAGTTCTCTTTTAAAATTAGATCCTTTCAGACACTCATACAAATCCATAGATATCACAGGGCCTGCAGAGCTGGAGCCAATGAACATCCATGGGGCGAAGCTGCAGATGAAGGGAAGAAGGCTTGTTCACAATCTCTGCTGGCAGCTGTATGGACCTTCTGGGAGTAAAATCTTTCTGTTCTCACTGAAGGTAGCTAGCAGGACTATAAATATCCCCATGGAATATATTTACTGAAGGATTGAGTGCCATACTAACAGCCATTTTTTTAATATAAGACCATATTTTAGAGGTAATAGCAGCTTTCTGTAAGAAAGTCAATGAATGACATAGGAATTGAGGTGAGAAGGGACCTCTGAATAAATCTACTCTAGCCTTCTGCTCAAAACAGAGCCAACTTCAGCCATAGGGCTGAAGGGTTGCTTAGGGCCATGCTCAGCTGAGTTCTGGAAAATTTCAAGGATGGAGAGAATCATAGAATATCCCAAGTTGGAAGGGACCCATAAGGATCATTAAGTCCAACTCCTACTGGAGTCTGCAACAAGACAGGTCTACCCAAAAGTTTAGACCTTGTGACTAAGTGCACAGTCCAATCACTTTAATTCAGACAGGCTCGGTGCAGTGACCACTTCCCTGGGGAGCCTGTTCCAGTGTGCAACCACCCTCTCGGTGAAGAACCTCTTCCTGATGTCCAGCCTAAACTTCCCCTGCCTCAGCTTAACACCGTTCCCGTGGGTCCTGTCACTGGCGTTATCAGAGAATAGGTCACCTGCCTCTCCACTCCCCCTCGCGAGGAAGTTGTAGACTGCGATTAGGTCCCCCCTCAGCCTCCTCTTCTCCAGGCTGAACAGGCCCAGTGCCCTCAGCCCCTCCTCATACGTCTTCCCCTCTAGGCCCTTCACCATCTTTGTCACCCTCCTCTGGACACTCTCCAACAGTTTTACACCCTTTTTGTACTGTGGTGCCCAGAACTGCACACCTCGAGGTGAGGCCGCACCAGCACAGAGCAGAGCGGGACAATCACCTCCCTCAACCGACTAGCAATGCTGTGCTTGATGCACCCCAGGATACAGTTGGCCCTCCTGGCTGCCAGGGCACACTGCTGGCTCATATTCAGCTTGCTGTCAACCACAACCCCCAGATCCCTCTCTGCGGGACTGCTCTTCAGCATCTCATCATCCAGTCTGTACATATAGCCAGGGTTGCCCTGTCCCAGGTGCAGGACCCGGCACTTGCCTTTGTTAAACTTCATATGATTGGTGATTGCCCAGCTCTCCAATCTGTCCACATCTCTTTGCAAGGCCTTTCCACCCTCAACCGAGTCCACAACTCTTCCAAGTTTGGTGTCATCAGCAAATTTGCTCAAAACACCTTCTAGTCCTGCATCCAAATCATTTATAAAGATATTAAAGAGGACTGGCCCTAAAATGGAGCCTTGAGGAACCCCACTAGTGACCATCTGCCAGCCAGATGTGGCCACATTTACCACAACCCTTTGAGCCCTGCCCGTCAGCCAATTGCTCACCCATCGTATGATGTTTTTGTTAAGTTGTACGCTGGACATTTTGTCCAGTAGGATCCTATGGGAAACCGTGTCAGAAGCCTTGCTGAAGTCCAAAAAGATCACATCAGCTGATTTCCCTTGATTGACTAGATGGGTGATCTTATCATAAAAGGAAACCAAATTTGTTAGGCAGGACCTACCCCTCATGAACCCACGTTGGCTGGGACCAATGACTGCATTGTCCCGCAGGTGCACTTCAGTAACTTCAAGAATCATCTTCTCCATAATTTTACCAGGCACTGACATGAGACTGACAGGCCCGTAATTGCTAGGGTCTTCTTTCTTACCCTTCTTGAAAATTAGGACAACATTTGCCAGCTTCCAGTCTACTGAGACCTCTCCAGATTCCCAAGATCATTGAAAAATAATTGAGAAAGGTCCTGCGATGACATCAGCCAGCTCTTTAAGCACCCTGGGATGGATCCCATCCGGACCCATGGACTTGTATGGGTCCAGGTGGAGCAGCAAATCCCACACACGTTCAGGGTCAGTTGGGAGTTTGTCATTCCTACTGTCATGGTCACCCCACTCAGGGCACCCAGGGTCCCGAAGCCCATCATCAGCATTGAAGACAGAGGTGAAGAAGGCATTAAACATCTCTGCTTTGCCTATGTCATTGTCTGTGAGGAGACCTTCCCCATCAAGTAGCAAACCTATGTTTTCTTTGGTCCTCCTTTTTCTGTTAACATATCTAAAAAAAACTTTTTTATTGTCTCCCACAGACATGGCCAGCTTCAACTCTAGTTGGGCTTTGGCCCCATGAATTTTCTCCCTACAAACACGAACAGCATCCCTGTATTCCTTCCTCATTGCCTGACCCTCCTTCCAGCAGCCATATACTCTTTTTTTGCCTAAGCTCCAGCAGAAGATCCCTGGTCAGCCAAGCCAGCCTTCTGCCCCACCTGCCTGACTTCCGATATTTTGGAATTGCCCAATCTTGTGCTTTCAGGAGGCAGTGCTTAAAGATTGACCAGCACTGATGGATACCAGTGCCTTCCAAAGCAGCTTCCCAGGGGACCTTGCTGACTAGTTCCCTGAACAGCCTGAAGTCTGCTTTCCCCATATCCAGGGCTGAAGTTTTGGTGGTAGTTTCCCTTCTGTCACCATAAATTCTAAACTCAACCACTTCATGGTCACTATTACCAAGACAGCTGCCAATTGCCACGTCTCCCACAAGACCCTCTCTGTTTTCCAGAGAGGCCACGGCCTTTCCAGGGAAACTGGTTCTGTGCTGCATAACCTTCATTCTGATTAACTTTTTTACTTGTTGTTTTACTTGTTGCAGTACATGACCACTGCCTTGTCATTTTGCAGCATGCTGCTGCAGAGTCTGACCCCTTAGCTTACCTTCCCCAGACTAAACAAACCCAGGACCCTTAGCTTCTCTTGATACAGATGTGCTCCAGTCTCCTGAACATCTTATGGACCCTCTACTGGACTTGCTCCTACTTTTTGACCAATTGGTTGCACTGGGACATGTCGAAACTACAATTTTCCAATTGAGTTGCATTCTCACAAGGGCTGAGTTGAGGGGAATGACTGGCCTGTTGGCTATGCTCATACAGCCCAATGCACAGTCAAGTTTCATCACCCTAAACACACACTGCTCCTATTCAACTTGTGGTCCTCCGGGACCCTCCAGTCCTTTCTGCAGAGCTTTCCCCAGCCAGTCAATCCCCAGTCCATATTGCTGATGCATCCCAAAGGCAGGACTTGCCATGATTGCTCTCTCCGAAAGTCATGAGGTTCCTGTTACCCCATTTCTCAAGCTTGTCTTTGTCTATCATTGAGAACAGATCCTAGAAACTTTGATAATATTTTCTGTATGACATTTGAAAAGGAAAAAAAAAAAAAAAAACCACTAACACCACCAAACAAACAAAAGGAGTAAATATCTCCCAAGATGCTTGCATATCTGTGCAAACTCCCAGGTGTTATGCTATTTTGCACCATCACTCTACATTCTTTACAACAGTACTAGAGGACAAGGAAAAAAAAACTGACATCAACAAAGGTTTTACTGGCTGCAGTGAAAATACTCCAGTCACGTAAGTGCAACAGCAGGAATCAGGACGTCAGCATTAGCGCTGGGATGGAATTGTTTCAGCATGACTTTACTGGAAAGGAAGGAAGATTTAACTGCTGCTCATGAGGTGGGGCTTGAAATCTATAACCAATATCCCTGATTGAAATTATGTTAGCAAAATTTATGACACACTGGAATCCCATTTCACCAGATAAGAATATTTCTTTCAGCCATTCATTTTGCATTTCATGAGACACTTCTGCAGACACAGTGAGTTATTTCACTCTATTTCTGCTTATATAGCATCCTGAGATCTAGACACTTCAAAACTCAATGTATTGTGATAACTGTACAGACCATGTCAATGAAAGTCTACTTCTGCATGCTTAATAATTCATTTGTATCCAAATGGAAATATTCATTGCAGCATTTGCAAAGGCTGTTCTAAGCCATGTAATAGCTATTCCCAAAATTTAACTTCCTGTGCCTAGACAATTTCTAGAATTCCTTCTGTACATGGGATCTCCTTCATGCAGGAGTTCAGTAAAACATTACCTTTCCATAATGAAATTTCCATTTTTTTCCCCTCCCTTGTCGCAATTTCATACACATTTTACAAGTACACCATGGCTGTGCTGCTTTAATTTTGTTGTAATACTCAGGGAATAATTAGCTCTGTATCTTCTAATGAAGAACAAATGTATGCATTCAAAAATTAAATATTTACTTTCCTAAGTGCCATCATATGTTGTTCTGAGTGCTTGCCTACGTTACGTGTGGAAAATTAAATGTACTCTGTATAATAATTCTGCTGGTATAATAAAGGATTATGCATGACAAGGGAAACGTGACCCAGTTCACTAAGAAAAAAAAAAAAAAAAGAAACCACCACAGGCTTCTCATGAAATTTTAGTCCAAATTGCAACAACTACAGGTCAAATCAAATATAACAAATTAGGATTGCTTTCACTCTCCTGAGATACACTGATTCCACAGGAGGTACGATACTAACCCAAGAACTCTCTGCCACAGATGATTTTCGTGATCTTCTTAAGAAATCGAAACATTCAGGTTCAAGGACTATTGTGGCCTGTGAACCCAACTATTGATGATACTGGGGTGGCTCAGCCTCCCTTCTCCAGGTCTAAGACATATTTCTTCATCTGTACACATGACCAGGAGTTGTAAGAGGTGAGGCAGGTGTGGAACATTGTGTCAAAGAGAGGGAAATACAAAACATGGGAATGGAAGAAGTGGGCTTGAGAAAGGGAAACAAATGCATTGGTTTGGAAATATGATGGGAGAAAGAGACCTCAAAAATATAGTAAATATGATCTTAGTGACCAAATATTTAAGACCAGCATGGTGGTCTAGCCATCACTTCTTAAATACAAGTGGAAGAATTAATAATTTAGGTAACTGAACTTAATATTGTCACTTGCTAACTTACAAACATGAACAAATCATCATTCACAGGACAGGGCAGCAGACAGAGGATGCTGCTGTGTTCCTTCGTTTCCCTGCACAGCATTGTTGCCTCTCCAAACCTCTTTCATGGCTGTCCTACACCTTGCACTGTCCCTCTTGGGAGGATTCTTATACCATCTTCTAATCCTAGCTCTTCTCCTTCTACAAGCAGACTATTTTATAGTATGTTTGGCTGTCTTGAGTACAGTTTTCAAAATAACTTAAGATACTCGGGAGCCATTTTCCAAAATAACCTACAGTGAAACCTACAAAATTATGGAATTGTGAAAAACAAAACAAAACAAACAAACAAACAAACAAAACATAGAGGTTTGTCTGTTGTTTTATTATTATTATTATTGTTGTTGTTGTTGTCAATGTTTGTTTTTGTTTTTAACAGGCAAGGCACTAGCCTCTTGGTGAAACACCACGACCTGGGTCAGCCACCCACCTCAGTACTCACTGTCCCCTAGGCACTAAGAAGCTTCAGTCTGAACCATTCTCAGACAAACTTGGGTTTGTAAATAATTTTGGCAGTTTTGAAAATCAGTCAGTTTAATTAGACATAATATGAGAGAACTAAACTATGATAAAAAAAAAATGTCATGGACAGAGATTTGGCCAACAGAAACTCTCCTAGCTCCACTACAGTTATAGGAACTATGATAATTTACACCCACTGAAAACCTTCACCACCATTTATGAAGACAATACGAGTTTGTGACCTGAGTCAGTGCCTAACTGTATAATCAAGCACAAAAGGCCCAATCCATTCTGGAACAGAGTCACAGAATCATAAAATATTCTGAGTTGGAAGGGATCCACTGGGGTCATTGAGTCTAACTCTCTGTGCACCATCATTTTTTTACACTGCCACAGACGCTGTCAGAGCAGCATTAATTGGTGTGAAGATAAACACAAATCAAATTTAACAAAAGAATGCATTCACAGGGGGAGAACAACAGTGAGGCCATATGCATTATGATAGAGTCCTCGATGATGTATGCAGTAACAGTATTACTTTGATTTAAAGCTCAAGACCAGCTCCTGAGCTTCATGGGAGGACAGGCTACATTCACGCGTCTGCTGTTTATTTGGCTGCCCCTCAATAAAATACCTACCTGCTTGTACAAACACACAGACACAAATCACAACCATTGTCTTACCTCATACAGCACCTCAGTGATCTGTCACCACCCCAAGCTGGATGCACTCACAAGTCAATAAATGAATTAAATCAGAAGAACAGCTGTAGTTTCCCCTGATAGCAGCTGACCTTGCTTTCTGAGAGCACGTCTGCATGGGGAGCACCATCAGGCAGAGCAGCATCAATCACAGATAGTCTGAGTGGCTCCCTTCAGAGCATGAGGTACAGAGCGGCCAGCTGGAGCCTGATGATAATCAAAGGCCAACCCAGAGATCACAAAGGAGACCAGAGCTATTTACCGCTATAGAGACTGAGGCACAGAGCAATGTGGAAATTGCCAAGCAGCAGCTGAACCCATCTACCTAAGAAGTTCTATAAGAATGAAATTCCTTTCCCAAATTTAATGGGAGCTGGTGCAAGCATATTCTTTGCTTTTCCTGGCTTATACTAACCCAAATGTTGTTTTTAGATCCAATAACACTGCCTTCTGGGCCTTGATGGTATTACACTGGAGAATAGAGCTTGACTCAACAGAGGGAAGTGTCCTGAATGCAGCTGCATCACTTCAGCTGGCGTGCAATGGGCAGAAGCACAGCCCAACCCAGATTCCTGCCCAGGGCATCCTACCATCAAGTGAAGGAATTTCATAAACCACCTTTAACCATGTGGGACTGGGCTTTACGCCCAACTTTTCAGACCACAAATGTGTTTCTAGACATGATCACAATCCTGAAACACAGAGCTGTCTGGGAGTCTCACCTTGACAATCCATGGCAAGATAACAAGGGCTGCATGGTGGCTCTGTGCAGTACGCACAGGGAGCCCTTTCCAGGGAACAGATGCACTCCCAGGTTTTGTTCCTTGGACAGGCACTTGTGAACACTTTTCCAGCACTATGACATCTGCCTGTCTTGCAGATGTGAGATGCCCTGGGTCCTCCTTATCTTCCACTGCCCAAGTATGGATTTGGTGTTTCAATGCCGAAAAGAGAGCACACGCAGTCTCTTCAGTCTCAACTGGTCCAGTCTAGCTCACACCTAGGAGCTGGCCATTCCTCATATGCACTGCCTGTGCCCAGCTAACTCATAAAAATAAACCTGGCAGGGTTTGTGCCCGTGTCACTTTGGGCTTGAACAGATAAAAACCTGAAACCACAAGATAAACAGTGCTGAGCAGTTGTTCTCCCTCTTTCAGACTGAACAGATAACAAGTATTTTTGGCTGGTATGCTTACTGCTACACTGTGGATACTTTCAAACAGCCATTCTGGCCTGCACCCTTTACCAGGCAGTTTGTTTCTGCCACTTGGTCCTACAGAGTAGATCTGTCTTGAAGGGATCGAGCTGTTCCCTCTCTTTCTCATACATCATCTCTGGAGGCATCATGACTATCCCAGAATATTTCTATTATCTAGCTGTCAGTGATAAAATGAAGAACAGAAAGAATATGGTATGTTCTCTAAATTGGTTTTTACTGAAAGGGTAAGGAACAGTTTGAATAGTGTGCTGAACAGCATGGTACATTTTCCACATCAGGATACCTTTTTTTATCAAAAGGCTTTCATTTAAGGAAGAAGCAGAATGATAGCACCAGATGTGAGAGCCTTCATTTATTCACAAAATAACTATAATAAAACTAGATATAGGATTACCTTCAAAATATAGACATATTAATTTCCCCGTAACCAAATACTGCCACAATCAGCCCACTGATTATGGCTGGACTATTTCTTCAATAGCAGTTTCACCGTCATCTTAGAAGCACCACCATCACACTTAAATTCCTTTTCAGTGAACAGCTATAACTGCGTGACACTTGTTTGTGCATCGTCTTCACCTCTGTCTGCTGCCTTAAGACTGCAAACTGAAGTTGGCTGTGCTGCCAAAGGGATGCATTGTGAACACAGATATCCCGATTCCTCTTGGATATCAGCACCACTTCAACCATTACATACAGCTGGACATGTGCATGTGTGTGGATTATCCAATGTTTGTACAACACTTGCATGTCAGGTAAACTGTTCAAATGAATTAGAGTGATAACTAGCAGACAGCTGAATTTCTTTAGGAAGCTGTGAATATTCTTCTAGCACCAAGTGTCATAGTGAGCTAGAGACTGGGATGACACCCAGCTGGGGTAACTTTCCTCGCAGACTGGCTTTGCCCTAGAAATACCTTCACATCTCAGGAGCTGGCCTTTGGAAACACATGATGACAATACATATCCCAAGCATACAGAGGGATTTAAACAGCTCATTCTGGAATGGGCTCTGATGAAACACTGCATCTCAGTGCTCATATGCCCTAAGGGAATACTAAGGAGGAGTTAAGATTTAATCTGTTGGGAAGACAATATGTGGCATATGCTTAAGATGAGCAGTGGAATTGCTGAGTGAAAAAGCATATGATCTTAAAATAAACGTGGTTCACCAAAAAAAGTATTCAAACTCAGCTTCATGTAACGTGAACTATTCGTATCACGTAATCTACGACTGTTAGAGGCTACTATGATAAAAAGGGATTCAGCACCTCTAAATATTAATGTGATTTTGTAAACATCTTACTATCAGTGAGCTTGTAGTAACTACTCATGACATCTCATGAGTGCAGCTATCACTTTTACTATCACTAGCTGAGCTCTTCCAATTGAGGGCCATATTTTTTTTTTCTGTGAATACATATATCCCTCTCCAATGAGTGAAGAGTGAGTGACAACTGAAAATCTAAGAGAGAAAAGGAAAAGGGTTATCATGTCAGCTTCATTCTTCAGTCAGAATTTCACGTTTCTGTATATACCAAGCTACAGGCTACAAAAGCCTTATCCCACTCCTCTGATGGATTTCTCAGGGGACCAGCAGCCACCTTGCTTTTGTGTTACCCATCAGCCATGGATGAACCTATACCTCTTCCTTTAGGGTGGAAAGAAGCTTAGTGCTGTAATGATAATAGTAGGTCCCTAGGTTGGCATAAGAGATAGTCAGTGCATTACATCCTAGAGATTTTTAGCAATTTAAGAAATCCTCCTGTTCTTTTCAAGGCTGCTTTAAAATGCCTGTAAAATAAGCTGAGTTACTTAGAGTACCCTGGTGCTTAAACTTGCAGCTGAACTTTCCAAAATAGATTTTATTTCCCTTCAGAGTCAGACACTTAGCACAGTTATTTTATGGTTATTCAACTTCCTCCATTCTTATTCTGGTTCATCAACTATTTCTGGTCAAGTTTCCAGACCAATTCCATACACATTTACTCTTTCTTTAGTGAACAGGACTAGAAACAATCAAGTAAGAACCACTCTCTCAGATTAAATTTTGTAAACTCTAGACAGGACAAGATGCAAGTAGGCAAATTAGGTCAGTTTCCATTGTGCATTTTTTTCTCAAGTTTTGAAACCAATAAATAATGTTTTTCCAGCTTGCTCTGAGAATTTTCTGCATTGACCTCCCCCTTTGTTCCTTCTGAAAAATGTGGTGACAAAGTAGAAAGAGAAAATATTTCCATTCTCTTCTGGCATCTCTTCCTTGGCCTCCAATGTGCTATTTCCAGCAGGATGTGTCCAATCTGCCACGCCCACATGGAGGCCTGGCAAGGATTTCCTTCCTGCATCTCACTTTTGGGACTTATCCTACTAATTCAGAGTGGGAATAGACATCAGTATTTCCTTCAGACCAAGATGCCATTGCCTGATCACTACCTTCACAGAATCACAGAATTTCTAGGTTGGAAGAGACCTCAAGATCATTGAGTCCAACCTCTGACCTAACACTAACAGTCCCCACTAAACCATATCCCTAAGCTCTACATCTAAACGTCTTTTGAAGACTTCCAGGGATGGTGACTCCACCACTTCCCTGGGCAGCCTGTTCCAATGCCTCACAACCCTTTCAGTAAAGAAGTTCTTCCTAACATCTAACCTAAAACTCCCTTGGCACAACTTTAGCCCATTCCCCCTCGTCCTGTCACCAGGCACATGGGAGAACAGGCCAACCCCCACCTCACTACAGCCTCCTTTACGGATCTAATTACCTCTGAACCTTGAGAAAACTTCATTTTCTTCTTAGCTCTGTGACATAAATGCACCACTTCACCTCAGACCACTATGACTTTTTAAGCAATTTTAAATGTTATGTTGTCATATTCCAATTTCTCTTGCCATTGCCCTCATTCTCATTCAAACTCTCTCTTCTGGCTAATTAGTTGGCCCCCTCTTTTCCCATCCATTACTTCCACACATCTTCTTCAGAGGCCAGAAGAAGTCCTGGAAAGTTATATTGATTTCTTTTGGAAATCACCCGGTGGTTTTGAAATCTGCATAATAACAAGAAAAGCAAGCAGACCTGTAATCTGTACCTGGATGTCTACCAAATCCCCTGAGGTTGGGGAGGGTACAAACTTCAGTGGAAGCTTTCCCATTCCCCGGGGCACTGACAGATCCCACAGGAATCCTCCAGGGTCAAATGAGAACTCCATGCTGTCTTTGCTTCACCTTAGGCAGAAGGAGGGATTTTATTGTCCATCTATTGTTGTGAATCTTACAAGAGCCATATCTTTAATCCTCTACCCCTCTATTAAATATTTCTAAAATCGACTGACAGTTTCAGAAACTGTTAAGAGGGATGGACAGACACTCAGACCCTGACAAACAGCCCATGATTAGACAAGGTCCTTTCCATTAGAAAATACAGATAAAATGTCAAAGTTTTGCCTACCTCTGCAAACCTAAAGCAATTGTGGAATTTCACCCCTTTTTCCTTAAAAATTAGCAAGCCAGAGCAGAGCCTGAGCTGTTTTCTAAAAGTTGCTGTTTACTCTTTGTTCCCTCAAATAGATGTTTGCTTCCTTGCTACCCCGCGGTAATCTACCTCTGGCAAATAAAATGGTTTCTGATGTCACTGTGGGGCTAATTCTTGTTTTTGTAACAATCAGTACAGGAGCAGCAGAAGGAGTGTTCAGACAGCCTGTTCACAGCACAAACAGCTCAGGAGGAGAATGGAAAGGGAGAGGAGAGATGGAGGTAGACAGAGGGGAAACAGGTGAAAAGAGACAACTGAGAGCACAGAGGGAAAAGAGGGAGAGAAAAAGAGAAGCAGGCTTCTTGTTTCCCCTAGATGATCACAATTTGTCCAAAAGGATCTTGAAGCATATTATGCCAGCTCTCCTCTGACAAATGCAGCACAGTACAGATGCAGGGATGCTAGACTCCTCTCCCACTGGAGACAGCAGCACTGCAGGCAGCTGCTCCTTGAAGGAGCCACAGGGCCATTCCTTCCAACAGCCGACAGAGGCTCTGTGATCAGAAAGGAGGCATTTCAAACCTGCAGCAAGTCCCACCTCACTTTGAGTTTTCAGCGAGCTTTCCAAAGTATCCAGCAGCAATACACAAAAACGCATTCCTCTAATCCATCACAGAAGAAAGAGCACACAGCTTTCTGAGTGCCATGAGGGAGTCAAGGAGAAAGAAGGTTTGGAAGAAAGGGAAGTAGCTACTTTTCTGGCTTGGGTTTTCTCTCATGGAGTTTTACCTACATCAAAACTGTGCAAATTTACAGTAATGTCTGAGAGACCCATTGTGAGCTATTGAACCTTGTGAATTAAGCAGTAATTGGAAAAACACAGTGAAAAGAAGGATTTGCACCATAAAGCATTCCTGCTCCATTTATTGGGATGGCTGTAGGTTTGGTTATTTAAGAGAACGCTTTGCAATATGCTGCCATACCTATGAGGGAATGCTTAGTGGAGAAAACAAACAAATGATAAAGTCCTAATAAAAGGAGATTTAATTTAAACAAAAATGTCAATATTATTGAATGAAGATACTGTCTATGAACAAATACCCAGCAAGAACTGAATTGTGTTGGATTTTCCAAGCAGGTAGATTAATGAAATGAGTTGGGGGCTGTTGCCCAAATCCCCACACAGTCCTCCAGGCCCTGCAGCATTTACCTACACGACCGAGGTGGACAACCCCCCACGCCCCCCAACCCCCCAAAGAAGCCATTCTTGACCTTCTCCATCAGTATCTTTTAACCTTTCCAACCTGACAGCCTTTGAACTCTTGCAGTACAGACCTGGATGACTGGGGTCTAACAGTCAATGTACCAGCGGGCACTGGAGAAAACAGCTGAGCTCAGCTGATGTCAGCTCCACCATGGAAGCAATGGCAGGGGTAAGGCCTTCGTTTGAGAGGAATCTGGACCAGTTGTGGTATTCTGTATAGTTCATCCTGGGCAGAGTTACAGTACATGAGAGTTACAGTACATGAGAGTTATCCACAGGGTAACAAACATGAGCTGTGGACACTGTCTCTGCTTCTGACAGACAGATGCTGTTGAGGAGGCATGGTGCCAAGCGACTCAGAGAAGACAAAATCCTTTACCATAGCTCTAACAGACCCCAAAATCAGCAGAGATCTCATGAATACACACCAATAGATAGAGTTTGACCCATCAGCTCTCTGTTCTAGGACCTCAGGGCTGCATGGAGCAGGCTGTACCCCCAGGTACATTTCAAAAATACTGAGTTTCCTGCCAAGTTTCAGATCCATTTTAAAAAACAGAAAGGTTGCTTTGCTTTGTCATTTATCTCTGCTTCCAGCTGTGACGCTGATACATGCTTAGTAATAAATGAGAAACAAGTACAAGATGATAAAAATATTTATCTCCTCCCTCTTTTTTTTCTTTCTGTGGATTTGCTACAGATGTGCTAGTTAGTGATGGATGAGCTTAATCCTTGCCCTTTTGCTTTTTTTTTCAGGTCTGTTGATTATTTACTGATGTTCTTGGAGTTTATGATCTATATCTACAAAGGGAATTTTATAATGTGTAATGCCTGCATTAATGGGATTTTGGGCATGTGTAAATCATCCAGCCCTGATACTCGCTGTTAAATGTGCACTTCTGAAGCAGATAAGGGCCCACAGTGCCTTTGAAAATCCCACATGGTGCTTTTCAGCCTTTTAATGTTTTTTAAAACGTCTATGAGGATCCTTCCATCCTTCTCTCCACCCCCCTAAAACTGTGAATGCCTTTGGCATTTGATGAAACCAAATCCTTCTAATGCTTTTGCTGTAGATTTTCTTCACGTTATAGTTCAGCTGCCTGAATTTTAAATCTTTAGGTTATTTGTTTGTGCTACATTGGTCAGAAAAGACAAGTTACACTTCTCCCTATAGAAGTCTGGCTCTGCAAGGGTGGGATTTTGGTTTGGAATTGTTAAAAACTCCCACAAGTCTATAGCATTGAAGATGTGCTCTTGTTTCCTATTAAACCTTCCTTTTGTTATAGAATTATAAATATAAAAGAGGGTTTGATACTTGCATAGATGAAATACTTCCCCCAGCCTTATTTAATCAACACTATTAATATATGGACACAATCCTGGTGCACATATATCATCTGAGGCAGACAGTCACACTCTACTTTGTTGTGCAAATACAGAAGGCTGACCTTTAAAACAATACTGCAGCAATCACATTGTACATTTATAGACTTCTACTTATCCCAAAGGATCCCACAGTCCTAAAACCACCACAGGTACACTGGAAAAAGGCACCTACCATACGCAAGCCAAATGGTACATGGTGCCCTGCACAGCCCAGGGACAAAGCAAGATATTGGGCACGGTGCAGAGATAACTCTCGGAATCTCAGTGTAGCCACTAGCCTTGGGTCACTGGGCTCTGCCCTCCTGAAAACGTGCTTAGACACTCAACCACCCTCACAACCTGAGGAGGAAAGAGAGATGAGCCTGGCAGGCAGGCACAGCTCACCTACAAGTTACACTATCCCCTGAGAAACACTTGTGCACCCAGAAGTTGGCCTATTCTTTCTGTGACAATAAAAGTGATTACTTCTTCCTATGCATCTTACTCCAAATAGAAATTAACTGAAATTGAGTGACAGAGATTTGGTTTCCTTACAACATCGTGTTTTCTACTTGACTCTCAGAATGTTAATAAATGTTGAAAAAATGTCGGGGCAGAGAAGTTTCTGCCAGATGGAGAAACCTCTGGCTTGGGACAGACAAAAAAGCCCTGAGCTAGCCCCATGTTCCTGCAAGACGTAGGGTGGGACAGACTTCTCGTCTCTCCTATACTGTCCTCGCAAGAGCAGTGGCAATGCAGAAGCAAACTTTTGAAGCTTGTAGGACTGGAATTTGGAGAGGAAAATGAAGACAGCCATACCCTAGTGACAATTACTACACCAATATAATTGTTCCTGTGGAAGCCATTTTATCATTTTACAAATCATTTCTGCTTAAATCAGGTTTGAGTGAGGATGGTCTTGGAAATAATGAGAGAAGATCTCATTTCTAAGTAACTCTGTTAACTTCTCAGGAAGTGCACTGAGCCTTCAGAGGCTTCTCATTTGCATGGAGAAGACATTCCCCATCACGCAGAGGCAGAACGGGTGCTGTAAAGGTTAGAATGCATCTTTCCCAGCCACCCACACTGAGAATTTACTCAAGACACCCACACAATAGAAAGCAAATGAAGGATTTCCATATTTATATTGATAGCATATCTGAGGGAAAACGATGAAAAGCTGAGATAAAAGCAGGCTCAGCTGGCTTGCTGAAGTGGGGAAGAGCAGTTACAAAATACTTCCACTAGGAAGCCCCATGCAGCACAGGTTTTGTAGGAAAACACAAACGGAGTTAACCTCTGCAAAGGCTGGAGCACAAAACCATACAAATAAATAAATGGCACCTTCTCCTTCAGAACTGTCATATCAGTCCTTGAGACAGTCTATCCAACACACTTAACCTCAAAGTGCATGTTCCAAGTATTTATTAATGCATCAATATCAAGCATATGGAATTCCGGTTTTGACTGGAAAATCAAGCCTTTGTCATGGAAGATTGTAAGAAGAAGAAAAAAAAAAAGGCAAAGTAGGATATATCATGAAAATCTCCCTCGTACTAAAAACTAGGGTTGTAATTCTGGGTTGTAATTTTCATAGATCTAGACACTAACACAAAAGAGTGTTTTCCTACACTAAGAGCGTTGCACGGCTGTATGAGCAAGGCATGTCCTTTTAAACAAAATGTTGGAAGCAGGAATGCATAGTTTACCAAAGTAACATTAATAGCATATATCTTCACTACCCAGTGAATATATGGAGAAAAGAAACATGATTCAGGCTTTTTTAAGTTGCTATGGTGAAGTAATTGGGCTTGAGAGTTTTGCTCATGTGAACAGACAAACACAGAAAAGTTTGAAGGATCTGGATCTATTCATCCCAGCTCTTATGAATTCAGGCAGAGGGCATTTCTGACCTTTGTCTATTAATTAGAAACACACTAGTCTGATGGTCAGAGAGTTTTGTTTGGATGTTGGGTGTTTGTTTTTTTTACCACCATTCCCCAAAAGGGGAATGCTTTTTTCTTCAAACTGACAGAAACACACTCCAAATTCTCATGGGATAATTTCCAGGAGCGCAAAGCATGTGGGCATTTGACAAGGCTCCCCAGCCTCCTCCATGTCCCCACAATGGCTCTGCTTCTGCTGCTGGCGTGGAGCTCCCACAGCATCAGTGCAGGGAGCAGCACCTTCTCACACCACTGCTTCAAGACCATGGAGAAAAGCTTTCAGCCTGGTCTCTTATATAAAGATCTTCAATGCTGTTCTGGGTTAGTAGGGAGGGAGTGTCATGAATTTTTTAGCATATTTTAGAATTTAAACCGCACTTAATTATTTTCTATGTATAAGCATTAAAAAAGAAAAAATAAATCTATCTCAGAGACAATGAATTCATGTAAGTTTCAAGACAAGAAATATCTGCGTGAAAGAAAGAAACTCTTTCAGTGCCCTGTAGATATAGGAGCTGAAATATGAGCTCACATCTGACTACTCGTTAGGCACCCACAAGGGAGAGAGCATACATATACATGTGAACCTTTTTTACAACAGCAAGAAAAGGTTTCTTAGCTTTGACTGAACCAAGCAGACATTTTTGGTAGGAAAAAAAAAAAAAAAAAAAAAAAAAAGGTTTCATTGACAACAAGACCACTTTGAGTTTTTCAATATTGACACTCAACCATAAATCTTCAACTAAAACATCTTTTATGACGAACTACCACAGCATACCCAGCGGTGCCAGTAACTGCTGTTTGTTAAGATCACACCTGCTGTCAAGATGCACAGCCAAATCAAATGAAAGCTGCTTTCAGTTAGCACCCAAGATGCTGTTGCATTTCAAAGAAGTGATAGCCAAATGCATTCAGATGATAAGAAAGCACCGTTCAAGGAATGATTCCCAGCAATGACTAATATTTGATAATAACAACCATGAAATGAAAGCAGCGTTAAGTTTTATTGAATAATTTTCCACTGCCTCCACACTGCAGCATTAGCATGTGCAGCAGAGAGCTTAACTAAATTATCAGCTGAAAAAGTAGTGTCGGGAGCTATTACAAAATGTTTCAGAAGTAATGAAATTCACAGCCCATGATTGCTCTTAGAGAATTCATTTTATGAATGTGGAAGGGGGAAAAGAAAGTGAGTCCTAGTTAGTGGCCAATGACAACTGCAACTATCAGACTTTTCCACTTTTTCAACCTTTGCAGACTCCCTTGGTTGCATGGCTACTTTAACATTACTGTGCCTTGATATGAACGCAGGACAAACTGGGGGGCTTAAAGGCTGAGAAGATCTAAGTCATGCCTCTTGCAATCAAAGCAGAATCTTTCCAATCCTCATTGCACTTGGTGGCTTCCAGGAGGCATAAGGGCTCATTGCTTATTCAGCAGGTAGTGCTTCAGCAGGGACAGAACTTTCTGGTTGAAAAGTGCTTCCCTTACACACTGTACAAAAAAAAAAAAATATGTATATATATATATATATATAGCTTAAGTGCACACATTTCACAGCAAAAACTACTTACTGCAGATGTAAAGGAAGCCCTGAGTGTCCCATGGTGCGGTGATGTTAACACATGCAGCCATACAAGGTGAGTGTGTCACCAGCACATGTTACATCTTTGATTCTCAGCTCATCCTGCAAAAACCCCAGAGACTCCCTTTCCAGTGAAAAAGGGAACTACTGACACTGTATGTATCATGCACAAAATTTGTTCTGCAAAAAGACCTTTCAACTCAAACTTCTTGCTCGTTGTTACACTGCTGAGAGCCTGTGGCTTTATTTGTGGGCAACATCAAGCTTGTATGCAAAGAAAATCCTCCTCAAGAACAGGGAAAGAGGGTGGAGGAAGGTTCCAGCCTTTAAATGCAAGGTATGGGGGATTAATGTTGTTACCTGGTTGCCTCCCTCCATGCCATTTAACCCCATTATGACTGTTTATTACAAATTCTCATTTTTCTTTTTTTTCTTTTCCAGCATTTTTGTGTATGTTCCTAAAGCACATGCTCCAAGTAATATCCCCTATGGTTTGGCCTCTCCAGGTGCCATCATCCACTGACAAATATTTGGCCATCATGTCCTACCAGGTATGGCCTTTTGTCTTCTTAGTACGAGTTCAATTTTCAGAACACAAAAGTCTAGGCACTCTGGCTGTGTTTTCCTGACATGTTGCATTGCTGGTAATTTTTCTTAAGGACTTTCCTTTCTCTCCATGCTACAGATAGCTGAGAAGAGTGAAATTAGTGGAGATGAGCAGCAATGCACAATCAGGCATGATTGTGCAATGTAAGAGCAGTTCTTGCAGCTGTGGAACTGCTAACACAAACTCTGGAAAGCAGTGCACAGACAAATAGCCAAAAGAAAAAGTCACACAAGAAATAAATGATGAGAAGAATACCTCTGGGATATTTAGAGAGAGGAAAAAAAATCAAATTAAACAGCTAAGAAGTTGTTAGCAGATGACTCAATTAGGTTAACACTTTCTCTCAACCAAGAAGTCAAGGAGGACCACACCATTTCTGCCAGCATCTGAGCATGCATTAGGAAAGGAGCTGTCTAAACACTGCTCTGCATAAAAGTCAGCACAGACCAACTGAGACTGTAAATGCAGGAGAGACTAAAAGTGAGGGTGGCTTGAAGATACCCAGTAGCAATATAAACCAGAGGAATAAAGACAACAAATCAAAAACACATAATCACATACAGAGAAGAGTCACCTAAAGGTTAAATTTTAAATAAATAAATAAATAAGATAAATAAATAAAAGTAGTTGCATGAGGTGGTTGGGCTAGACGTCTATTTCATTCTTACGTATCTCTTCTTCTTTCTGTTGAATTTCAAAGCATTATGAGTTACTGCTACTGACACTGTATTCCTGGTACAATATTGTGCTAAATGAACATGCCACATGAAAAGAAAATACAACATGCCTTTATATTCCCGTTTGTCTATATTCCTTCACCTCTCATGAATGTCCCTCAGAGCTTCCTGTACCATGACAGTGCTTACAGCAGCAAGATGAGAACACTGTCCATGCACGACTGGAGTACCAGGTGAGTTATGTGACCTGAAGAGAGGCTATCCTTCCAGTAAAGACAGAAAAAAAGCAAAGGGAACGTGGTGCAAAGGATGTGGCCCACTCACTTTTGTTCCTTCTTGTTGGGGCCAATACTGACACCTTCTGACGTGCTGTAACTCCCACTGTTTAGTCATCTCAGAGCTAATTATACCTCCACCACCCTTTAGTTTTTTTGATCCATTATTCTTATGAGAAACTGAAAGAATTCAGTCTAGCAAGATATTTGAAGTAAAGACACCTTGTACATGAGTTATAATTAACAGCCTAGAGAGGAGATATCTGAGACTAGAAAATGTGTCCAAAAAAAAAGAAAAAGCAATACCAGACGCCATGTCTGAAAAGTGAAGCCAGTCACAGTCACTCTGAAAATAAAATCTAACCTTCACATAACTAAACACCGAGTAAATCATTCACGGATATCGTGGATTAATCCATGCTTGAGTCTCTAAATCAGAAAGCAAATTGTTCAACCACAGGCAATTAGATGTGTAGGAAAAGCTGGCTGGAAGATGTGGTCTGCTATGCAGAAGGGTCAAACAAGACAGGACTCTGACTTCTGGTTTTTGAATCTTGAAACCATTAACAACACTCCCTGCCCAATACTCCCATCCTAACTGAAGCCTTGGCAATTGGCCCAATTACAAAAAATGCCTGAAAACAAAGGAATTTGCCGCCCAAATAGATAAATGCCAAAGGCAGGTAGGTCAGAGACGCTGCAAAATATATACAACTTTAAATACAGACAAACTTTGCTAGAACATGAAATGTCAATTACTTTTGTGTTTGTTTGTTTTTGTCCGCTGGGCTTAATCATTAATAACTGCTCTGGGATTACTTTTTACTATGGCAAAGAAAGGGGAGATGAGAAGTTAACTCCAGACCCTGCAACTGTAGGAAATGACAGTAATTGCATCGTTGGCTCTCTTGCCCTTCCTACTTTTTACCTTCATGGGTGTAAACACCCAAGACTCATTCTGAGTAAACTCCACATATGCAGTCCATCCAGTCTACTCCTATTTTCCTGGTGAATATAAAAAAAAAATACATATATATGTACATACATAATTATAATAGCAGAATCATAATTTATCTGAGGCTTACAACTAGTGGCAGAGCATATGAGACAGAGAAACTTAGAGATTTGCATCACACCACCAATGTAAGGCATTTAAGTATTGATTCCTGCAAGTTAGCCTATTACTGCCTTAAACTTGCAGTGCGTGACAGAGGTGACAAGCCAAATTCTACCGTAAGGTTGTCTGCAGCTGCTTCCCTGCCCACCATCCCACCCTGGGGACACACTACTAAGGGTGAGTACATTTTTACAACACACAGAGAGCCTAAGAAGTCACATCAGGCCAAGCAAAGCAGGATATTGGATGGTGCTTCTCCCTTGGTCTACAGGAGGCTACTGAGTAGAGTATGAAGAGGAAAGGTAAATGCAATCACTGGAATATATAGGTCCAGCTCTTGGGACTGGAGATAGAGCCCGAGGTGACTCCTTGATCTCTGCACAGAAAGGATGGATCGTTCTGCAGCCTCATTTCTCTCTCGTTTGTTTGCCTCATCTGAACTGTTAGGTAATCCCCAATTCTACTTCGTAACATGGGGCAAATTGTCTCTCCAGTGCTACCCGCAGTGCCTACATGGTAATTGGTACACAGCCTTGAAGAAGAGAAACCACTAACCAACCTTGTTCCCAATAAAGAAGGCAGCAGCTGCATAAGCACATTTCTCCACTACAGAGCTCGGGATGCCTTCAAGGTGTTAAGAGCATTTGTAACCCTTCTTCATAACTAATAATTACTTGGAAGTACAAAAACATAATCAGCTTACAGAACAGAACTGTCTTGGCTTATTTACATGACCTGTTGTTTTGCTGCCAGTTACTGTGCCGAAGCTGTTAAAACAAATTTTCTTCCCCATTCAAGTATAGATGTGCAGAGACTGGTGTGTTCATGCAGGAGGATTACTTATGCAGGCCGGAAGGTCTCTGTGTCCCCTCCACTTCTTCAAGGACTTCTTCATTTCAGATATAATTTGCCTTTGCTATAAATACTCAAATCTGGACTCCTTTCCAGCCCAATCACATTGGTTGTCAGGATATCATTAGCAAACACAATAGGTGTATAATGCACACAGACTAGAACAGACCCACTAACCTGCAGGATGGCTACAGACTAGATTAACACCACCCTGTTCCCAAACACTGCCACCACCATTTGATCCGAACTCTTCACAGATAGTTAAAGTGTGTGGTCCCACTTGGTGTTAGCACTGAACTGGCATTCTGCCTCCTGACACTTACTGACTGCCTCCTTTTAGCTCCTTGTCCTAAAATGGAAGCTCTAAATCCAAGCTGTGAATATTGTTTTAGTCTCCAGAATGCAAATCATCCATCTTTCTTACTGCTTATTCCTTCCTCTCAAAGCCATCTTCTTGTCTCTCACTGAGCTTGAAGGGTCTCACAGTGGCCCCACATTCTGTCTTGCTGCCTCTCCTACACAGCCTGAACAGAAGAAGCTGAGAAATTGTCCACCACAACTGACAAGCAAGTATAGGCCATTCTGGAAGGATGGCCATGTAAGCCAGGATGTGCCATTTGGCCTTACTGTATATTGCCACATGTTGGCCAGTTTGTCCACACCCGCATTTCAACAGCCACCACGTTGCCTCCCAACATTAGTTTTAGGTTCTCTGTCTCTTCAGTTATGACTCCATCTCTGGACTTGGCTGCTTTGTGCCTCAGGAAAACAATCCCCCCAAATCTGTGTCCCAATTCTAAATTAATCAGAAGGCTTTATTCTGTTAGTTCATTTTTCCCCACTTGAAGAATGGCCTCATCACAGCCTATATTCATGAAACAGATATCATCTGTAGTTCAAGAATGCCTTTAAATACAGCAATAGATTTTGTCTCCTACTGAGCTCAAAACATTAGTGTTCTCAGTGAGGTCTTAAAGCAGAGCTGCATTGTTTCATAATCTCTGACTCTCATTGCACTTTTCCAGGCACAGTGCATTATATACCATTACACTCATCTACATTTTGCTGAGTACATGCTGAGGCAAACAGTTACGCATGTGAATGCTATTTGATGGCACTTCAGTAAACTGATTTTCAGATTGCTATTAGAAGCAGAAGACACTAAGAAAGGGGAAAAATGAAAGGCTGACACTATTACGTCAGTTTTAAAAGCGATCTGGAGCTATAGTGGATTAGGTGAGTGTACTGTTGCCCACAAAATAAACCCTTTGTATAGCAACTCCACCTGAGAGATTAAAAGTCCCTCACTTCCAAATGTTACTGGAGGTCAGCACTTCCTGAGTTTAGGTGTTGTACCTTGAATTAAAATACCTGCACTCCATTCCTGGCTTTACTGCAGCAGCAAGCCCTTTTGCTTCTCACCACTGTTTACTGCTCTGCAGCTTTGGTTTTGGGGTGAACAATCTCTTGGGAAAGGTCCTGTCTCACAGTGTGCTGAGACACTGCCTTAAGCAGTAGGATCACTGGGCAGTACACCTAATTAATGAAGAAAAACACTGCACAAAAATGTTTCCTGTCAGGGCCTCCTTAACAAATAAAACTTTTAACACATGCTTTTTGCATCAGAAATATCTTTTTCACTTGAAATTAGGCAAAAGAAAGAATGTCCTAAGCTCAAGAGACTTGAATTGATTTGTCATTAGCATCCACAGGGACATATTGCAAGGTCTGGTTCATATGCTACCTATCATCATCTTGACTGCTCCACATTTACAACAGATGGGCTGGACTCTCTAGAGACTCGCAGATGGCCTGGCACAGCTATGACATTTGTTCTTATTCCTGTAGGATACCTTTGCCTCTTGTTTTCTAATGTCTTCTGAGAGAACATCATCATGTGCATATCTGCCTTCCGCAGGAATCTAAAATGATGATGCAGAGTAGCAGTCCACATCCTACCTCCTGTTTGCAGAGATTTTGCTCTGGTGATTTGTTTATAAATTGTTTCTATCAATACTCTTTTGTGTACTGCCCAGGAAAAGTGTCAGTGGCAAACTCACGCTATTTCATTAAAATCTGGAGAGCGCAAGTCACAAAAGGGCAGAGTGATTAAGCAAAATTATTGAAAACATGTTCATCTCTCCCTAATGCAAAATCATTTTTTCTTACTGTGACTTATGCACCATGAACACTGCAACAGTTGCTCATGGAAAAGGTTCACACCTCGTGGCAAACTTTTTTCCTACAGTTGACTCCTAAAGCCCCTAAGGGAAAAAGAAATTCGATTTCAAGAACATTTCAGAAAGATACCCTGACTTACCTAAAGGCCTTTTACTTTTGGCACCAGAAACTGAAAGTTCTAGGCCTAATGTTCTCTGTGAAGACAGATACATGTAAATCACAGACTGAACAGAAACAAGCAAAATTTGGCAATTAAGTAGAGGAATTGATGCATAGGAACAAGCAATATATGGGAATGAAACTGTATTTTAAAAAAGATCATGGATGTCATAGGTGAAGCAAAGTGTTCATGCTGCAAAAGGCTTCCTTCTGTACATCATCTGCAAGAGCCCACACGTTACCAGCTTACAGCATTTATTCCCAGGACAATCTTCAGCAATAACTGTGGAGGCAGATGCTCTTTCTTCTTGCAGATCCCAATGATCTTTAGAATTTTAACATAGAAATCATGCTTTAGTCTATAAAAATCTTTCTGGTACTGATGAGGAACTTTTAAACAAAGCTAAAGTAATTGGCACATTGCTGGGACTTACTAAAGACATCAACTAACCACAAATACATCAGCTCTACAGCTCATCTGCAGAAACAGATGGTGGTATCTCACTGAAGTGGTCCCTTACAAACACACATAAATGCCACCTAAGGGATGTACTGTCTGGAGAGAAGAGGAGAGAAGGGGAGGGGAGGGAAGGGGAGGAACCATTTTCTATGCAGAGGAGTGTGGAGCATAAGCAGGTGCATTAGGTACATTTATGTGGGCCAGGAGAACAGCAGCCTTGATAGAGCTCTGAGTACGTGATCTGGAATCACACCTCTGTAAAAGCCTCTTTGATCATACACGAAAGAATAACAATTTCATGTTTGTTCCTGAAGTTGATAAATGAAGAAAAAACATGCTTACATCCTCAGGGACCCTCCAACCTAAAAACAGAAAGGCTACAATAGCAAAATCACTAACAGTGTGTGTAATCTGCCTAAGCACTATACAGGCATTGTGTCCAATTCCAAAAAGAAAAAAAAAAATTGTTCTTGACATAACTTACAGATATTTTAAAACTGGTGCCAATGTTCTTGAAAGAATTATAAACTATTGCCGCCTACAGCTTGGCTTTTCCCCCAGTCACATGGGAAAGCTCTTTAGCTGTCTGAAGTCGATTAGAAAAAAATCAAGAACAACTCAGCTGACATATCCAAAGCTGATGGAAACTAGAGTCAGGTAAATCCAGGACAGCAAGACAAACCCACAGTATGGTTATACACACTCACTGCTGTGGTTAGAGTTCACTACTGTAAAGTAGCTCCCTTCTAGCAGGAGCTAAGAGAATAAAAGATATTGCAGGCTCCCTACCCTAACCTGTGCCTGTCTTAGACACATCCAAGTGCCCACTGAGTCCAGTTACGTCTCATGGCACCAGCACCTCTCCTATCTGGTGTCATCTACCTGAACTGCAGTCACACCCTTAGCACGACACAGACATACAGTTAAATCAGTTCAGCAAACAGGCAAATAACCAGAGCTTGTTCACCCCATCACTTGTTAGGAGAGATGAATATGCACAAATTCAAAAAAGTGATACCTTTACACCTCTAGTCCAGAGTCGCAATAGCGACTCCTACAGAATCCCTTCTGACAACATTTTCTGTCATCCAACATCACAAATAGGAGTACAAAGTTTTATTTACTGATGATTGCAGTTGAAGGTAGTTCTTCAGATCTTTCTTCAGCCGATCCTGTCAGAAACACTAGCAGCAGGTTTTGCTGGAGCATCTGGGCAAATACTCACCCACCTTCAGGTTCAGCCACAGCAAAATCTTTCCCAGGCCTGGAAACCCCGAGCTTTAAAAGTATGCAAACACAGTTCCCCCTTATTACCAGAATGGTTGGAGGGAGGGACACTCTCCTAAACAAAAGGGATATACATTTGCATTTAGCCCGAGAGAGAGGGCTTTGGTTTGATGCACTTCACTGAATTGAAATAGTGAGTGTTCAGCAGCATTCCTCTTCCTAGGATTATGCAAAGTTTCTCTCTCCTAATCACTCTGTGCATCTGTAATCAAACTGCATCTTGGCTTCAGTCCTGGGTTTCTATCTTTCTGCCTGTCACTTTGTTCGCAGGTTTATAGAAGGTCAAAGCCCCTCATCCTCCACATCTTCTCTCACTGAAATCATACCTAGTTCAAGCCAATAAAGACTGATGGAGCTTCTCATGGGTAACTAGAAGATTTAAGATGATTTTACAAAATCAGTAGCAGGATGTTTTCCGTATTGGTTTATGTTCAGCTGCCAAGTGGTTACTCATGAAGATTAGCTGTCTAATAAGTAAAAGTGTTTCCAGGGATGCACTCAATAGGCCTCCAGATCATTTTATTAAAAGTCGTAAGTGTCCCTAGTTAAATTCAATTCTTGCTGTGAAAGCTATTAGGTTAATCAAAATATGAGGGAGCCCACCATCTACCCTTAATTAATAAATTACATGTTAATCAGCAAGATTCTATCAAGATTAAAATTAAGTGCTCATCCCATGATCACAATTTTCAAATGAGGATCATGCAGTAAATGAAGCCTCTATTTTCAAGCATAAATGTGACTGTTTCTGCAACACTGGAATTGGAACACTGGGAAAAAAAGTTTAAAATCAAGCACATATTCCAGTCCCATTAAAATAAAATTTGTTAGGCATATCCTTAAAGCTAAACACACACAGCAGTAGTTTTCTGATTAGAACGAATTGAAATAAACACTTATTTTTCTGAGCAGGGGTCTAAGCACCTAAGGAAAACAATAGTGCAGGTAAGGGTATCCAGAGTCCACCACCATGTACACCTGCTTGTACACATCATTTTGTGCATAACCACTTCCAATCCAAATCTTTGCATAATTCTGCAAATTCCTGCTCAGGCATCTGCTTTTGTTTACATCAGTCTCTTCATTAACCTGAAGACAGCTGCTGCCTTCTGTAAAGTGAATGACAGGTATCCATAGGCTGGAGACCAATATTTTATGACCTTCAGTGACCCACAATAAAAAATTAAACAATCTTTCTTACAATGGCTTAATTTCTTTGACTCATAATTTCTCTGCTTCAACAATTTCTTTGCTGCTCCTGAGCTTAAGGCTCTGTAGAAGTTTTTAAAGGAACTGCATTTATTTTATTTTATTTTATTTTATTTTATTTTATTTTATTTTATTTTATTTTATTTTATTTTATTTTATTTTATTTTATTTTATTTTTAAGATAATTCTTACAGTGAAAAGTTAAGTTTTCAGTTACTTGCAGTGAAATTCTGGGATCATGAACTTTATACTGAGCAAAAGCAGAAGAGGGAGAATAGCCTGTAGGATCTCCAGATTTGCTGAAGAACTGGACACTTAGATACTCAAAATACTGGATTTTAGATACTCATGGACTGTTTTAGATACTCAAAATATTTATCATGATTACAAGAACACTGACATACGCAATGCAGTAGAACTCCTGCGCAGCGCATCCTTACACCACTGGTTGAGCTATATAATTCCTTGAACCCAATACATGAAGTTCTCTATTACAGAAGAATTTTTGTTATTGTAAGAATCAGCCTTAAAAAGTAGAAGTGTGCATAAAATTCCCATTCACTTCTAAGGGGTCTTACACATGCAAAGTATGTGCAAAGTGAAGCAAATATACATGTGTGCATGCACTCACATATTCTTGCATTTGAAAAACTGAAAAAAAAAATCAAAATGCTGTGAAAAGCAAATCAAGTCCTAGGTCCTGATATTGGAAGATATTTGAAGTTAGGTCCGAAATGAAGTAGATGGTTACTTTTTATAATTAATTTCAGGGCCACATACTTAGGTACATCCTGGCAGCCAGTCACATTTAATTTTCTTAATCAGTCATGGCCTAAATTATGAGATCTCTTTGGTATCTGAGGAAATTTGAAAACTTATTAGCTCTTCTGGAATAAAACACTGATATTTTTTCCTGAGGTTCAGAGAAATTATAGTGGTACCAAGTTTATATTCAAATCATACTGCAAGGATTAGGCAAAGGTAGCTATTATGTCTCTATGCAAAATATATTCGTAAGAAAGGAGTTTTAAAGAAAAAAATCTACCATTTCAATAAAATCTTATAAGAACATGAAAAACAGTAAAATCTTTATCTCAGGCATCTTATGCAACATCGTCCTCCCAGGAGCACTCTTCCCTTTGATTGGTTTCACAATTTTCCTATTCAAGAAACCATTCTTTTCAAAATGCCAAATTTACAAGCTTACATTCTTATTTCAGTGCTTTTTTAAACACAGTGACTCTGTTTAAGAGATGCTAGTGCTTTCTGATATTCCAGAAGATCAGGAAATATACAGTATGCTTTATGCACTCGGTTTTTAAAATGTTGGAAATCAGTAATTGCCACTGATGTCAACTTGGTTTGTGAAGATAATGTGTTTTTAACTTAACCTAATAGCAAGTCTCTCTGTTACTTTATAATGTAATGCAGGGACTTAGATCCATACTTAAATTCAGAGAAGAGATTTTTATTTTTAAATTGGGGGATTTTTAAGTTAGTTCCATAATTTTGATACCCCACATCATTACTCCTCAGGTGAGAACAGGACAGAGGAAGTACAGATGTTTGATTTCAGATCCAAAAAATAAATAAATAAAATTTTTTTCCCATCACCATTTTCATCACCAAAATGGAAAAAACAAAAACCAGCAAAAATATTTCATATGACTTTGCATTTTAGACACAAGGTTTAAAGGAATTTATATAATATATATAAAAGCAATGGAAGTGAGGAATGAAAATTTCAGTCCTCAAAGCAGCTTTGTAGTTCCCATGCCCCCTGAAGGCAGGAGGCTGCTCCCACCCAGGCTCGGAGCAGCGAAGGGGGGCATGTCCCTGGCCCGTGGGGAAGGCTCTGGGGCTGTCCTACACCCCCCGTTCAGCTGAGGTTTCGTTTACTGGAGACAGAACTAGCTTAGAAGTATTGAAAGCACCAGGTCCTGTTTCAGCTATCAGCATGGATGTGTGCTTTACTGCACTGGCACAAGAGAGACTACATACACCATTGTGGCAGTGGGCAAAGCCCTTTCCTTCACTCCTCTTGCAGAAACAATTTGCTGTTGCCTTTCCATAACAATTTTGGATGAAATGCTGATTTGGGGCAAGGGCATACATCGCCCTTGACTCAGGACAGTCCTGAACTGTGTCCCCCCCATCACAGCTGGCCAGGCCACACCAAGCACAGCCTTTGGCCACAGCAGATCCTATGTAGGTTTCTTTCACCTGTCAAAAGCTGTTCTTCCTTGTCAGCTTTCTTCTAGGTGGCACTGTATTCATCTGCTGTCAGCAAAGGTTAGCACAACAAGCCTTAATGATTAACACTGTTGGACAGAAAAAGAATAATCTACAGCATACAAAGATCTCCTGTGGAAAAATAGAGGCTTGCCTCTCTGATGCAGCACTTTAGCAAACAAAGCTGACTAAGTCATAAGGCTGAGGGGTTTACTTACTTCTTTATGTAAATCCTAAGGAGTGAAACTTCCTCTAGGTCCAAAGAGACACACACACACACACACAAAAAAAAAAAAAAAAAAAAAAAAAAAAACACCTTTAAGGATTATTAAGGACTTCTTTACCGAGAGGGTTCTGAGGCATTGGAATGGGCTGCCCGGGGAAGTGGTGGAGTCACCATCCCTGAAGGTATTTAAAAGATGTTTAGATGTAGAGCTTAGTGATATGGTTTAGTGGAGGACTTGTTAGTGTTAGGTTGGACTCGATGATCTTGGAGGTCTCTTCCAACATAGACAATTCTGTGATTCTGTAAATGCATGCAGAGACCTTTCTCGTATGTTAAACAATCAACACAAACACTCAAACGATGCTCTGGCATCTTTCAGATGGGTGGGATAGGTAGGTCAAACTTCACCAGAAGAAAGTAAGATTAGCTTTAAGTCCAATTCTCACTCTGATTTCATTATGTTACCCTTAGCCACATCAGATGGGGCGAAAAGACTTCCTGAGCTTTCACAGTTATTGCACCCAAAGATCAGTTATGACCCAAGGCTGTTGCACTTGAGGCACACAGCCTACTTCCCTGTCAGGTCAACAGCAAAACCCTCATCGAGTCCAGCAGGTGGAGAGACAGAGGCCTGAATGCTGCTAGTGTCCCCTCTCTTGACCTGACACAGGCATCACCTCTGACCACCACCACTAGGCCCAAGCCGTGCAGCAGCCCTGGAGAAGCACACTGACAGGCAGTCCAGCCTACTCCACATGTTGGTCCTGTCATCCTCCTCCAAGAAACCCCTTCCCATGCAGGACACAGTTCAGCAGGTGACCACCACCCATACCCCTCAGATTTCTTGAGACTTCATTCATCCCGTAAGCCTGGCAGCTGTGTAGAGCCTTGTCTATGTGAGCATATGGCTTTACATGCTGCTACCATACTCAGTAAAGCACTCAAGTGCTTAAGATTATGAAAGTACTTAAATTTGTGGTCCAGGATGGCTGCTCAAATGCTGAGGAGATCAATTACTATTTACAGTGGCAAAGGACTAACAATAATATTTGGCTTCCAAGTCTTCATCTTCACCATCTAAACTGTCTGTGTCACTAGATACGTGGGTATACAGAGCATGGTTCAAAAATCCAGAGTTAACATATAACTTTGCCTTTTAGTGGGCTAAAATGCATAATGAGATACCAGAGTTGATCTCCCCACCTAGGACCCTTCAGGTGTGAGGGGAAAAACTTGTGTTTCTTATCACAAGTAGGCTGTGACATGGAACATGATGCAGGCCTTTGTCTTGACACTCACTGGCTCTGGAGCAGACCCAAAGCACTTTTATCTAATTGAGAAAGTTGGGTTCAATTCTCTCTGCTTCCATGCCTGACATTAAATAATTCCACTCACAGACAAAGGCTTACATTGCACGTACTAACACATGGTGATCCTTCTCTTACCACATAATTGCCTGTGTTCATCTATTCCTGTGTCTCAGCACTGCCACAGGGACCATCTACATAAGAAATTAGTGTTTTGTTTACTCTATTGACCAGATTTTTAGCTTTGCTGTACAGTACAGATACAGCTTAAACAAGAACACAGGCCAGCATTAACTTCACCTGGCTAGGAGGAACAGCAGTAGAAGATAACATCTCTGACTTTTGAATTAGAACTGGTCAAAAGACTAAAACCAAAAGCTTCTTTCCAATAAACAATTCTGTTTCAATTAAAGCACGTATCACACATGACATTTTCAACATTCCCAGTTTGGAAAAAAGGCATGCTTTTAAAAACGTCATAATTTTGGCAAAAAAAAAAATATTACTGAAATATGGTCAAACTTCTCTTTCAATTTAAAACAAAATAGGAAGTTTTCAAATACTGAACTCCCAGTTTCCATTCAGCACAAAATCACATTTACACTTTTTAGCACATCCACCATCATCATCACTGTACAAACATCACTCCACTGGCTCTGGAAACCAGAAGACCAGCAACAAGCACCCTTGTGCTTACCTGCAGTTCCAATATTCAGATGCCAATGGATTTACTGAATCCACCCCTTAGATACAGAATTTATGGCCCTGCAGTCCCTTCTTGAAAGATATTATAAAACTGCACAGACACGAAAAAACTTTGTTTGTGTCCCTGTTAAAACTTCTCCTGTTCCTTCTGTTACATTTTGTTTGTTTGTTTGTCTCTCTAGGAAAAGCTATGAATCTTAGCAGCCTGAATAATTTCTCATTAGATCTTCCTTGCTATGGTACTGCATATTAAAGTACCTTTGGAGTATGGTGTTTATTTCTTTGGGGAGTGTAAATATCCTTGAGAACATGTTTTTCCACAAAACTTTCTGCTGGCAGGTCAATTTCTTGGCATTTCTCCATTTCCTGGATTCTCTCTGCACACAGTGAGTGTCACACACTTCAATTCTGCTGATTAACATCAGCCCATGTCCTGGTTTTAGTGTTTAGAGGGATTGTGTTGGGCCTAAGTGGATTTGATTGCTCTAAAAAAAATTCCCCTATCAGCTGTTGAAGTCAATGGACGTATTTTCTTCTTTTTCCTTTCCTGGAAACCTACCAATTTTTGTTATTTAAAAAAAAAAAAAAAAATCCTGAACAGATAATCCTATTTCAGAAGCAGGTGATTGTTCCTTTTTTGAGGAATTTAAGATCAAAAGCAAATTGCCACAGATCTATTACCTGAAAGGATCTATATCCTTTCTTGGAGCTGGGAATGCCTACTGCCAGCCCTAGAAAAGTCCCTACTGGATTTATCAAAGAATAATCTATGTTAGCTACCTCCGGACAGAATGCAAGTATTATGCAGATATTCTGCAAGGAGATTGAAGAAAATATTTAATCTTTACAATAATAATAATAATAATAATAATAATAATAATAATAATAATAATAATAATGGGAACAGTGGGAACAGTTCTATTATTTACTACAAAATGTAAAAAGCTGCCTTGGAGTCTGACAGCATTTTAATTCAAAGATTAAACTTTCTAATGTCCCAGTTTTGCATCTGAATAAACTCAGACATGGAGAGGTGATGTGGGAGATTGTGTCCCCCCTCCCAGTGACCTGCGTGAAAGGTTACGCCCTCTGGTCCCAGCCCCCTTTATCCCTCTGTTTCTGCCAAAGGAACATTACAAGCTGGCTCAAGGGATGGAGCCAGCTGAGGGTACAGCTCCTGTGATCTGGAAATCACTGGGAAGGAGCACAACCCTTCAATATACAAGATCCATGGGCACAGAGGATAATTGCTAATGTCAAGTACCTCCTTGGCTTTTGCTGAAACTTCCATAGGGTCAGCTAGATTTCACTGCAGCATTCCCACAGGCTTGCCAGAACTCTTTGACACGTGCTCTGCAGAGATTATGTACGACAGATTTAGAGAGTACGACAGACTACAGAGATCAGGTCTGGGGACAGCTGAGAAGGCTGACAAGAGAAGCCTAAATAATTCAGACAACTGATTTGACCACACAAAATTCTGCTCTTCTCTTTCTCCCCATTTTCTGTTTACACCACTTCACAGTATGGCTGTTTTATGGGAAGGGGATTTGTTTTTGTTAAATACTCTTTATGAGCTGTTGAATACGCTGCTTTGCTTTGTTGCTGCAGTTACCCCTTGACAAGAACAGTTATGGCAGGTCAGCGGCAGGGAACTCGGCCAGCTTGAACATGAGATGCTTGTACTCTATAAAGGGAAGAGGGGAAAGTTGTGAGTCCTGCATCCACTCCCGCAGCGCTGCAGGCGGCTGACGTTTCCATTCTTGGAAAGGTCAAATGCCTCGTAATAAGAGCATTACAAGCTCACAACCACACTCTGCAGAACTCAGCCTCAACCCCATAATTCACATTGCAAACGTCACGGTATGAATGCAGATTTGCTGTCCTAAGGGAGCCACAGGCACTGTGAAGAAGTCAGGCTGTTTCATTCCTTCTTTTCCTGTCATTGCAAGGGCAAAAACCCACACCAACAATATTAATTTATTCCTCTGATGAATAAAACAACCAGAAGAGGAAAGTAGTATAAAAAACAAATCTGACCTTATAACATTTGTAAGACACTGACAAGAATACAAAATGGCAAGAAGTCCTATTTTTAATAGCCATTATCCTGCTGCTGTTGGACTGGACTTACTTTTTATTCTACAGTCTTACAGTCACTGCCTGAGTTCCACAAAACAGCAGAAAATAACCAAGGACAACAAATAAAGCAATGTCTAAGATGAGCTAAATTTTAAGGTGTTATGGACCCCCACCAACACAAACAATGTTTTATTCCTTATATTTAAGTGAGGACCCCTGATATGTGCTCTTCAGCCCTCTTTGATGACATGGCTGTAACCAGCTCACCCAGTAACAAGTTCAGTTGGCTGGATTTTCGTTATCTTCAGTCTTACCCCCAGAAAGCCTGCACATGCAGTTTAACAACAAGGTGGTTAGCTTAGGGATATGGTTTCGTGGGGACTGTTAGGGTTAGGTCAGAGGTTGGACTCGATGATCTTGAGGTCTTTTCCAACCTAGAAATTCTGTGATTCTGTGGGAGACACAAATTCTCCTGCCCAGCTCCTCTGCTCTGCAATCCAGAGCAACACCTGAGATTGGGCTCTCAGCCCTGCTCGCCCTGGGGCAGCAGCTTGGCAGGGCTTTAACCTCCTTGAACATGGCAAATAGCCCATTCCCGTTGGATGGTGGACTCTAGAAACTATTGATGATATACAGTGTCAGAATATGTGATAGGTCAGTACTTGGCATCAGCACGGAGAGAATCAAGGACATGACCTGACCCCATGGTACAAAATTATGCTCAGGAACTGGAAAATTTTCCTGAGGTTCTTTGTATGAAAGACCTCAATGCTCAGGACTCCTTTGACTATATGACTTACCTCTTGCCAATGAATGTATCAGAGATGTTAATGAGGAGTCCCACTCTATAGAGAACTCTGCAAAAGGACTGTAACGCTGAGCTGTCAAACTGTAACTCAGAGCAGCTTTCTGGCTCAGACAGCTCTCTGCTATGATGAAAAACTGGAAAACTGCCTGCACCCCTCTGGTTGACAATATTCAACTGAAGCAAGAAGCTGGGCTACCACTTGAAAACACCACAACTAGCTGTGTCTCCCTTTTAATAAAATACCCTTCTAGGGCTCTTCACACCTTGGGGAGGCTGAAGTTTATATTTTTAAAAAATCTTGTTTTCATTTTACATCTGTGTGATGGTTAAAGCTAGCCATAACTGATTCTGCAGAGGACTCCAGGTCTGCAAAGGAAAGAAACAGAGGAAGGCAGAGCCAATATGCAAATAAACAGCCAAAGTGCAAATAGTACTTAAACACTCGCAGAGACATGGTGAGCTTCAAAGAAATCTTTTCAAGATTAGATTTATGGTCCTACATTGCAAATGAGCAATACAAAGAAAACATTTTCCTGGGGTCTGCAAGTTAAGAATACACAACAACAACAAAAAAAAAACTTCAGATTAGTGAGATCTAATGTAGTCACTTGGAGCAGGAAAAAATCCTTTTTAATTACTCAAAAGAAAAACACCCAAATTTATAACCTCTAGGATAATAAATCAGCTGGTGCAATCTCATTTCCATTACCCTTATTAGCTAAAGAGATTGGTAGATCAAACCCAAATTCAATCTGCCAGAAATAAATATACCATTATTTTTAGCCTCATTTCCCAAGACTGTGAAGTCAATGTACTTGGACTGTCTGCCTGGCTGTCCACTCTGATAAGTTTTGAACCTGCTGGCCAATTTCAACTTAATTTAATGAAGAAAGACGTGCTTTCAGAGATGTTAAAGTCACACCTGTTTTGTGAACAATCTCTGGATAGGAAAGTCCCTGATGAATGCCCCCCACTTTGAATGCCTGTAGCAATGCAACATCCATTCACTTTGTTTTATGACGTGTGGATGGACACTTAGCACAAGCCTGCAGGATGGTCCATCCATGCTCTTGTGTCTCTGGATAATCAGGATATGTGTTCTCTTTTGCACAGCTGGTAGAAAAAGCTTTAAAATATATATATACCTTTCCAAAAGGAGGCAGAGAGAACAGCCATTGCTTCATTCACAGAACAGATTAAAAAGAAAGTCTGTCAAGAAGCTAACCTGGTGGAGTCCACTCCTCTCTGCTCACAGCTGTATTGCAAACAGCTGAATTCCTTTATCCCTTCTTCTCTTAAATCAGATTGTGACCTGTGACAAACAATTTAGCAGTTCAATTCATGCTTGTAGCATACAATACACAGAAGAAAAATACTCACTCAAACAATTATTTGGTGACCAAACAGTTGCAGATTTCCATGCCACTTATTTGTAATCATTCAGGTCTTCTGCCACTGTCCCAGTGCGTCCATTGCATATTTGTAATATTTCCTATTTGTTAAATATGTCAGTGACTTGCTTTATAACCATTCTCCCTTAGCTATTAAACCAGCGGTGGCAGGATAGAGCCAGCCCTGGAAGCCCCATGCTCTCCACGTGACCCCAGCCTGCAGGCTGATGCTCCTGCCCCCCAGTGGTGCCCACAGCCTGCCCTGTTCCCTGGCTGGAGCACTGGGATCGACCCTGCCCGTGAGACCCTGCCCTGCCACGCTGGGGAGCCTCACCTCAGTGATTAGTCCTTATTGCCCCCTGACAGGTTTTGCCATAATTCTGTGAAAAAGTATCAGAAAAATATATATATATATTACAGCTACATGCACCAAAGTAAGCTACTCAAGCTTTTTGAGCAGTGGCAATTTCTGAGTGTCAGGGAAATTATCTTTCAATGCTTTAAAGTAAATGATGTAGGTGATAAAAATTCTTTACTTTCAGCAAGCTCATTAATATAGAATACTACAAAAGCACAGGAAACTGTGGCATACTTCATACAGCCAATACATCCATGGAGGTGCCACATGCTGAAGTCCTAACATGAGATTATTCTTAAAAAGACCATTTACTGATGAATGTGACACACAGAAGTATCAGCAAGCTCATGGTTACAGTGAGATCACAGCAAGGTTTGGAGCTGCTATTAATAAATCCAAGCATCTCAAAAGACTTAATAAATGTATTTATCCTCACTTTTCTTTCGGGTGGGTAGAGGAGTATCTGCAACTGCACTCTCAGATACAGCAGCTGTGACCTGAATGTCTCCTGCTTCATCTAGGTAAGAGCCAGGCACCCAGGCGAGCTGTCATGCAATGCAAACACCTTAGCCCTGAGAGCAAAGATCACAAGTGACTGCAGATATATGTTCAAAAAAATCCAAGGGACAGACACACACACACCAGCTCACCACAGATGCACTCAGCTTCATTTCCTACTGCAAAGTGTTTTAAAGTTTAATAAATAAAATGCGCTGGGTGGACGAGGGAAAGGCTGTGGATGTGGTCTACCTTGACTTCAGCAAGGCTTTTGACACTGTTTCCCACAGCATTCTCCTCAAGAAACTGGCTGCTCTTGGCTTGGACTGGCACACGCTTCGTTGGGTTAGAAACTGGCTGGATAGCCGGGCCCAAAGAGTCGCGGTGAATGGAGCCAAGTCCAGTTGGAGGCCAGTCACTAGTGGCGTTCCCCAGGGTTCGTTGCTGGGGCCGGTCCTCTTTAATATCTTCATCGATGATCTGGACGAGGGCATCGAGTGCACCCTCAGTAAGTTCGCAGATGACACCAAGTTATGTGCGTGTGTTGATCTGCTTGAGGGTAGGAAAGCTCTGCAGGAGGATCTGGATAGGCTGCACCGATGGGCTGAGGTCGACTGCATGAAGTTCAACAAGGCCAAGTGCCGGGTCCTGCACCTGGGGCGCAATAACCCCAAGCAGAGCTACAGGCTGGGAGAGGAATGGTTGGAGAGCTGCCAGGCAGAGAAGGACCTGGGAGTGATGGTGGATAGTCGGCTGAATATGAGCCAGCAGTGTGCTCAGGTGGCCAAGAAGGCTAATGGCATCCTGGCTTGTATCAGGAGCAGTGTGACCAGCAGGGCTAGGGAGGTGATTGTCCCCCTGTACTCGGCTCTGCTGAGGCCGCACCTCGAGTACTGTGTTCAGTTTTGGGCCCCTCGCTACAAGAAGGACATCGAGGTGCTTGAGCGGGTGCAGAGAAGGGCGACGAAGCTGGTGAGGGGCCTGGAGAACAAGTCCTACGAGGAGCGGCTGAGGGAGCTGGGCTTGTTCAGCCTGGAGAAAAGGAGGCTCAGGGGCGACCTTATCGCTCTCTATAGGTACCTCAAGGGAGGCTGTAGCGAGGTGGGGGTTGGTTTGTTCTCCCACGTGCCTGGTGACAGGACGAGGGGGAATGGGCTTAAGTTGTGCCAGGGGAGTTTTAGGTTAGATGTTAGGAAGAACTTCTTTACTGAAAAGGTTGTGAGGCATTGGAATGGGCTGCCCAGGGAAGTGGTGGAGTCACCATCCCTGGAAGTCTTCAAAAGACGCTTAGATGTAGAGCTTAGGGATATGGTTTAGTGGGGACTGCTAGCGTTAGGTTAGAGGTTGGACTCGATGATCTTGAGGTCTCTTCCAACTTTGAAATTCTGTGATTCTGTGATTCTGTGAAATGCACAGAAACGTCAAACTTGCTGGATTTCACTCGTAATCAACTAATTTCACCCTTCTTCCAATCCTTCCTTTTAATTACAACGTATTTTACATTATTGCTAAACTATTTACCCAATGAATACAGTTCAACATAGCCTTCTGTTTGCAAAACTCTCCTAAGGCCAAAAATAGGTTAGGACTTAAAATGGATATGCACCACATCGGAATTTGAAGTAATACGCCGCGACCAAGACCCAGTTAGTAATTCATGAGGTGTTACACTTCTATTTAGAGCAATAAATCATGATTTTTTTTCTGGGCATTGACAATGACTACTTAGTTTATGCATCAATTATATAATGTGAACAGCTGATTACTAAGATGTTCAACATACAATATTGTGATAGTGTTTATGGCAAATATTGCAAAAACAAGGACCTGCATTATCCAGAAGTTGTGCTGTAATGGCAAGGCATGCTTTATATAAACACCCATGCCAAATTTTTGGGCACCTTTTTGGCTGAAGTAAACCAGCACATAATGATAATGATTGCTGCACAGAAGCCAGCTATTCCTACAATCACTTTGATGTTCTCCGTGGTCAGAGCCCTTGTGGCTGATGCTACTGGACTTATACAAAGAAAGAAGATTCTTTGACCAGTCCAAATGGGAAATCACTGGAAGGAGTGACCACAGCCACAGAACATCTCTTAAAGCCATCACAGCAGGCAGAAGATGGCACTCACTTTAAATGCTGTATTTTTCAAAGTAAAAAATGAGCTGCCTACAGGCAAGAAAACAGGCAGTCAAAAAAAAAAAAAAAATGGGGTCATAATTATTATATATATGAAATAGTGTACCCTAGAGACCTACCAGGGCTTCCTGGTGCTCTCTGTCACATCCAAATGCCTCCCAGCTCACACCCAGTTTCCTCTAGGATACTCTAGAGGCCACCCGGTTCTCCCCAGTGTGCTCTAGAGAGCAGTAGAGCCTCCCAGCATACTATACATTCTTCCAGGGCCTCCCAGTAGAGTCCGGCACACCCTGAAAGCCTCACAGTGGCCTAGGTGTGGTCAAACACTCCCTGGAGACCTCAAAGAGCTCTCCAGTCCGCTCTAGAGCACACTAGAGGCTACCCAGGGTCCCCCAGGCAGCTCCAGCACACACTGGAGGCCTCACAGGGCTCTCTGCTGTCCTCCATGTGAAATAAACGCCCCCCAGTTCACCCTGGAGGCCTCCAGTGGGCTTCCACATCACTTTAGATCCTCTGCAGGTCTACCAGGGTCACCCAGTCCATTCTAGCTCCTCCCAAATGCCTCCCAGTGACCTCTAGGATGCCCTGGAGGACTCCCAGTGCAGCCTTGAGGCCTCCTGTGGCCTCCCAGTGCAGCCTTGAGGCCTCCTGTGGCCTCCCAGTGCTCTCTAGGGTCCTAGAAGCTCCAGAAGCTCTGCAGGCCCTTGCAGTGGTACTCTAGCACCACTTGAAGGCCTTGCTGGACTCTCCAGTGCTCTCTACAGTACCCTAAGGGCATCCCAGTGCCCCCAGCTGTGCTCTGGTACCACCTGGAGGCTTCCCAACACTCCCAGTGCACTCCAGCATCTACTACGAGTCTCCAAGTACACCTGTGAAGACTCCCAGGGCACTCCACCGCATGCTCAGGTGCCCTAGAAGCCTCGCATTGCACCCTAGAGAACTCAGAGGGACCCTAACCCTTCATATACATTTATTTCAAATAAGTCATATATGACAATTCATATCTAATTGTGCAAAGAAAAAGGGAAGGACGAAGGAAAAAGGAAAAAGGAAAAAGGAAAAAGGAAAAAGGAAAAAGGAAAAAGGAAAAAGGAAAAAGGAAAAAGGAAAGGGGAAAAAGAAATCAGGCTCATTTGCTTACCATTTTCCTAGATCAACAGAACTGATGATGAAAGGCTTAAAAAATGTCCCAACCACTAGGAAAAAAGCAACAATCACAGACAAGGTGATTTGCTCCAAGTGGTCTGCACGGACACAACAGCTGGTTGGGTTTCCCAAGCCTTGGCCCATCATCCGGGAATGGAAATCCACCGTGAACACAGAACAAGAAACTGTAAGAAGAAAGCCATCATTCACAAGCTCTCGGGGAAATTCTTAGTAAGGACCTGTCACACAGAGCATATGAGAGATGAGCCTGAAACATGGACGTGGCTACAAGTAGCACTGGAGTTTGGGCAGCAGTGGACTTTCACCATGACAGGCAAACTTCAACCAAGCCCAGTGCAGGAGGCAAACTCCTATGCAGTGCTTCTGCTCCTCTATTGCATTCTTACTAACACCCTGTGAAGGGGGGAGCATGCCCTGCTCTGCCTGTTGCCACCCTCCAGTAATGCACAAGTGCTATGTATCAGAGAGAACGGCTCCACAAAGCAGAGAAAGTAGGTGATGGGGTGGATGCAAATTCAAGCCAACAGCACTGGAAGATACACAGCACTCTGGTGTCTACTTGCAGCAAATCCTGCAAGGATACTTATAAATACCTCTGCTTAATTTTACTGTGAATAACCTAATAGCCAAATCAGTTTTGCAGAGAGCAGTGTTGCGATGGGGTAGCAGGAAAAGGAGGGAATATGCTCCCTCATGAGCCTCCTGAAATAAAGTTAAATTATCAGAATAACCATTACCTGGCTATACCCAGCCCTGGGAAGAACTTTTTCATACATTAATGAGTTATGTTTAAATTCCTCGTTATCACTGATGGAAATAATACGCGTGAACCAGTGCACACAAAGATAAATATGGAACTTTGCACCTGTCCTTGCCAGCTGCTTTCTCTATGGAATTACTGCGCTCCATGGTGTATTAGTGCCCGAGCAGCCTGCTGGTGAGCTGTTCTCTCTCCACGTTTAAATTAACAATTCCATGTATAATTACCTGGACTTCATTTACTCTTGATCTTTAGATTCTTAACAGAGAAAAAATACACTAATACAGAGGGCTGTTGTTGTCAATAGATTATTCTATGTATTTTTCTATTCCTAGTTTGAAGATCTTGGAAGGACTCCTACTGTACTGCACATTGAGTCCTGCGGATGTTTTTTTATCTCACTTACTTTTCATCTCATTCTGTTGGAGACCCTCCCAGTCAGATAAAGGCACCAGGCCTTTGGATAAGGAAAAGCAATTTCTTTCACTTGGTTAACTGCAGGACTTAACGCTATCAGCTACAGTAGGGAACAGGAGCATGAGGCAGGCTATCTGGGAATCAAAGTCAGCCAGAGCCACACAGATCCCTGCAGCAGTACCATGAGCTTTGAATAATCGATTGCACATTCCCAGGGAGCTTGTACGTAACAACAAAAATATTTCTTGTAGCTTGCAAAGTAATAGGGGGACTGACAGTAGAGATTAAAAAAATCCTACAGCGTCACTTTTTATTATTATTTATAGGGTTTGAGATGATAAAGTTGCAAATTTTTAGCAATCTGGATGTGAGACAGTTAAGGTGTGGATGTAAGTGACTATAAATGATATTAAAATGAGAGAAGTTGCTATTGGCTCTATTCAGGTGCAATTGGACAAAGGAGCTTCCATTTGAGAGCAAATGTTCACTCTGAAAGCTGAGACCATCCTGCTGATCTTTTCACTAACACAGTAAGGGTTTCTGGAGTAAGCACGGGGTCTAAGCCAATGCTAAATGGTTGCGGAGAGTTTAAAAGGGAGCTGCCCACCACACCAGGAAGGGGTTTTGAAGTCCCAGAAAGCAGCACAGCTATGCTAGAGGAGGTATATCAGCACGCATTTAGCACAGCAAGGCATTAGCTGTGTTCTCCCAGAACTCAGATGAGAGTT